>NW_004443941.1:2246425-2280211 GCF_000243295.1 Trichechus manatus latirostris | reverse complement strand
ACAATAAAATATATATATAAAAAAAAAAGATAATTCATCTGAAGCACCTAATTTCAGGAACCCTGACGGACTTCTAAAACCAAAAAATCCATCACCTTCAAGTTGATTCTGACTCATAGTGACCCTAAAGGACACAGTAAAACCGCCCACAGTGTTTCCAAGGCTGTAATCTTTACGGAAGCAGACTGCCCCATCTTTCTTCCTCGAAGCGACTGGTGCATTCGAACCGCTGACCTTTTGGTTATTAGTCGAGCACTTAACCACTGTGCCACCAAGGTTCCTTCTGAAGGACTTCATTGCCTATTGAAACATCTGAAAATGAGTGTCTTTGATCAGCTCACAGATGAGGGCAGGACACAACTTTGGAAGTCATGATTCAGGCCTGATTTTCCTTGGGAGCTGAGCATATTGCCCGGGCAGATGTGGGAAGAGGTGAACCTACTCACTCTCAGGCTCTGCTAACAATTCTTGCAAACTAGAGCCATGTAGAATAAACTCATGGTTTCAGCGAACCTATGAGGACTTCAGAGAGCTGGGAAAAGCTCAAACTCAGGAAATCCATATGGCCTAACTGAGTTTTGATTAAACAAATATTTACTGATTGCTAACCATGGACCCAGAATTACCTAGGCACTGAGCAATGCACATTCCGAAGTGTTTACAGTCTTTACACACACAACGCGCACACGTGCACACACACACTTACACACAAGAAATGGCTACATAACAACGAAAGAGGCGGTGCGATTGGACTCCAAAGAGTGCAACTCAGAGTAGCAATCCTTTTCTGTTTATGGGCTCAGTTGTAGGACATTCCACGGAGCAGGTGGGTCTTGAAAGCAGGGCCAAAGTTCATAGCCATAGATGAGCAGGGAGGGGGTTCAGAGGGAACTGATAGTAGCTGTAAAGGGAGGGATATAGGACTTGGCAGGACATAGCCAGACAGCAGAAACCAGGGGGAAAGGAGAGAATTACATGAAAAGGAAAATGGAAAAATTCGCTGGGAGAAACAGGCAGGTGGGAGGTGGCCAAGCAGAGCATCTCTCCAGGCTGAGGGACAATTTTGCTTTCTTTCTTTCATCACCTTCTTCTCAAGTCACCTCCCGGGAGCTCTGGAGAGTCTTGGGTGACCTGGAGACCTCTCTGGGAAGGTTCTCCAGTTTCATACTTTGCAAAGCACTCTTAACATCTGTTATTCCACAATGCCCTCCCAACAACACCATGGATTTAAAAAGAAAAAAAAAAGATTAATATTGATTATCTCCATTTTACAGGATAAGTTACTGACTTTCTAAGAGGTCAGGTAGTTTTCCTAAGATGATAAAGTTAGCAAGCCATCAAGCTGGACTCTTAGTCAAGTTCTTAAGTTCAGTGTTCTCTGAGGACAAGACAGTGTTGGGAGATTAAGTGGAGAC
The DNA here is from genome assembly GCF_000243295.1 of Trichechus manatus latirostris. Taxonomy (NCBI): domain Eukaryota; kingdom Metazoa; phylum Chordata; class Mammalia; order Sirenia; family Trichechidae; genus Trichechus; species Trichechus manatus. The sequence continues at coordinate 2,278,796 of NW_004443941.1, read as the reverse complement.
GGGCCCTCTCATCATAAAACCTGCCAGCAGGAGCCAGCGCCCTGCTTACTGCTTCCCAGCCCTCAGGCCCCAGCTCTAAATAACAATGCCATCTAATCATTAGAATTTCAAAGACAAAGCCACAGCATCTCTTTGTGATCACTATGATAAATTAGGGCTCCTACCCTTTACCCACACACTTAAGACTGGAAGGTGGTAAAGGGAAATAAATGAAAAATCTGTACATCGCCCCAGGCAAATTTTAGTTTGTTTTGCACAATCAATTCATATTTCAATACCTGGGCCTCTTGCTAAGACTTGGAAGGAAGAAAAGACAAAGGAAAGGGAGGGAGGGAAAGAAGCTGAAAAAGTGAAACTGAACCAGGAGAGCCCCCTTTTCGTTCCTCAGGCAGGGCCATGTTAGAATGGAAGGAAAGGTGTGGTAGGTCCAGGTAAAGCCATCTCACCTGATTTTTTAGGATGAACAGGGACCTGCTTCCTACTCGTAGAATTCTAACTGCCCGACCTATGTTTTGTGAGAGCAGAACTCCGCTAGATTTCTCTTTCCCAAGCACATACCCCTAAAACACTGCTCACTCACCCATGTACTCACCCTGCAGACGACAGCAAGGCGTCAACACCACAGTGAAGAGGTTCCTGAGAGGACGCAAACTGGGCTGTAGCTGAATCTACTCCTGCTGAGAAAGTCCAGTGTCTTTCAGAGTCAAGAGAATTAGGAAAAGAAATGAGAACCGGGGGTCTCCTGAGGGGTAGTTTAAACACAGATGTCTGAAACCCACCCACCCTTCAAGGGGCAATGTCCCCTTTCTCATCAATACTCCTGCCTCTTATTTCTAGCCTGCCGCTCTCATTGACCTGTATTAGCCGTGAAAGGCATCACTGACCTGTGCCAGAGAGGTGCCAGTCAGGGGCTGTCTTTGTATTTTCTTTAGGATTCTACACCAGTGGTCAGCAAACTATGGTCCACAGGTCAGTAGCTTATTTTTGTACAGCTGTGAGCTAAGAATGTTTTTTACAGTTTCAAATGGTTGAAAAGAACCCAAAGTTGAATAATGTTCTGTGACTCATGAAAATTATATGAAATTCAAATTTCAACGTTTGTAAATTTTGTTGGAATTTAGACAGACCCATTTGTTTTCCCGTTGTCTATGGCTACTTTGAGCTACAACTCAGAGTTGAATAGTCACGACCCTAAGCCCATTGCCGTTGGGTCAACCCTCAAAGACTAATCTATCTCCTACAGGCCTCTTACAAAAACCGTTGCTGATCCCTGGTCTACGCTATACTGGTCTACGCTATACTGAGAACTTAACAACTGTTTGGGGTTTAAGAGAGAGAAGGGAGGAAGGAGCTTGGGAATAGGGAGGAGAAAAACAGAAATAAGGGTGGTAAAGGAGAATAAAGAAAGGAAGTAAAGACAGTCAAGAAATTAGTTTATGGGCTTGAAGGAGAGCAGAGGTCAGTCATTCAGGTTTTCATGCGCCGTTGGGGTGGAAGTGGCTATTTATGTTCCCAGATTTGAGACGATCAAGGAGGAATGCCAGGTGGACAGTCATTTGAAGACTCACGTCCCGAGACGGAGAGACAGCAGGAAGGGCTAAAGGTCTCCCAAGCTCTGGGCAAGGGTCTGAGTCGCACCCTTCAACCATTCTTTTTACCCTTTACCCCTTCCATGCCCAGCTCCTTATAGCCCATTCCTGTGTAGCTGGAGAGGCTCTGCTAGTTCCGCATTTACCTGGTTTCCCAGGCTCATCCCTATACCTATGGCTGGTACCACCTAGATTGCTTTCAGCAACGTCTCAGTCTCAAGGTCTGGAAGCTGTCAAATTCTACTTTGTTGTTGTTGTTGTAGTTAGGTGCCTTCAAGTTGATTCCAATTCATAGCAATCCCATGTGACAGAGTAGAACTGCCTCATTGGGCTTCCTAGCTGTAATCGCTATTCAAGAGGACTTGAAGCACTTAATGATAAAGATTAACAACTACAGCCTTCAGTATGGGTTACACCTCAACAGAAGGAAAGGAAACAAAAATCCTCACAGCTGGACCAATAAGCAACAGCATCATAAATGGAGAAAATATTGAAGTTGTCAAGGATTTTATTTTACTTAGATCCACAATGAACACACTTGGAGACAGCAGTCAAGAAGTCAAAGGACATATTGCATTGGGCAAGTATGCTGCAAAAGACTTCTTTCAAGTGTTAAAAAGTAAAGATGTCACTTTGAGGACTAAGGTGTACCTGACCCAAGCTGTGGTATTTTCAATTGTCTTTGAAAATTGATGCCTTTGAATTACGGAGTTGGTGAAGAATATTGAATATACCATGGACTGACAGAAGAACAAACAAATCTGTCTTGGAAGAAGTACAGCCAGAATGCTCCTTAGAAGCAAGGATGGCAACACTTCATCTTACATACTTTGGACACATTATCAAGAGGGACCAGACCCTGGAGAAGGACATCTTGCATGGCAAAGTAGAGGGTCGGAGAAAAAGAGGAAGACCCTCAACGCGTGGATTGACACAGTAGCTGCAACAATGGGCTCAAACATAGCAAAGATTGTGAGGATGGTGCAGGACCGGGCAGTGTTTCGTTCTGTTGTATGTAGGGTCACTAGGAGTGGGAATGAAATCGATGGCACCTAACAACAACATTGTTGCTGATGAAAGGTCTAAATTTTTGGAAGTAATGTTTCAATTCTCTCTGGCTGCTTTTGTTTTTCTTTCTTGTCTTTCCTTTTCTCTCATGGTTTGTATTTTTTCTGTCTAGGTATGGATTTATTTTTACCCTTCTTTATATTTGTTGGGCTGCATGGTTCTGAGGAATTGTGCTCAGCACTTCAGGAAAATCCACACGCTTTATCACTTTATATGCTGGTTATTTTTCCATTCTCGCAGTAATTACTGTCTTGATCTTTGATCAGATATGTATTAGACCTTCTGGCTCTATCCTTCATATCTCTGAACTCCTCTTTTACATCTGTTTGTCTTTGGCTCTCTGATCTTCATTCTGAGTTTGTTATTATTGTTGTTGCTGTCTCTTCCAGTTCGTTAACTCTCTTTAGCTCTACCTTGCTTTTTAATCTATCCACTGAATTTTTCACTTTAATTAGTAAAGTTTTTATTTCTAGAAATTAAATTTGATTATTTTGTTTGAGTCATTTTGATCATTTTTATAGTCTCTCTTTCTTTTTTTTTCCAAGCATTTATTTCTTTAAATATATTGAACACATTTATTTTAAATTATACATCAGATATTTTAAGAACTGAAGATGTCACAAGTCTGACTTTGTATTCAGCTGTTTCTACGGGTCTTCATTCGTGGTGGCTTGTGTTCTTGTGTGTTTTTTAATTTTTGACTGAGATTTTTATTTGCTTTGGAGCTTTATATTTTGGAATTTTTCAGGCACTAGTTGAAGCTTTTTTTCTTTCCTCCAAAGAAAGAAGAATAGTAACCCTATCTCTAATTAACCCAGAACATTTTCAACTACATTTCTTACTTGAACTTTTTTTGGATCATATACATAGCATGAATTGTAACCTCAAACTCTCATGAGAGCTACTACTATTACTACACATTGCTGCCGAGTCGATTCCGACTTCTAGTGACCCGGTAGGACAGAGTAGAACTGCCCCATAGTTTCCAAGGAGCGGCTGGTGGATTTGAACTGCCAATCTCTTGGTTAGCAGCCAAGCTCTTAACCGCTCCACCACCAGGGCTCCTCATGAGGGCTAGGTGGTGGTTATTAATTCTCAGGAAATATTCTTTTCCCCCCTTGCTCAGCAAAAAGGTAAATTTTTATCCTTGATGTTCACTTCTGCATTGTTTCTTTCTTATTCACCTCCATACAAGTAATGTAGCTCTTACGGTCCTACATTTACATAGGAAACCCTGTTAGATGCCCTAAATTGAGCTGGCAGGTTTTATCTACATCTTCCTATAGCCCTCTTAGCCATTAAGGCAGAATTAAATGCCCTCAGGGTCAGCAGAAAACATCACAGCATAAACCAATATTGGTGCTGATTTTTCAGTCCTATTTCCTACTCTCCCTTCTATTTGGAGTTTCCATGTTCCTTCTTTCTGTGCCATTCTCTGCAAAACATTCAAGGTAAGTGTTGTTTATATTTCATGTAACTTTTCCTTTGTTGTTGTTCCAGTCAGAAGTATTGGTAAGGGTATTTAATCTACCATTCTTCCAAAAACTGACAATGACTTTCCAATTGAAAAGTCTTGGAGTAGAGCCTTAATGCATTCAGCACATAGTAGATTTTGAAATGGGAAAGAACCAAAGATTAGCATCCATATACCAAGACATTTCTGAGATGCAAATAGTTCAATCCAAGTATGATTCTGGAAATAGGCTTAGATTTGTCCTTGAGGATTTATTCAATTTCACCCTAAATCTAGTCTCTACTCCTCACCCTGTAGGTTCCCTTAGCCTGGACAATTTCTGCTTTCTAAACCTGAAAGTTTGGAACTAGAATGGCAGCTTCATTCAGAAAGGCTTGTTTAAATATTTATAAGTTAATAGAAAAGCTTTTCTTTTGCTTAGTCTTTTGTTCTATAACTTCACTCCTTGCCATATACGTTTTTGGTTACCTACTATGTGTTAGGCACTGTCCTTAGTGCTGAACAGAGCTCCAGCCCCTCACTCAAATTTTTTTGACAACCTTCTACAGATGAAAGCTTATTCCTACTACAGCAAGACAATTTTATCCTGAACTTATACATATCTATGATTGGTGTTTCAATCCCAGTGTAAATCAAAGTGGAGTCCACAGGCCACTCAGTATCAATGGAGTCCTGAACCAGAACTTCTGAGGGTGGAGCCCAAGAACCTGTGCTTTAACAAGCTCTCCAGGTGATATTTAAGGTCTTAAAATTTGAGAACCATTGCTCTATCACACTATCATTTGGTCTCTGATGTGTTTAACTATAAAGTCAGAGTTTTGTAGACCGAGATTCACAATCCTAAAAGAGACCACTAGGTCATTAAAAGCCACCCAAAGAAGCACCAGAGTCAGTCCACATACTTTCAGGATCCAGAAGAAGGACTGCTTATGAAGAGATCACGGATACCATTAGGTATAGAGCTTAGCATTTTCAATGCAATATATAATGTTTTCTGTTTTTTGTGGACTGTTTGTAACAGCACTGTTTGTCTACCTTGCCATTTGGGCAAAAACTTAAAAAAACCCGAGCCCATTGCTGTTGAGTCGATTCTGATTATAGCAACCCTGTAGGACAGAGTAGAACTGCCCCATAGGGTTTCCAAGGAGCAGCTGGTGGATTCAAACTGCCGACCTTTTGGTTAACAGCCAAGTTCTTAGCCATCTGAGCAAACATAGCTAAATCCTATTAGTAAATGCAAGTACTAATCAATCTGCTCACCCTGTAGTTGCAAAGGGGCAACAGAGCAGAGGGCTACAAGATCAATCAGCACATGAGTCATCCCACAGCACCTCAGAGGGAAGAGATGGAGCCACAAACAAGGTTCATGCCTGGAATGAGCCTGGAGGCTACAGGGTCAGAGCCAGAAATAAAAGAGGAGGAGGAGGAGAGGTGAATTGAACCCAGAAAGTTCTGTTGGGCAGATAACCCCCAGATGTGAGTGAAAGTAGCCCACCACAACCACTTCTTTCGTCAGACCCAGAACCAAAACCTCACTCGAGGAAAATAGAATGATGTGGTAAAAAGCAAAGGTGAGCTTAGGAAATAAACGAACTAGCTAATGTAAAAGTTGGTTGCAGTCCTTTTTGCTCAGAACTGTTAGGAGGCCAACACACACACCCTCACAGAGACAGGCACGCTTGAGAGGAAGAATGCACTCAAAATGTGCTTGTCCTAATAATCTAATCTCTTTTTCTTTCTAACTGCCACATGTGCCCCGTCTTTGTAACACATGGATGTGTGTTTGACACGCTGAAATCGCAGAGTACCTTCCCCAAGTCATCTCAGAAAAACTCTGCACCAGCAGACGAGGTGGCAGAGACATGACCGGATGGCTGCCTGCACTGGGATTTATTTTCACGACTAAAATAAGAGCAGGGCAAATTTGACTTCCAAGCTGGTCTCTGAGTTAAACGATTAAAACAAAATTAAGAGCCTATACTGTATTCGAGAATCCAGGAAATCAACCAGATATGTTTGGAAGACAAGAAACAAAATCCTTTCAGAACACATTTCAGGGGAAAGAGGTTCTCGGTCTGCAATACAGCTTGGAAGCTAGATGTATTCCCCTTGTCGTTTCCAAAAGAAAACTGATCATAATGTTTCTGCTTTGTTGCCACACTCAAACAGTGTCAGCATGCTTAGGACAAAACAGCAATTGTCACGATTTCCCGTCTCTGACACAGAACAGGGCCTCCTGCTCATGCTGGCCTCACTGTAGGTTCTCTCTCCTGAAGACTCCCTTCTTAGTCTCAATCAAAACACTTCAGCGTTTCTTTTGTCTGCCCTAGTCCCCAGGTTTATATTGCCTGGAAAGATAAAAAGGATTACCCAGGTCCGGTACTGAAAATAAATCAAGTGACATAAATAATTGCTAACTGAGATAATTTAAAAAAAATTATAAAACAAGGAAACAAAAAGGAGAAGTCCCCTTATGTCTCCTGTGGTAGGCAGAATAATGGGCCCCCAGAGATGCCCACGCCTTCTTGATCCCCAGAACCTGTAAATATGTTACGTTACATGGCAAAGGGGAATTAAAGTTGCAGATGGAACTAATGTTGTGTTGTTAACCAGTTGACCTTAAAACAGTGAGACTATCCTGCATCATCTGGTTGGGCCCAATGGAATCACAAGGTTCTTAAAAGTGGAAGAAGGAGACGGAAGAGAGAACCAGAGAGATGGCAGGGTGGGAAACACTCGGGATGATATGTCTGGCTTTGAAAAAGAAGAAAAGGGTCATAAGCCGAGGAAAGTAGGTGACCTCTAGAAGCCAGAAAAGTCAAGAATACAGATTCTCCTCTACAATCTTTAGGAAGGAATGCACTATGCTGACACCTTGATCTTAGTCCAAAAAGTCTGTGTCAGACTTCTGATCTACAGAACTGCACAATATTAAATTTGCACCACGGTAAGCCACTAAATGTATGGTAATTTGTCACAGCAGCAATAGAAAACTAACGTATTCCCTTTCAGATACAACCCTCCCTCCTCCCCAAAGACAAGAACTCTCCTCACTTCTAACACAATAAATTAGTTTCATAAAAACTTTACTAAATGAAACAACACGGTACATATTCTTTTATATCTGGATTCCTTTGTCTTTTTTTTTTTTTTTTTTTGGTGGCTGTATAATATATACATTTTTATTTATCCATTCTACTGTCAAAAGACCAACTTGGAGAGATTAAAAATAATAATACTGCAGTCATTCTTGTACACGTCTTTTGGCGCTACGTGCTCGCATTTCTATTGTGCAAAGGCAAGTTTCCAACGCTTCACGTGAACAACACTTGACATTGTTAGTACTTTGTTTTGTTGTTGCTTTGCCATTCGGGCAAGCGTTTAGTAGTAGTGGTAGCTCATTGTGTTTTTAATCTGCATTTCTCTGATTATTAATGGGGTTATATATTTTGTCATAGGTTGATGGGGCATATGCATTCCCACTTTGGCGAAAGGCCTTTTCAGATCACTTGACCGTTTTTCTATTAGGATGGCCATCCTGTACGTATTGATTTACGTCGTTGTTGTTATTGTGGTTAGGTGCTGTCGAGTTGGTTCTGACTCATGGCAACCCTACGTACAACCGAATGAAACACTTCCCAGTCCTGCCCCATCCTCACAATTGTGGCTATGTTTGAGCCCATTGTTGCAGCCACTGTATCAGTCCGTTTCATTGTGGGTCTTTCTCTTTTTCACTGACCCTCTACTTTACCAGACGTGATGTCCTTCTCCAGGGACTGGTCCCTCCTGATAACATGTCCAAAGTAGTGAGATGGAGTCTTGCCGTCCTTGCTTCCAAGGAGCACTCTGGCTGTATTTCTTCCAAGACAAGATTTGTTCATTCTTCTGTCAGGCCACGGTATATTCAATATTCTATGCCAACACCATAATTCAAAGGCATCAGTTCTTCTCCAGTCTTCCTTATTCACTGTCCAACGTTCACATACATATGAGGCGATTAAAAATAGCATGGCTTAATCCTCAGATTGACATCTTTGCTTTTTAACACTTTAAAGAGATCTTTTGCAGCAGATTTGCCCAATGAAATATGTTGTTTGACTTCCTGACTGCTGCTTTGAGGGGTGTTGATTGTGGATCCAAGTAAAATGAAATATTTGACAATGTAAATTTTTTCTTCATTTATCATGATGTTGCTTATTGGTCCAGCTGTGAGGATTTTGGTTTCTTTCGTTGAAGTGTAATCCATACTGAAGGCTGTAGTCTTTGATCTTTATCAGTAAGTGCTTCAAGTCCTCTTCACTTTCAGCAAGCAAGGTTGTGTCATCTGCATATCACAAGTTGTTAATGAGTCTTCCTCCAATCCGTTCTTCTTCATATAGTCCAGCTCCTGGGATTATTTGTTCAGCATACAGATTGTATAAATATGCTGCAAGGATGCAACCCTGATGCACACCTTTCCTGACTTTAAAACACTCAGTATTCCCTTGTTCTGTTCAAACGACTGCCTCTTGATCTATCTACATGTTCAGCGTGAGCACAGTTAAGTGTTCTGGAATTACCATTCTGGGCAATGTTATCCATAATTTGTTATGATCCACACAGTCGAATGCCTTTGCATAGTCAATAAAACACAGGTAAACGTCTTTCTGGTATTCTCTGCTTTCAGCCTAGATTCATCTGACATCAGCAATGATATCTCTAGTTCTACATCCTCTTCTGAATCCAGCTTGAATTTCTAGCAGTTCCCTGTCAATGTACTGCTGCAACCATTTTTTAATTATCTTCAGCAAAATTTTACTTGATATTAATGATATTGTTCAATAATTTCCACATTCTGTTAGATCAAGTTTATTTGCAATGGGCACAAATATGGATCTCTTCTAGTAGGTTGGCCAGGTAGCTATCTTCCAGATTTCTTGGCATAAACAAGTGAGCACCACCAGCACTGCATTCGTTTGTTGAAATGTCTCAATTGGTATTCAGTCAGTTCCTGGAACCTTGTTTTTCTCCAACGCCTTCAGTGAAGCTTGGGCCTCTTCGTTCAATACTGTCAGTTCTTGATCTTATGCTACCTCCTGAAATGGTATTTGTTTTCCACTCCTTTCATTTTCAACTTTTCAACATCCAGATATTTATTTTGTGTCTCTTACTTTGTGGTTTTTTTTTTTTTTAGTCTGCAACTTACATTTTTTTTTTATTTGGTTCATTTCATCTGTATATGTTTAATATAATTGTTGACATATTTGAGTTTAGATCTACCATCTTCCTACTTACTCCTTGCTACAATTTTTTCTGCTTTTTAATGTTTTTCTCTCTACCATTTCTTGCCATCTTTTGGATTGATTTAACATATTTATTTATTGCATTCTCCTCCTAGTATGTTATTATTCATTTTTGGTGTAAGTGTGGGTATGTTTTATTCAGTGGCTAAAGTACAGATGAAAATATACATTCTTGACTTATCTAAGTCTAATATAAACTTCGTTTAATTTTTTTCATCTTAAGTGAACATACTTTTACTTCTTTCTGGACAATTCAGAGACCACAAAACACTTTAATTCCACTTTAATTACCTCGATCTCTGCAGTGCAGTTTAATTCCATGTATGTATACTTCTCACAAAACATTATTTTATATAGTTAATATTTCTTTCTATTTATCTACTTATCTACCCTTCTACCCTTTTCATTTCTTCTGCGTTCTGAACCTCCAATCTGAAATCATTGAAGAATACCTTTTATAATTCCTTTTATTATGAATCTTCCAGTGACAAATCCTTTCATTTCTTTTTTTTTTAATCTGAAAATGTTTCCATTTTGCATTCCTTTTTTAGAATATTTTCACTGGGCATAGAATTCTAAGTTGTCATTTTTTTTCCAGTCTTCTAACTATACCATTCATTAACTTCTGGTTTCCACTACTACTATTGAAAAGTCAGCTGTTAATCCTGTTGTTGTTCTTTCTCTCCAGCTACTCTTAATATTTTCTCGTTGTCCATGGTTTTCAGAAGTTTAATATTACATGAAGTTCTATTGTATTTATTCTGTTCTGGGATCTGTGTGCTTCTTTAATATGTGACTTGGTATCTTCCATCAGTTTGGGGACATTTTCAGCCACTGTTTCTCACAATACTACTTGTATCTAATCCTCTCTCTCCTATCTTGCTGGGCTTCTAATTACACAAATGTTAGACCTTTTCTCTCTATCCCTTGTTTCTCTCTCTCTCTTCCTCATTTCCTTCCTTTTGTACTCTAAGCTTTATTTGGAACACTTTCTTGTGACCTATATTGTAGTTTACTGATTAACTCTTCAGTTGTATCTATTTGCTGTTAACCCATCCATTGAGTTCTTAATTTCCATTTTATTTTTCAGTTCTAGAAATTTCATGTGTTTCTCTATTTGAGTGCTTTTTTATTCCCCAAAATTCTCAGCCTTTCCTTCTATTTCTTTGAATATATCAACATATCATGATATTTAAAAATTTATGTCTAATAACTCCATTATGTAGATTTACTGGTTATATTATATATTATTTCTCTAATTTTTATCACATTATCTTATTTTTTTATATACCTGGTTATATTTTCTTGAAGAAGGAACATTGTATATATATACAATTACTGCAGTAATTTCAGGATTAAGAGTACAAAATTGTCCTCCAGAGAAAATTTACATTTGCTTTAGAAAGAAGGTTGGAAGTACCAGCATACCAGGTCATCTCATTCCATCAGAAATTGAGATGATCTGAAGCTGGACTCAACCCCTGCAAAAGTCTGTCTAAAATTTGTTTAATTTTACTGCAACTGAAAACTAGGAATTTACCATGGTCCCCACACTTTGGTAGTCCTTGAACTCTAATTTTTCCCCTAGCCTCATGAGGCTGTCAAGAACTCAGCTTCTCAGCCTCTCAGCAACCTCTTCCAAAATTCTAATAGATGTCCTTAGGGGAATGTTGTTCCAAATGCTGGACTCATCTTTCCAGGTTTCATTATTCTCCCAAATTTTGGCCCTGTTATTTTACTTTGTCTTCTTGTTAGCTCCCCTATGCCTTTCAGTATAGGTTTGTCACATTTGTTGGTTTGTTTGTTTTCATAGTTGTCCATGGGACGGTTGTCCAAATTACACAGTCCTCCATTACAGAAAGCAAAACTCACAAATGAAAATTTTAAATTAATTAATGATGCTAATTAAGTTTCCCTCACCCCACTCAAGCAATTGACAGTGCCAACCTAATGTATTCTGTCCCCTCTGTTACCCATTTTTCAACTACAACAACCAACAAAGACAGAATACAGGTCTGGGAGAAAAGACATAAAAGTTTAAAAATTAATAATGCTATTTAGATTTGTCAGCAATTTCACACATTTGTTTAATCTTATATAATACAACACCTTTATGATGTATCATATTTAGGCATGAGGCTACTGAGGCTTTGAGAAAGGAATTCATTTCCAAAGCTACTCAATCATGGTGAAGCCCACGTTTGAACCCAGGCCTCTCTGATTCCACTTTCAGACCACATTTTACGAGGTAAAAGCTAGAAGCTCCTAAGGGGATAATGACTTCCTAGGTCGGTGCATATTCCCTTATAACACAATGAAATGTGCAAAGACTTGGAGTTAGAAAACCAAAAGGGAAGAACATGTCGGACATTTCTCAAGCTGAAAGAACTGAAGAAAAAATTCAAGCCTCAAGTTGCAATACTGGAAGTTTCTACGGACAAAATATTGAAATGAGGATGGCGAGACTTCGTCTCACATGCTTTGTAGCTGTTATCCGGAGGGACCAGTCCCTGGAGAAGAACACCATGCTGGGTAAAGCAGAGGGTCACAGACAAAAAAGGAAGATCCTCAATGAGATGGATTGACACACTGGACGCAACAGTGGGCTCAAATATAGCAAAGATTATGAGGATGGCACAGGGTTGGGTAGCATTTTGTTTTGTTATACACAAGGTGGCTATGAGTCAGAACGTACTCGATAGCACCTAACAACAGCAACAGGTAGGGGCATGGTGAGGAGGTAGAAGTAAAAAGTATTACCCTTTCAGATTCAAGAATATGAAATCCATGGAAGCAGCGATCTAGCAGAACACAAGAGGAATATTTTAATAAAATACATTCAATAGAGGCAGAGAGCATAATCTTGCCTCTTCCTGGCCTCAACACAATTATCCCTGCTGCACCTGGCTAAACAGTTTCAAGGGTTAGCGGATGGGTCATTTCAGCAATGGGACCAACTGAACATTTAAGAATCTTTCTTTTCTTAGGTAGGTAGATTATTAACCAGATCCTGGTCCAGAGTGAATTACTCTGGGAAGTAAATCATGGAGAACCTTGAGATTATTAATATCCCTGGAATTGTCTAGTCTCTGCTTACACAAGGCCCTGTCTATTTCTAAATCTCTTCATAAAGTCACTTTGTCCACTTACTACATCAGACACTGAGATAGGAATACAACTCAGACTGAAATAGGCAGAGTTCCTGTTCTCACAGAGTTTAGAGTTTAATAGAGGGGGCAGGATTTAATCAAATCATCACATCAGTGGTGTGCTGGTAATTTGAACAACCACCTCTCCAGTGGGAAGCCGTGCACTCTGATTTGTAGCATTTTCCAATTTCTGTGCTATAAATACTCCCACCATGACTGGTTTCGGTATGCCAAAGTGATGTCGTTGACCGTGGAGCTGGGAAGAGATGTGCACAGAGAGTTCTCGCATAAGACGACAGGAGTCAGCTCCAACACAACCCTGACAATGGTAAGTGGAAGGGAGATACGTGGTCTAAAGTGACAGCATATAACAAGGGAACAAGACCAGTCTACAGGTCATGATGCTTTGATTGAGATGTGAGGGCTGAGCTGGTGCTAACCAGGTGAAGGGTGGGCAGGAGGGAACAAGCTGTGCAGAGGGCCCGGGCAACGAAGCATGGACCACACGCTTCTACCAGGAATGCTCGACAGGGAAAGCGTGAGATGAGGGGCTAGGTGGTCTGTTTCCATTTCAGTCTGCTTCTTGCCTGCTCACTGCCTCCACATCCTACCACTAACAGAAGCTGGACAACGTTTAAATCCGAAAAAAAATGCACTTGCTGGCACGTAGGAGACCTTTCTCCGTGTCATAATGGCTTAATCTCGGGGTAAGGCACCTCCTTTCCCACATTTGCATCACACCAGAATCTGGATTTCTGGGAGCCAGCCGCTTCGCCCAGCTACTCTCAGCCAACAACATTGCATTTTCCCCTCAACTCTGAGATATGTTTGCTTATTAAACTTTTTTAGAATGAAGGAAAAAACTGTAGGATTTGAGAGAGGGAGGGAGAAAAGAACAGAACATGATTGCACATTGAAATAAATGTGCTACTTGAGAAAATTTTAAGTGTCTAAAAACAGGGGTTTATAATGAAAGTGCCGTCTCAAGCATAACTACAGCATCACTATTCCAATGCTAAAATGTAATAAACTGTCCTATTAAATCCAAGGAGTTAGATTTAATAAGGTGGGTGGTATATTAAATAAATGCCAACTGATTATTACAGATCTTTTTATTGAGGATTTACAACTATGTCTTCAAATAACTAAGCAGTAGTCAGGTATAATAAGACCCATACGAGAAACTTAATTTAAAGCAGTGCAAAGAACCAAAAACGCTATTACAAACAGACCATGAAAACTTTGAAATAGATAAGTTAAGAAGCAAGAAAATTCCCATCAAATTATTGTCAATATCGGGAGGCGGGTGCGGTGACAAAGAGGAAAATCATTTACATATGAGTTAACTAAACAGCTATTTAAGATCTCTATAGCATGACAGAAAGGCAGATTCTCTTTCCCTAGGAGCTGAACATACCTCCCTTTTTTTCTTTGGAGAAAACAAACAACAATTTAACTTTTTAACTTGTATTTTCTGTAGTAAAGCAATTTTTGAGTTTCTTAGAAAATGATTCTGTCTTGCAAAGCCTAAGTGATCTCCAAGAAAAAAAGGAGCCTTGAGTCTGTACTCCTGGTCCTGAGAGAGAGAAGGAAGGGGAGGAGAAGAAGGGGAGAGGGAGAGCGGGAGAGAGAAGGAGGGAGGGAGAGAGAGGCGGTGAGGAGGGGAGGGAAAGGGAGGGGCGAGAAGAGGGATAAGCAGTGAGGGGGGAAGAGGGGAGGGGAGGGGAGAGGAGGGAGAGGCGGTGAGGACGGGAAGGGAAGGGAACTTGCCTAAAACTCAGAAAAACCTAGCGCTTCTTCTGGATGTTTCTTTCACTCACTGAGGGTCACTGAACAAGTTACTGCCAATGTCTAGGCTCCTCAGTTTCCTCTTGTGTAAAATGAAAGAGTTAAGCTAGGCTCCCTTTGAGCTCTATAGTTCTTTGTTCTATTCTCAATTCTAGTCCTGGGATTCCCTGATGACGTTCCTAGGAGTATAAGAAAAACCTTCCCGAGTAATAAAAACTCCTTGGAGTATAAGGGGTGGGGGAATCTTCCAGAGTAATAATTACGCACTCTATACGTGCTTAGTTTGTAGGGTCCTTTACGATTCTGTGAAACACCTTCACAGCTGTTACCTCACAACCTCCCTGACTGGTAGGCAAGGAAAGCAGGTGAGTCTTATTGTACAAGGAGGCAGCTGAGCTCGGGAGTCCAAGGTGGCGACCACGGTGCCTGCAAGGACCAGACTTTTCCACAGCTCAGTATCAGTCCAGTGGGGCAGAGGGAGTGGGCAGCTTATGTCCCCGTGCAGGACAGGCAGGGCACACAGGACAGGGAGTGGCTGGGAACATGGTTTAGGCAAGACAGATGAGCATGCATCTTCACAGCCTGACCGTCCCCGCCTTTGGCCCACAACAGGCAAAGAGGACGTTGCAGAGAGTAAGCAAAAAAAGAACCAAAAAAAATTGCACTATTGACAAATGACTCCATTTAGAGTCCAGATTTCGGACACCTTGTCCTTAGTCACAAGTGCCACCTAATTTGTCCCTAAAAAACTAACCCTTACGTCTTTGTTACTTGAGGCTTTAGGTTAAGACATGTGGCTGTCCCTCATAAATCTCATCTCCTTCAGGACCTGTCGGCGACCTCCAGTTACCACACAGAAGCAAAACGGGCACTTTATTTTCCTCCCCGGAAGGCTTTGGTGGGTTAAGGAAATTATTTTTAATATACACAAAGCAATTCCTCAGCATCTGCAGGAGAACAAAGTTACCTAAGCCAGAAATGAATGGGGAAGCAGAAAACTACCATCAGAAAATCACAGAGAACGGGAAAACGTGTATTTCTCTCTCTCCTCATCTCTACCGTATTTCATGCCGGGACCACGGTGGCTCTGTACTGTAGAGGGACATCCGTCAACAGCAATCAATACATGTGGTGTTAGTCATGGATGATAAATTTGAAAGGGATTATAACTGTAAACAGTGATCAATAGAGACTTGCTGGAGGAGACAGAGAGAATAAACAACCTTAAAATGTTACACGGTTAATAAAGTAAGGGGAGGGTCAGTCTTAAACAAAACTCCGAGAGACCTATCGTGTTCCTAGTGCCTCCTCTTACAGGAGGTGGGACAGAAGGGGAGTGGATAAACAATACTCCCCCAGACTTACTTTTGCGCCAGGCAATTGCTACTAAAAGGTGCATTATTAATTTACAGCGTATTCGCTGATCCTTCGGGTTGGAAGGCACATTCTCCATTAGCATTTGGTTGAAGAGTTGTGTCTGGATCCAAGCTGGCATCACTCAAAGCCCCCAGAGTACAGCTTGGCCTTTCCCCACCACTCTGCCTGCCCCCTTCCTGCCGTCTCTTCCCTGCACCTCTGGTTTCACCACCAGCACATGACTGAGCAGTGCATTCACAAGCGTGACATCCCTCTCTGCAAACAAATATATCCTGAAAGCCAGCAAAAAGGAAAAATAAAAAGCAAGGAGCCTTCGCTGCTCACCCATAGATGAATGGAATCATCCGTCTTGTCACTGGGGGGTCATAGCCAGAGGTTACTTCTAGTCTATACCTTAGTTTCTCTGCTGATGTTGGCAAGCGACTTCCTTAAAAATAAAACAAAATAAAGAGTGAGAAAAAGAATCTCCCCACATCAAGCACTTAGCCAGTCCCTCTAGAACCCTTCCCAGATCGCGTCCCCTCACACCTTTGGAGGCACAGCTCCGGGCCTGACATATAAATTTTTTTCCCCGCTGACCTTTCTGCCAGAGTGTGTAAACCATAAGCTGATATATGAAGGCAATTTTTAGTGGTGCCACTTGTATCTGAGTGATTGCACACACTTTACGTTTCTGGCCTGCCACCCTGTCCACCTTTCGAAGATATTTCTATTTTCTTTTAAGGGAACTGCAGTAAAGGTGAAAGCAAGTTTAACTGCTTCAAGACTTTGATGACCAGAAGCACCTGTTTGGGGGATTCGTAACTGACCGAGGCCCATCTTCAAAGCTGGAATTTTTTCTTTGCTGCTCTAGAGGTCAGCAGAGTAGGAGTGGGGGAGTGGGGGGCTCAGGCTCTTCTCACCTACCCCTACCCCGCCACAACCCAAGCTGACATACATCAAAGCCCCAAGCCTGCTTGGCTGTGTGGTGAATCTGAGAGCCCGTCCAGCGACACTTCCTCGTTTGGCAGATAAAGTAAGGGTGCAGAAGGAGCTATCTCCAGAGAAATACAGAGAAAAGGCTATGTTCTCCCTGGCACAAGGAAGGATGCCCCATCCCATCACCTCCTGACTGCAGAGCATGGGTCGAGCATCTGGGTGCTTCTTCACAATTGAATATTAAGAGGGTGACATTCAAATAGAGGATAAAAAGCACCTTGTCCCAGAAGCAAAAATATCCCTCCTTCACCATTCAGAAGGGAACATTCAGCAAAGACCTCCTATGCCAAAAGCCAGTTCATTCATTCATTCATTCATTCATTTGCTCATTCATGAAGTACTGATGGAGCCCCTGCTCTGTGAAGGCACTGCGTTAGGAGAGAGCAGTCGATGGGTAAAAACAAACACGGTCCGACCCATGGAGCTGACAGCTCCACACGGGGATTCGACATAACCACACTGGAGAATACGGACCTACTGAGAAGACGCACCTGGTGCAATGAGAGCTCACAAAAAAGAAACATAACTGAGTTGCGGACAGCGGAGGATTCCCTGCCGAGTGCACCGAGAGCTGAGGATGAGGAGGCGTTATCTAGGTGACTGGGGCTAGAAGGGCAGTTCCAGGTAGAGGAAACAGCCTGTGCAAAGTCCCTGGGGTAGGGGAGGGCATGGCAAATACATTGGTGTAGCTGGAGGGCAGAGAGAAGAGGAGGGGTGTGAGACGGGGCTGGAGAGACAAGCAGGATCCTGACAGGCAGTAACAGGGGTATGTTAAAGATTGGGGTCTGCTCCTCAAAACCATTGGGAAACCACTGAGGGGTTTTGAGGAGGTAGAGGGAATGATATAATCAGAGTTGCAGTTCAGAAACATTATAGCGGTTTTGTATGGTGAAGAATGAATTTAAATGAGGTAAGAATGAAAGAGGGAAAGCCGGTAAGATGGTGGTTGCAAAGTCCAGTGAGATGGTGATTTGGACCAAGGCCACCACCTGTCTGTCAGAGGAAGCTTGTGTGATGTTATGATGCTGAACAGGTTTCAGGAAAGCTTTCAGACTAAGATGGTCTAGGAAGAAAGGCCTGGTAATCTATTTCCAAAAAATCAGCCAGTAAAAACCCTATGGATCACAACAGTCCTATTCACAACCTATCATGGAGCTGGCGCAGGACTGGGCAGCGTTGTGTTCTGTTGTGCATGGGGGTCACCACGTGTCGGCGTGGACTCAGCAGCAACTAACAACAACAACGATTTGGATGACGGTGGAGCGAAGGTGAAGGAGCCATTTGAGCAGTAAGTCAACAGGCCTACAGGATGGACTGGCGAAGGGAGATGCAGGAGTTGGAGGTAACAAGCATGTATGCAAATCACTACTCCCAGAAAGCAAAGGTATGGAATTCCTCTGTTACAAACGCACGGGATTCTGTTAGAGTGAAGGCAACATTGCTGCCGGAGGAGCTGGGGGAAGGAGTAGAGGGATTTCCCCAAGACCCGTAGGGCCACACCTTCTCCAGGTGATGAGAAGATCCACTCACAGCCCTGCTCGCTCTCTCTTACTCTCTCATCCCTCACTCTCTCTTTCTCTCATGCTCTCTCTTTTCTCTCCTCTCTCTCTCTCTTTTTTCTCTTTCTCTTCTCTCTCTCTCACTCTCTGCCTCTTCTCTCGCTTTCTCTGTCTCTGTCTCTCTCTTTTCTCTCTTCTCTCTGTCTCTTCTCTCTCTCTCCCTTTCTTTGTCTCTCTCTCCCCCACAACCCACCCCCACCCGCATCATCTCTCCTCCAGACCTCCCACTTCCCGCCCCTGTCAGCACACACACTGTCCATGGACAGCAGCAATAATTCAGTCAGTCCTTCCTTTTTGCCTCTGAACTATGGCCCAAGCCACAGGCTGGGTCAGCCAAGGAGTAGGCCTCCAGGGTCCTGGGCAGGATCTGGGGCTGCCACAGCCAAGGAAGTTGCAGATTGGCACTACTAGTGATTTGGTGACCCTGATGATATTGATGACAATTAGTAGACAGAGATTAACATGGAAATGAAGAGAGGATGTATCTTGTCACTTTCCCCATCAGCTGCAGCTTGCCCTTGGGCTGTGGGAGCAGGCTGGGTTTTTTGTGCCGTTGTTATTCCCTTCTTCAGCTCAGTTGATTTCAGCGGTTCCCTTAGTCATTACTAAAGTCTTATAAAATAAAATAAAAGTAGTAAAATTCGATTTTTTTTTTTTCTTTTGTTGCTACTGCTGACACCTCAAAGTACCAAGAAAGTAAAGTTTTCATGGATGGGTTTCCTACAACACATTTCAGAGGTGAATGGCTTTGGATGTTTTTCCTTCTGTGCTGATTCTTGTTAATGGTCTGAGAATAACACTGCCCTCAAAACACTCCTTTCTCTCCTGCCTGTGCCTTCGATCCATTGGCCTTTGAGCCACTGAAATGCACCAGTCGACCTCACCTTTCTGTGCCACAGAGGAAGGAGCAGGCGCAGGAATCCTAGGGTCCAGCTAGCTCTGCCATAGTAACAACAAATTCTAGAACAATGCATTTACTTGGTCCTTTAGGTTTTCATTGGTGACGCAACCAAAATGCAATCTCCAAGGGTTCCTTCAGCTTTTTAAAAAATCTATTAGTTGAAGGTTAGACTTCTAGTTGAGTGAACAAGGTCTATATTATTAGGTGTAAGTTTAAACCAAGTCTTGGGTAAGATCAGGGGACTTCCACACGGGAGAAGTACGTGTCTAGAGAAGGTTCTCAGAGATTTTCAATGAAGGTGTTTTTCTGGAGGTCAGGAGAGAGATCCAAACGACTCTAATGGTTTGCATCATATCCCTGAAGCATTAGACACTATAAGAAGAGACTCACCAAGCAGTTGATTCAACCAATAGGCTTGAAGACTGATCAAACCAAGGCACGGCAAATTCCAGTGTTATAAAATTCCCTTGGCTTGTGATGGCGTCAAGTGAACTGAAGAATTATAGAGGTGGGGAGGTGAGGATATGGATCCAAGAGGACAACTATGTGGATAAACAAGGAGATCCCTGTTTGTCTGAGACAAAGTTTGTTCCTAGAAACCCTCATACAGGAGATTTTGCAGAAAAGTAGACTTTTTGGGGGTCCAGGGTTTCATTTATCTGCCCTAAAAAGCACAGACCTCTACTAGCAAAAATTGTTGAGAGTTCTTCTGAGGAAACCAAACACCTTACCATGGCTTCTGTCTCCCTCCCTAGCCTGGCATCATGCCACTCTTCCTCACCAAGCTCCAGCCACACCAGCCTTCTCTCTCTCTCTCACTCGCTCGCTCGCTCACTCCTCACACACAGTGAGCTCGCTCCTCACAGCCTTTGCACTTTGCTGTCTCAGCTCCTTCAGCACTCTTGCCCCATTCCTCACCTGCTGGCTCCTGTCTGTCCCTCATGTTGTAGTTCAAATGCACCGCTTCATACCACCCTCTCTAAAGCTCCTCTTTCGCCTGCTCGGACATGGCCCTTTGTTCTCTTCTTCAGACCTCTGTGTTATCTGGAATTTTATTGCTCATTTATCTGTTCCTATGTTTATCGCCTGTTTTCTCTTCTCAGATATAAGCTCCACAGCTTCTGGGACTTTGTTCTGGCTATATCTACTGAGACTTGAAGGTACCCGGCATATATCAAACACTTGAAAAATATTTCATGAATGAATAGACAAAATGAAGGGCACAGTGACACACGGAACAGCAAAAAATTGTCATTTTTAATACTCCATTGAAAAGCTTTCTCTTTCTCTTGGTGGGAAGATTCAGACTATGCAGAGGCAAGCTGTGTCCCGGGAATAGCATGGAGTTTGAAGAGACATAGCCCTGGAACCTAATTCCAGCTCAGATACTCACTCAATGGCTTTATCATTCTAGTGTCATTAAGTGACTAACATCCTTACACCTCCGTTTCCCCATCTATAAAGAGGTAATAACACCAGGAATGCCTATGGTTGGCAGAGTGGCCAATTGTGATCAAGCTTATAGACTGATCACTGACAGTGGGATCAGCTCTAAGATTATACAAAGTCAGAATGTTCTGCAGCCACAGGGAGCACCAGGAAGAGCATGCAGCCACCACTCTGTGTACATCCTCACAGCAGTTAGTCCCGGGGTAGCTCTCTTTTTAAAGCCCCCCTGCTTTGGCTTTTATGACTCCTCATTCCAGCTCCCTTCCTTTCTCACAAACCACCCTTCTCATCTCTCTTTCTGGATTCTTCTTGGGTGTTTGGCTTTTCCCTGTAAGATCCTGTCTTGCTGAAGACTCCCAAATCTGAATTCCGTGTCCAGGTCTCTCACTAGAACTCCAGAGCAGTCTATCCATCTGTCTACTCAATGTCATAGAAGCCCTGGTGGCCCAATGGTTAAGTGCTCAGCTGCTAACTGAAAGATCAGTGGTTTGAATCCACTAGCCGTTCCATGGAAGAAATGACCTGGTGATCCGATTCCGTAAAGATTTCAACCTAGGAAACCCTACAGAGCAGTTCTGCTTTGTCATATGGGGTCACTATGAGTCAGAACATACTCAACATCACACAACAATGCAGCATCACAACCAGGATTCCCAACAGGTGCCACCACAAATCCAACATGTCCCAAACTGAACTCATTATTTATCTACTATTCCAAATCTAGTACCCGTTCCGCATTCCCCATGCTATTTAATGGCTCTATCAGCCATTCAGTCACTTAAGACATAAACCTGGAGTTATCCTAGACTCCACCAGCTTCTTCACTTCCCCCCTTAGCCCTGTTGGCTCTCATTTTTTGATGGCTCTCATTTCCCCCCCTTTCTCTCCATGCTCGTTGTTCCTGTTTTAGTTTAGCCCTCATCATTGTTGAATCTTGATGATTGTCTCCACTCATTCCATCCTCCACAAGGCCGACAACGTTCTTCTTATGAAACACAAATCTGATTAAATCTCTCCCTGCTTATAACCTTCTTTGCCTCCCCTTCTATGCCTAGAGTAGCACTGCCCACGAGAACTTTCTGCCATTACGTTGTTGTTGGGTGCCATCAAGTCTATTTTCAACTCATGGGGACTGAATGTGACAGAGAAGAACTGCCCCATAGGATTTTCTGGGCTGCAATTTTTACAGGAGCAGATTACCAGGTCTGTCTCCTGTGGAGATGCTGGGTGTGTTTGAACCACCCACCCTTCAGTTAGCAGTTGTGTACTTACCTGTTGTGCCACCAGGGCTCCTTTTCTGCAATGATAGCAATATCTGTATCTCCACTGTTCAATATGGCAACCTCTATTAAATTTACTTAATTTAAATTTAAATAGCCAAATGTGGCTAATGGCTGCTAAATTGGACAGTGCCCATCTAAAATGTTCTCCAACCCCCACCAACAGGCTAGTGAGCTTTTATCCATGTCTCAGCCCCTTAAAAAAAATGTGTCCTCCTGGGAACACCCCTCTGCCACCATTGTACCTAGAATAAGACTCTAATCTTGAGCTTTACACAGTGTAGTACTAATGTGTGTTTACAGGAGTCTCCCTCCCTTAGTCTGTGATTAACTTGAGGGCAGGAACCATGTCTTAGTTATTTCAGTATCACTGGTGCACAGTAGGATGCCTTGCATAAAGTAGGTGTTCAAAACTAAAGTAAATAAGCAACATGCTTTAGCAGAAATGGGAACCAGAAGGCCAGCTCCACCAGGAGTTATATGTGTGCTCGTCAACAAATCCCATGACTTCGCTGACCATCGGCTTGAGGGCATTGAGCTAGATCCATGGCTTTCAACGCTTCTCAGAGACACAACATTTTCTTGAGCACCCTCATGGCCACTTGGGGTTTGGACCCCAACACAGACCTCCCTCCACTTTTTTCCATCCCCAAACCACCGGATTCTTATTTATCTTTTTTGTGTGTTTACCTCTTGGGCTCTTGCAGAAGCCGTAGGTTTCTATTAGAGGTGGGATATATGGAAGTGTGGGGCGTGTTTCCCAGCAAAAGGAAGGTTGAAAATCACTGGAATACACCATCTCCAAGACAGCCGTCAGATCTCCATTCTATTTTCTGTGTCTTAAATGGAAATCACAGTGAGATTCTGGAAAGAGTGTGTTGCAGATGCTGTCCATCCACCACAGGGGATAGAAAACCACCTTCAAGTTTAAAACAGCTGCTATAACATCATTCCCCTTGGAGAAAGATTTCTTTCCTGCTCCACTTCTTATGGTCTTGCAGCTGCCATCAAACTCCACCCCCCCGGACTTCCCCATTCCTCATCAAAGCCCACAGTGAGGCAAAGGAGAAGCACTTGAGATAAAACAGAGACTTATTCTGCCTCCCCACATGGCCCACTGTCCTGACTCCTCAGCCATTTCAGTTTTTTGAAAGAAAGGTTTCATTACTGAGAGCAGCCAGGAACTCCAAGTACCTCTTGAGTGACGCTGTCAGTTAGATGAAGAGCTTTTGTGGCAAAAACTGTCTTTTCTTCATTAAGTTTGAAAACATGCCCAGAGGCTAGTCTGTGATCTGCTCATCAATAAATGGAAATATACCAATAGATTCAAGTTCATGCCAGCATTTGGATGTGGAAGGACGGATATCTTGTCAGTTTCCTGCCCCAAATAAGAGTTCCTAAAAGAACCCTGTTGTCACTTATTGTAACCTGAGGTCTGAGGGGAGAGGGAGACAGGGAGAGATCAGCTTTGATCTCTCCAGGTGGGTGGTCACTGTGATCACAGCCTCCAATATGTGGGATAGAAATTCACTGCAATGGACACAGAGGTGCACCATCTCTGATTCTTTCCAGGGCCATCAGGGGAACTGGCTCCATGAGGAACAGATGGTGGCAGAGCCCTGAGCATATCAACATGACTCAGACATGAAGGATCTTCTTCAACATAGCCTCCAGGGGTTTCAGAAAGGCTGAGGAATAGTAGGGATTGGATTTACCGAGGTTCCCAAACACCTGCAGGACAAGAGGCAGGCATTGCTGCAGGGCTAGCATACAAGGAAGAGAGAAAAGAAAGCAAAGAAGAGAATAGAGGGGAGGAACAAAAATAACCACTCTGAAGAGCCAAGCTGGAAGTCCCTTAACCTTCCTTAAAAAAATAAAATAAAATAAGAGCTCTATATATTCTGCCATCAAAGACAAGGGAACAAGAAAGGCCAAAAACAAAAACCATTTAAAAAAGAGCAAGCACCAAAATTTGCATCAAGTCAACAGGCATTAGCTTAAAAGCACCAACCTGCAGGGTTTTCAACAATTAACTTTTAAAGTGATTGTTCACTCATCCACCTTGATTCCATCATGTAGAGTAATATTGATATTGGTAGGCATTCCTCAAAATTCCAGCTGCGTGGAGATAATGCCATCGGTGTTGGATGTGGGGGCCATGAGGTGAAGGTAGGGGGTAGGGGGCTGTTCTCACATTATTGGACTCATGATTTTCATTTTCTTGCATTTTTTTTCCTCTCATAACCAGTTTTTGTGCTTGTCCTTGCCAAGTAGCATTGCTTCTCACTGAATTGGAGAAATTACCTCCGAAGCCTCTTACAGTAGTTTTATAGAAAGGCTCAAACAGCAGGAGCAACCAGCAAGGTTGTATCCCTGTGCATTCTATTCCACCTCTCCCTGGAAGTTTGGGTCTCTTCTGGTGACCATTCAAACAACAACATTTTATGTCAGAGTTTTGTAAACATCCCTTCCATCATTTCTATTCTACAGTTGTTAAGAGCTAATTTTTATTCATTCATCAACAGGTATTTATTGACCACTTAACATGAGCTACAGTCTCCCCTCTGCCAATGAGGATACAGAACAGTGGGAAAAAATTATAAAACAACGTTAGTGAGGCACCATGGGAACACAGAGAGCATCCTACTAAGAAAGCCAAGGAAAACTTCTCTCCTAAGATAAATCTTGAGATGCATCTGAAAAGAGAATTAGGACTGTGTGTAAGGGGAAAAAGGAGACCTTACAAGGGGAAAAGGAGCACCATGCTCAAAGGCCCAGAGGACAGAGAAGCAGAACATGGTGCCTTTGAGGAACAATCATAGTAATACATAGTGTTAATGGAACACTTACTCTACACCAGACACTGTGGTAGGGACTTCATATAAATGATCTCATTTGACATTCACAAAACCCCTACAAGGTAGGTAGTATTATTACTCTTATTTTAAGATGAGACAGTTGAGCTTTAGAGAAGTTAATTACCCAAGGCCAAGCAGCCATTAAGTAGGGTTTGAATGGAGACTGTCTGACTCTAGAACAAATGCAGGACTTACTGCAGCAGAAGGCAAAGGCTTGAAGTGCAGGGCATACTGAGGAAGGTGAGTGGTATTAAAATTGAGGGCTAGCAGATACACGGTAGCCTTGCGTGCATACTAAGGAGTTTGGACACTGTTTGGTAGTCAGACTCCTCCTTGGTGCATTGCTGTTGGATAGCCTGGTAGCAGCTCCAAGAGAAGGTCATTGTTTTAAGAGCATATCTCACCTGCCCAGGATGAGGTGATTGAATACAAAGCAAAGATTTAATCCACACGTTGTCACCCTGCTAGGAAGAATAACAGCATCTAAACTGTACCTGGACTAATCAGAGTTGATATACTATTGCCCTCTGGGACTTGGCATTGAAGACACATACACCATCAGAGTTAGGCCCATCTCAAGATTTTTTGCCATTTATTTGGATATCTAAACTATTGAAGTCAATCAAGCAATAAGGATACCCCCCAAATAAAATAACTTCATCTTCTTGAGGGATTTCTGCCCCCTACTTTCCCAAAGGGAAAACATTTTGTAACCATAAGAAATATGATAGAACTGTCAAGTACACATGAAATTGGCTGTAAATTATAAAATGTAACCATAACTTACAAAATAGTAAAACAAATTACAACATTTTAATCAAGAAGATAAAAAGATAAACTAGGAGAAAATTTGGTATAACGCAATTGATGATGACATTTTCAAGGTGCCATTTTGTGGGCAGCCCTACCATTACCAAATCCCTGTAAACTGTTCCTCTTAGGAGCCAGACATCAAGTGAAGCATGGAGGAGAAAAGAAAGCTACAGCCATATTGTACCTGGTATGCACCTCACCATGATCCTCGATTTCATTGTGTGCTCTACACTCCACATGAGTTTTCTCCACAAAATTGTCCCTCTTGTGAACATGGACACATGCTCAGCCAGCCAGTGTGATTAATTCGTGATTTTGATTAATCTAATTGTTCAAGTTTAAAAAAACAAACAAAGCAAAGAAAGTATCTAACCGGGCACATGTCTGCATTTACAGTTCTGGAATCCTGAACTGGAATCTAGACTCTACTGAAAATAACTGATCCACATGTCTATTCACATAAAGACTTAAACATACTTTTTTGCTCCAGGCAAAGAAGAGCAGTCAGTAAGTTTGAGGTAGTGATCTAGAGATGATTATAGAGAATGCAACCATTAATTAATTAATGAGTGAGAAAATCGGCTGTGTCCAGCACTGAGTGTTATACATATCATTTATGTTGTGCTTTATATTTTTTGATTGCCCTGTGTGGTAACTATTATAATGCCCTCTTACAGATGCAGAAAATAAGATCCAGGTGTCAAGTTATTGAGTAAGTTTTACAGGGTAACATAAATAGCAACCAGGAAAGAAGGCACTAGAACTCACGTCTGTTTAACCCAAAGTTCACATACATGCTGCATCACGGATGACCTCCACAACCAAGACATTGGTCAGAAGTGGTCTGTGTGGCCGCCAGAATCTGGCACAATATCTACCCGGGGCCAAATAAATGCTCAATAGTTTGTTGAATAAGTAAATAAATGAATGAATGAGAAGTATGATTGAAGAACAACAGGTGGAGACAAGAAGGCAAAGATGGACTCAAATAATGTCACCACATGATCCTAAGGACACTCAGTCACTGAGATACCTCCGTCCTTCACTTGATGTCTGACTCCGAAGAGGAACCGCTTACTGGGATTTGGTAACGGTAGAGCTCCTCACAACTCAACCTTGGCAACACTCACAACTTTGGGAGAAGAGTTTCATCCTTTCCTTCCCCTCGATGGAAATTTCTGCATTTCCAATCAACAGAGAAGCCAATAAGGACCTCTTTCTCCTGCATATCTCCGGATTGGGATAGATTCTACTAATGATGGTTTACTTGAAACAAACACTAGCTTTCCAAAAGTTGGAAACAAGCCCTAGACATAAGCAAGTTAAAAGCATCTATAGCCATATATTGGGCCTGGATTTATACCAGTTGAAAGAGGATAACTGTATACGGGGCCCTGTTTTAGCTCATTTAAACACGAAAGGACTTCCTGAAAGGAAGCTAGAACTACTTAAGCAGAATGAAATTTCTGTTCTCAAAGAGCTTTAGGACTGATTCTTAAAAGTGATGTGAATTTGCTTGGAGAGAAAGAGAAGCAGCAAAGGCATTGCCCCAGTGTGGCCACACTGTCTAGAACAGGGTCCCTGACAGAGCACAGGGTTCCCTTTGCCCATTACCCAAAGGGAAGGTCCTGGCCTGGCAAAACGTTTCCAGTCTCCCAGGCCAGGCTGTTGGCACAAGTCAGGAGTCAGTCATCTGGGAGGATAGTCAGACCACTGGGGCTACCGTCCACCTGCCTGCTGGCTCCTTTTTAGGCTCACGCCTCCATTCTCCAGATTAGACTCAGGCTGTAATCCATGTTGCCAGAGGATCTAGGGCCATGGCATTGGGTGCTAGAGCTGTTGGAAACTAGGATTTCAGTCCATAAAGATAATTTAGTGCAATCAGGTCACCCTTGATTTCAGCAAGAAGACTCGGAGCTACAAATGAGGCTATTATGTTTAATAAAACAGTAATCATTTCTTACACTTGAATAGTGCTTCACAGCTTTACAAGGCAGTTGCATCTCCATTATCTCAGGGATAAGGCCAAGGAGGCTAACAGCAGGGCAGATTAACAAAAACAAGCACTACCTTAAGGAGGGGGAGAAAAAAAAGCCACCTTGAGTGCAAGCACTGAAAATCCAAGAAGAAAAGAAAATAGAAAATTAGAAACACAAACCTATAACCATGGCCAAAGAGGAGAGAAATGAGTGGATCGAGAGCCTACAGACCAAAGCAGCATACAAATTGGAGCAATCAATACGAACCACAAGAAAACCAAAGCTACAGATCAAAATCTAAAGCACACTGACTAGTTCTGAAATGACCGCTTACGTTTCTGAATGCAGAGACAAAGTGATGTCTCCAAAATAAATCATTGACACTAATTGTCTGCAAAGATTTGGGGAACACAGAGCCTCTGTTTTCTTTAGGTAGCAAGGCATTGTAAAAAAGAAATCTTAACTAAGACAGAGCGCTTGTTTCTGGCATGTCTTTCTAATTCTGACCTGAAGTGTCTGTCTCTAACTCTGTAAGCACATCTAGCCCCATCCCAGGCACCAGCAACTCTTGCTGAGGACCTGGGGTGCACACCGCTGGACCCACTTGTCTCTGAGCCTTGTCTCTGTAAAGCACTATGTAAGTGCATGAGATCATTGCTATTTTATTAAAACTAATAATCTTATTTGTAGCTCTGAGCCTTCTTGCTGGGATCAAGTGGAGAGGAGAGAACCTGATTGGACCAGGCCATCTTTATGGACTGGTTTATACAGAACAACAAGACAGGCTGACAGATTAATAGCACAGATTTATTTACCTACTGGTGGCACAGTGGTTAAGAGCTACGGCTGTTAATCAAAAGGTCAGCAGTTCGAATCCACCAGCCGCTCCTTGGAAACTCTATGGGGCAGTTCTACTCTGTCCTATATGGTTGCTATGAGTTGGAATCAGCTCAACAGCAAAGGCTTTTGTTTTTTTTATGACAGGAAAGAGAGAACGATCTGAAGTTCCAGCCTGGTGGGGTCTCTGAGAGTCACCAGCTCACAAATTTTGCTCACCGTAATTCAAACTCAAAAGCCACCCTTAATTTATTCAGGTAAAAGTGAGACATAGGACAGGCTAGAAATCAACCGAAAGTTGAATTTGACTATTATATAGGAAATGGTTTTATTATTCAGTGTGTATTCTATAAATTCAAGCAGTCTATCAAACCAGAGTTACGTTCATGTTCTTCAGCACCTTCTCTAACAAAGAGATAAGAATGATCTGTAATGGACTTATCAATATTTGTCCATATGACCTTCTAATATTCTCAAGAATGGTCAGCGCTTTGAAGCTAGCTGAGTATTTTTTGACAATTTGCAGCTTCGGAATCAAAGCGACCTCTATTTGGACCTATATCTAACTGCTCTGAGACATGGTTTCTCTTCTGTAAAAAGTTCACCCCATAGAACTATTATAAGGATTAAATGAGATAATGCATATAAAAAACCATCTTAGGGTCTGGCACACGTTAGACATCCAGGAAATGATAACTTTCTTGTTTTCTTCAAAAACCTTGTTCTTGGCAGAAAAATAAACACCTGCTTGGCACACCCAAGTCTAGGTGACCACAAATTATAAATGCGTGAGGAACCAAACAATGAAGTGTGTATTTTATCTACAGATCAATACATTTCCATCACCTGTGTCGATGGGTATATATTTGGGCATGTCTTACATTCTCCATAGAATTCCAGTCTCCTCGGCACCAAGGATTTTACTCCCTGCTTCTTTTGTAATTCCCTTTGAAAACTTAGTCCACTCTGCACTTGGTGAGTGCTCAGTTACCGTACTTATGCAATGTGCTCATACATACAGATACATTCCATATCACCTGAACTCATTGGGGAATGAGCTGTACATACTTGTCAATATTCCTGATAACTGAACCCTACTGTATTATGAATATTCCTCCTGAATACTGTGACAGTTTGAGATGGACATATGTTTACAATTTTATACATTTCCTTACTTTTTTATACCAACTGTACCACACATATCTTGATCCATTTGAGTTGCTAGAAAATAAGGATTCAGTGTTACAGGACTACCCTGTAGGTATGTCCATGACATTGTAGCTGCTGACAGTGGAGGGTTTCAGCACAAATATTCCTCTTCCAAGCAATAGCCATGAGCTTTAGTCCATGGATTTGGAAACCTCTACTCAGACAGCTATTTTTGGCATATGTTTTGGGTTCTTGGTCATGTATACTTACCCTAGAGAGAGACCAAGAGACCAAGAGAAGTCCTTGCCCTAGACTTCATACTTCAGAGAGCCCTACATATCACAAACAAATAAACTAAAAATACATTTACTATAGAACGCACCGGTATGTCTATGGCTCAGGACCCAGCACTCATTGCTGCACAACCAGTAGCCCTAAACATTCGCTGTCATGACCAACACTGTTGAGAGCCCAGAGAAAGTCTTCTCCGTATCTTTCTCCCTGCATTCTAAAAGCAGAAAGCAACTGTTTCAATGTGATGAACTTTTATGGGCTGTGCTGCTGCTGACATTGATATTCACACTGATTCAGAATGTGGAGGAATTGAGCATTAGAACTGCTTAACCAAAAGAGCAGGTATATTAGTTATCTCGTCAAATCCTTCTTCTTAGATGGCTTAACTTCAATGATTCTTGTAAAACTTTGGTTTCCCAGCAGTGCTTAGATATTTTCCATGCTGTGTGTGTGTGTGTGTGTGTGTGTGTGTGTGTGTGTGTTCCAATTCATCGTTCTGGAAATATTCATGAATAAGCACGGCATTGACAACAGTTGCACAGAATGACTGGGGAACATTTTGAAATATTCAACAATTAATATTACTCTTAAATGTGTGTATTTATATAAATGTGGGTGTAACAGTCTTGAAGCATTACAGAGTCTTTAGCTCAGCAAACAGAAGGACATTAAATACTAAAATGGAGAACAATTTTATTTTTATAAAAATAAGATATAGGTTCCGGCAAAATGGCGCTCTAGGCAGAAGCACCACGCCATCC
This sequence comes from Trichechus manatus latirostris, assembly GCF_000243295.1. Classification (NCBI taxonomy): domain Eukaryota; kingdom Metazoa; phylum Chordata; class Mammalia; order Sirenia; family Trichechidae; genus Trichechus; species Trichechus manatus. The sequence goes on along the minus strand of NW_004443941.1, from coordinate 2,248,211 downwards.
CTCCACAGCAAAGATCTGAAAAACTAAGCCGAACAGAGAATACAACAATCCTGAAACCCTAAGACATCAAATGAAGAGATAAAGAACTTAGCCAAGCACCAAATGGAGTGAGAAAACCGACAGAGAACAGAGAGCGAGAAGAGATTCATGCAGAGGTCCCCTACAAGCTAATGCAGCGTGGATCTGCCATCTTGGACTCCTATCAGAGACCAGTAAACAGGGGGTACGAGAAAGCAGCCTCATGGAGCATCCAGCGGGAGACAAAACAACCGGTAATCTGCGATATATGCTTTCCCACCCCCCACCCTTCTTCACTTCGACTCGACCTCCTCTGCTTCCTGTGGCCACAGTCTCTTGACCGAGAAACACTGGCTGCTTGGATTCCACACACCCGAAGAGGCGGCTCTCTGAGTGCCATTTGTTGGCTGCTGGTGTTGCTTTTTTCCACTTCTTTTGATTTCTTCCTTGCCTCTTGCCACCTCCCCCTCCTTTCGCTCGAGTACCTCACTCCGTGCGCCATCTTTGCTTCTTCTGGAGGGGCTGCAGAGTGTCGGTAATTTGTGACATACGCTTTCCCAATCTCTACCCTTCTTCACCCACACTCGGCCCCCTCTGCTTCCTGCGGACACAGTCTCTTGTCCAGAAACATCAGCCCACACTAGCTGGCTCTCTGAGTGCCATTTGTTGGCTGCTAGTGTTGCTTTTTTTTTTTTTTGCTTTTTTTTTTTTTTTTTTGCTTCTTCTGATTTCTTACTTGCATCTCGCCACCTCCCCCTCCTTTCACTCTAGTACCTGGCTCCATGCACCATCTTTGCTTCTTCCTGAGGAGCTGCAGAGCTCCGTTCAAGTGCGGAGCTGCATCCTGGTCTGGGCTGTGGTGCTGGTGGGATCCCTGGGCTTTTGTTCGCTTGTTTGTTTTGAATTGTTTGTTTGTTTTCTTTTCCTTATCTTGAGTTGGGAGCCTTTTCTGGCCAGGTGGAGCTGAGTGGCAAGGAGACTCCCCCTCGGCTTCCACAGACGTGCAGAGGGATCCCTGAGAGCATTTCTTTTTTTGTTGGTTTTTTTTTTTCTGTTATTTTGGGGGCCTTTCTTGTTCTTTTTTTTTTTATTTGTTTTGTTTTCTTTTCCTTCTTTCTCCCTTTTTGTCTTTCTACATTGCTCAGTTTCTCATCTCTCTATATCTTCCTTCTCTTTCTGTTCCCTGAGTACCTGGTGTTGTATACCTCTACGCCTTCTAGCCAGGCTGTACTGCAACACCTGAGAACAACTTCCCCAGACCTCACAGCTGCACCGGTGGGATCCCCGGGAACTTTGTGGTTCTTTAACCTTTCTGATTTTTATTTATTCATTCTTTTCTGTTCTTCCTCTTCCCCTTTCTGTTTTTCTCCATTTCATAGTCTCTCATCTCTCCACTCCAATGGCAAGCTTCCCTAGCATTCTTTTCTGTTTGTTTGTACGTTTTTGGCTCCTGTTCCTCTCTCCTCTCTCCCATATCCATCTTAGCTCCACACATAACAATCTCACTGCTGCATCCTGCCTACCTGCACCGTGCACTTGCATCACACCACCAAACAGCACAGGCATGGCCCACTGGAACCTGCCCTGCAATGATTACCAACCCACTCTGGTGGCTGTAGTGAGTGCCACAAACAACCCGTCCCAGTAACTCCTCTTCAGCTAGACCTGCCCTGTCATACCATATCTGAGTGACTGACCCTTCCAGTTGGAGAAGGAGGTGAAAAGTATTGTGCCCACAGACGAGCAAACAACAAAGAACACACAGTCC
>NW_004443941.1:2222669-2240946 GCF_000243295.1 Trichechus manatus latirostris | reverse complement strand
ACTGCTCTGACCAGGATCACAACAGAGGGTTCTGGACAGAGCTGGAGAAGGATGTAGAGCATAATTCTAACTCACAAAAAAAAAGACCAGATTTACTGGTCTAAAGGAGACTGGAGAAACCTCGAGAGTATGGCCCTCAGACACCCTTTTCGCTCAGTGGTGAAGTTACCTCCGAGGTTCACTGTTCAGCCTGGGAGTAGACAGCCCCGTAAAACCAAATGAGACTAACAAGGTACAGCAGTCCAGTGACAAGGGCTAGAAGGCAGAAGGGGACAAGGAAGCTGGTGATAGGGAACTCAAGGTTGAGGAAGGATATTGTTGATGTGTTGTGAGATTGTTAACTGTTGTCATAGGGCAACATGTGTAGTAACTGTTAAATGAGAAACCATTTTGTTCTATAAGCCTTCATCTTAGGTGATAATAGCAGCACAATTGGAAGAGCGCAGTCAATGTCACTGAACTGTGCATGTAGAAATTTTTGACACAGTGTATCTTTGGCTATGTGTATTTTCACCAAAACAAAAGGTTGAGAAGTTAGAGGGTTGTTATATTGTGGGGTTGTTAACCAATGTCATAAAACAAAATGTGTATTACTGTTTCATGAGAAACTGTTTGTTCTGTAACCCTTCACCTGAAGTACAATAAAAAAATTAATTTAAAAAAATAAGATTTAATTACATTTTCAAAAATTAAATAGAAAATGCCAACTTTATTTACATAACTTCAATGTAAAATTTGATATGATTAATTATAATGTATATTCTGTCTTCTATTATTATTTGATACCATTAATAATTTGCATTTTGTCTGTGTCTTTTATCATAATTTATATTTTGTCTCATTACTTTAGAAGAGAAATCTTTTTAAAACATACATCAATATAATTTTAAGTTTTTATGTTTATATTACATATTTTACATGTTTTTGTGAAAATATACTTACTTGTACATCCTTATTTCAATTACTAGTTTTATTCCTTAGATCTCTACAGTCAATAGAAAACCAATTGTGTGAAAAATCTTGATTATCACACCATGTCAGTAATATTTTTGAAATGAATGTAAGAAAATAAAATGTATTACTCAACCTTACATCATCATCCATAAAAATGACTCAGATATGCAGAGTAACAAATTCTGTCATCTTTGAATTTTTGCCAACTTTCAGTCATATAAAAAAAAAACTTTAAACATATATGTCAATTCTGTCCTTAGAAAGGTGTAAGTGTCAGGATAGAAGGGTAGATGTATTCTATGCAATGGTCTGTTAGCTTGATTCACAACTCTGAAATATTTAGACATATGTTATCTGGGCCTCCATTTGCACTCTTGCCTTTGTCTCCACAAATATTAGGAGTGGGCCTATAGTCATGTTCTAATAGGTTCAGGTTTCCAGGTGAGTAAACTTCCAGGTGTGAGATGTGACTGTATAACACATGGCCACACAAATGACATTTGGTTGTTGTTATTTAGTTTTTGTTTTTTAAGTTCAAGAAGGGCCATATTGAACTGGGCGGTCATGAAAATGTGGGAGGAATTCAGCTGATCAGCTGGAACTTGCAACTTCGGGCATACGAATCGTGAGAGGGAGGCTGGTAGGCATTCACCATGAAGGCTAGCATCTTCTTGACTCATTGGGCTGCCTCTGTATGATGTAACATGCAGTCTTCCCCCACCCATCTCTTACAGGGTCTGTGCTTCCAATGAGGTCTCTCCTCAAAATTAAACTGACTCATGGCAGAGAGCACAATGAAGAATCATCAACCACCTAGTCTTCACATGTATTTGTCCAATGGAATAGAGCTAGCTGGTTCCCTGGCAATGTGTCCAGACAAAGAATTCATAATTTTTGGTGGGAGGGCTAGATCACTAAGCACTTCTACTTGGACAGTGCAGGAAGGTAAGGAACAGGAATGGTTAGTATTTTGGTGTTTGGGTAAGAAGCACAGAAAGGGGAAGGGGTCATGATGGGTGAGGTGACCCTAAAGGAAATGATTTAAAAAAAAAAGAGTTACAATCGAGTTGACTCTGACTCCAGCTTATGGCAATGCCATGTGTGTCAGAGTATAACTGTGCTCCACGGGGTTTTCAACGGCTGATTTTTCAGAAAATGGATCACAAGGCCTTTCTTCTGAAGTGTCTTTGGGTGGATTAGAACCTCCAACTTTTCTTTAGCAGCCAAGCATGTTAACTGTTTGCACCCCCCAGGGATTTCAAAGAAAATGCTATTACTTCATAATTTCTTCTTGGCTGGCCCTCTTTGTTTCTTAATCATTCCATCTGGTTCTATGTCAGCCTAGATTTCCTAGAGATGGCTCCACTTCCAGATGTTTGATAGACCATCAAGAGAGTAAGGCGTGATCCACAAACCCAACGGTGAGCTAAGAAGCAAAGACTCGGACTCTAATGACAGTGAGTCACCGTGTGCCCAGAAAAGTCACCAGATTCTAGTGTTTCTGTAATGAGCAACAAGGCAAATACGCTGCTATCGAGCTCTCCTCTTTCTCAGAGTAACGGCAGTAAATAGTAGGTATGGTAACTTTTTAGTTCGGACGGTAAACTCACAAGAGCCCATTTGGCTTCATTCTCACAGTTTGGGAGGGAGATGCGGAGTGTGTCACTGAAAGAATATTGAAATGGAAATAAGATCTGAGGTTTCATCAACTAAGTACATTCCCTAGAGTAACTCATCATATTTCTTTGTGTCTACTTTCCTTCTGGAATCCCTGGTGGTGCAGTGGTTAAGAACTCGGCTGCTACCCAAAAGGTCGGCAGTTCGAGTCCACCGGTAAGTCCTTGGAAACCCTCTAGGCCAGTTCTACTCTGTTCTATAGGGTTGCTATGAGTCAGAATCGACTCGATGGCAGTGAGTTTGGTTTGGTTTTGTACTTTCCTTCGACCTTTAACATGATGCAAAGGGGAGCTTGGGGAGCAGAATTTGATGTTCAGTTCCAGCAGCATTGAGATCTACCACCTAAAGAAACAACATAAGACCAGTGGCCCGTTCAGTCGGCCTGTTCAGGGTTTGTGAGCCAATGGGATAATGGAACACACTATAAACCTATTGTAGCCAGCCCTAATTAACTGAAGGGCAGTCTTTTTTTTTTTTTTTTTTGACAAAATTATTTCCTCCTCTGTTTATCCAAGTAATTTGGATGTCCCCAACCATCCCAGGATAAACAAGACCTAGCATCTGATAGAGGTCTGTACTCCTAGGATCTCAGAGAGAGAGAGAGGTGAGACCTCGCTGTGGTCTGTCTTTGGCCACAATCAGTCTCCTCTGACTGGAATCTGTCCCCAACAGAGCACGCCTTCCGGGTCCTGCTGTCTCACCTAAGCAGCAGCCCTCAGTAACCTGGCATTCTGAATGTTTGACCGCTTGGTTTTGACACTAAATTTGTGATCTTGAAAAGAACCCTGGGCCATTTTTTCATCTATATAATGGAGATACCACCATCTGTTTCCTTCGCGGATTCACAGAAAAGGCATGAGGATAAATGAGACAGCATGTGTGAGAGAGTCGCTCCTTCTCCAACACAGTGTGGCTGTTTGGTTGAGTCATCAATGGTAGACTAAGACATATGGATGAGTTTGGAATGAAAGAAAAGAATAGTGGAATGTTTAAAGGACATAAAGAATCCTCAACAGGACTACTGAAATGACTGAGTAAACTGCCTCCCTGGACCAGGAACGACCCTAGAAATAAATGAGAAGGAGAAAATTGTGATTTCCTACCCATTTAATTGCCCTCACTTTCCCCCAATATGATCCGGAGCTCTGCATTCCAGAGCCCACTGGCCTCCAGATGGTTTCCCATCCACTTCTCCCTATTACAGTGTACTCACTCTATGCCCATATCCCAAAGGTCTTTGCTAGGAAAGTGGTCAAATGTATACACAAATACATGGACAATTAATGTGTTACCCTTGTGGGGTAAATATATTCACCTTCTTAAAAGATTTATTTATTTTTGTGGCAAAATAGACGTAACAAAATTTGCCATTTTAAGTGTTCAATTCAGTGGCATTCATTGTATCCACAATATTGTGCACATATCACCAGTATTTGTTGTCAAAATGTTTTCATGACCCCAAAGAGAACCTCTGTACCCGCTAAGCAATGACCCCGAGAACTTGCCTTCTGATGGTACACTGCCTCAGCTCAGAGTAGGGACCTACACTCGGGCTTCCAGACTTGGCAGATGATACACAGACAATGAGGGATAATTTTGCCACCCAAATCACATAATGGACAGATTCACCCAACCCATCATTGCAAAGCCATCCCTTCCAAAAGACATGCCATCTGGAGAGAAAGACAGCTACAAAGATCTTGGCAGAACTTTGTACTTCCAAAGCAGAGTTGTACACCTTACTATGTTTAAGTCGTGCACCTAGATTGCTCAAGAGAGTCTAAGAGGGTAAGCATTATTGTTAATGCTTTTTTATTATTTCCATTTCATAGATGAAGAAGTGGAGGCTTATGAAGGTGAAATAGTGCTCCCAAGACAGTACAGGTCAGTATGTAGCAAAGTCTGGATGCAGACACAAGCCTGTCCCACACCCACGACCCCATCTACTGTGCCTAACGCTCTTAGAAGGGAAAACGCCCTGAGAAACCAGTGCCCTTTGACAACTTCTTAGCAAAACTCTTTGGGACTGCAGAGCTGTTCTTGAGGTCTAAACTCGATGATATGAGCCTTCTGCTTTGCTTTTACCATCTGGATTTATGAACCAAAGGCAGAGGAGGAAAGTTAATTCCCACTGTGACTTGTTTCACTTGCTGCTGCTAATAGTTCACCCATGCTTAATGGGCCTGTCTTGGCCGTGGGGCCATAACAGGAGACGGAGGGGACGTGGAAGGCGGGAAAAGAGAAAAATTGCAGCCGCAACTTTGAAACCGGGGGCGACGAGAAAACTCCAGACGCAATTCTTCAACTCCAGAGCCTTTGGACACTTCCATCGCTTGGCAAAGCAAGGCTAAAGCCTGAAATTCTCCCTTCCCAGAGCTGATTCTTGACAGTGGCTTTGCAGAGCTCTGTGAAACCGTTTATCTTGTCAATGTCCAAGGTGATGTCCCTCGGTCCTCTTGGTATCTCTGTGTGTTTGAGAGACAGAGAGAGAGAAAGAGAGGTCCATTTTCTCTCATTAGGTAAGGAAACCTGTGACCCAGATATGTTAAGTGCCTTGCCTAAAGTCACACAGCTAGTAACTAGAAAACTGGAGATTAAACCCAGATTCCCTGACTGCCAGCCCTAGGTTCTGGCCAACATCCTCCGCAGCTTCTTACAAACCATACTGCTCCTTATTCCATTCATAGGTATTTACCCAATAGAAAAAGATATATCCATATAAAACTTGTACACAAATGTTCAGGGCAGCTTTACTACATAGCCACATAAACAGGTGAATGGATTTAAGAAAATTATAGTATGTCCATGCAATGCAATATTCCTCAGCAAGTAACAAGGAGAACTGAACTGACAACAGCAACTCCAAAGGTTAAATAGGAAGCCTGGGGACAGTGAGTTTATGTTAATGTGGAGGAACAATTCAGAAAAGGAGGATGAGAATTGTTGCACAACTTGAAGAATGTAATCATTGTCACTAAATTATACATGTAGCAATTGTTGAATTGATGTCTGTTTTTCTGTGTATATTTTTAGCCACAATGACAAAAAATAAGATAAATTATTTAAAAAAGGGAAAACTATATACAGAACAACACGGATGAATCTCAAAATACTTGTGCTGATTGAAAGAAGTCAAACAAAAAGAGTTCACCCTACATAATTCCACTTTTATAAAATGCCAGAAAACGCAAACTAATCTGTCTATAGTCACAGAAGCAGATGAGTGGTTTGTTGCTTGGGGATGGAAGAGGAGATCAGAGGGATAGGAGAGAAGGGTTATCAAGGGCACAAGGGAACTTTCAGGAGACAGCTGTGTGCACTGTCTTATTGTTGTGATGGTTTCAACAAAATCACCAAACCAAACCATTAAGTTGATTCCAACTCATAGCGACCCCGTAAGACAGAGTAGAGCTGCTCCATAGGGTTTCCAAGGAGTGGCTGGTGGATTTGAACTGCCGACCTTTAGGCTAGCAGTCAAACTCATAACCATTAACCAGGGCTCCCGATGGTTTCAAAAGTGTATGCATTTGTCAAAACTTATCAGATTGTATGTACAGTTTATCATATGTCAATTACACCTCAGTAAAGTTGTTTTTTAAACCATATGACTCCATTGGGTCTAGAATGTGGCAATTCAATCATCCCCCATCCCACCCAACCCCTAGAGATTCTTTTCTTCCTCAGACTTTGGTATGTAGTAAGGTTGTTGCTGGTGGGATGGTAGAAGGGAATCTGACCAGTACTGATTAATCATTATTATAATCACAATATTAGTCTTTTTCTCCTCTTTATGGAAACAAATTTAGGGTGATTGTGGCTTCTGTCTAGGCAGAGGGTTTTCTTTCTCCCTGCCTGGGGATCACTTAGTAAAACAAACAGTAGCAGTTATCACTATTCTTCCTGTTAAATAAACCTAGTAAATATTTGGACTAGCCTTGCAGATTTAAGACAGATGTTCCAATTGTAGTGTGCTAAAACAAACAGAGAGGGGACATGTAAGGGAGAGGGAGAGTAAAAGAGAGAACCAAAAAAAGGAGGGGAGAGAGAAGAGAGAGGAGACCCCAGAGCTAGAGACAGCAGATTCAGAAGCACTGATGCTGAACTGCAAACACAAATCAGCAAACATATTGCTGGGCTGTGGGTCTCTTGTTAAGTCCCCACGTGGGCCTGTTTTTCTGGATGAATGTTGAGAACCCACTGAGACGCGAGATATTAAGGAGGATTATTGTGCCAACGTACAGGTGAATCTGTGGAGGACCTTCTTCACCTGGGATGGGAAAGGAGGGACCAGCACTTTTCCCTAAGAAACCTCAAGACCTTCCCCAGTCTTACCCATGAAAGTAAACTGAACTATAGCTCAGCTCCCCACCTTCTTGGCCAAATATCCAATCTGTAACCCAAGGGGCAGGACATTTGAATTGGGTTGCCAAGAAGTAGGCATAATATCAAAGTTGGGGGAAAGCTTTCTGTCCCTTTATCTGAGTGAAGGAGACCGTGGATGGTACCAATGGTTAAGTGCTTGGCTACTAACTGAAAGGTTGGGGTTCAAATCCACCCAGAGGTGCCTCAGAAGAAAGACCTTGAGATCTGCTTTCAATAAATCACAGCCATCGAAGACACTATGGAGTGCAGTTCTATTCTGAAACACACGGGGTCACCATGAGTAGAAACCAACTTGATGGCAACTGATTTGGTTTTGGTTATCTGAGTGAAGAGAAGATCAGTTTAAAGGGGGTGGACTCCCTCTAAGGAACCACCAAGCTTCTGCCCTGGGCTGTCTCCACTGGAGGAGGAGGCGAAGCTCCTGAGGAAGGGTCCCTGACGAGGTGCTATGTTCTTACTGCTAGGGTCTTATCTCAAAAAGTTGTCTGTCATTAATGGCCCAATGAACCTCTCCATGACACCTCAGACACCAGAGATGGGGCCCTGAGAACATGAGACATCATAGCATTGGGGCTGTCTTAGTCATCTAGTGCTGTTATAAGAGAAATACCACAAGTGGATGGCTTTAACAAACAAAAATTTAGTCTCTCGCAGTCTAGGACGGTAGAAGTGGGAATTCAGGGTGCCAGCTCCAGGGAAAGGCTTTCCGTCTCTTGTCAGCTCTGGGGGAAGGTGCTTGTCATCAATCTTCCCCAGCTGAGGAGTTTCTCAGCTCAGACAACCCGGGTCCAAAGGACACGCTATTCTCCTAGCTCTTGTTTCTTGGTGGTATGAGGTCCCTCTGTCTCTCTGCTTGCCTCTCTCTTTTATACGTCAAAAGAGATTGGTTTAAGACACAACCAAACCTTGTAGATAGAGTCCTGCCTCATGAACATAACTGCCTCTAATCCTGCCTTATTAACACCTTAGAGGTTAGCATTTACAACACACAGGAAAATCATATCAGATGACAAAATGGTGGACAATCACACAATACTCAAAATCATGGCCTAGCCAAGCTGACAGATATTTTGGGGGGCATAATTCAAGCCATGACAGGGGGTGACATAATTGCCTGCATCACTGGTACTCAAAGTGGTCACATAGAAGAACCAGATAAAACCACCTAGTGGTGCTTGTTATAACTATAGATACCTACTAAATCTGAATCTCTGAGGGCGGTGCCTGGCCATCTACATGGGAATAAGTTCCCTAGGATAATTCTTACTCACCCCAATATTTGAGAATCATCACTCTTTTGGCTTATAAAGCTGGAAACCTTGTATCTCTCTCAGGAACAGTTCAATGCTGGACTTTCCTCAGTTTACAGGGAGGAAAGGGGATACCTCCACATAAAATACCCATGATCTTCTGTGCTCTAAACACACAAGGTTCCTCATACATATTATGTTATAGTACGTTCCATATCACAGACAAAAAGGGGGAAACCTTCCCTTTCATTTACAGGCAGGCGGCAGGCAGGAGACCAGGGTGCTATCATGAGTGCAGCACTGCACACGGTGCAGTCCTCTCATCTGACTTAATCCCAATCCATCCCCATAACAGCCCCATGAGCTCCTCTCATGGTGGAGTCGTGCTGAGTATTCCTCCCGACCAAGAGGGTCCCGCTCTTCGTGTAGAGAACTCTGTAGTCACCAGGGCTCAGAACACCAGAAGGTCATTAAGGAAGGTGCCAGCCCCAGAGGATTTACTGGGGTCCACAAACCCTAATCCTGTCCTTTCCCGACACTTCCTCCTCAAAAATCTTCCCACCTTTCCCAGCTCCAGATGTTTGCCTTGGGTTCCACCACACCCACTGTTGACTCAGAAGCAAGCCTCCCTCCTTCCCACCAACACTTTGGGCTAAAAGGACATGTCGTGACCCATACGCAGCCCAGATTCCTAGTGGCAGGGAAGAGACCCTGGGAAAGAAGAAAATCACACCTGTGCCTGAGTCACTTCGACAGGGAACACAGCAGGACAAACACAACCTGTTGGGTCATGTCTACCCAGTCTTTGAAGCAGGCATTTCCAGAACATGTGTCATGCTTTTTTCAATCAGGTGGGCCCATATGTCTTGACTGTGTGCCTCAAAGCAAGCCCCATCTCCAGCCCCACAGGAAGATCCTGCCCTTTGCCAGGGAGCAAATGTAGTCAGCTGCTGTCATACCTCAGAACAATTTGGACCTTGGCCCAAGAACCTGGTGACCAAAGATGGTTGTGGTCCACCTGGGGAGATGAGGGCCAGGCTAGGAAGCTCCAATCTGGGTAAGGAGAGAGGCGTGAACTGGAAGTATGGAGATTCCTCTGCTCATTCTCTCTGCAATGTCTTCATCTGCAAAATGGACATGAATTATTGCCTTAGTTTAGCTTTCCCTGAAAGCAGACTCTGAGAGAAGTATTTGGGTGAAGGTACTTTTCCTGAGAGGGCAGTGGTGGTTCGGTGGTAAATTTTCACCTTCCTTGTGAGAGACCCATGTTCAATTCCCAGCCAATGCACCCCATGTGCAGTCACCACCCATCTGTCCTTGAAGGCTTGTGAGTTGCTATGATGCTGAACAGGTTTCAGTGGAGCTTCCAGAGCAAAGTGGACTAGGAAGAAAGGCTTGATAATCTACTTCTACAAGTCAGCCAACGAAAACCCTATGGATAACAACAGTCTGATCCCATTGTGCATGGGGTTGCCATGAATCAGGGGCTGACTTGACAGCAGGTCACAACACCACCACATTCTTTATTTGAGAGGTGAGCCCAGGAAACCAAAGTGAAGTAGGAGAAAGTAAGATTAGGATGAGAGAAGAGCCTAGAAAGGAGCTGGTTATCGTGATGGACAACAAGGCTCTACCTTGCTAGGAACTTTCTTCAGACCCAAGTACAATGCACTCAGAATTGTCCCTCCAAGGGATGGAGAAGCTGGCTGTTTATCCACTAACTTCTGTCCCCCAATAGCTGAAGACTGCCTCTGAAGACGTGAAGACCTATTTCTGAGTTGCCTTGTATGTGGGCTGAGAAAACTTCCACATAGAAGGAGAAAAAACCCTCAGGCAGAGAAGCAGAGAGCCATGGAGGCTTGTGGCGGGACGCTGTCATTGGACCTCTGGAAGGTCCACCACAGCTACTGGTGATCTAAGAGGTGGGGCTAGGGAGATGGTTGGAGCACCAACGGTGTCAGCTACACTTATCTTCCCCATGGGTGTTATGAGAATTAAATGAGAATGTATAATTGTTACTGTGGTCCATAAACACCTGCTCAAGAAAAGGCGTCAATTACCATTAGCATTAGCTTTGGGACTCACATCAGACTTCCTAGGCTCCCCTTGCCAGCTCAAGAGCACAAATGCCTCCCTCCCACCTAGACTCAGGCTGAAAGTTCCTCAGCCAGCACCTGTTCACCCGAGGTGTGGGTGATCAGAGGGCCACAGCACACACAGCCCTATGGGACTACCCACAGCACGGTCAGCCAGCAGCCCTGGCACAGCTCACACTTTCCACAGAGTCTGCTGCCGAGGGCCCGGACTGGCTGAGAATGTGCCCTGCCTGCTTTGGGAAGTCATCCTGTCCTGGACAGGAGTCTTTCCTAAATTTCCTTGTGATCTTTTGGCACTCACGTCCATGACTGTCCACAGCATTCTCCATTTATTGTCTACTACTGTTCAAGTTCCACAGCTACAAGACTGTAGCCAAACAAGGCAGAAATCCAGCCAAGGGGATGCCTTCAGGGTTCACACGCAACTCGTGGGATTAAACACAGGCTAAATCCGTGGCTGGATCATAGACAATGATTGTGGTTATCCAAATGCCCTTCATTCAGCTATCATAGGACCTGGAATAGGCAGGGACATCAGCCAGTGTGAAGCCAATACTCCCACTCTATAGATGAGAAAAACTGACACCAATAAAAGCAAAGTTATTTATCCAAGGTCATTTAGATGACCCTAATTTCTTTCATTCATTCATGCATTCAACAAACATTAATTAAGCTTCTACTATATGCACAGTTCTTAAGAGCTTGACTGCTAACCAGAAGGTTGCTAGTTCAAATCCACCAGTTCCTCCCTGGAAACCCTATCAGGCAGTTCTACTCTGCCATATGGGGTTGCTAGGAGTCAGAATCGACTCAACTGCAACGGGTTTGAGTTTTTTTTTTTTTTTTTTTGGTTATATGCCAGGCATTTTTCCAGATGCTGGGAATACAGCAGGGGACAAGACGTCCAAGTTTTGTGCCTCCATGGTGATCACACTCCCGTGAGGAAGACAGACAGTAAACAAGTAAATAAATATATCTCAGATATATTTAATAAATATAAGTGTATAATATATTTACTATATAATACAAGTATATTTACAAATATATTTATAAATACTGATGAATATGAGTATAAATAAGTATATTTCAGATAGTGATTTGTGCTATGAAGACAATAAAGCAGGCTGAGATAAAGTGATGGCATGGGGGACACTGTTTTAGATAGCGTTGTCAGGGGAAGCTCTCTTAGAAAATAACACGTGAGTACTGGTGGGTTAGAAAATTTGAACCACACAGAGATCTGGGGGAAGAGCACTGGAGATGAGGAAATGGTAGGTGTGAAGGCCTCAAGGCAGGAAGGACCTTGCATGCTACAGAAATGAGACAGGACCAGTATGGCTAGAGCATGATGGGCTTGGGGCTGGACTGCGGAGGTAACATCAGAGAGGCGGGCAGAGTCCACTCAGGAAGAGGCTGAGCATATGAGTGCAGATGCAGGTAGGCAGATGCATTTCATGGCGGATGTATGAAGCAGTTCTCAGATTCTCGTCCATTGCTTCTATTTACTTAGAGAAATAAGAAGTGAGGTCATCAGCACAAACAGAGGAAGGAGGTGTCTTCAAGATCAAATGGTCATCTTGAAGAGAGGGCAAGTGAATTCATGAAGGAAATGTGGTACAATTGTGGCACTGAGATTTCTCATCATAAATTGAAAGTCATCACAGTAGAGTATCTCTCTCCAGCCACATTTAGCTACTCAGGTGTATAACCAGGGTTGGGGTGTTGACAGAAGAATTCAGTGGAGGAAGAGGAGAGGAGAGCTTGACACATACCCAGATGTCTAAGTCTGAAGAGGGCGATGGAATGTGAAAAAGCAATAGGGTCAATACATCATAGGCCTTACTGGGATTGAAGAATTGTTGGAGCAGGGATGCTGAAAAAATAGGAGATAATATTCAGAAAGGAGAGGCTTGAAATCAAGATTTTAGGGGCTGAAGAGTTAAGACATTAACGATGACTAGAGTAGAACCATGGGAATAGGTGGCACCTACTATAAGCCACTACATGGTGATCAGTGGACAGGCCAGAGTGAGGGGCGCAGGGGGATATTATAGAAGTCTTAGACATGATGCCCGGCCTGCATGAATATAAAATGTAGTTGGTGAGATAGAGCCCTGGAGCAGGGAACAATAGCCAATAATGCCACGTTGAGTAATGGTAGCATCTTAACTTCATATCAGCATTAGAGTTTAGACACAGCTCCCGTGACTATTCTCGCCGTGTCAGCCAGTTCATTACCCTAATTTTAGAAATGAGGACACTGAGGCTCAAAACAGTTATTTGCCCAAAACCCAACAGTCAAAATGAAGCAAAACCAGATGTATTGCTCGTGTCTTCTGACTCCTGTTCCAGTTTTTGACTAAACCACACAGTCTGTTGCAGTATCATTAGGTCATAGTCTCTGAAGTCAGGCTGCTTGGGTTCAAATCCCAGCTCCCCCCTTTTGAGTTAAATGACCTTGAACAAATTACTTGTTCCCACACGCCTCAAATTTCTCCCCTGTAAAATGGGGACAATAGTATACCTACCACTCAGAGTAATATTCTGGTACCTCACAAGTGCTCGATAAATGTCAGGTGTGACTATAAGAAAGTGAAAAGGCTTATGCTGCCCGCTATAAGCACTGCTATCCCCCCACTGGAGTCTTGGGTGGTGAAAACAGTTAATGCGCTAGGCTGCTGAACAAAAGGTTGGAGATTTGAGTCCACCCAGAGGCACCTTGGAAGAAAGATCTGGCAATCTACTTCTGAAAAATCAGCCATTGAAAACCCTACGGAGCACAATTCCACTCTGACACACATGGGGTCACCATGAGTCAGAGTCAGCTTGATGGCAACTGGATTGGTCATCTCCCCATTGTCAGATGCTCCCCTGGAAAACCAAAAATCGCTGCCTGCGCTTTCCACTCCCTGTTCTGCTTCTCTTTCGATGCCCTCAGATTGAGGCTTCACGGAAGGCTGGGGACTTGAGTGAGATGCTGAAGGTCTTCTATGGAGTCTAAGGCTTAGATCTGTGGGAAGACAGCTTGTCATATGGGGTAACAGCATGAGCAAGAACATGGAAGGGGGATTGATAGTAGCATGCTCACGGCACAGTGAGAAGACCAGCCTTCCTATAAAGGATGGGTCCTAAGAGGCACTGGGACTGGGGAGAACTAAGTTAGTCCCAGCACGGGTACCTTCTCAAGCTTCTCTCCTCTGCCAGATGCTTCCACGGAAAACAGAAAGTAATTCTGCCCACCCATGCCCTCCTGTCTGCTTCTCTGTGGAGCAGGGAGTCATCTCACACAAACGCCAAGCCCCAAAAGAATGCGTCTGAATCTGTCTCCTAATGAACCGAGTCCATCCAAAGTTACAGAAGCATCAAGGCGATTGGGGCCAGGAGCTCCTCATCTCTGTTTGAATCCAGCATCCATTTTAATGCCCTGTGTATTCCCCACCCCCAGCTTGGAGATGGAGAAAAACAGTGTGTGAAAGTAATGCTGGATTGAACTTCAGTGGGAACGAGAAGATTCAGGATGACGGCAGACACTCTGTACTTAACTGTCCCTGTTATGAGCAGATATTGAAGAGTTCTCAGGATAACGAGCTATCTCATCTCCCATAGAACAGGCTGTGGGTGGATTGCTCAGACATTATGGTGTCCAAAAAACAAAGATCATAGATCAATGGCCCCATTTAAAAAAAAAATCATGCTGTGGATGGGGTACTTCCTCCAGCCAAGCTCTCCGACCCCACGGCCCTTGGGTTTCATGAAGGCAAAGCAAGGGTGTCTTCATCCCACCGGCCACACTGCCCTCCCAGTACTGCCCACCCTGGAGTTGTTGCGTTCCCAACACGCTGTCACCCAGACAACAACAGCTGCACCCTCCTTGGTAATCTCCACACTGACAATAAGGAGCCCATCCAAACAAAACCTTCCCTAAAATGGAGCCCCAAATGCCATCCCTGGCTTCATAGTCATTGACATATTTATCCATGCAAAACCATTTATGGCATAGCTTTGATGTGTTTGGCATTGAATAAGACAAACATAGTTCCTGCCTTCCCAAAGCTAGCATGGAAGACAGATGTCAAATTCATAATCCCAATAAAATACGGTAAGTGCTGTGGTCAGGGAAGGAGAGGCTGTACAAGCAGTACCCTGCAGGGAGGGAGCTAACCCAGCCTGGGCTCAGGAACAGGTTGGGGAACATCTATGCTCGAATACTCAGTGTGTGTTGTCGGCATTCAGTACATGCTCATGCATGCGTGTGCGTGCCTGCCCACACGCATATACACACACAGAGAAGCATATACATCATCGCTGAAAATGAGAAGGTCTGTATTTCAGAGCTTCCAGCAAGTGTTTAAGGAGGGAATTTGCTAAGCATCGAAGTGAAGAAGTACCAGGATGGAGTTCTTCTTTCAGATCTGTCGGTAACTTGCTGTGCAAACTTGGGTAAAATACTCAATCCCTCTGAGTCTGCATCTTCTCACCTATAATTGGGGGAATTCAGCTAGATGGCCCTTGTATGATAACATTGTGTCAATCCACAGTAATTAAGCATTTGTGAGAGACAGCTAGTACCCCCCTCCCTGCTCCCTGAGCCCTTCTCAACCCTCAGATATTGCAAGCCCCTCACAAGCAGCCCTCTGTGGACAAAGTTCCCCCCTTTGCTTGTAGAGGAACAGATTCATTATTCATTCAGCAGAATCTGGGAGCACCTACTTTGTAAGTGGTTCAATGAGAGACACAAAACAGCCTAAGACACGAGCCCTGCCCCCCTGGTTGCTTATAATCAACTGGAGAAAAATAACAGCCGAGTTACACACTGCATTAGAGAGTGAGTAATAAAAGCTATAGAAACTGGGCCACAAACCCACGCCGGTGTGGTCTAGAGGCAAGAGTGACCGTTCTCCTCCTGCCTTAATCCTTCCACATTTGTTAAATAGGTCAGCTTTCAAGGGAGAGTACTTCCATTTTTCAGCTGCCTAAAGTGGAAAAAGAGACGCACAGCCGGGATTTCTCAGCTCTGGCACTATGGATATTTTGAACCAGGTAATTCTTTGCTGTGGGGGGCTGTCCTGTGCATTGAAGGATGTTTAGCAGCATCCCTGACCTCTGTTCTCAAATGTCACTAGCACCTCCCCCTGTTGAAACCAAAAACCAAACTGATTGCCCTTGAGTCGATGCTGACTCATAGCGACCCTACAGGACAGAGTAGAACTGCCCCATAGGGTTTCCAAGGAGCGGCTGGTGGATTCGAACTGCCGACCTTTTGGTTAGCAGCTGTGCCCTTAACCACTGTGCCACCAGGGCTCCAAAACATTGCCCAGTGTCCCCTCAAGGATAAAATCGCCACTAGTTGTGGTAACCCAACACCCAAAGAGAAAAACAGAAGATTATCCAAAGAGTTTAAAAAGAAAGAAAAGCTAACCATGTCAGATAGATGAACAGAACATCTTCTGAAGACACTGAGGAGTTTGCTCTTTAAAAGTCTCTCCCTGCTCCCCCCAGCTGCCTTCCTCTCCCTCACAGCCAAAATATTTGAACTCCCCAGTTATATCCTGAATTCAGAATGAGGATTGAGGGTGGGTGGGAAAGTAATACGTAGAATCAAATTTGAAATTTTTTTTTTTACAAGAAAAAAAATTTTGTCGCTGTGACTTCCCAAAGTCACCCATTCCGCCTTCATGGTGACTGAGTACAGTGTCAGTCTGCCAGATAGACATCAGTGACCAACCGAGTTATTACAGCCCATTACCCGCGGTCCACAGGCAACGCTCGACAGAGGAGAAATCATTAGCAGATGGGGGAGGCAGGCACACGGGGGAACCACCCTGGACGTTTGTCCATTAATAAAAACTCTCACCAGTGACTTAGAAAGAGAAAGTTTTAGGGTGTGGATTTAGAAAGCACGGAGCTACAGCAAGCAAGAAACTAGCAAAGCAGGAGGCTGAGTTTTCCTTTTAGAAGACTTGGGAAACTGCCCCTGGCAACGCGCATTCACTTTTGTTTTCGTTATTTCTTCCCTTTATTGCATTTTGACTATATTATCTGAAATAATAAACCTTGCAGATACGATATATTTAAGTTATGAAGCAGAGTATAACGAATATTTGTGAACCCCTGTTCAATTAAGGAGTTAGAACGGTCCGATTAACTTGCATCTACCTACACGTTTCTCCTCTCTCTTTCACCTTCCTCCCTGCTTCCAGGTAGAATCACAATCCTAATTTTTATTGCTTTTTTATTTTTTTGCTTTTTTTATTGTGGTAAATATGTACGTAACAAAACATCTGGCATTTCAACAATCTGCACGCGCACAGTTTAGTGACACTTCGTTTATCACGTTGTTCCATCATCGCCCTTATCCGGTCCCAAATCACGCCATCAGCACGCTGTGTCCCCTAAGCACCAAGTCCTCCTTCCATCCTGTTTATCGCTTTTTAAAGTGTAGTTTTGCCACAAATGTATGTGAGCGTCAGCCATATAGTTGTGCTTGTGTTTTGAGTACTATACAAATGATATTGTACTGTGTGATCCTATGGAACGTCCTGGTTTTATTTAACATAATTTTTGCCAAATTTACCCAGGTTGTAGTATATATTGTATGCCATTGCATACCACAACACGTTTATCCATTGTCTTGTTGACAGACATTAAAATAGCTTCCAGATTTTTATTATGAGAAAGGTAGCTATGAAAACTCATGAATATATGCAAGAGTTTTGCTAGAAATGCCTTTTTTTTGTTAGGCTATAGGGTGGGAAAATGTTCATCTTATTAGATAGTGACAAATTATTTTCCAATATAGTTGTATCATTAGGAATACATAAAGATCCTATTGACCTATATCCTCTCAAACTTGGTTTTCTTTGACTTCTTAATTTTTTTCCCAATCTAATGGAAATGTATTCACTTTTAAGCCTCCCAAATTTCCCCCCAATTTCTGAACTATCATTCTTATAAAAGAAATAATATTCTTCTATTTTATTTTTCCCTTTCAAATTAATTCAATTGAACAAAGATTCACAGTGTACCTACCACATCTCAATAGTATGCTCCTGTTCCAAGAAGTAGAAAACATAGTCCCTGCCCCTAGGAATTAAAGAAACAAAATCACCATGCAAAGCAGACCAACTAAAGAATGACACCAAATACAGATTCTAATCAAACACTAACAGAAATCAAGAAGATGCAAACTAAAACAATAAAACTAATTTTATGAAAGTGTTCTATCAAATTATTACCGAAGTTTGAAAAATAATAACAAGGTGGAAGGTGTCAAGACAGATACATCCTTGTACGTAGTACTGGTGGGAATATAAGTTGGTAGAATCATTCTAATGGGGAATTTGACAAAATGAGTCAAAAGCCTTAAAATTTTTGAATACTCCTTTATTCAGCTAATCTACTTCTAGAAACTTATTCTAGGGAAATAATCAATGAAGTGCACAAAGATTTAGCTACCGCGATATACATATATAGCAAGTATGGATCAAAGATCAAAATTGAAATTTACCAAATATCCAACTTGGGAGAGATTTGTTAAATGATGTTTGGTGTCGCCAAACACTAAAGCACTATGTAACCAATAAGAGTTATTAAGTGAAAAAATCAATGTATCAAGTAGTATGGGAAATAGGACTTCAGGTTTGCAAAAAGGAAAAAAAAAAAAGTGCAAATGTTGTATATGCACAGAAAAAGGACAGAAAAAAATGTTTTAAATCATCAGCTGCTATAAAGCATATTTTTCTAAGACAGGGTATGGATAAGAGAGATGGAATTATTAGGGAAAGTGTATCAAGAAGTGAGATCCTGAGGGATTAGCTTTTTTTTTTTTTTTTAATATTTTATTGTACTTCAGGTGAAGGCTTACAGAACAGATAGTTTCTCATGTAACAGTAACACACATGCTGTTTTATGACATTG
>NW_004443941.1:2213622-2214901 GCF_000243295.1 Trichechus manatus latirostris | reverse complement strand
CATTTGATGTTCTAGGGTTTCAGGATTGTTGATTCTCTGTTTGGCTTAGTTTTTCGGATCTTTGTTGTGGAGGGACGGCGTGGTGCTTCTGCCTAGACCGCCATCTTGCCGGAGACTTCGGATTAGCTTTTAATGAGTGGGCAAAGTGCATGGGATTTTGTTTCCAGGGAAGACATAGTAATAATATGAGGGTCCCCAGCTGACTGAATTACACCTTCCCATTGATTTCGGCATCTCAGGGAGAGTGGGAATCTCCTAACCCACAAAACGGGTGTTTTCTTAATAGCCTGTGTGAGAGTTGCCTGGACACAACTCTCCGGCCCACGTACTGGGCCAACGTTAGTTATTTGCTCTACCGCACTGCCGACTGCACCGTTTGGATTAAATCAGCTGGTCATCAACCAGCCTGGTCTTTTGATACATGGGCTGCCTGTGTGACTGAATTATCCAAATTGCCCCACTATATATAAGACAGTCAAAAATGCCTTTAGTGTTCGTTTATCTGAGTGCATTTATATACAACAGAGAAGATCTGGTGTGGATTTATATTCATGGAGTCCTGGTGGCGTAGTGGTTAAGAGCTTAGCTGCTAACCAAAAGGTTGGCAGTTCAAATCCACCAGCCGCTCCTTGGAAACCCTATGGGGCAGTTCTACTCTGTCCCATAGGGTTGCTACGAGTCGGAACTGACTCGACGGCCCCTAACAACAGCAGACCTGATTATAAATGCACCACTTTTGGTCCTTATTGATATAAATATTGTAACCTATTATAATTTCATAACCAAAACTTATGTTGAATATATTATCTGATGGAAAATGAAACTCAGCTTGATGAGTTTGCTGGGACTGGGATGATTGTTCAATGGATGTTCTCAAACTTCCTTCAGAAAAGAGAACCAAAGAGTCTATGTATTTTAAAACAGCAGAAGCATGGGACAGAGATGTTATGGATTTACTGAAACCACATACCTAATTGAAATAGATTTTCCCCCCAAAAAAGTTTTATACAGACTTTCAACTTAGGAGACCCTAAATTAATACAGATATTCTAACAGCTTGATCTCTTAAAAGAAATTCTCCTTAAAGAACATAGAACCTTAAGACTCTGCTCTTTAAAAGAAATAAGTAGGTAGATAGATGATAGATAGATAGATAGGTAGGTAGGTAAGAAGGTAGATAGATAGATAGGTAGGTGAGTAGGTAGGTAAGAAGGTAGGTAGATAGATAGGTAGGTAGGTGAGTAGGTAGGTAAGAAGGTAGGTAGATAGGTAGGTAGGT
>NW_004443941.1:2194889-2213464 GCF_000243295.1 Trichechus manatus latirostris | reverse complement strand
TAGGTAGGTAGGTGAGTAGGTAGGTAAGAAGGTAGGTAGATAGGTAGGTAGGTAGGTGAGTAGGTAGGTAAGAAGGTAGGTAGACAGATAGGTAGTTATTCCACGTGTGTCAGAATAGAACTGTTCTCTACAGGGTTTTTGACAGCTGGTTTTTCTGAAGTTGATTGGCAGGTCTTTCTTCCGAGGTGACCTGGGTGGGCTTGAACCTCTGATCTCTCAGTTAGTAGCCCAGACCATTAACCATTTGCATCACCCAGGGACTCTGATAGATGCACAGATAGATACACAGACGCATAGGTGAACAAATGAAGGCCCATACTACAATTGACTTCAGCAGGGTTATGTACGAGTTCCCGCTTGTGACACAGAACCCAGTGGCATTGCCACCCTTGGCACTGACCAATCAATGAGCCCAGGTTCCCATTTTCGGCGACCGTGGCATCCAAATGATCAAGACAAGAGCCACCTCTGCTTCAGGCGTTAAACCAGTATTCTGTGGATATTGATTCCAGCGTTTCTCCCCTGGAGAACGCATGTGAGGT
The DNA here is from genome assembly GCF_000243295.1 of Trichechus manatus latirostris. Taxonomy (NCBI): domain Eukaryota; kingdom Metazoa; phylum Chordata; class Mammalia; order Sirenia; family Trichechidae; genus Trichechus; species Trichechus manatus. The sequence goes on along the minus strand of NW_004443941.1, from coordinate 2,212,922 downwards.
GCGTCATAAATCAGAGCAGTATCATCTGTATACTTCTCTATGCAGGAGGCCGCTGCTCGGTGCCACTCAGGAGTGGAGCTCCCTGGCATGGCGGAAAAGTGTCTGCAGCCATTGAGGGCATGGAGAGGCTGTGGCTTTACCAGGGTTTGGTTTCTATGAGGTTCCACTCCCGGAGGAAAAAAAGAACCAGTTGCACATTTCCACGAGTGGCATTAAAATTCAACGCGGAAATCTCACTGGATGATAACAAGGATACAGCAAGAGTCTCGACAAACACACTAGACTTCCAATTAAAGGGTGAGTTTATTGTTGTTAGGGAATGCATGGATCTGTTTGCATTAGGACTTGGTGAACAATAAATAAATTTCCAGGAGAGGTCCCCTAAGCTGATATGCATTCAAGGTATTATCTTTCCTCTGACTGCATGTGCTTCTGGGTAAAAAAATTCTAATTGCACTCCCATTCAGAAAGCAATCGTGGGAATAAGGACTCACGCTCACTTTATGCACAGCTGCCCGAAGGCCTTATCCTTAAAACAAATTACAGCACCTTCTATACGACACACGCTCTGGAGCTAATTCTAACCCTACAGCAAAACTCCAAAATTAAACTTTCATCTGTGATCTAAACAATTTGGTGTTTGTGATCAATCTTGGTATTTTTATAAAATACCAAGGTAATTGTTAGAGCAGAGGAGGACAGGGTTGTCCAAAGGCACATTCAGTGGAACCATGTGAGACTCATGGGTGGAAAGCCGGCTAACAAGATGTTTAGCTCTAGCTGCAGAGAAGGATGGAGATGAAGAGAGGAGGGGAGAAAGAGGGAGAAAACAAGAAGAAGGCAGGAAGGACAAGGAAAGGCAGGCAGGCAAGCGAGCAGAAAAAGAAAGTAAAGAAAGAGTTGGTGGAGAGAGAAAGACGGGGGAGAGAGAAAAAAGAAAAAGAAGGGAAAGAGGGAGGGAGGAGGGAAGAGAGAGAGACGAGAGAGAGAGATTCTGGCATATATGGCATTTTCTCCCCCATCAAAGACCCAGGCAGGCTGCCACTCCATTAGAGGAATCACTTCGGCCCTATCAGTCATGTTAGAAATTAAATTGGGTCTCTTGAAACTGTACACTCTGAAGCTAGCAGGGTGAAAGCGAATTTGACATGTTATCTCTAAAACCAAAAGGGACCCAGGGATGCTCCGGTTGGTCCAGGGTGGGGAGAGCCACGCCTCGGAAACCTGGCCCAGAGAAGAGAGTTCAGAGTTTCCAGTGGAAGGTCTGCCTTTGCCCTACCGACTGCACAGCCCTGCGTCCTGCACCAACCTGCTCAGCAGCTCTGATAAGTCAGGCAGAATTCATGGGAGATTACCACACAGCCCCTGCCAAGCTGTGCTGCAGCGCGGGTAATAGATATGCTCCAGCACTAAATCCTAAAAGGCCCTGCTACAGCTGTCAAGCACGCCCTGGAAAGCACCCTCAGTTCAGATGTTATCACTGCTCCGCCTACATCAGAAGATTTAGTGTCCACCCTGGAGGTTGCTTTTGCTGCATAGTTTTCAGGGGCAAAACAACAAGGGAGAAAGATGAGAGGAAAAAGGCAAATTATTCTTGCTTAAAGCAAAAGAAATAAAGTGATGTGCTTGCAGACTAGTTCAGCTCCTCGCCCTGCATCCAGAAGGTCCCAAATCCCACATTAAGGAGGTACTGATGTTCTAAGCTGATTAGCTAGGACGCATGGAGCTCCTGGACTGTGACACCATGTAGATGATCTTCCACAGAGCGACTCTTTCCCAAGGAAAGCTAAACAACAAACCCAGCAGGGATCCGTAGACAAGAGACAGAAGATGCAAGCCTTTGATAATTAACTTTAAAACAGGTTCGAGAAAAAGCCGCTCTGATATAAAACGAACTTTTCAGAGCATTCGTTTAGGAATAGGAAAATTTAAAAAAAATAAAGATTAAACCCCTCCCAAACAGTTATACTTCCCACTAACCAGTGCTTCCAGATGTGGCTTCTGTTTGTTCAAAATGTACTTTAAGCACGACTTTGGACATTTTGTTCATTCTGAGCAAAGAAGGGTGTTACATTTATATGTATTTTTAAAGAGGAGAAAAATATACATATATATAATCTCCTCTCAGTGTTGCAAGCACAGGAATTGTGCATATTAACTGCCATATTTCTCACCAGAGCCTATAACGAATCCAAGAGAAAGGAGGGGAAGTCGTAACCTCACCTGCCATCTTGGTTTTCTGGAAACAGCCCACACTGGTAACTCAGGATGCTCCAGGATGGTACCTGGAGTGTTTAAGGGTCTTGGAGAAGTGTGGATTGGAGGGAAGGGGCACCATAATTGCAGACCCAGTCACAGATGTGGGCAAACAAACTGAGGGGCTGAGTTGACCTGTAAGGGGACTCTGGTTAGATATTTAGACGCTGAATCAAGAGATAGAAACCAGGAAACCATATGTACGATCATTATACTTATCTTAGAATATTAGAAACTTGTTGTTGCTGTTAGGTGCCGTCAAGTCAGTTCTGATTCACAGCCACCCCGTGTACAACAGAACAAAACACTGCCCGGTCCTGCACCATCCTCACAATCGTTGTTAAGATTGAGCCCATTGTTGCAGCCACTGTGTCAATCCATCCTGTAAAGGGTCTTCCTCTTTTTCACTGACCCTCGACTTTACCAAGCATGATGTACTTCTCCAGGGGCTGATCCTTCCTGATGACACATCCAAAGTATGTGAGACGTAGAAGCTTCTTGAAAAACAATAAATGGCCAATTTCCCTGGTGACACCATGTGATGTGCTCATATGAACCATGTCACTACTCCTGGGGGGAAAACAAAGTGAAACAGGGAGGGAACCAAGGATTGCCCGTGGGATTAGGGTTTCCTGGGCTCTGTGGACCTTCTCACTAGGAAATTAAAGGACCTTGTTTACAGAGGGCCTTCCCAAAGCTGACCATCCACTAGACACAGTGCTAAATGCTTTACAAGACTTGTCTTATTTAATTCTCTTAATAGCCCTGAAAGGCTGGTCCTATTTTATTCTTATTTTTCAGAAGAGAAAACTGAGAGGCTAAGTAATTTGCCCAAAGGCACACAGTTTGTCCTTGCCCTATCGCTTGAACTCGCCCACCCAGTTCTGGGCATAGAGTAGCCCTTGATCAGCTCTTTGGTTTGGATTGATATGTATTTTCATACTTGATGCTTGGAGTGCTCCCTGAAAACTCAGAAGGACATTTTGTCCAGAAGTCATTTTGACTGTGTACTTCCTGGTGGCTTCCAGAGCCCACAGTAGCCAGCCTTGAATAGGACTCAGTGGTCTTTCCAGGAGCTGAAGGTGATAGCAACTCTCTCTGAAGCCCCTGGCAGCCCACCACGCCCTGAAAAAGGGCAGAGGCAGTGACTGAAGAAGGTAGCAGCTGCTTCAACTCAATGGGGAGGTGCCCCTCCTCCTGGCCTTTCTCTCCCACTCCTCTGGGCACGGTGGCTGCAAAGTATGGTGCATCCCAGCACTGAGCCCACAGGCGTCCCTGTCAGAGAGCACAGTTTGGGGTGCTTATGAGCAGAGCCCGGTGAGACTAAGGGGAAATTAAACAAATGGCTGGCGGCTCACAGATTAGCAATTATTTTCCCAGAAAGTTGGTAGAAGCAGTGGTGACTGCTGAGGCCCAAATCCCCGTAGCCTCTTAGTGACTCTCTGTAACAAAGCTCTCATCCCTCAGAGCTTCCCCAAACAAGCTCCAGCTCCTTGCACACAGTCTGGCCTTAGGTTCTCGTATTTGTATCCCTTTGTGTCCCCACTTCTTCCTAAATCTAGTTCAGTATGCCATTTACTGTAGTCATTCAATTATCATTCAGCTCTTTTCTCAAACCCACCTTGGGTAAGGTCCTTGTCATCTAGTGCTGCTATAACAGAAATGCCACAAGTGGTAGCTTTAACAAAGAGAAATTTACTCTCTCACAGTCTCGGAGGCTAGAAGTCCAAATTCAGGGTGCCAGCTCCAGGGGAAGGCTTTCTCTCTCTTGTCAGCTCTGGGCGAAGGTCCTTGTCATCAATCTTCCCCTGATTTAGGAGCGTCTCAGCCCAGGAACCCATGTCCAAAGGACGCACACCACCCCCGGCTCTGCCTTCTTGGTGATAGGAGGTCCCTCTGTCTCTCTGCTCGCTTGTCTCTTTTATATCTCAAGAGATTGGCTCAAGACGCAACCTAGTCTTGTAGATTGCGTCCTGCCTCATTAACATAACCGCCTCTAATCCTGCCTCATTGACATCATAGAGGTAGGATTTACAACACCTAGGAAAATCACATCAGATGACAAAATGGTGAATACTCACACACAATACTGGGAACCATGGCCTAGCCAAATTAACGCCCAATTGGGGGACACAATTCAATCCTTAACAGGTAAGTTCATTAATTCTTTGTGAACATCAATGTTCTCATCTATAAAATGGAATAACAAAAGTATCTATTTCATAAGCGTGTACTAAGTTGGATAATGCATATAAAGCACTTAGTACAACATGTCCAGCATAGAATAAGGGCTTAATAAATGGCAGCTGCTGTTGCTACTGATATTTGATTAGGATTTATCATCACAGCCTCTTTAACACTGCTTTCTAATCTGCTAACCTAGCTGAAGATTTTTTTTTCTAATTGTCAACACAGAGCCAGGGACTAATTGAAGGACATAGTCTTATCAATGGGCAACTAAAAATGACTGCCTTCTAGACCTCATCATTCGGCCTTTCCTCTTACACATCCTTAGGACATTCGTGGAATGCCTCTATTTCCGCCTTGTATTGCTATTTAGCTTTTCCACCTATGGTTTCCTTATTAGACAACACCTCTTGGAATGCAAGGACATTATTTCATACTTGTGGGTGTCTTCCTAACTGTCTAGCCCAGTGCCAGGCACTTGGTGGTCCCTCAGTAAATACCAAGAGGATGGAAATATAAATGAAGACCTCAACTGGCTGACCTGCTTGGGCCTCATGACCTGTATCTCCAAATGTAAGAATGTTTTACGTGAAAAGGAAAGAAGATATAACTCCACCGCATGCCCTGCTAACTTGTAGGCTTGTTTCACGTCTCTTAAACTAGGTACAGACTCCTACTACAAAAAATAGTGTTTTATAAGCCATCAGCCCCCAACACGTAGCACAGAGCTGCACACATAAGTACTCCAAAATATTCGTGATCGATAGATTTTACTTCTGAGAGGGATGCAAGACCGTTGGGACTTAAAAGAGGTTCTTCTTTCCCCAACACCTCCACTGGAGAGAAGACACGAGGGAAGGGATCCGGGGCCTCTGTTTGCCTCTGGCCCTACTGGGGGCATCGGGTGAAGAAGGAGAAGTCCATGTGACCTCAGAGTCTCTGGCCTCCAATATCAAAGTCAACCGATGTTCATGTTTTCTTAAAGCAGAAAATGTCACCATTGTTTCCTTGCAATGTTTCCAAGGTGGCAGGATCCACGGGAAAGCATCTCAGTGGCAATCCTCCTTCATTTATTATTCATGAAGGGAAGCAGGGGCTTCTACTTTACTAAGGGAAAGCTCACACTTCACAGGGAAAATGCTACTCGCGTATTATTTCCTTGAAAATAAATCAATTCTTGAATGATCCCCGATAAAGAGATTGAGTCATATTTGTGTTTTTAAATCTATTATGTGTTTCTGTTCATCCAACTGAATTAAAGAAAATGATACCCGTGTTTGAATGACGTGTGTTTGAAATGCGGAATTCCCTGCATCAGGCCAGACCTATCCTACATTCTCTTGCCAGGACAATAGCTTCAAGCTCACGCAGAGGAAGAAGCAATTGTCAGCGGTTGGGGGCTTCCTCTCCAGCCCCTTAGACCCCAAATTGACTCCTCCAGCTTTCAAAAGCAAACAGCAATCGCCAGAAAGTGACTTAGTTCATAAAAGAAACTGAGACACAATGCCTTGATTGGGTTACTCTTTCTTCCAGAATGAGAACGCATTCACACTCCAGCAAAGCCATCGGCCCCATTTCAAGAACTTCAATTTGACTCACCGAGTAAAAGCGGACTGTGGGGAGTGCACTTAAGACCCGTGGTTCAACATCAAAGGGGAAAGTGTTCAAATATGTTAGAGGCTCTGTGCACAGGATACTCTGTGTCTCCACAGATAGGCTGGGGCATACAGGTGGAAAACATTTTTCCCCATTTGTCTCCTCCCAAACGTCTCTGCTTTAAAGGAAAGCATGAAAATGGGGAGTTAAAAACAACGCCCGCACCTTTCCTCAATGATTTCTGCATGTTCGCTGCATTTGATGCAGACATGTGTCCTACGGTGGTTGAAAAAGGACTTTGATTCTGACCTTCTCCTGTCAAAAACAGCTACTGTCAAGAATAATCTAAAACAGCTTCATAAGGGACGCTTTAGCTGATTAATCTCTGAAGGTCGTGCGGTCTGTTTAGACTCTAACATCGGTGCCACTTGCAGAATAGCTAAACTTGTGAGGCCCCAGCCAGCCCACTGTGGGAAGCCTGGCCCCCGGGGTAGTTACAGATAATTAGCACAGTTCACAGGTCAGCTACTTCAGGTGGTTTCCACAATCCCATTTCTTCAAGCTCAGGGGCCACGTCTCATCACGGTTCTCATCATCGGCAAGAAGACACATTTCTTCTCATCACCTTGTGAGCCGACCTGTAAGGAGGGGGGTTCAGACGCACCCACCCAGCGCCTCAGGAGTCGGCTGCGGAGACAGTAAGGCAGCAGGCCCTCTGAGGATCCACGCAGGAAAGTCGAATGCAGACTCCGTCATGAGAGTGAGGGTGTGTTTAAGTAGAGTGGTCCTAAGTGGAGCTAAGCCGAAGGGACCAGAATTGTTATTATTTTTTAATTCATTTGTGGGCAATTACGGACCACTCTGCTGGAAAACGTTGCGTCCCAGTGCCATCTGACAAGTAGACAAAGGTGACTCAATTTCACCGACAGCCTCTGAGGGCTTAGCGTGCCAAGTACCTCGCTAGAAGTTGTGGGAGATCCAGAGGTGAAACTGGGCATAGCCTCTCAAGGTTGAAGCAATGATTTCTGAGGCGTGGAAAATGCTTGCCTTCCGTGCAGCAGAGCCAGGTCTAACTCCTGGCCAACGCGCCTCGCGTGCTGCCACCACTTGTTCATCAGTGAAGGCGTAAGCGTTGCTACGATGCTGAACAGGCTTCAGCAGAGCTTCCAGACTAAGAAGGAATATGAATAAAGGCTGGTGATTCCTTCCAAAAATCAGCCAATGAAGACCCTGTGTATCAAAATGATCCCGTCTTTAAGCAATCATGGATATGGTGCAAGACTGGGCAGCGTTTCATTCCACTGAGCATGGGGTCACCGTAAGTCAGGGGGCCGACTCAACGGCCGCTGACAGCAGCCAAGGATGAGGAGCCTTAGAAGAACTCAAGGAACTAGGCAGGGAGACATCGGCAGGCAGGAACTGGCTAGAATCTGGGCTGATTCCTCCTCTGCCCTGTAAAATCTATTTACTGTTTAAAATCGGAATTGACACACACTCAAACAGCATCGCTGGCTTTCATTGTCTTTCTTTCTTCCTTTAGAAACACGAGAAGCTGGTGGCATGGGAAAAGTTTCCAGAACCGAAGAGCCAGGGACTTGCTGGATTTGGAGGCGCTTCTTTACCAAGGTTTGCATTAAGCAAACAGATCCAGGCTGGAGGCCTCACCCTCCCCACGCCTCTGCCACATACCAGCACATCCAGAAATGGCTGGAGATCAAAGATCAGGACGTAAATCGAAGCTATGCTATGGGACATGGAAAATCAAGTGAGAGAATCATCTCGTCACTGCCTATCTCCCTTAAAGATGATAAGGAAACATTATCACATTATTTTAAGGTAAAGCCAGCATTTCCAGAGCTGATTAAGGCAAGAATTAGACAGTGTTTAGGGGATTATGAAAAACAGCTTCTTCCACAGGTCAACAGCTAATCAGAATTCTCAGGAGATTTTGCAAAGTTTTTTTTTCCCGTCCTTATGAATAATTTCACCAAAGGCACAAAAATGGGCACATTATTTAGAGAGAGCCTTTTGATGTATTTTCTCTGAATAAGCATGGGTATTGGAGGATTTCTGCTAGTTGAGAGCAACAGGGACCAACTTATTAAATGTTCCTGCTGCAATGCCTGCAAGCTAGCTGAGATTAATATCAGCATAACCTGTTACTTAATTCATTATGGGGATACAGGCTAATTTGATTTGATATTATTTTAATAAAGTTCTGTGATATATAAGATTGTTTCAGGCTATCAAAATAATTTTCCAGTTATTACAGTTATTCAAGCAAGTCCTTTGATAGCGGCAGTTGGTCCTCGTCTGTTGTGAATACATTAGTGCTGATGATTCATAGCAGCTGAGAAATGTTAAGCCTGTGAAGCATTGTGTTGATGCTCAAATTTATTCTGCAGGCCATTATAAAAAAAAAAGAAAAAATATTTTGTATGCATCAAGCTTACACGTGTCATTAACACAGTTCATTTTTTAAAACCAGTCTTTCATAGAAGACAGGGTTTTTGCAAAGAAAAAATCTGCTGCTCGCTTTGAAATTCATTGATGCTGTTTTACACATTTTTTATATACAGTTTGCATCAGCCTGTATATTAAGTGAATCAAATAGTTCTAAAAATGATGCATTCTCTCATTGCAGGGGGTATTGTAAGCCATTACAATATAAACTGTTCCAGTCCACAACCCTATATGTTCATTTGACTGTCAAGCAGACAAAAGCTTTTAATGTTGTTAATGTGCTCTGTTTAAAAATCCCATTTCTGCTTTTATGCCATTTGCAGATATTTCATTTGGTCTTCACCCTTCTTTCTAAGGGGAGGAGGAAAGAAAACAAAAATGTGTCTCCCAGCAGCACAAAAGGAAACACCCTCTCCCTGCCCTTCCCTCTTCACACACTCCCTTGCTCCTTCTCCCTTCCCCCCACCCCGCCCCTCTGCTCAAGTGGGTTGACGGGTCTGTCAGTCCATCCCAGCGAGGTGGGTGGAAATTAAAAAATGCATGTTATCGTTTGGCAGGCGCCCAAAAACTTGACCTAAAAAATATTAGCAAGCCTCTGGTGTCACCTCCTCCCTCCATTCGCTGAGCCTTTCTCCTCTGGATCCCCACAGCCACCTTCCTGCCCCAGCTGGCTGCCCTGCAGTCTGTCCCCCCTCTCCATTCTGCAGCCCCCACCACTGTGGTCTTCTGCCAACATACGAAAGGACCACACTGTCCTGCCACGTAGAACCCTCAGGGACCACACACTGCATGAAGAAGTCCAAGTTCCCAGCATGGCGTGCCAAGCTCTTCAACGCCCGGCCCCGCCCAAAGCGACAGCTTCAGCTCTCAGCACTGTTCCCGTGCACCTTCGCTGCGTGCCATTTCCCTAAACTGCCCAAACGGTCTGGGCAAAGCTTCACACATCACCCCCCTCTACACCTCCCGCCCTTTCCCACCCAGCCAGCCCTTACACTGCCTTCCCCATAGCACGAATCCTGCCTTCTCAATCCTGGGATGCGTCACTGTGACTTCATTTTTTTAACTCTCACATTAGACTGAGAACTCCTTGAGGGTAGGCCCCAGGTCTTTCTTTTGTCACGATGTCCTCAGTAGACACAGGAGGTCCTCAAATGGCTCACCATACGTGCTGAACAAATGCGCGGATTTTCTCCCAGCATGAATGAATTCACTCCTTCCCGAAGCGCCTGCATGTTGTCAACATGCTGTTCTGACCCCTTAACTTGAGTTGCCATATGTTTCCCAAGATAAATGCCCTATATTTTGATCCCAGTTCTAAATCCCTCTTGAGCTGGGACGTGGCCCAATGTCACAGTCCCATTTTGCGCCGTAAGAACCATTATCTCACTGATGGCATGGAATTAGCAAGGTTGCTCTGAGCACGACAATGCCAAGGCCTTGGGGATCACGGTCTATCATGAGGATGAAGTGAGCTGGTGAGCTGCAGCTGAGCAAGACTTGCCCAGGAGTCACAGGCGATGGGTCCGATTGGGCCACCTAAGGTCCTGCAGAGCTTTGCACCATCAGAAAAAGGTCTCCTTCCTCCCAGCAGACACAACCCGTGCCAGGAGCACACGTCATGGTGGACAGAGCACAGGCTGGACATCAGGCCCATCCGCAACCTCTCAGGCACGTACCCTGTGTCATACACACCCTGTCCCTCCATACGCTGCCCTGCATCAACCCCTGAGTAAGGCACCAACCCCTCTCAGTGAGGCTGCCTTTTCCCCTGCTGAAAGGAAAACACAAAGCTCTACCTGCTTCCATAGATTGTTAACAAGCTCGGCATGACAAACGTGCAAACACTTTGAGAGTAACTTCAACCGCTACAGAAAACAATGGAGAACTGTAACTTTGAGCCCTGTGGGAAAACGTGTTCTCTGCCTCCTGCGGAAACACGACCTGCTTTCTCTCGCCCAGTTTCCTCATCAGAGAACCAAATCCCATGCACCTTCCGGGGAGGGGGCAGAAGGAACGCTGCTGGCACCCAGCGGGCCACCTGTTGTAAGCCCTGATTATAGACTTACTGCTGTGTGGTTCTTCCATATGGTTTTCCCAAACAAGTATCCCGAACATCCCCTCTCCCTTCTCTCCACATGCGTGCTCAACAGCAGGGGTATAAGAAGTTGGCTTTAACGGTATTTAATCTAAGATTCCCGATAGTCTTCTAAATCTGCCTCACCAGCCGGCACCCAAGTACGAAAAGCGTGGCCTCAATTAGCACCAGAGCCCTCCACTCCACTCCCCTCCAAGCAGGTCTCCTGTGGAGCCTCACCAAAAAAAGAAGAAGAAAAAAATTATGCAATAGATAAGGATGACCTGCCTCATAAAGCCTCATAAAAGGTTTGGGGGCCAGTGAGAATCGCCCCCAAATCCCTGTATTTAGAAAGGCAGGGTGAGAATCGTGATGCTTTGCAGGTGAGGGAAGCACACTCATGGGGAAGGAGCAGGATCCCAGGATGCCTGGGAGAAAGAATATTCAAGAGCATTTCTCAAAGGAGGAGGAAACAACTCTGTGAAAACTTTGAAACTTAAAGTAGTAAAAAAGAAAAAGAAAAGGAGTCGTTGTGGCATAGTGTTTAAGAGCTTAACTGCTAACCAGCAGCTCCTTAGAGACCCTAGGGGACAGTTCTACTCTGTCCTGTAGGGTCGCTATGAGTCGGAATCCACTCGACAGCAAAGGGTTTGTTTTCGTTTGTTAAAAAAGCAAATGGCACACGTGGGACAAACAACCTCTTCTTGGACCCTCCTGTCAGCAGAGGACGCTGGGATTCCTCCTCAGAGACATTGCAGGCTGGCAGTAGGGCATGTCCATCTATTCGAGCACGGTTTTGAACGGTGCCCCTCACATTGGACAGCTACATCCCAGACTCCAGAGAGGAGTGAGCTGCTGCTGGTCTCCCTTTAGCAATCTGTAGCCTTCGAGGTGGAGAATACGGTAGTCGAGGCCCAGGTTTCTCTGGAGGGGCAGTGCCTCCCCCAGGTGGAGACCTTGGCAGGGGGGCACTAAATGAAGGACACAAAACCAAACCCATTGCCGCTAAGTCAACTCCAACTCACAGTGACCCTAGAGGACTGAGGAAAACTGCCCCATAGCGTTTCCAAGGAGCTGCTGGTGGATTCAGACTGCTGACCTTTCGGTTTGCAACCAAGCTCTTAACCACTGTGCCACCAGGGGTCCAAATGAAGGAAGCAGGCTTTATAAATGGAGGAGGGGGAAGGTCACAGTGAAGGTCTCACATGCCCTGGCAGCAGCCCTACCTTTGACCACACCTGGGAATGAGGTTCACCTAATGCCCATTGCCCTTCAGCCTGGCCTCAGTCTTCTCATCTGGAAAATGGGAATAATTGTATCTCACCAGATCAAATGAGATACCCCAAGTGAAAACACTTGAGAGATGTGAAGACCTCTACAAATGGAAGAGGTTAGCTTTTCCACTCTCAGTATTGTTTTTCTGCTACTCTGATTAGGCTTAAAGTGGATAGAAAAGAGTAGAGAAGCTGGGCCAGCCTTAAATTGGGACTACCTTCTCCAAACTGGCTGGCATCTTCTCCCGGTACACAGACACCTGGTAAGGCTTTGTCACGGAGCAGGAAAACTTACGTGCTTCAGACTAAGAAATGTTAGCTGATTTACATAAGCCTCGTGTTTGCTCATCTTTAATACGGGTAGAATTCTTACTTTGCGTAGATGGGATGGGGAAAATGAGAAAATAACATGGCAAGGTGTGCGGGTCACAATAAAAACAAAAAACAGAACAGTTGCCTTCAAGCCGACTCTAAGTCATGGCGACCCCATGTGGATCAGAGTATAATTGTGTTCCATAGCATTTTCAATGGCTGACTCTTTGGAAGTTGATCGCCAGACCTTTCTTCCAAGGTACCTCTAAGTAGACTCGAATCTCCAACCTTTTGGTTAGCAGCAGAGTGTGTTAACAGTTTGTGCCACTGAGGGACACTGGGGACATAATGGGTATCCAATAAACGTGTTCTTCCTTCCAATAGCAAATTATTTCAGCCACTTCTTCCCTCCAGGGGCATAAACGCAAAACCAAACCCACTGCTGTGGAGTCGATTCCAACTCATAGTGACCCTGTAGGACACAGTAGAACTGCCCATAGGGTTTCCAAGGCTATAGATCTTTACCAAAGCAGATTGTCACATCTTTCTCCCGTGAAGCTCCTGGTGGGTTCGAATTGTCGACCTTTTGGTTAGCAGCCGAGCGCTTTAATCACTGCACCACCAGGGCTCCTCCCAGGAAAATAAGGGGGCTCTTTATCTCCCTCTGACACGAAGCAAATACTCAGTTGTACTCAAGTAATTCTATTTGGGTCAGAAACATACAGGAAACAGCCTGTGTTGTCTTAAATGCGAGAGGCTGAAGAGATGGGGTGTGCCTGCATCATTTCCATAAAGCCCACCTGAGGTCAGGGACTGGCCTGACACACTGCCCCTACAAGCCTGGACGGAGGAGGTGAAATGGCACATCCAGATGAGGGCCAGTCCGTCGCAGAGGCGCCCTGCACACTCCAGCCAGAGCAGGGTGGGGTCCCTGAGAGGCCCCCAGGACTGTAAGGGGCCCTAGGCCTAGCTGCACAGGGAGGCTTTGGACGTGGCCTAGCTTCTCCGGCCAGCTCTGCCTTCTGCACACCCTGCCTATGGGTCTCCACACTGGGCTCCAGGCTCTCCTCTGCTCACAAACCTCCCCTTGATCCCTGCCCCCACCCCAGCTCTCTGTGTGCATCTGAGACCACCCAAAACCCCACCACAGTGAGTCTGTGCGGCACGTCCTCTGGGCATCTGGGAACCCGCTGAGTCACGTGCTCATCTCTCAGCTTCACAGGGACCAGAAGCACCCTCTGGCACTTCTCAAGGCCCGCTCAGATGGCCACCTCCCGCGTGGACGGCCCTTTCTCCCCAGATTTGCAGCAACCCCCCCATCAGAGGATTTGCTTCCCTGGTGGTCGCAGAGCAGACGGGATCTTGTGGCGCTTTCAGACACTTCAGGGTAGCTGTTTGTGTGCTTGCTGTCTTCCTCCACCCCAAACACACATGCATACACACATACATGCACACACACACATACATACACATATACACAAATACACATGCATACACGCATAGACATGCACACACACAAATACACATATACACATACACACATATGCACACATACACACGCACACATACATACACATACATGCACACACATACACGTATAGACAAATAAACACACATACATGCACACATATGCACCCATACACACACACACATGCACACCCATACACACCCACATATACACCCGTACACATACGCATACACAGCCATCCACCCTTGGAGGGCAAGAACTGTCTCTTGCAAACAACAGACACTCAGTAAACGTTTACTGAGGCAAAGGCTCAAATCCATAACCACCCTTCCGAAGGACATTGGATCCACTCCTAACAGCACAGTCAGCAGAACACTAACAAACTCAGTAGTTCTAAAGGAGGGCATGTTCAGAAGCAGTGACTGTAATCTCTCGATAATGGCCACCAACCAAGCTGGCACAGGTCATCCCAAGCACTTGGCACACACAGTGCTAAGTACTTCACAAGTATTAGCTTGTTTCATCTTCTCAACAACCAGATGAGGTAGCTATTTTTATTGGTCCCGTAATGCCAAACCCATCGCCGTCGAGTTGATTCCGACTCCTAAGACAGAGTAGAACTGCCCTATAGAGTTTCCAAGGAGTGGCTGGTGGATTCGAACTGCCAACCTTTTGATTAGCAGCCAAGCTTTTAACCACTGTGCCGCCACGGTTCCTGGGCCCATATTACAGATGGGGAAAGCAAGGCATAGAAGGCTTAGGTAACTAGTTAAGATGTAGAGTCAGGATCAATCCCCCGCAGGCGGGCTCCAGAGCCTGTATGCTTAACCAGCACACTCAATCTGCTCTTGTTTTAAGGCATTTGATTACTGAGTGGACTTTGGTTAAGACTCTGCCTTCTCTAAATAAAACCCACAAGAACCCTGCAGACCTTTAGAGGGAGGGAGGCATCACTGGGGAAGCTCTCAGACCATTCACGCCCAGCGCATAGCAGATGAAGAATGGGGTCGGGTTTTTCTGTTTAAACTTATTTGATAGAAACGAGGCAGAATCTGCCCGGCCTAGGCTGGTGCCTGCCCTGAATTTTTCCCTTTGAAGATAATAGATCTGGTCAATTTAAAAGGGCCAGAGGTGAGGTGAGAAACCCATAAACCCCTCAAAGTTTGGCTGCCTAACTAATCAGTGAATTACGTGCTCATCAATGAATCACAGGAGAGAGATGGCAGAGCATCCCTGGGTCATGTGCCCATCCCCCACCGCAGGGGAGTTTCCTCTCAGTGCTTGCTCTCTGTGAGTGCTTCTCCAGTCTAATTATAAATGACCAAGCAGTGGGGTTCCCACCATCGCCTCTTGGGGAACTATTCTGCCATCTAAGAAATCTAATTATTAGGAAATTGATCATTATATTCATACTAAATTCTTCTCCACACAGTTGTATCACATAGCTTCTTAATTGTTCTCCTTTTGACCCTGCCTCCTCCTCCCCCAAACAATTCTTCTTAAGCACTTCAACTACTTTTTCCCTCTGCTGATTCCCAGAGGTCCACCGGGGAATGAAGTTGAGAGCAAGAGAGAAGCCAGCAATGGAGGAAGAAGGAGCAGAGACCCAGCAGTGGGTGGGGCGCCCAGTCCACTGGAGGGCCCCTTGCTTTGTTGGTCTTTCACAGGCTTCCTCCTCCCTGCCTGAACCCACAACAGACCACAGGCTACTGAGCATCAGGGTCCTCTCTCATCCCTGCCCACTTAGCAGCCTCCTCCCTCAGCCAGCCCCAGGTCTGCCACGGTGTCCAGCAAAGCAAAAGGCATGTCGTAGCCTCTTGGACTTCTCTGGGCTCACTCTTCCACCACCTCCACCATGAGGGTCACAGACAGGCTGGGGCAAGTCAGGCAGAGCAGATGTGATGGGAAGACATGAGAATGTTGGCTTGGAATCCAAAAGTCCTGCAATATAGATATAGGCAGCAGGGGAGGAAAGTGAAGAAAAATGGAACCAGGCTCACAGCGACCCCCGTACATGCTCGGCCAGCCCCACCATGACTGGATCAGGATTGTGGAGGCTGGTACCCCAACCATCGGTCCTCGCAGCGTGTCTCAGAATTACGGCACAATGCCCCTTGGAACTTCCCTGTAGGACCCTGGCTGGGGAGGGAAGTGAGGAGCAGCACCTCCACTTAGAGTTGTGTGGGTTTTGCCCTGGACTGGCGTGGCCAATGCTGTGTGGAGACTGAAATCCGGTCTGTGCTACATTGTCCAAGCCATGATCCCTGGCATGGAGGGCCCCTGCCTAGAGGAAGGGGCGCCTTTCTGTAATTCACACGAATGTCTGTATGTACTAGTGGCCAACCTGGCTAAGAGACTGTCCACTTGTCCCTGAAAGACTGAATCTTTCTGATCTTAGGTAATACCAAACACTGATGCCAGCAACCTTATAATCAGAACCTTATAAGCTTGTGGTTCTCACTGACTTGAGTGTAAGCTCATGGGGGACTTGCACTGTGACCCCCAAGGTGTCCAGCACTATGGCCTGCACATAGCAGATACATACTAAATGTTTACTAATAGATCACAAGATCTGAAGGTCCGTGGTACAGCAGGGACACATGTTTCTCATCTTATTCTTTTTTCCTTAATGCTTTTCTCATTCTGTCTTCCCTTTCACTTGCCTTACCCTCTTCCTTGCTTTCCCTACAGTTTGCTTTTCTACAGCACTTCCATGGACTTCTGATACAAGCTTTATCTATATATTCCTTAGAGGCCTCTCAGGCAGCTCTAAAATCCAACAGACACCAGCACAGAATCACAGAAATTAGTGAACTTAAAGGTCCTGTAATTCAACTCTTTTCTCTTACAGAGGAGAACACTGAAGCCAAGGAGATAAGCAACTGCCCAAGATAACCCATTAAATTAGCATCAGAGTAGGAACAGGCATTCTTTTAAGAAATATGTTTGCATACCCACTATCTGAAAAGATCTATGTTAGATGCAAGAGTGACTAGAGTGACTAAGGTTGAATCCTGCTCTTAAGAAATTCACAGCTCAGTGGAACAAACAATGATACACACCACCATCTCCAACCCAATGACTTAATGGAAGATTGGGAAAAGTCCTTATAACACAGGAATAAGAAAGTCAAAGGAAGCCTCTTGAGAGAGGTAACATTTGAGCCAGGTATTGAAAGACGAATTGGAGTTGACCAGGAAGAGAAGGTTAGAAAAACATTATAGGGTAGGAAAACATGCTCAGAAAACAGCCAGTAAGAAGTGTGGGTGGAGTCCCAGAGGGCACATAGTTAAAAGGGAAAAAGTAGGGAACGATCCTTGGAGAGGTAGACTGTGAAAGACATCAAATACCGAGTTAAAAAATTTGGATCTGAGTTTATGCAGTCAATGAAGAGACACCAAAGAATTTTGATCAGGGGTGTGACAGTATTAAATCTGGTATTTTAGAACAATGGCGAGGAAAGAGATCACAGGCAAGGCCAAGTGACCAGTTAGGGCTTCCTGAATGTGTTCAGTCAAGAAAATATAAGTACGTAAGCTAAGATGACAAGTGGTTGTAAAGAGAATAGTTCGATTTTGAGGAACATTTTGAAAACTGACTCAACTGACCAGATATGAAGGAGATAGGGAAAAAAATTTAAAGTTGATTTTGAAATGTCTAACTTAGCTGGGTGAACAGCTATGTCTTAATGGAAAGGGGGAAAATACGAAAAGAGAATGGGCTTAAAGAAAAAGGTAGTTTGATTTGGGAAATATTGAGCTTAAAGAACTGGATCTAGACCTCAGTGGGGAAATCTTAGCTAACAATAAGGATGTGGTTGCATCAGGGAAGGTGTAGGTGGTAGCTGAAGCTAGAGGGGTGAGTAGTCACTCAAGGGAAGAGTGTGATGTAAGATGAGAAGACCTGGATGGAAACCTGGGAGCCAGCTGCATGTGAGGACCAAGCAAGTGAGAGATGTCAGAAGTGTTAACGAGGAGGCAAATGGGGAACCAGAAGAGGAATACCTCAGACACCAGGGAAGAATAGCATATCAAGGTGAGCAGTGTCGAAGTGACAGTGCCATGAGAGGTTGAATAAGATGAGGACTTAGAAGAAGCCAATGAAGGTGGCGACTATACCAGCAGATGGTATAGTGATCAGAGCAGAAATCCAATTTTTAAAAATCAGATTGTACTGCTTGCCTTGCAGTCTTGCCTGCCAATCTTGGGATTCGTCGATCTTCACAGCCTGTGAGCATGAGTCCTGCTCTCTGACCTGCCGATCTTGGGTTCACCAGCTCCTGCAGCTACGTGAATCAGGAGAAGCTTCTATCCTGATCCCATGGACTTGGGACATTTCAGCCTCTACAGTTGTGTGAACCATTTCTTTGATATAAATCTCTCTCTCTCTCTCTATATATATAT
>NW_004443941.1:2165907-2194789 GCF_000243295.1 Trichechus manatus latirostris | reverse complement strand
GATCTTCACAGCCCGTGAGCAAGAGCCCTGCTCTCTGACCTGCCGATCTGGGGTTTGCCAGCCCCTGTACTACATGAATCAGAAGCCTCTATCCTGACCCATGAACTTGAGACATTTCAGCCTCTACAACCCTGTGAACTGTTTTCTTGATATAAATCTCTCTCTCTCTCTCTATATATATATATATATATATTTATACACTTTACTGGTTTTGCTTCTCTAGAGAACCCAACCTAAGACAGGCAACAAATTGAGGATAAGGAAGAGTGTAGCCTTTTTTTGACACACATTGGAGGTAAAGGTATAGAAAGATTAGGACTAGCTCAAAAGGAAAGCAAAGTTGAGAAAAGACTATTTTTAATAAAGGAGAGACTCAACAACATGTATAAGGAATCAATGCAAGAGAGGAAGAAAACAATTGATGGGTGAATATTCTAAAGGTTTTGTCAAGTAATGTGCCCAAGCGCAAAGGTGGAAGAATGTGGAATATCTCTTCTCTTAAGACAAGGGGAATGAAAAAGGGGATTGAAAGATTAGGAATATTTGGTGGTGGGATAGCGGTAACTTCAGTGAATTCAAATCTGTTTGCCTGTTTTTTTTTTCTTTTTTCATTGAAATAAGAGGAGTCATCTTCTATGTGTGGGTGGACAAGCGATTGAGGGAAGTGATAAAAGCTAGAATGGCCAGCTCTGGTGGCACATGAAACAGCTAGCTAGAGATAAGTGAATGCCAGGGTTGGGACTAGGGCGAGGCCAGTGAGGTGCCTAGAGAACAATAAGTAGGTGCTCATTTTCAGTGTTGTGCAAATGCAGGATCAGCCGGAGAGTGAGTGCCTCCTTAACTTGTACCCCTGGCACATCATTTACATCATTCTTGTCCTCGCCCTGGAATTATTAAACAGCTTCAACCATCTAGGTGAGGTTGGAAGTCATGAATTTTTAATGAAGTACATCAGCCTGGTTAGGAAATGTTCTTCCATAGTGCTCAGAAGCCCAGGACATGCAAGAAAGAGAGAGAGATCATTAGCCAGAGATTGAAAGATAGATAAAGCAATGAGTCAAACGAGTAAGAGAACTGAAGTGATGTGAGAGTGTAGTTGAAATGGCTGCTCAAACAAGGTAGGAAGAGGAATGCAGCTAGGAGAGAGTGCTATACTGCTGTAACATAAGGAAAGGTCAAGAGACCGGGAGTCCCAAGGAGACCAAAGAACATTTTTTAAGGGCATGAAAGAGCGGGGATTGATAGAAGGATCAGAGGTTGTGGTCAGAAAGGAGAATTTCAGAGTTTAGGATTTCAAAAATTGAACAACTCCAGTTGATGACAAGGTCTAGTAGCTGCTACGGGAGCAGCTGCTAAAGTGGAGATGAGGTGGAGGTGGTTGGCGAAGGAGGGTGTCAGGGAGTGGGAGGCCAAAGCATTGGAGGGATTCTCCATGAGAACATGGCTGCAGGAGTTGGAGGAAAACATCACTCTGCTGTCCAAACAACTTTGACATAACTAGAAGGAGTCGACTCGATGGCAACGGGTTTGGATTTTTTTTTTTTAAGAAGGAATAAGGATAGTTCTCCATATCCACCCATCTGCCCATGTTGCCCAAGTTAAAGCCATCCTGAGCCACTCTGGAGAGGTTTTATTAGGATAAAGTACAGTGGACTCTCACTCACACTGGCTTGTGGCCTTTTAGATTGACTACTGGTGGCACAATGGTTAAGAGTTCAGGTGCTAACCAAAAGGTTGGCAGTTTGAATCAACCAACCACTCCTTGGAAATCCTGTGGGGCAGTTCAGCTCCGTCCTATAGAGTCTCTATGAGCAGGAATCAACTCGATGGCAACGGGTTTGGTTTTTCTGGTATTCTGTCTTAGTCACCTAGTGCTGCTATAACAGAAATACCACAAGTGGACGGCTTTAAAGAACAGAAATAAATTTTCTCATAGTTCTGGAGGTTAGACGTCCAAATCAGGGTCTTGACTGTGTTGATTCCTTCTGTGAGCCTCTCTCCTACTTTCTGGCGTCTGCTGGTGGTCCTTGGCGATTCTTGACGTCCCTTGGCTCGTAGATCATCCTCACATGCATGTCTCCCCCCTGTGTATGCATCTCTGTGTCTGTTCTGGTCTTTTCATAACTCAGAAGTGATTAAGTTTAGGATCCACCTACACTGGTCTGACCTTATTAACAACAACAAGAAGAAAAAAACTATTTCCAAACAGGATCACATTCGCAGGTACAAGGGCCAGAAATTCAACACATTTTTGAGGAGCAGAATTCTATCCACTATATCTTCTATATTATGCTTTTACAATATCCCATGGTATATTGTTATGTGTCTTTGTGTGACTCAAAGTATACGTAAATCCATGTAATAAGATGGAGACAATTAAGTACTATTGTAGTTTCTTCAAAGGCAAAGCTTCTCACATCTTCCATATCTAAAAACTTTCTCTAGATGCTGTCAGAAAGTTTGTATGTGGAAGAGACAGATTTCTATTTCCCGTATTTCCTGCTCTAGGATTTGAAAAAGTTTTTTTCTGTCCTAAGTCCTATTTCCTATCAATGCTTCAATTCACATTGAACTGCTTAATGAATAAAGCAAACCATCTGGTCCAGCAGGACTTAAAAAAAAAAAGAAAAAGGGATAACAGGCCAGTTTGGGCCACTTTTATTGGAATGAAAACAAAGCCCAGCATTTATAGACCTAAGGACACTGAGTCTGAAGTAAACACACTTGACCTAAGAGTTTGGATGAGAGGTCATGTTCATGTGGTGATGGTCTGCTGAGGTTAATGAACACTTTTACAAGATGCCATCCATTAAAGAGTCTGTGCCAGTGCTGACCCAATTAGTTTTGGCTACTCTGTTCCAGGGGAAAATTTAAGAGCATCTCAAACATCCATTTCTCCAAGGCTACTTACATAAAAGAACACAAAGAGTTTAAAAGCATCACCAAGCAGCACTGGGTGGGGAGGTGGGAACCATGCATGCAATTGCCACCATGGGGACAGACGGTACAGTCTGTCTCAAGCTCTATTACTTGAAGTACTCGGCAGACAATTAATAATTATGACCTTATTGATATGAGCTCAACTGGCTGTCTATCCTTTTGCATAGAAAACATTGAGTGTTCAACGAAATGTCAGCATTGGGGCAAGGAGATTCTTTGTAAAGGAAGCATATCGTTGCAATATTAGGAAAACCCATCACAGGTTTAAGAAGGATGATAGACCTCTGCTCTTTCAAAACAATGACATTTATTAAACCTTTTATGACCCCATTTCCGAGCTTAGCTTATTTCTCTCCAAGAGACATACGGGAATCCCTCTTTTGCTCCAAACAAACAGTTCTTGTCCTTCAAATGCCAGGTCAAGTGCTACTGCCTCTGGGAAGCTTTCCCCAAATATTCTAAGCTCTTGACGCTTCTCCTTTCTGAACTCCTTGAGATTTGGCATAGTCCCTGACCCATGTCTGAAACGAGTACCATTTATTCAGACCATTAACACAGCCATGTGACTAAATTAGAATTCTCTGTTTCTAGCATGAAGTACCTGGGTGGCACAAATAATTTGTGCTCGACTACTAATCTAAGGTTGGAGGTTCAAACCTGCCCAACGGTACCGTGGAAGAAAGGCCTGGAGATCTGCTTCCATAAAGATTACAAGCAAGAAAACGCTATGGAGCACAGTTCTACTTTGTAACACATGGGGTCACTATGAGCCGGGGGCGACTCCATGACAATAAATTTGGTTTATTGTTTTTTATTTCCAGCATAGTCTAAGTGGACTGAATAACAAGCGGGAAGAGTGAAGGGAGAGGGAAAAGAAGGAAAATATTTTAGAATTATTTGAACTATAAGAATCTGTACCTCTCTCCGATTTTAGCCAAAGTAGTACTCACTCTGACACTTGATTATGTACTGTTTTCTATGATATTGATACATGGTAACCTTGGAGGGGGGCATGTTGTGTGACCAACAGGGGATAGTTTTGACCATAATAGGAATATTTTTAAAAATGGAAAGCCATACCCAGTGCCTAGACCTTGGTTTCTAATTCTACTCTCCAAAAAAAGGAGAAATGACTGATTCTGGGGCTGGGGCAGGAAACACACGTGATGAGCCTACAGCGCCTTGCAGTGCCAGAAAGCAAGGAAATAGTACCAAAACAAAAGGTTGGGGGCGTGTCAAAGAGACACAAAATCCAGCTTGAAAGAGCTCCCAAAGGCCAAGACTGGAAAAATTTGGGCAACAAAATAAATAATGCAGTATTAGATTATAATCAAAGTATAAACTAAATATGCACAAGTCCATGCTGATGTGAATAACTGATTGAATAGATAGACAGGGAGAAGAGATACATCTCCATACAGAATAATTCCAAATAATTTATATAAAGTATTAGGGACTTGCCTCCAAAAAGTCGAGTATGGGGAGGGGTAGTAACTTTACAGCAGAGAAATCTGGCAACAATAACTTTCCTTGGTCAGGTGACAAAGGCTAACACCATCATCTGATAGGATGTACCTTTGATATGATGTGATGAGAAGGGTATTTCACCTCTTTGACGCTCCTCCCAAAAACCCATAACTCTATTCTGACCTTGACAAAAAAATCAAACAAACCTACACTGAAGAATATGCTACAAAATATCTGGCCAGGGAGGTGAGATGGGAAGGCAGAGAGGGTTAGGAGCTGGTTCAATGGACATGGGGAATCAGGTGGAAAGCAGGAGAGTGCTGTCACAGCATGGGGAGAGCAATTAGGGTCACATAAACAATGTATGTATAAATTTTTGTATGGGAGACTAACTTGAAATGTAAACTTCTTTTAAACTACAACAATAAAAAAGAAAACAAAAATATCTGGCCAGTATTCCTTACAGCAATCAAGGGTCATTAAAAATAAGGAAAGTTTGAGAATCTGTCACAGGCCAGACGAAGCTAAGGAGACATGATGATAAATGTAATGTGTGAGCCTACATGGGCTTGTGGAGCAAAAAAAGGACATTATGGACAACAGGTGAAATCTGAATAATGTGTATCAATGTTGGTTCCTTTATTATCACATCAGTACTACAGTAAGATGTTAGCCATCGGAGAAATTGGGTGACAGGCATGCAGGATGCACTGTGCAGTCTTTGCAACTTTTCTGTAAATCTGTAAGTATTCAAAAATAAAAAATGGGAAGAGAATTAGCACAGAATGTTGTAACTAGAAGGAGTCTTGGAGATCAGCTAGCCGAACCTCATGTTTCATACTTGGAAACCTAGGTCAAGAGCGGGTCAAGGTTCTAGGTTGTAACACAGCGAGGAGGAGAGCTAGAATGGAAGTCAGGGACTTCGATCCCAGTCAGTGCGAGATGCCCCTCATTACGCCATGCTGAGAACAGTAGGGGAGAGCTCTCCGAACAAGAGAAGGCAACTCTCCCCTTTGACTGGGATAATATGCTTTGTAGGGAAGGAGTGTAGGGAGGCGAACACACTGGCTGGTGTGAGGTCGAGAATCATGGCAGGCCAATGCAGAAACAAAAAGAAATCTGTAGCCATCAAGTCCATTCCGGTTGATTCCAACTCACGGCATAGAGTCTTCTCGGCTGTAATCTTAATAGAAGCAGATCACCAGGCCTTTTTTTGGTGGCGCCGCTGGCTGTGGTCTAACTGCCAACCTACAGGTTACTAGTCGAGCACAAACCCTTAGCACCACCAGGCAAAAACCTAACTCGTTTCTGTGGGGTCCATTCGGACCAGGCAGGGACCCCTGAAAAGGCTCTGTGGGCAGAATTGGAGCCCCGGCGGCACAGCGATTAGGAGCTCGGCTGCTAACCAAAAGGTCGGCAGTTCAACTCCGTCAGCTGCTGCTTGTAAACCCTATGGGGCAGTTCTACTCTGTCCTATAGGGTTGTTGTGAGTCGGAATCGACTCGACAGCAACGGGTTTTTTTAAGGTGGGCACATCTTCAGAGGCAAAGATCATCTTATTTTGCTTGTTCTGCCTGTTTTCCTTTGGATAAAAAAATAGAATCTTGGTTCAAGAATTAGTTGGGAGCCAGTAAAAATGAATAGCAATGAGGATATTTCTATCAAAAATAGCTTCATTACCATGCCAGTGTCTGATAAAACCAAATGTTCAATTCTCTCTCACAAGAAAGGTGCTAAAGGCGGCTTCCTTCCTCCCTTTACTGTTGTCATTAGGTGCTGCGGAGTCAATTCCAATCCACAGCGACCCTGCACACAACAGAGCCGACACCGCCCGGTCCTGCGCCATCCTCACAGTCGTTAATGCTTGAGCCCATCGTTGCAGCCACTGTGCAATCCATCTCGTTGAGGGTCTTCCTCTTTTTTGCTGACCCTCTACTCTACAAAGCATGATATCCTACACCAGGGTTCTCCAGGGATTGTCCCTCTTTCCACCCTTCGGAAGGAAAGAATCCAGAGTTTAAATATTTTAAAGACCTCCCCATTCACACATACCTATCTCAGATTGACCCAGATTGGGATCTGCGTTTTCTCCAGTACAACCTTAAATAATCTAAGGAGATAGCGAAATACCACCAGATTCGGCCTTTATTTTTATGCATGGTTTTATTGAGGGAGAAAAAGAAAACACGCTTGAGAATGCTATAATAATTTGCCCTAATTCTGGTGGGGAAAAATATTTTTACACATTTAGAAAGCTAATGTGCCTTGGCCATGAACCCAGGCTTCAAGGATGTATAAAACCATTAAAATTCCCCTTCGTGTTTTTCATACACAAGCCAGTAGAGACTGTTCATTAAACATGTTAGCAGAAGAGTCTGTCAGGTTTCCTGCGCCGATGCCCTGACACACACCCAGACCCTAAACGAGATCGGAATTGGGATCTTTGTCTGCAGTGGAAGAGGGGAAGGAGATCAGATCTCCAGACCCTCTCCTCCCAGAGCTCCCAGTGGACAAGACAAAATCTCCATGACAGGAGCTGGTTTCTGGGCAGTTGGGCATTCACCTTTTATTCTTTCCCTGCCCACACTGATTACAACCTGCAACCAAGGAAGTGCAGAAGGAAATAACCGCTCAAAAGAAAAAAATACCTTGCAAACGAGAAAAATCAAACTCCAGTCGAAAGTCGCCCAGTGGAGCATGGTAGCTTTAGCCGAACATTATTTGTCTGCTCCCAAAGAGACACAAGTGGGCAAAACGCCAGACAGGCGGGCCGTGTGTCCCTCATCTCACGCCTCCGCCTGCTCCTTCCCGATGGAGAGCCCCACGAGTTTCCCCCTGCCCCCGGGTCAGAGACGCCCACCTATCTGCCCTGTCAATCCAGGAACAGTTAACCTCAGTGATGGTCTTCCACTCGGTAGTAAAACCTTTCCCCTTGCAAGCCTGAGAGTCCTGACTCTTTGCTTTTCCTCTGCCAGCCCCTTAAGCCAGGGAGCTCCAGGCCAGATGATGGGAGCACATGGTCCGTAAACTCTGCTTGCCAAGGCGGGGGGCCTGGGGGGCTCTCCAAACCACGGCCATAGAGCCTGTTAACACAGAACAGTGCAAATTGTCCACCAGGGACGACTTGAAATGGCTTTTCAATGCACAGTGCCTGGTGTTTTCAGCCTGACTCCAACTGAGCTTCTACCAAGGACTCTCAGAAAACAGCCTGATGGTTCCCCTCTGCTCTCGTCAGTGAGGCGGCTTCCAATAAATGAGCGCAACTTCGAGATGGGAGACAAGAGAATGGGAATCTTCTTGGAAAAAGTTGAGTCACTTGTCGCTGAGCAAGACACCATTATCTTGCTAAACACACACACGCACACAGACTACTGAAAGCAGCAAAGCTACTTTTAACAATTTCAATTCTCCTAGCTGGTTATGGAGCAGGCCAGCAATACAGGACAGAGAGATCAGCTCTTTCAGGCGGACACACCGCCGGTAAATCAGAAACAATAACGCTGGAGACAGGCTTGCTGGGTCCCAGCTGGTATTGCTTATATCTGTCCTAAGCAATCAAGAATCATGGAGAAACTTCTCTTTGGAAGCCTAACCGCAAGACTTCACAGTGACGGCCTCAATCCCACATGCCCGAGTGCTGAAGGGGTGCAGGGGAGTGGATACCTTTATTCTTTGTGACAAGATCAATCAGCCTCTCTGGAATCTCCCCACGGCCCACTTCTCCCTGGCCAGCTCCCACCCTCCACTGCCCCCACCAGGTCCAAGAAGGGAGTAATAGAAAAAGAGGGGTCGCCTCCCTCCTCTTCTCTGGCCAGAAGCTAGCCAATCCTTGGGCACAGTCTGACCTGAGCACACCTCAAGGAGGCAGGCACTGTCATCCTAAAGAGGGTAAACAAAGGCACTGTGCCCCGAAATCCAGGAAAGTCAAAACGAGGCAAATTCTAGTCCTCGCACATGGAGTCTTACGCTTCCACCAGGCCAATTCACTGAATTCCTAACTGGACTCTCTGCCACGTCAAACTAAAAATTCCAGCAGGGTACAGGGGTTCAGTGATGCAAGATCAGCTTGCATGATCTGTAAGCTCATTTTCACATTGCCACTCCAGGAATGACGGTAGTCCTCCAGCCAGACCAAGCCGTCCCCATCATTTCTCCCACACCTGGTCACATGCAGAGCCACATGGCCTGCCAGTCCTGGTCCCAGAACCCACTGTGGACACACCTCCGTCTTTGCTTCATCTCCGTCTTTCCTTGTGGGGCCGCAAATGGCCCGGCACTGCCACTAGTCCCTGCAGCCTCCACCTGTTGTCAGTCACCCCAAGCCGCCATGTGGGGCCAGCGGCCGTGCTGCAGCGCCTGTTCTGTGGCATTCCCGGACGCCGAAACAGATACTGCAGAACCTGCTTGTGTTGTTACGGGGCCACTTATATTTCAAAGAAGCTCATTCTGCTTCAAGAGATTACTAAAGGGGCCTTTCTGTTCGGCACTGTGCCCTGTTAAAAACCCTGCTGCTGCCCGTCTCCCTACCACCACCGCCGTGAATGGGGACCGCCTGTACACCGCGGGCTTTGGGCAGAGCGTTTGGGAAGCAGTTTTCTATAACCTCATGAGGCACCTGAGAGGACACCAGGAGGCTTGGTGACAGGATACAGCAATTCTTGGTCCCAACTACCTCCAGAAGGAACAAAAATAGCCCAAAAGAACGCCAAAGAAATTATCTCAACAAACTATGACACAGCTTACATATCTATGAAGAAATCTTTTTCAATATCTTTATATTTGTCGCTAGCTAAAATATAAGTGGCTGCCATCTTTTTGCTTTCTATGTGCCATAAGCAGAAGGAGACTTCTTCAGAAACCCCCAAACCACATAATGTACTCATGGAACAGCCCAATCCATCCGGTTCCCATAAGTTCACTGGATGTCCCACCCTTGAGGATAACCTTTTTTTTTTTTTTGCACAGGTGTAACCAAGTTGGAAAATCCTTCTCTGAATCCTGACACTCTGAATGAGGTACTGCCTCACGTGGCCTGGGAAGATACAGCCTTGTGTTAAGTCCTGAAATAAACTGGGTAGCTGATTGAGCACAATCTTCTACCTACAATCACACTGGCTTTTGAGTTACTGACCATATTTCTGGTGGTTGCACAGAGGCTGCAGGGCTGGGTGGACTGAGTTTTGCAGGTTTGTGACAGCATTACCCTCGGTGGGGCACTCCTAGAAAATTGCTCCAACACATAGTTCTGTCCTTTGGTTTATATAAACATATGTACTGACATGTCTATGCTGAACTTGGTTTACAGAAGTATAAACTTGGTTTCTGGAAGTACTTCCCACTTCTAGATTTAATTTGAACACACTTTTCAGGACTTGGGAAACCTAAAAAGTAAATATTATTTCTGCAGAGAGGTCCGGAAGTGTGCATGAACACACACACACACACTCCATTGTAAGGAGCACAGAAATATGATGAAGTGCAGAGAACTGACTCAAATTCCACAGTCAGTGAAGTTTAAAGAAGCTCACTGTCTTACCCATGATGGTTCTCTGCTCCAAAATATTTCCTATTAGCCAAAGATTTTCAAAAACGCCCAGTACTTTCCAGGGCAGACTAAACCCAATTTTCTAGCCTAAGAGAAACATCTTTAGAACAAGGCATCCTCTGTTTTCCTATAGGCAGAGCCTTCTTTTAGGAAAGCAAGTGTGACATAGCATACTGTATTTGCTTGCGCTTTTGTAGACAAACTTGTGGGTGAAAGGGAATAGCTACACCTCTGGCAGAAAGGTATCAAATGCGCTCACGATTTCTCTGCTCTTGGTTGGTGAAGTACCTCCACACACAATGATTGTGTCCAAGCTGGTCACTGTGGCCTCCGTGGCCATTTCATGAATAGAAACCAGCTCCGTTCAAGGAAAAATGAGTCACCAGAATAAAAGAGCAGGTCAGTTACCAGGGCTCAAGGTCACATTTCTACAAACACCTGCTTGTTCTCAGATAACACCTGCTCAGAATCTCAAACAAAAACTGGCAGGGCTCCGCAGATAAAGTCCACGTCTCTTGGCTAGGAAGGGAGGCACAGCCCTTCTGGTATGGTGAAAAGGAAGGTGATAGCTGGGCAGACTTCCAGACTGCCCCGAGGGATCATATCTCTTCTGTGTGAGCCCCAATGTGGAGACTCTTGAAGACAGCCAGTTAGGTCAGACTTTAGATGCTTCCGCAGTCTGCACTAAGACCAACATGCTGATTGACCAGAGCGCTAACCCAAAGGGTCACTTGTTTCAACAGGGTACAACAAATCCGAAGATGGAGCCCTATCTGAAGTAAATTGTCATTAAGCATATAGTACTTTCTTTTCTCTGCTATTCACACACACACACACTAAACATCCACCACTATAGCTTTCAAATTCCAATTACGGCTGCAAAGGTCTTCTAGGGAGAGAGTGTGGGTTTATAGAGGGATCCAAAAGAGAAGCTTCTAATTCTGCTTTTGTTGTTAAAAAACCGTTGCCGTCGTATTCAAATGGCCAACAGACACATGAGGAAATGCTCGTGATCACTAGCCATTAGAGAAATGCACGAATCAAAAACGCTGGAAATAACAAATGTTGGAGGGGCTGCCTGGAGATCGGAACTCTTATGCACTGCTGGTGGGAATGCAAAATGATACAACCATTTTGGAAAATGATATGGCGCTTTCTCAGAAAGCTAGAAATAGACATACCATTCGATCCAGCAGTTCCACTCCTAGGAATATATCCTAGAGAAATAAGAGTCGTCACTCGAATAGACATATGCACACCTATGTTCATGGCAGCATTGTTCACAATAGCGAAGTGATGGAAACAACCTAGATGCCCATCAACAGATGAATGGATAAACAAACTATGGTACATGCACACAGTGGAGTACTATGCAACGAGAAAAAACGATGAATCTGTGAAGCATCTCATAACATGGATGAAACTGGAGGACACTATGCTGAGTGAAATAAGTCAATCACAAAAGGACAAATATTGTATGAGACCTCTACTGTAAAAACCCATGAAAATGTTCACACACAAAATGTAACAATCTTTGTTGGTTACCAGGGATGGGAGAGGTTGGGGGGCAGAAATACTAAATGGGCAATAGATAAGTGGTATCTTGGGTGAAGGGTGAAACAGTACACAATACAGGGGAAACCAGCACAACTTGTACAAGGAAAGGTCATGAAAGCTCCACAGCCACATCCAAACTCCCTGAGGGACTGAATTGCTGGGCAGAGGGCTGTGGGGACCATGGTCTCGGGGAACATCTAGCTCAATTGGCATGACACAGCTTTTAAAGACAATGCTCTACATTCTACCTTGGTGAGTAGTGTCTGGGGTCTTAAAAGCCTGTGAGCGGCCATCTAAGATACGCCACTGATCTCATCCCTTTGGGAGCAAGGGAGAATGAAGAGAACAGGATACAAGGAAAAGATTAGTCCAAAGGACTAATGGTCCACAGCTACCAAGGCCTCCACTGGACTGAGTCCAGTACAGCTAGATGGTGCCCGGCTACCAAGGATGTAGAACAAAATTCTAACTCACAAAAAAAAGACCAGATTTACTGGCCTGAAGGAGACTGGAGGAACCCTGAGAATATGGCCCCCAGACACCCCTTTAGCTCAGTGATGATGTTATCTCCGAGGTTCACTGTTCAGCCTGAGAGTGGACAGCCCCATAAAACCAAATGAGACTAACGAGGTACAGGAGCCCAGTGACAAGGGCCAGAAGGCAGAAGGGGACAAGGAAGCTGGTGATAGGGAACCCAAGGTTGAGTAAGGATATTGTTGATGTGTTGTGAGATTGTTAACCATTGTCATAGGGCAACATTTGTAGTAACTGTTAAATGAGAAACTATTTTGTTCTGTAAGCCTTCATCTTAAGTGAGAATAACAGCACAATTGGAAGAGTGTAGTCAATGTCACTGAACTGTGCATGTAGAAATTTTTGAAATGGTGTATCTTTGGCTGTGTATTTTTACCAAAAAAAAGGTTGAGAAGTTGGAGGGTTGATACATTGTGGAGTTGTTAACCAATGTCAGAAAACAACATGTGTACTACTGTTTCATGAGAAACTATTTGTTCTGTAAGCCTTCACCTGAAGTACAGTAATAAAAAAAAAGTCACCTTGATTTGCAAATCATATATTAAACTTCTATCAATTTCTATTATTGGCTTTAATGTGAGAAAAAAAAAAACCGTTGCCGTCGAGTCAATTCCGACTCACAGTGACCCTACAGGACAGAGTAGAACTGCCCCGTAGGGTTTCCAAGGAGCAGCTGGTGGATTCGAACCACTGACCTTTTGGTTAGCAGCCATGGGTCTTAACCACTGCACCACCAGGCTCCCCTTTTGTTGTTAGGTGTTGTCAAGTCAATTTCTATTCCTAGTGACCCCATGTGACAGAGTAGAACTGCCCCGTAGGGTTTAATCTTTATTAGCTGTTATCTTTATGCGAGCAGATCTCCAGGTCTTTCTCCCGCGTTGCTACTGGGTGGTTTCCTAACCTTTCACTTAGCAGCTGAGCACTTAACTGTTGTGTCACTGGGACTCCTTCTAAGTCTCCTACCATCTCTCTTTTACATACTAGGATTCTGAACAAGATTTTATCCTTGTCAAGATGTGGTAAAGATGGCCATAAGTTCTCTGCTACTGCTCCGTTGAGAGATGAAATCTAATTCCTCTCCCCTTCGATCTGGCAACTGGAGTAACCAACAGAATATGGTGGAAGTGACTCTGTGCTTAGATGAGGGTATGGCCAGCTTCCTCTGATGTGGCTAACTTTATGTGGACTATTACATTTCCCAATCTTCTGGAATCCAAGATCCTAAAAGGCCACCACTCCTACAATGAAGGAAGTCTCTGATACCAGCAACCCTCTAGGATGCAATAAAGCAGCACTTTTCAAGAGACTGAGATCTTCACTGCACCCAGGCCATGCCCATCTACTCCTGGTGACATGTCTTTTTTGATATTATTATCCTCACCCCTCTCCATCTTGCCAACCCCTACCCAACACCGCAAACATTCCGCTCCTACTCCAAGAAACCCTCCCATGCCACTGACCATGGGGTTCATCCCTTTTCCCAGATTCCTAATGATCTGTATCTCCTCACCATGGTCTAGTTTACCTCATCTCAACAGCCACATGGACATCAGCTCAACGAAACTATGTCTTCTTTTCTCATATTTCAATAAACAAACCTAGCACAGGACAAAACAGATACTAGGTGTGCGAGGAATATGGCTTGACTCTGGAATTTGAACTGAATTGGACTTGACCTCTACTCAAGGTAAAAAATAAACCTGAAAGCCTGACCACAATTAAATTGAGGACCAGGTCTTTCCGTCAGTCTCCAAGAGACTCCACTGAATGCAGGCAGCTGGCTTTGAGTCTTCCCTATGAGGTGCTTCCATCCAGGAAAATGGAGGTTGATTCAAGTGAAGTCAGTGTCAGCCTTAGGCCAACCTGGGACATGGGGAGAGTGATTGTTGATACCCTCCCTTCCTACCCAGGCTTGGAATCTTCCCTTCCAGAAACTACCTTCTGTGTCTGGATATGCCCTCTTCATTTGTCTCCTGAAGGATTGTGTCTGCCATATCCCCTTCCTCTTTCTGAAAACTGTCTGTCCCATTTCCCCTATCCTATAATACCCTGTCACTGAATCCAAAGTATAAACCAGTTTACAGGGTATTCTAGAAGCAGCTCAACGCTATGGAAAGTATGTCGGACTGGGAACTGGGACACTTGAGACTTATATTTGGCTCATCCTCAGGTAGGTTTTTCAAACTCTCTGAGTCTCAGGTTCCTTACCGAGAGAATGACAGTCCTGTACTATGCCTGGTCAAGTTCCACAGGACCTTGGAGCATCTTGGAATATTCTCAGGGTCTAGCTAGGGAGGGTACAAGAATGTCCTGGCCCCTGAACCAGAAACACTGTTGGTACGTCTGCGTAATCCATTTATCAAGGAGTCTGAATTCTTGGGATAAAACTCCTAGTTTTATTTTTCCCAATAACCTGCCCCCGCTGACCATGCAATGGTAACCGACTTCTGTCCCTTTGGGCAGTGGCTCCCTTAATTATATCTCAGCTATATTCTGCAACTTTCAGCCACTTCAGGTTATTGAAGCAGTTTTATTTTGGTACTTAAAGCTCAGTCCTGTCCATTTTACAACTTCGTTCGCACATCTAATTTAAGCTTCCTCCTCCCATCCCTTCCAGGCTCCGGCTGGAGCTCAACTCCAGGAGAATAGAACAGAGGGAAGGCGGTCTGGTCTGGCCTTTAGAAACACACCCCCTCCTCTTGTAAGCACCACCTCCCCCCTGTGAGGGAGCGAACAGGGGAAGGGCAGTCGGCTCCTTTCTTGACTGGGAAACTTTGCAGTGGTCTCCTTGGTTGCTCAAAACTCTTGTTCTAACTCATTGTCTCTGGACTCATCGAGGTTGTATAGGGGTATCAACTACCCAGTTGATGAAAGAAGACCCCCCAAAAGCTCCCCTGATCATTTTAGCCTGGTAACTTTGGCCATATCTTCTGACTAACATCAAGCATGTTCCTCTGATGCAGCAGTGTCTGGAAGCCAATACCCCTCGATGTCATCAACCCTTCATGGACCTCGGAAGTCCAATGGGCAATGGCAGAATGCATCTTCTGTACCTCTCAGAGGTGGTGAGAACACACTTCATGCAGACTTCCCTTCCTAAACAGCCTACTCCCCTCTCTTGGTCCTTACATTCGACAGGTTGGTGGTCTGGCTGGTTCTCTCAACCGATACCTCCCTGGAAGACCTGCAGAGAGGTGGCTGCCCATGACTGCAATTTGTCCTCAGCCTAGAGCCTTAACCATAATTCTAGGACTACATTAAAAAGCACATTTGTCATTTGTTGATGTTTGTTTTACATATTGGATTCCCCAAATTTTATATGAAGAATTATTCAGTTTAAAAAGTTTGGAAACCATTGCTATGGACCATAAAGCCTAGCCCTTAATAATGGACTCTCATGCTATTTCTAATAGTTTTAGTTATCTACGTTTTATTACCCTATCCTTTAGGGAAGAACCTTCTCTTACTCATCCCTGCTCCAGACCTTGCCCCTTGCATTCTTGGCACACCAATGCCCAGGAATGAACTGATGGGTGGCCATTCTGCTTACCATCCCAGATTCTACCCTGACTACTTGCTATATGGATCTCAGCAGGGTCTTGCTAACAGCATATTGGAAATGCAGCTTTCCTGTCCCACATGGACAGGTTTTTGTCTATTTTCATCCTTTCCCTCATCTGTTTAAATATGGTGTCTGTGACTGAGTTTCATGTTCCGGAGGCATGCGGTCCAGAGAGAAGGAGCCAGAGTTGCTTCTCTGCCTTGGCGCTTAGGAAAGAGCAAATGGGGCTGCCACCTGCCCGGTCTGGGGATTGTTCCAGAATGGCTCAGGTTATTCACAGCACAGATCCACCCAGGGGTAAAAATACCACCCCAGACGGACTCTCCGTCTAGCCACAAAAATACCTATGTGAGAGTATGAGATATACTCAAAAATGACACAAGGTTTGGAAGGAACCATTCTCTTGGAAAAGAGCTAAAGTAATTAGTATTGGTCTTACAAAAGAGAAGATAAATAGGTCCAAGAGGAAAGAATGAGGGCAGTTCAAGAAGGACATAAACTTAAAATGTAGCAAGAGAAATATGGTTTAGACTATAGGAAGAACTTCCTGACCATGAGACATAAGGAAGCATTTACAAGGTGTCTCCTTGAGGGGGTGTATAAGACCACTCAGTTCTCCTTTGTGGGAGATCAAAGCTAGACCTACTCTGAAAGAGAAGGTTTAACTGGGCAGTTATACAATGTCCCCAGCAGCCTTGTGCATTTACAATGAACTTTTGAGAAGGATTGACTTTCTCAGTAGAAGAGCTTATTCTCTCCAAGCTCCTTGTCTGTTTGTCCGCCTTTGAGTATCTCCCCAGCAATACAAACTCTGTGCAGTTCATGGTATATTCAGTATTCTTCACCAACACCCTAATTCAAAGGCATCAATGCTTCTTTGGTCTTCCTTATTCATTACCCTGCTTACACATGCATATGAGGTGATTGAAAACACCGTGCCTTGGGTCAGGCACACCTTAGTCCTCAAAGTGACATCTTCGCTCATGCATTCCAAGGTGCATTCATTTCTCAGATTGGAGTCTTCTGTTATTTTTATTTATGTTGAATATCAGCTGTCTTAGTTATCTAGTGCTGCTATAACAGAAATACCACAAGTGGATGGCTTCAACAAACAGAAATTTATTTTCTTACATTTTAAGAGTCTAGAAGTCCAAATTCAGGGTGCTGGCTCTAGCAGAGGGCTTTCTCTCTCTATTGGCTCTGGGAGGAGGTCCTTGTCTCTTTATGCTTCTGCTCCGGGGTGATCTTCATGTGGCTTGGCATCTCTCTTCCTCCATCACTGCTTTGCTAGCTTGTTTAATCATCTTCATATCTCAAAAGAGATTGACTTAAAATATACCACACACTAATCTTGCTTCATTAACATAACAAAGACAATCCATTCCCAAATGAGATTATAAGCACTGGCACAGAGGTTAGGATTTACAACACATAATTTTGGGGGACATAATTCAATCCATAACACTAGCTAATCTCTTGATTAATAGTATGCAATATTCAAATGCTGAACCACAAAAAGGCAACCATGTAAACCATTAAAACCTATGA
The DNA here is from genome assembly GCF_000243295.1 of Trichechus manatus latirostris. Lineage (NCBI taxonomy): Eukaryota > Metazoa > Chordata > Mammalia > Sirenia > Trichechidae > Trichechus > Trichechus manatus. Next base: position 2,177,636 of record NW_004443941.1, on the reverse strand, counting down.
TTGGCATTATTCGGCCAACAAGCCCTTTTAGGCTTAAAAATACCCATGTCTGAACACATTCTTAGAGCAGGTGATTTTATAGACTGCAGCCTAGGACAGCCCTAACAGTTCAAATGAAGGAGACAGACAGGCACTAACCCTGACTCCAAAGAATTAATCAATGAAGAGAGAGTCGTATGACGAGAGGCACTAGGCTCTGTTGTGTGGAACACTTCATGGTTCTTCTTTTTTGGTTCCATTTGAGAAATTAATTTTAGACTAAAATAAATACCAAACTAGCTAGAGACAGCTGTTGCTATTTCCTCTACCAAATTCCAGTTCCAGATTAACACAAGGCTAATTCTCTGGCAACATCTTAGGACAATGTCCAGGAGTCCTAGTAAAAGTAATAACAATGATAATAATAACAATAATGAAAGCAAATGCTTATAATGTTAGCTATGTGCCAGGCACTATTTTAAGTGTCATATACTTGACCCTCATGACAACATGATGAGGCAGTTACTATTGTCACTCCCATCACACAGACCGGGAAACTGAGTCTCCTCAGAGAGCCGTGGGACCCCAGGAAGAGTGTGTATCTCTTCCCACCTTCTGCCCTTCTTTAATAATAATAATAATAGCTAAAATGTATTTCGTATCAAATGTGTCAGACACTGTATGAAATGCTTCAGTGCTTTATCCCAATCAACCCTTACAATAGATGTATAAGCTAGACATTATCCTCATTTTACATTTAAGCAATGGAGGCTCAGAGAGGTTAAATAAATAGTCCAAAGTAACAAATCTAGAATGTGTACATAATCTAGAAAGCTAAAAACCTTGGACATGAATCTAATCTGTTTCATACCAAAATCTGGGCTCTGAAGTCCACCCTATTCTCCCTTCTGAGTAACCTCCCATCTCTGGGATACTTGCAGCTGTCACAAAAACCCAGCCTTCTGGGTTATTTTCATCAAGTTTAGAAGCCCTTCCTGAGCCTGAAGATGGCCGATTGGATTGCTCCCTGAGAGCCCAGTGGCACTGTTGCCATCCGTTGGCCTCGGCCACACTGTGGTTTCCAAAGGAAATAACTGATGTGGCCGTTGGTCGCACCTGTCACTCACTGGGGCCAGGACTTGCATCAGAACACTGGGGCCCCACAGGGAGGAGAACAGCAGCTACATCGAGCTAATGGCATTAACACAGGTCTCTGTGGGATTTGCGAGCCTGCTTCCCTCACTCCAAGATCAGCCCTGACCCATTCTCTCTGTTCCACAAGGTCAAAGAGAACAGTACTGGACTCTGAACACTCTAGATCTGTGAAGACAGCCCATCCCTCAGAAGAAGGAGAAGGCATGTGGACCCTTCAGACTCTTGTGAAGCAGCATGAGTTTGACACAAGGCAAGGGAAATTTTCAGGGTTGTTTGTAAGAGTGACAAATTCAGAGAAATCTAGGATGGATAGTGTCAATCTGATTCAACTGAACACAATTCTGTAAACACTAACAGAGCATCTGCTATGCATCTATACCAAATGTGAGGGGCTACATACAAGAGCTATCATACCTGCATATTCTTGTACACTTACTGAGTAGCCGAGCTGGATGCACTTGGAATGTACTTGGAGCCCTTAAATAATAAGAATGGCTGGAATGTGTGTAAGTGCTAGGACAAGTGATGAGTTCTGTGAAAATCAGAGGATGAAGGTATGTGTGTGCTAAGGTGGGCAGAAAACTCTTTGTGGATGATGAGGGATTGGGTCTGGGGCCAGAGCTGGTGCTGTAGAATTCCAGCACTCAACTCTTCTCTCCTAACCACAGCCTCCAAATTTACCTGCATAGTCATCTGGAAGAACCAACAGTCATGCTCTAATCATGAATTATTTCTGTTCTCTGACATATGATTTCTAACACCACCTTCCTATGAATCTTTGAGTCTCCCACAGGATTCTGCCTTCCTCTGTGGATACTGAAAATCTTCAGTCCTCACCCTACAAGCTACACTGGTTGCATTGCCATGGAATGCCTTTCAGGAGGTCAGGACTCAAAGGGAGGGAGTAAAGGTCTGGGTAATTGAGTTACTAGGATGTCAATTCTTTGGATTAGGGAATTTCCAACACTAAAGTAAAACCACATTTAAAAAAAAAAAGTTTCCTTTTTTATCTTGAAAAATAACCATTGAGATGGATTTGGCCAATATATTAATTTGCAAATGCCTTCTCTACTTTTGTGCCATTCAAACTATAGGGAGGGCAAAGTAATTCTTAAACGCTTCATAGAAAACGAAATGATATGGGAATCGCAGTCGTCCATTATATTCCTGTCACTGAGTCAAAGACTAGCCTCATCTTTGGTGGAGATGAGAATTCACATTGCTTTCATATAAAAATGTATAATGTCTTTAGAAACACTGGGGGTTAACCCATGCCTTCCCCAGTAATCTCTTCTCTGCCCTAAGCATTTAAAAAGTACCCTCACTCTACTAGATTGCCTGTATTAACTCTGGGACCTAAAAACAGTCTAATGGGTCCCATCCTGAAGTGTTTTCTTGAGAAGTTCTGAAGCTGTCTGAGGACTCCACCACCAATTCTGACTGAAAAATCCAATGTATTGGTTTATCCCATATAGCCTTGAGGTTTCATAAGCCTCTCCTGAGCATCTGATAATCTCTTCCTTGAAGAATGTGGTGGTCTGATTGACCGAGTAGAATATCAGCTCCTGAAAGGCAAATCACCCTCAAGCTCTTCTCTTTTTGTCTGCTCCAGCACCAAGCACAGCACCTGTAGACTGTGTTTCTAAAGGTAGGCTAAACTGGACAAATAAAGCAGAGTCAAGCACTGCGTCATCATAGCAGAACCAAAGGGCAAGTTTCAAGTTCTAGAACACGACTTAGGTCAGGAAATGGGCATAAGGCAGGGCAAGATATCCTGGGGGTCTTGCTAACTTTGAGTTCTCTGCATCCCTATCAAACCCTCCCTGATCAATAGTCCAATCTTGAGACTCAGTCAAAACAAAATAAAGTCAGCAAGATAACAGTAGATGTGAGCTCGTATCTATTTCTCCAGCACCATGTTCAGTACATTGTAGGGGCTCAACTAAGCTTATTAAATTGAACCGAAGGGTGAAAAAAATCAGTTAAATATTTCAGAGGCATAAAGGACATGCTAGACCCAAGTGCGAAAGTGCAGACCCAACCACAGTTCAACTTTCCATCGTCCACTTCCACTGTTGCCCACTGACCTCAGTCCTGGACATTCTTTCTGATAGACCTGATGCCCGAAAGGAGCTGTCCCCGTGAAGCCAAGTTTCCCTCAAACAGGAAGGCAAGATTCACAGGTGCCTCTCTTTTAGGACACTTATCCCAAGGGGTCTTCACCCAGATACCATTGTTGTGCTTAAGAAGGCCCATGAACTCTCTGAAATTACTTATAAAATTTTACATGTATGTGCGTTTTCCTGGGAGAAGGACCGTAGCTTGCGTGGGCTTCTCAAAGGGATCCATGACCTGCATAAAAGGTTAAAAGCTGCTGATTAAAGGCTTAGGTATGTTAAGTTTGGTCAAAAGTCATTTGCTAGGTAATAGGCTCAAAAATGTTCTGCATTAGAAAGGCAGCCTGGTGTGATAGAAAGAACACAGAATTTAGAGTCAGATGCACTTTTGGTTGACTTCAAATCTGCCACTCACCAGCCACCTGACCTGGGCAAGTTACTTAAACCATCAGAGCTCCTATATAATAGAGCCAATAGAAGGTGCTATGGACTGAATTGTGTCCTCAAAAATATGTGTTGTAAATCCTAAACTCTGTGCCTGTGGTCGGAGCCCTGGTGGTACAATGGCTAAGAGCTCGGCTGCTAACCAAAAGGTCAGCAGTTTGAATCCACCAGCCACTCCTTGGAAATCCCATGGGGCAGTTCTGCTCTGTCCGATAGGGTCACCGTGAGTCGGAATTGACTTAATGGCAATGGGTTTTTTATGGTTGTAGTTATAATCTCATTTGAGAATGGGTTATCTTTGTTATATTAAAGAGGCAGGGTCAGTGTAGGGTGTGTTATGAGTCAATCTCTCACCAAACATAAAAAGAGAAGATTAGGACAAGCAAGCAAGCAGAGACAGGGGAACAGAGAGGTCAAGCCACATGAAGATCACCCAGGAGCAGAAGCTCAAAGAGACAAGGACCTTCCTCCAGAGCCGACAGAGAGAGCCAGTGCCCTGAATTTGGACTTAAAGCCTCCTAAACTGTGAGAAAATAAATTTCTGTTTGTTAAAACCGCCCATTGATGGTATTTCTGTTATAACAGCACCAGATAACTAAGACAGAAGGGTTTAATTAGATATGTATATAAGCCACTGACGCAGAAAATGCATGCCCAAAAAAAGCCCATTTCCTTCTCTTCATTATTGTCTTCCTTCCGTCCTTCTTCCTCCCTTCCTCTCTCCCTCCCTCCCTCCCTTCCTTGCTTGCTTCCTTCCTTGTTCCCTTCCTTTATTCCTTCCTCCCTTCCTTCCTTCATTTCTTTCTTTACTTCTTTGAGTGGGGGGAGTGGAGTTGCAACACCCAACAGCAGTACTTTGAACAAATGGCCCTTTTGAAAGAGCACAAATCTGTCAACTGACATGAACAATAAATTGACATGCTATTGCACGGTCTGACCAACATTATCCCTTTATTGAAAAATATGGAGCACATTAATAGGTTTTTGCACCGGGAACAATATTAAGCAGTGAAAGGCTGTTGTTTGTTGTTATTTTAAACAAGCGATACCTGATAACCTACGAATTATGTGTAGGAGGTTATAATGCCTAATGGCATAAAGTAGGAAGTGGCACAAGAACAGGGAAGGGATGAGAGGAGCTTATTATAATTTTTGAAATTGCAAATACCCAGAGAAAGATGCCGTACATCCTTGCTAATAACATCGCCAAACACTTCCCAGAGCCTCGGTCCACGCGTGCCTTCACCAACTAGTTCTGCATGCCAGAGTTACTCAGAACAGTTGTAGTTTTGTGGAGGTGGGGGGGGGGGGCGTGTTTTAGGGTTGCACTACATGAGTCATGTAAGCTCTCCTCTGTCCCTCCATCTGTGGAGAGGGGGGAAAGAATAGAACATGGGAAGGAGCCAGGGTAGCCAAGGGGGGTGGGGGGAGGAGGTGGTGAGATTTCCTAGCTTGCCAAAGATTAGAAAAGTCCAAAGGTTGATTTTTTGGCATCGATTTTACCCAAGTGGAAAATTCTCAATTTTCTCTACTTGGTCCTTTCTTTCAGAGGAAATGCACAATTTTGTTGGACTCAAGCAAATACATCTTCCTTCCCTAATTTTCATATGCTGGATTCAATACTAATTTACATCCACATTTGTGCCGGAGATCTTAGAAATCTGCTGTTGTTTCCTTCGCAAGCTGTAAGGTGGGGGTGGGGGGAGTGGAGTTGCACACGAAGGAAGAGAGGCCCGGAATGTGGCTGGAAGACTGAGGAGGCCAAAGAAGAGAGAAAAACTTCACCCGGTAAGCATTTTCCACACTTAATAATTTGATTTTGAAGCCTAGTCATATCAAAGAGCAAAATATTCAATATTGTTAATTCAGTTTTGCAAAATATATTCTTAATTTAAAAATGATTTTGCTCCGGGTAGTAGTGCAGTAATAAAGCAGTTATTGACCAGATCTTATTGATTGTCGAGTCTGCGGGCAAAGAGCACTGACCTTGCTCAAACTCTTATTGCTTCCTCCCTCCCCAGCCTTCTTCATCTATGCTCGCTCAATAAGATATTATTAATATATATTTTTAGCAAAAACTGTATGTTACAAGGTTAAGGGCTTCTTAGTGATTTTTTTTTTCAAGCTACTCTCTGCCTTTGGGGTGCTGGGCAAAGAATAAAGCCTGTAACTGAGCGTCTGGGTATAAATGACTTTCCCTGGAAATTCTTCACCCACTACTGGGAAGCCCGTTGTGACCACCCACTTTTTCTGTCACCCGGGGCAGAAAGGAAAGACTCCCTAAGCCAAAGCGGGTTGCAGCTTGGGCAATGGTCTAGCTATAGAGGAAACCACTCATGGCTGCAAAGACCAAATTCAGGGCATGTCTATGACCTTTCAGGAAACTAACTCTGAGCTCCAAAGGTGAGAAATGTGTGATCATAGCAAATTCAGTAACCAGCTGTGTCCAGATCCTTCCACTTTTCTAGTAGTTTTTCCATGAGGCTTTCCGCAATACCTTCTTTCTTTCTTATATGTGCAGTCACATGTGATATGCTCTACTTTTAGTGTTGTACACAAACATTCTTGCATATGTGCCTGTTTTTCCCCCCAGATTGTTCTGATTTCCCTAAGACATGTATTAGTCCTTTGAAGACAAACACTATGCTCCTTCAATATCCCTCTTAAACAATCAGTTGCCATCAAGTTGATTCCGACTCAAAGCAACCCCATGTGTGTCAGGGTAGAACTTTGCTCCATAGCGTTTTCAATGGCTGGTTTTTTGGAAGTAGATCACCAAGACTTTCTTCCAAGTCACCTCCAGGGCGCATTAACCATTTGCACCATTCGGGGACTGCAGTAGGATCTATAGTGTGCCATGCTCATACTGAGCATTCGATAAATAATGATCAAAGTGGAATGTAAATGGTGTGAAGTTCTGTATAAAAACCAGTATTAAAGCTTCCTTTCAAAGAAAGCAAGAAAACAGAGCAAGACCGTGCATTTTGCTTTTGCCCTTTGCCCCAGGAGCCCCTCTAATCATGGAGTTTGCTTGTCTCCACGTGTGCACCAGGGGAAGGAAGGAAGAGCTAGGACTACTGAGTCTAATGAAAGCTGTAGAGAACTACTTCACATGGTTGCATCGTGAGGTAGAGTGTTCGGGCGGTTTGCTTTCATGTCATGTCTGAAGGAAAAGGAAAGAACAGTGAGCATGCCTCGCAAACACTGAATGCAGAGAGGCCAGCAAATCCCCAAGCTCATGGAGAGATTAAGACTGAAAGAGAATGGCCATAATCATCACCTGCTCCTTCTGACTGTCCAACTCCACCCACATCTCTTTGTACTGCACTCATGAATGTGGCACTTCCTCAGACGGCAGAACAGACAGCTAAAGAACATCTGGGTTTCTCTGTTCCTCTCACACTGCCAAACCCCCCGCCTGGACTCTTGCTTCTACAAAGAAAAGTCAGCAGTGAAATATCCATAAGAGATGGGAAAGACAGAACAGGATGGATCCACATCTATTATTTGCTGGTGGTTTCACTGCCTGCTGAGAGGGGACGGGAAGAGGACATCAGTGACGCAGTGACGGGACATCATGGTTTAACAAAGCCGTCCAGGTGAGCAACACCCAGAGAAACGCTGAGCCTCATGAACTAGCTGTGTGGTCGCTAGCCAGGGGCTCATCCTCTCAGCCAGGGCACCAACAGACATCAGGTGCTCACGCAAAGAGTTTAATAGAAAAAACACACACACACAATGAAAGAATTTTTTGCAGAGATGTGGAAGAGTTAAGGAAACCAACAAGGAATGGCGAAGGGATGAGCATCAGCAGGAAGTCCTTCACACCCCTAGGTCTGAAGGGACAAGGTGGTGCAAAGGGGTTGCTCAAAAACGTTGGAAGGTATAGCTCTAACTATAGAAAAGTGGCCAAGCCAGTCACAATGTGGTCATAGAGGAGCACAGCCACTGCCAACACCACACAAGTGTAACAAAGCCCAACCTCTGCCTCCTGGTGGCCTCTAATGTCATGTCGGTGTCACCCCTTGGCTGTACACAATGGGAAGCCAGAAGACAAGGGGACTGGATGATGGCATCTTCAAGGTCTGCCTATCAGGGCACAGAGACAGGTGAAGCGCAGGGAATGGACCTGGAGGAGCAAACTGGTGGATAGCCCCATCTTTGTGCCTTGTTTTCTCCTCTGTCAAACAGAAATAATTATGCAACCCTACCTACCTGTAAAAATGACATGGCAGGGGTGTCTGACCTCCTCTGTCTTCACAGGGGGAAAGGAGAATCAAGATCAACAGCCCAAGGCTGATTCCTATGAGGCAGAGTTCAGACATGCCTCCTCTCTCCACCATCTTTACCCATTCTGAAACCAACTGTCCCTCCCATGGCACTCTCTACTTCTATGCTAGGTTCAGTAATTCGTTTCAATGACCACACAGAACTCACAGACCATACTCAGGATTATGGGGTTTATTAGGGAAGTAACAGTTTACAGTTCAGATTCAGGAACTCTCAGGATACAGTTCTTCTATCAGGACAGTCTCTTTTTTGCCATGCCTGTAGGCATGCTTCTCTCTGGCCCTCGACCCCTCAGCTTGGCCTCTGCCCTGCTTGGGCAAGTGTTACAAAGCTTTTTTAGCTCTCCTGATACGTGCCCTGAGGCATCCTACTCTGCCGGTAAGCCTCGGCTTGAAGGTGCTCAGCTCTAACTTTGTGGATCAGCAAACCTAGCTCTGCCAAGTACCCAGAGGCACCCTATTCCACCAGCAAGCCTCTTGCCCTAAGGCACTCGGCTTTCTCGTTCCATAAGCCGGGGCGGGAAGCCTACCTCACCGTCTCCTGCCAGTCTCCTACCAGACTCCTGGTTCTACTACCTCTGCTCTGCCTTTTCTCTGTCACTGCTTCTCACCATCTTGCTGTCTTTGGTGGTATAGCTCTCTCTCTCTCTCTCTCTCTGTCTCCTGGGTCTAGGAGGGTCTCAGCGTGGGGATCCCAGTTCAAAAGGACATGCTCTGCTCCTGGTTCTTCTTCCTTGGTAGTTGTGAGATCTTCTCCTCCCACCTCTGGAATGGCTTATTTGAAGCCTAGCAGATGGCAACACCGACCAATCCCTTCGTCAGGGTTCCATAGACCTTATTTACGTGGTCCCAACCCCACATGGGTACCATGAACTTTAATTACTAGCAAGCTATTCAATCTCCTTGGTGGGCCACAATTGCCTTGTTTGCACAGTCGCACGCAATCACTTGGGTGGGAGTTACAAGACCATGGCAAGAAAGGCCAGACAAAATGATCCATGGCACTGCACTACCACACCGGGTCATCTTAAGGACTGAGTGTAATCATAGCTGTGAATGGACTTTGTGGAAGTTTCCAGCCTATCACAGGGGCTGCGGTGGAGAGGAGCCCCCTCTGCTATCTATGGAGTCCCCACGTTAGCCCAAACCCTGGCCAGAGGAGGCTCCCCCACCCCCAACAAGAGCCGGAATGATGTGAACAGAGCAGCACAGGGCTCTGCAGGTGGCAGGGAGAGGGGGAGCTGCACACGCAAGGAAATAATAGAGACTGGATTGTTTATGCTTGTGGGAAAGGGCGCATGAATATGGATAAAACCCTGTGCGCATTTGGCTAATTACTCAGCATCAGTGTTAAAGGAGAAAAGAGCCCACAGCAGATTTTCCATCCCTTTGAGCCCGCCTCCACCTACACACACACACACACACACACACACATACATAAATCACTGCTGCCACCACCACCACCTCCATTTTCTCTCCTCTCATGAAAATGACTGACAATGTTCCCCTGGAATATGAACCACATGGACCCATTTGAGTTAAATCTGAGTTGACAGAAGATTCCAGTTCTGCATCATGCAGGAGAGCTTAAGGAGGAAAGCCCCACCCCGTGATCCCAGCTGGCAGGAACCACTTTTCTACAATTTCCTGACAGAGTCAATAGAACATCATAACCTTACAGGTAAAGACATGAGGTGGTTCCAGGGGGAGAAGGGGTGGTGGAAAGACAAAGAAACACGCTTAAATGGAGACCATTTCCACAAGGAGCCAAAATAATGGAACAGAAGGCAAAAAATGCTCCCAGTCTTTGGTATCCAATCTAAATGAAGCCCTCTTTCCTTTTCCTGCCTACCAGAACTTTGATTGACCAAATTCTGGCCAGCTGTTTGGAGCTGAGGAGACCCAGCTCTGAGGAAAGAAAAGATGGCAAATCCTAGCCTTTGTTTCCTGGAAGCTCCTGGGCTTCTCCCAGACAGCCCAAGGAAGAGGTCTTCCGGCTCATCCTCGGAAATCAGCAGGAATGAGGGCAGCTGGGAGAACTGTTGGGGGGAAGGGCTTGTTCAGGACAGAGATTTGGAGGCAGGAGCTCACACAAGCTGGTTTTGGTCCCCAAGTCCGTCACCAGAGGTTACCAGCAGATGCACACCTTTTGTCTCAAGATCAACCTAGCTAAGGGGCAATTAATGAGCACCTGTCCTGAGCGACATGCTTTAGGGCAATAATAAAGACATAGCGTTTCTATAGTATTCCTTAAAGTTTGTTCTCTGTAAGAAAGGCAGCAGCCAAATGCACTAGGAAACACACTAGCTAATCTGGAGACTGATATTCTTACAGTGGCTCTGTCCCCACATAGCTGTGTGACTCTGACTAAGGCACTTAGCCCTTCTGGGCCTCAGTCCTACAATTCTCTTCATCTGTAAAACTAAAAATCCTGGCCGAAAATCTCTTCCAATTCTAAACTTCAAAACCGATAAATAACAATGCCAGTAGCTAATAGCTCTGTCTAAGTGCCACACACTGAGTTAAGTATTTGTATACCTTAACTCAATATTTCTCAGCAATTTTAGGAGGTAGGTGTTATCATCCCTGTTTTACAGATAAGAAAACTAATACCAGGATAGTCATTGTCTTGAGTTGATAACTGGTAGGGTTAGGATTACTGTTCCTTGGAAACCCTTTGGGGCAGTTCTACTCTGTCCTGTAGGGTCACTATGAGTTAGAATTGACTCGATGGCAATAGATTTTTTGGTGCTTACAGGTAGCATATTGATCCACCATTCTTCTGTCAGTTTGTTCTACTGTGGTGGTTTGCATGTTGCTGGAAGCTATGCCACCAGTATTTCAAATACCAGCAGGGTCACCCATGGTGGACAGATTTCAGCAGAGCTTCCAGACTAAGACAAACTAGGAAGAAAGACCTGGAAATCTACCTTTAAAATTAACCAATAAAAATCTTATGGATCAGAAAAGAATAATATCCAACTCATTTGCTTTGAATATGTCATCAGGAGAGATCAGTCACTAGAGGGGAACATCATATTTAGTAAAGTAGAGGGCCAGCAAGGGCATGGTGGACCTTCAGTGAGACGGGTTGACACAATAGCCACAACAATGGACTCAAACATGCTGGTGATTATGAAGATGATGCAAGACCAGGCAATGTTTCATTCTCTTTTACATAAGGCATCCGTGAGTCAGAGTTGACTCAGTGGCAGCTAACTATAACATAGCATACTGATAGTATAGCGTATCAAGTAAAAGCCCATGCTATAACATAGCTATACGGATATGCTATGCTCTATAGACTCAAAACTCTTCAGTGTTTCTTCCTCTATATCAAATTGCTTCCCTTCACTTTACTGGAGGAGTTCATTCATCTCTAGACTGATCTCAGAAAAACCAAGAAGGGACCATTGCAACCACAGTCCAAAGTTTCCAAACAAGTTCTGATGGGTATTCTATCTTCAGGCGGCTAATACAGGCAGAATGGAACTTCTGGGTGAAAGCTGGGCTCAAGCTCTGGCATATACACTGTACACAGTAGGTGCTCCATTAAAGTAATACACACATTATACACAGCAGATGCTCATTAAAGGCTTAACACAATACCTAGCATACAGTAAGTACTCAACAGAATCCTGACACAGAGACTAGGAACATGGCAGAGGCTGGGAGTTGGAATGGATGGAAAAGTTATCCAAACATAAAAAAAAAAAAAAAAAAAAAATCCCTGAAACTATTGCCC
>NW_004443941.1:2159478-2165807 GCF_000243295.1 Trichechus manatus latirostris | reverse complement strand
AAAAAAAAAAAAAAAAAAAAAAATCCCTGAAACTATTGCCCTGAGATAATCTGTAAATCTTAAACCAAAAATATCTCCTGAAGTCAAAATCGACCGTAGTTTAGCTTAACTACTAAAAAAGGTCTGCCTTGAGCATTACACTCTTTTAAGAACTATCTGTATGGGATCAAACTGACAACAGCACCTTGAAAGATTAGACAGGAACCTTAGGGGCAGTGAATTTATGTTAATGAGGAACAACTCAGAAAAGGAGGGTGAGAACAGTTGCACAACTCGAAGACTGTGATCAATGTTGCTGAATGGTACATGTAGAAACTGTTGAATTGGTGTGTTTTGCTGTGCATATTCTCAACAACAACAACAAAATAAATAAAATTTATAAAAAAATAAGGTGTACAAAGACTGCTCACATTATAGTATCAATACTGGTAGCTTCAGCCCATAGGATCACTCCCCCACCCCTGCTTCACCACTGCTCCTACTCAGAGCTGCTCATCCAAACCCACACTGCCTCCATGTGCCAAAGGGAAAAAGTATCTTCTGAAAGCAAAGCCTCCCTGAGCCTAGACTTCCTGCCATATTTCAGCCTTGAACTTTGCATCTAACTTTTCAGCGGAGGAGGCAGGAGCTGATTGGATTATAGGAATACAAATGGATTAATTTGGGATGGATTAGATACATCGCAAAACATAAGTTTGACTTGCATTAACATAAAAATGTCATAAAAATGTAGATGCTGAGGCAGAGCTTATTTGTGATGCTGCTAATGCATTGTTACTCCAGCAAAAGATGTACACAATATTTACGCTATATCTGACCACATAAAACATGTTGTATACATATGCAATTTTTCATTATGTAGAGGGAAAAGAGCTAGAGGGCTCTTCAGAATTCCAATTCTTGAGCTTCTGATTTTCCTTTGTTTTTTTTTTTAAGCTTTTTTCTTTATTTTCAAGAAACAAATACAGTTTTAAACCATCATTACTGTATTTTGAACAGTTAATATTTCATATCGTGACATCTCTACTCAGAGGTAACAGGTTTAGTTGATTACTATTTGTTTATAGCGGCGGAGAAACCTGCAATCACAGAGAACGTGGAAGGATTGCAATTAGATCTATTGGCTGAGAGCTGCACCTCGCTGACCCACGGTTAAGTGGTTAGCGCTATCAGAGAGAAAATGCCTACTGGCAGCTGGTACATCTGCACATAATAATACAGGCAACACTGACACGGCCACGGAAGGCTGCTGTTCCCCTCTTTACCCAGAAGCTGAAAACAGATCATGCTTTTTAATAGTGCATCATCACATTTCTTCGGAATTAACATAATCAAGTGAGTTGTGGGAGGAAGCGGGTGCATCTTGGCTAAGCTACTGTGAATTCTTCGAAGTAGCCAAATAAAAAGGTGGGATTTTTTTCCCCCAAACACCTGAATCTATACCCAACTTGTAGTTTATTGAAAAGCGGGGAGGGAGGAGAGGAAGAGAGCCATAGAGTAAAGAGAAAGAGTTAAGGGAGTGTTTCAAAACAAATAGTGCCCTATATGTAACCAGCATGGACCTCACATCACCTGAGTTAGACGGGATGGAGAGGGGTGGCTAACCTAAATGCACAAACAGGATTTTATCAAAGCTGCATTGATGATGATGATGGTGGTGGTGGTGGTAACTGATTTTAAATGAGAACTCACTTTGTGCCTGATGCTGGGTGAAGATGTTACAGGATCTGTCAACTCTTCAGGCCAACATTTCAACTCATTCTAACAATCATTAAGTAGAGCCCAAAACAAACAGGATTAGACAGCTCAACTGGAGATTGTCTCTCACTCAGGTATAGTGGGAGACCTCTAGAGAGCAGAACAAGCAAATTCCATGCTATTCTGCGATAAAGAGTGTCCATGGTGCTGGTGGCCTCTTACTCCCCACTAGAGATACATGGAAGCCATAAAAAGACCTTGGGGTGCTGTCAAACCAGCTGCCTTCTGAGTTTGTCTCTCCTGTACCCCCAAGAATAACACTGTCCTGGGGGCTAAGCTTTAATCCCTTGGGGTGATGATTCTAGTTGTTCTCTCTCCATCCTGCATCAACTGTGACTGGATCCAACTGACCAAAGCATCATATTTATTCACTCATGGAGATACATTTAGTCACTCACTCTTTTATTTGAGATATTGCAATAGGCTTCAGTACTGACAAAACAGGCTTTGGAAATTAGATTATTATGTTTTTCAGATTATTCCAGTTTCTGGGCAAATAATCGACAATGAAAAGATTCCACACTCAGCATAAAGGTAAATTAGTACAAGGTTTTTCAGACCTTTTGCAAGTACATCAGTTTACATTGCCAGTGTAACAGGAAGTGCAACTTACACAGAGGTAGAAATGTACCACAACAGGAAATCTAGACTCCAGGAACAAAAAAAAAAAAAATTGACTTGTCTGAGTTCCTTTTGTGCTGAAACGAACTGGTACAAAGCCCTCCTAGGGGGGAGCCCAATAACAACCCAACAAGACATCTGCAACTTCAATGGCTAATAGGTGGCTGAGCTTGGACTAGAATTGTCAGACACTCAAGTCTGTGCTCTTGACATTGTTCTAGATGTAGTAGACAATAAAAACAATGTGTAGTCACTGCCTTCAATTTTCATAAGCTACAACTCCAGACAAAAATACCTAAATCAGTAAATGAGGCAGTAAGTGAAAACTACCTCATTTCTGGACCTTTTCAAATCTGTAAATTGAGCCATAATGCAAGTCTTAACAAATCTCAAAGAATTTCAAAGACTATAGAGTCTGATCACAATGAAATTCAATCAGATTTTGAATCAAACAACAACAAAAAAATTGTATAACTCTATATACTTAGTTGGGGACCTAGATGGAGAAGAAAAAGATGAGACATAGAGACAATATATAAATAATAATAGATGAGAATTTACCAAAACTGATTAATCAGATCCAAGAGGCAGAATATATCCCAAGCTCAAAAAATGAAAAGAAATGCACACCTAGATACATCATTGTGACTCTAGAGTACATCAAAGACAAGAAGAAGATCTTAAAAGTAGCCAGACGAAAAGATGACATTATTTCAGAGGAGTAATGATTAGACTGACAGCTAAATGCCCAACAGGAACAATGGCATCCTGAATCAGCAGGAAAGAGTCTTCAAAGCGCTAACAGGAATAACTTTCATGTTAATCTAAATTTATGCCCAATGGAAATATATTTCAAATGCCAGGGAAGAACAAAGACATTTTCAAACAAACAAAAGTTGAGAATTTGCTACAAAGAAAAGTTTAGTAAGAGATTTTAAAACATGTATTTCACACAGAAAAAAGTAATCTTAGATTCAAGGAATGATTGTGATGGCTTTGGAATGTGTCAGTTTGGCTAAGCAGAACTACATTTTCCATGATCTCCCATCAAGGAAGAGTCTTGGGAGATTTTGAAGGGCAGAGTAGCCATTTTGAAGCTAACACGCATTGTTGCTGATCTATTGACTCACGGAGTGTGAAGAAGCAGCTGTGCCTGCAACTGCCCTTTTTTCTCCTAGATCTTCCTTCAGCTTCTCGTAGATCCTGGGCCAGACAATGTGTGTTTAGCTTCATGAAAAAGGGCCCCAGCTAATGTAGGATAACCAAAGCAAAGAGACAACAAAGACTGACAAAAGTTTCGATCCATCTTCAGCTTGTGCTTGTGGGTTTCAGCTTGCTCTCCTCGACTTTACATCCATCTTTCCTTCCTGACTGCCTGTGGACTTCCAACTCCGGCATCAGACATAAAGAAATCTTACAGAGACTGCATAATCAGGTCCCACAACTGATTAAAGACAATTCCCCATAACAAATCCCTTAATATATGTATATATATATATACACACACACACACACACACGTAATATATAAATTATATATGTCTGATATACGGCTATACATAACATATAACTATATATAATTATTATATATAATATAATACACATTATTATATATTTCCTTTCTATTTTCTTTGAAGTCATATTAATTTTTTACACATTGTTAAGTTGTGTGCTTAAATCCTTAAATTTTCAGTCTTTCCTCATTTTATTAAAACCTTTTAAATTAAACATTGCTTTAGTAGCATTCTACAAAAAGGATAATAAATAGAGCTCAGCAAAATGGCACTCTAGGCAGAAGCACCACGCCGTCCCTCCACAGCAAAGATCTGAAAAACTAAGCCGAACAGAGAAAACAACAATCTTGAAACCCTAAAACATCAAATGAAGAGGTAAAGAACTCAGCCAAGCATCAAATGGAGTGAGAAAACTGACATTAGAGAACAGAGAGCGAGGAGAGATTCATGCAGAGGTCCCCTACCAGCTAACGCAGCACAGATCCACCATCTTGGACTCCTATCGGAGACCAGCAAACAGGGGGTACGAGAAAGCAGCTTCACGGAGCTTCCAGCAGGAGACAAAACAACCGGTAATTTGCGATATACGCTTTCCCACCCCCCACCCTTCTTCACCCCCACTCGGCCTCCTCTGCTTCCCACGGCCACAATCTCTTGTCCGGGAAACACCAGCTGCTTGGATTCCACACACCCGAACGGGTCGGCTCTCTGAGTGCCATTTGTTGGCTGCTGGTGTTTCTTTTTTCCACTTCTTTTGATTTCTTCCTTACCTCTCACCACCTCCCCCTCCTTTCGCTCAAATACCTGGCTCCGTGCGCCATCTTTGCTTCTTCCCGAGGGGCTGCAGAGCTCCGGTAATTTCTGATATACGCTTTCCCACTCCTTACACTTCTTCACCCACACTCGGCCCCCCCTGCTTCCCACGGAAACAATCTCTTGTCCAAGAAACACTGGCTGCTTGGATTCCACCAGCCCACACTAGCTGGCTCTCTGAGTGCCATTTGTTGGCTGCTGGTGTTGCTTTTTTTCCCTGCTTCTTTTGATTTCTTCCTTACCTCTCACCACCTCCCCCTCCTTTCACTCAAATACCTGGCTCCGTGCGCCATCTTTGCTTCTTCCTGAGGGGCTGTGGAGCTCCGTTCGAGTGTGGAGCTGCTTCCTGGTCTGGGCTGCCGCGCTGGTGGGATCCTGGGGCTTTTGCTCGTTTCTTTGTCTTGAATTGTTTGTGTGTTTTCTTTTCCTTTTCTTGAGTTCAGAGCCCTTTCTGGCCAGGCGGTGCTGCGTGGCAAGAGACTACCCCCTCAGCTTGCACAGCCGTGCAGAGGGATCCCTGAGGGCATTTCTTTTTTTGTTTTTTGTTTTTTTCTTTCTTTCTTTCTTCTTTCATCTGTTTCTTGGGGGGCTGTTCTTATTCTTTTTTTTTTTTTTCCTAATTTACTTTGTTTTCTTTTCCCTCTTCTTCCCTTTTTGTCTTCCTTCATTACTCAGTTTCTCATCTATCTATATCTTCCTTCTCTTTCTGTTCCCTGAATACCTGGTGTTGAATACCTTTATGCCTTCTAGCCAGGCTGTATTGCAACACCTGAGAGCAACTTCCCCAGACCTCATACCTGCACCAGTGGGATCCCCGGGAACTTTGCGATTCTTTAACCTTTCGAATTTTTATTTATTCACTCTTTTCTTTTCTTCCTCTTCCCCTTTCGGTTTTTGTCCATTTCATAGTCTCTCATCTCTCCACTCCAACGTCAAGCTCCCCTAGCATTCTTTCTAGTTTGTTTGTATGTTTTTGGCTCCTGTTCCTCTCTCCTCTCTCCCATATCCATCTTAGCTCCACACATAACAATCTCACCGCTGCATCCTGCCTACCTGCACCGTGAGCTTGACATCACACCACCAAGCAGCACAGGCACAGCCTACTGGAAATGCCTTGCACTGATTACCGACCTGCTCTGGTGGCTGTAGTAAGTGCCACAAACAAACTGTCCTAGTAACTCCTCTGCAGCTAGACCTGCCCTGCCATACCATATCTGAGTGACTGACCCTGCCAATTGGAGAAGGAGGTGAAAAGTATTGTACCCACAGAAGAGCAAACAACAAAGAACACACAGTCCACCTGCTCAGACATAGTCAAATCTTTTTTTAAAAAAAGGACGAAACAAACAAATCTACAATCAATAAATGAGAAAAATAACTACTGAATGCCCCGAAGATAGCAAATAATATTAAAACATTTACAAAAACAGGACAGGATGGTTTAAGTAGGTGTCCAAACTAAAACACCAGATGACTTTCCAGGGGAAGAAAATGCACTAGAACTACCTGATAGGGAATTCACATCTCTAATACTCAGAATTCTCCAAGAGCTGAGGCAAAAAGCTGACAAACATGAGGAAAAAATAGACAAATTCATGGAAAATACAGACAAAAAATTGGAAGA
>NW_004443941.1:2125062-2152800 GCF_000243295.1 Trichechus manatus latirostris | reverse complement strand
ATTTTGTTCTGCAAGCCTTCATCTTAAGTGAGAATAACAGCACAATTGGAAGAGCGTAGTCAATGTCACTGAACTGTGCATGTAGAAATTTTTGAAATTGTGTATCTTTGGCTATGTGTATTTTCACCAAAAAAAAAGGTTCAGAAGTTAGAAGGTTGACATGTGTGGGGTTGCTAACCAATGTCATAGAACAATATGTGTACTACTGTTTCATGAGAAACTATTTGTTCTGTAACCCTTCACCTGAAGTACAATTAAAAAAAAAAAGAAGAATAAATATATGGATAAATTTAAGTAAATACTGACTCGCTTTGGATAAAACAGTAGTAATTATGTCTTTCTCGGGATTTAAAAATCTGATAGCACTTAAACACATGAAAAATAATAAGATATTAGTCAGGAAAAGATTATAATGTTCTGAAGTCCATATATTGCCTAGAGAGAGGATAAGGATATTGTTTAACTTAAATCTGTTTCTGTCAAGTCTATTCCAACTCATAGTGACCCATGTATGTCAGAGTAGAACTGTGCTCCACAGTGTTTTCAATGGCTAATTTTTTGGAAGTAGATCACCAGGACTTTCTTACAAGGAACCTCTGGGTGGACTCCAACCTTTCAGTAAGCAACCAAGCACATTAACCATTTGTATGAACCAGGGACTCCATCGATTAACTTCGACTTAAAACAATCAACGGTTTACATTAAAATTTCTAGGATAATCAAAATGGAAATAGAGTGTATACTCTTAAAGTATAGAGGGAAAAGAATGAGAAAAAAATCAACACAAAAGTAGGCAGTAGAAGAGAGAAAAGAATAGACAGGTAGCAAAATAGAAAATATGGTAGAAATGAATCAAAATATAGCAGAGACTAGGTAAGCAGAGTAGGACTCTAAAGATCTGGGGGAAAAAAAAAGAACTTGAAGAGGTACTTTAATACTTCTGCAGGTAGTGCCAGAATTGGTGCCACAAGAAATCAGGGCCACGTAAGTGATAAGGAAAGCACAAGCTTAGTGTGAGAGGAGAATGCAGCAAACAGTCAGAGAGAGTTATGAGAGAGTGTTCCTAGCGAGTGAGAAAGGCAGAAAAAAGAACTTCTGGGGAATGTCCCAGTTCCCGGGAATCACAGATCCTCTTTCTGCAGCCAAATTTCACGGAAATCAGGCCGTATCAGCACTTAGAGCACCTTTGTGAAATCACAAACAGGCGCCCCTCTTGGCTGACCGATTAGAATAAGGTGGTTCAGTTAGAAATGACACACGAGAAACATCGAAAGACAAACGAAGACTTGGGAAAAAATATTTAAAGAATATGCAACAGCTATACGTGTGTGTGTGTGTGTGTGTGTACACACAAATACGTGTATATGAGTGGGCGTATAAATGTAAATTAAGGACAAAATCTAAAAAGAATATATAAGCATATTTAAAGAATTTCTAAAAATTGAGGAGGAAAACAAAAATAATACAGAAAAATGGGTGAAATACATGAGCAAATAATTTTCCAAAATACATAAAAAATCTCTTAAACATATGAAAAGATGTTCAACCTCATTCCAAGTAAGAGGAATATAAATTAAAATACAGTTAGATCTCATTTCTGACCTACCAGATAGGCAAAAAAATCAAAATCTTGACAATTTACTCTGTGGCAAGTCCACCAGGAAACAATTACTTTCATATATTTCTGGTAAGAATTCTAAGTTGTACAACCTCTATAAAGGGAGAATTTGGCAATTTCAAACAAAACTGCATAAGTGTTTACCCTTTAACCTCGCAATCCCACTTCTAGGAATTTATCCCTGAGTTACTCCTCTAACAATGCAAAAATACATACGCACAAATTTATTCGGTGTAACATTATTAGTAATTACAAAATGTTGAAAATTACCTAAATGTCCTGACATATGAAATTGGGTGAATAAACTATGGTACATGCACAGCTATTAAAAAAAAAAAAAGGAATATCCATACGAACTTATATGGAGTGATTTCCAGCATTATTGTTAAGTGAAAGAGCAAAGTGCAAAAGAGAATGTTCTACATTTTATGTAACATAGGGGGAGAAGGAGAATAAAATATACACAAATCTGCTTGTTTTTTGTTTTTTTGCAAAAAGAAATACAGAGAGGATAAACCAGAAAACAATGAAATTATTAACCTGGGTGGGGAGAACAAGGCCAAAGATAGGACAGAGTATGAAATTTCTCTAAGAATAATTTTTTATGTAATTTTGGTTTTTGCGCATGTGTTAATGTTCTACACATTCAAAAGATAAAAATAATTAACAAGGATGGGGAAAATATTAAAACTGTATGAAAGGAAAAGAAATAAATTCAACTGTATTACAAATGAATAATATAAACACACTGAAGGAAATTTTAAGAAAGGACTAATGCAGGTAAGTTTTGAACCCAGTAATTTGATTATATACCTTCAGACTAAGGGAAAAAATACCGCAAACAAATCTTGGGCTCTTCTTAATAGGTTTGCTTTTCATAGTTGTATGGGTGTAGCAATTTTGGAACTATTTTATGTATATTGTAGAATTGAGAAACTATGTTGGTATTTTAAGGATCCAGCATTCTCAATGTGAAAGAAACATAGAAATATGGAATAAGAAAAAGCAAAAAGAACCCCGTGGGTGAATTGAAATTGTAATTGGAGGTATCCTAGCCTCATCTGCTGAAAAGACCTAGAAACAATGGCATACCAGTAGCAATGAGCACATCTAGTATTCAAATATTGGTTTCTAAATACCAGTCCCCACTAAAAGGAATAAAAACTCCTTGGCAAAGTGGCTGATTTCAGGGCTGGGACAAGAAACATACAAAATAATCTTGGAACATCCACTTACTCCAGAAATGCTTTAATAAAATGATAGCTATGTCAAAAGAACTTAGGAGCAGATTGAATGAGCTCCCCACTGGCCAGTGTCTGATCATTGGAGCATCAAAATAAATAGCAGACTACAACGCATTTTAAAAAAAATAGGAATCCATGAATCCATATTGATTATAATAGATGAATAAATAAATGAGGGAGAAGGGAGGGCTCTTCTTTACAGCAGAATGCCGAGTACATTCAATTTGGAGGAAGTGGTGGAGTAGGAAAATCATCATATTCAACCATTAATGAGCAAGAATTATCAACGGTTGTGAAATCTTGGGCTCAAAATTTGATGACGAACAAGATATTTACATAGTCTTAAAATGTCTCCCCACTCATTGTACATTAGTTACCAGAGTAATAAACAGCAACTGTACAGAGGAGAAACTAGCCAATACCTTGATTGCGTGATCAAAATCAATATCACCAGTGAGGGTCAGACAAACATCATGTGTCCTCACATGCATTACCCCGAGAAGAACACATGATTTATGTAGAATTCTGGCCAAGAACATATAACCTGAATCTATTCCTAAGGAAACATCAGAAAAACCCCAAATGAGGGATGTCCTATATAATAACTGGGGTGTATTCTTCAAAAATGTCAATGTAATGAATGACAAAGAAAAACCAAAGTACCGTTCCCAATTAAAACAGAAGAGACATGACAACTAAATGCAATACATGAAATTTAACTGGATCCTGTACCTGAGGAAAAAATAATGCTGTAAGGTACATTGTTGGTATAATTGACATAAATGGGGTATGAACCATAGATTCAGATAAAATTTTAATTTCCTATTATTGATAACGGAGCCTGGTTAAGAGCACGTCTGCTAACCGAAGGGTCAGCAGTTCGAATTCACCAGCCACTCCTTGGAAACCCTAGGGGGCAGTTCTACTCTGTCCTATAGGGTCCCCATGAGTAGGAATTGACTAGATGGCAACGGGTTTGGCTTTTTTGTTGTTGTTTATTATTGATAACTGTATTCCGGTTGCATAAGAGAATATCTTTGTTCATAGGAAATACGCAGTAAAATATTAAGGCACAAAGAGTATGATGTCTAGTCTCAACTGGAAGGTCGGCAGTTCGAATCCACCAGGAGCTCTTTGGAAATCCGATGGGGCAGTTCTATGCTGTCCTATAGGGTCATTATGAGTCGGAATAGACTTGACAGTGATGTGTGTTTTGTTTTTTTGTTTGTCTGTTTGTTTGTTTCCTCTATTTCAGTAAGGATATGTTACTACAAATTTGACTGGACCAAAAGCAAATGTCTAATGTCTGATTTGTTTTATTTAGAGATGAGACACATGCTTGTCTTGAGTCCAAATTCTCATTGATGAGGCTAACATATATATTTTCTATCTCTCTTTTAATTATTTTGAGGTTACAAAGGAGTTACTATCTATGCAAGCTGATAAGCAAGTTTCTCCCTAAGGCAGTTTTGTAACCATCTAAATAGTAACTGGAGGTGTTCCACAGCCTAGAACCCAGGAAGTGAATCCAAATGAGAAGAACATTACAAAGGTCTACAGTAACTGGATGTGTTGCACAGCCTAGAACCCAGAAACTGATCCAAATGAGAACATTACAGTGGTCTACAGTTGGGCTATTCAGAGAGCTCTTTCAAAACACCTAGTTTCTGCTGGGATAGGATTAGGGGAAATGCTTAACTGGATGGAGGAACAGATGTGTCCATGGAGCCTTTAACAGAATACCTCTGCCACCTACTCTGGCTTGTCACCTGAGGGGAGAGAAGCCTCAACAGACTACAGGAACGAATACACCCTAACAGTGATTTTGATGAAAAACAAATTAGGAGTATAATAAGATTATTAATTCCTGCCAGAATCAAAATTACAAACGTTATCATCTTAGAACATGAGCCCTTGAAAAGAACAACTTTCAGATCATGCTTTGAAAACCACCACCTGGAAAGAGGGAAGATGATGAATTCAAGTGTCCTGAAGGGAACCAAAGACATGGGCCACCATGAAGGTCTAATGATAAAGAGTGTATGATGCCCAGAATTTGGAGATGTCACACAAGTGAGAAGCCATTTCACCCTGCATGTGACTCCGAGAGCCAAGTGGGTGATAGAGGGCGGAGCTGGAAATGGAGCTGAGGCAGCTGAGGACTCAAGGCACATAGGACATGAAACATACGCAGAAACCAAGTGGGTGGAGGAACCCCAGACTGCTAGGAAAACCGTGTTTCCATAAGGGCCATCAGGAAAAGGAGGTTTTTAATTTTGTCTTAATGTTTTCCTGAAGTTAAACTGACTAGATTTGAGATTTCTTCCTTTGTTCCTTCCTTCCTCTCTTCCTTCTTTCCTTCCTTCCTTTCTTTTCATTCTTTCTCTCTTTTTTTCTTTCTTCCTTTCTTTTTTCACTGTAAGGATATTCTGCAATTATATGTTAAGTGAGACCTGAGGCAAATTTTATGGACTTTATTTTTAAGATGGTATGAACTTGGGCTCATTTGATTTAGGAAAGACAGCTCTCAGCCCAGGGACTTGAACAATGAGAGAATCTCCAGTTTTCAGATGGGCAGGATACCTTCTAAGACAAGACTGGAATCTTTCTTAATTAGCCACAGAAAACAAGCCCTTCTTGACACCAAAGTGGGCGCTGAGGAGGCCCACCCCAGTGTTGGGTTCAGACCATCGCTAGGCAGCTGCTTCTCTCTGCTGTCCTCACACGCCTCTGAAGATCCATCTCTATTTTTCAGATCATTTGTAGTCTCCTCTCTTCCCTTGTCCCCCATCAAGAGATGGACGATGTTATAATTTTCTGTTACTAAAATTTTTATATCTCTAAAGTGGTCATAAATGCTGGCTTGATGACAATCCAGAAATACCTCATATACTAAACACAAAAACTCACTATGAAAATTGCTGAGTTTATTTTTGTTTATGTTATTGAGCTCTTGCAAATGACACAGCTGAATGTTTATCCTACCATAAGGAAATGCATTTTAGTATTCATTCTTTCTTTTTTTTTTTTTTGCTTTAAAAGATAAGACAATAAAGGGGAGACTTAAACACACACATACCACTCATACACATACACACCACATATACCACACACACACCACACAATTCTAAATTCAGGGAGAAGTTATTCTAAACCTTCTCACCTTCCAAAGTTTTATTTTCCTCTTTTCCATAGAGATTAAAAGACCTCCAACTCAGAAATCTTAGAACATAGTCTATTTGAGACCGACTAGACCTTCGCCATTTTGTTCTATACCGTCCCATTCTTGTCCTAGGATGGCAGCAGGAGGCCCATCCTCACCCTCATGTAGGAGGTTTCCTTGGAAGGGGCTGTCTCAGCCAACTGTCCTGGACCAGAAAGGATGGAGACAAGGAGGCCCAGCAAGGAGCAAAACAAAAAAGACCACAAGGGACAGGAAGTTCTTGTTAACAGCATTAAGTTATATAAGGCTCCTGAAATCATAGTGGCGATAGGCAATTTAGCTGGATTTCATGGAGACCGCTGTGAAATGGCAATTAAATCTACATGAATGAGTCAAGCAAATAATGGAGAAATATGAGATGAGATATATGCATATAAGATCCCTTATTTTGCAATTAGATATAATAAATGAGACCTTTGGGAGTTGGACTAATAATTTGAATTACACACTTCTTGGCCTCTCTTGGAAGGCATGTCTGCCTCAGACCTCAATGGAGCCATTGTTGGAGCCTTGCCTCATCTTCTCCTTGGTAGGAAAGGGAGATGAGTGGCTGCCCACGTCACTGTTTTATCATCCTCTCTTGACAACTCTGTAGGTTGTATTTTTCTAAAAGATGATCACTAGTCTCCAACCCTCCAAACTCACAGCAGAAAAGGTTGTAAAGAGATTGCCACTGGGCTTCCACAAGTTGACAAAACCCATAGAGAAATCCCAGCTGCATGTTTCTTCCTCGGGGGAGTAACACACAATCAGGCAAGGAGGTCTCTTTTGAACATTTTCTAAGTAACAAAAATTCTTAGATCATGAAAACAAACAGTAAAATCTTACTGATCTTATATCCCAAAGAAAAAAACATCAGCAACTTATGGCCCCCCATGCCTCGTGAGCAGTTTCTGTCTTTGTAATTGCTGAAATTTTAGTCACACCCTGTTTTGGTAATATAAGTTGGTCACATGCCATTATGGTAATATAAGTAATCGTGTAGGTTACAAAGAGTGTGGGCTTTGGGTGCACTGGGCTCAGATCCTGGTTCCTCCTCTGGCTGATGACTGTGGACATGATCTCTCTCCACTTTCTTCTTCTATACAGAGAGATAATAGCACTTACAGCACACAGTGGCTGTAAGGAGTATTAAGCAAAACCTTGTATGCAGGGGTTCTAGCTCTGCACCTGGCATACAACAGGCACTCAGTAGATACCTTCGCCTTACATTGGGTGAACAGTGCTTGCCTCGGAGAGAATCCCAGGCTTCCACAGAGGAGATTCATACAAGCACTCCAGCCACCATTCTGGCTGACTGACTGAGAAAAGGCGCTGGGAATCTTTCCACAAAATATAAACGGAGGCATTAATTATGGAATTAAGACCCAGACGTTGAATTCTCTGCAATCATAGATTGTGCCAGCTCCCCCAAAGGAAAGTTGTGCTCAGTACGTTAAGTTTGAAGCTGGGGCAGGACATGGAATGATGTGTGGTTTCTCTTTCTTTCTTTCTTTCTCTTTTCTTTTCTTTCTTTCTCTCTTCTTAAAATTTTCTCTACTGCTATGTCATATTTATACAAAAATAGAGGAATCTCGTGTTTAAAATATTTGTTGTTGCTGGTAGTTTCCATCAAGCTGAGTCTGACTTAGGTATAACAGAACAAATAGTTGCCCCGTCCTGTGACATCCTCATGAAGGTTAGTATGTTTCAGTCCATTGTGTCAATCCATGTCATTGAGGGTTTCCCTTGTTTTTGTGGACCTCTACGTTACCAACCATAATGTCCTTTTCTAGCAATTGGTGTTTCTTGACGACATGTCCAAAGTAAGCTAGTCAACACACTTAAAATATTTAACTTAACAAAATGCTATGTCAGCACCGTAATTCTCCCCTATAGAGCAATCTAGTAGATTTCACAAAAGTAAATTACCTCTGCGACGATTTTAGAGCAGGACGCTGTGGTTTTCAGAACATGATCTGCAAGGTTAGCTGTGGAGGTGGCTGAGTCACCAGGGATCCAGACTCCTGCTTCCACACCAATCTGAGCAGTTCTTGGATCTTGAGATCCCCAGGCAGGGCTGGTCACGGTAACTAGCTATGTGTCCTTGGGAAAGTATTTAACCAATCTTTGCCTAGGTTTCCTCATCTGTAAAGCAAGAAGGCTTAACCAAGATCTCTAAGGTCCCATTCAGTCCAAGTATCTCTCAGCCATACATTCTACTTAAATAAACTCAATTTCACCCCCTCCTCTCAGCAACATAGGTTTGAACTAACAGATGAATCCAGAAAAAGATAATGCTTCTAAACTTCCAAAGCAATGAGATCATTAGCTAAAATAACTTTTCCTGGTTTATTGAAGAGTTGAAAATACACTGCTAACAGTGTCCCAGGCACAGAACTAAGGGTTTACCCATCGCTTTTTATTTTATCTGAGCACCTGGAGGGAGAAAGACAGAAAACCAACACATGATGATGGCTATAGGTGCCAGCCAGTGGGCTGGGTGCACTACATACGTTCCCTCATGAGGAGGAAGGAGTGCTGGTGGCACAGTAGTTAAGCATTTGGCTGCTAACCAAAAGGTCAGTGGTTCGAAACTCCCAGCCCACTCCACAGGAGAAAGATGTGGCGATCTGCTTTTGTAAATATTTACAGGCTTGAAAACCCTATGAGGCACTTCTACTCTATCCTGTATGGTCACTACGAGTCAGAATCGACTCTGTGGCACCAGGTTTAGTTATGAGGAGTGCAATGTCATCCAACATTCACAGATGCCCAAGGTCACCCAGCTAGTGTGAAGTACAGTCATGATCCCAATGCAGGTCCATCAGTCTCCGAAGCCCGTATTCTTGCCTGAACTCCCTGCACTGAGTCAGAATTGCCGGTTTGGGGTGAGAGCTTTGCAGAAACTGTGTAACACTGAGCAGAAAATCATCCTCTCTGGATCTCAAAGTTTTTACAGTGAAATTTCCCAGGTTAAGCCTCAAAGTTCTCCAAGGATCTTCCAGCTCTACAATTCAATGATTCTCTGATCAAATCAACAACCACAAAAAGCAAATGTATTAAGTATCTGTGAAGCAAGGCTCATCTCTATGTCTAATTGGATTCCATTGCTATCTGAGTTCTTGTCATGCCCCCAGTTCTTCCCCCTCGCCCACCCCTTCACCCCCAAATAACATCCAAGGATTTGGATACTGCAGAGCAATAGAAATTAGTGGAACAGATATTGCATGGTAATATACTTCATCATAAAAAAGGAGGCAATCAACTTCTGAGAGCTTCAAAATCAAATGACTTCTTATTTCTGTTCTCACAGCTAATCAACTAGGGCCCAAGGGACAGTTATTTGTTGATCTTTGAGTGTAGGGTGGTGTCCTATCTGACCCTTTCAATTCAGTCTTCTTCCAAAAGACCTGAGAAGTTATTGTATTTCTGAGATTTTTCTTTGTTTAAAAAAAAAAAAAAGTGCAAGAAGATATTCAGTGGAATAAAAGAGAAGCATCGACGTTTCCATTGGTAATCTGGTCCGTGCGTTCCCTGCTACTGAGCATTTTCAGAAGGCCCGACTGTCTGGGTTAATTGTTTAATGCTTTTAGTTAGAATTAAACTTTGCACCTGCTCTGACAGTGATAAATTAAATGTGCTCCTTTTCCAATACTGTTGCCCTCTTTAAGTAGAGACCAAGAAGTGTATCTTCCTTCTTCTCCTGCATTTGAGGAATCTCTGCTACATTGGAGTGTAAACCAGCATAATTTGTCACCAGAGCTAGCGCCAATTAAATTGATTGCGTTGAACTGAACTCTGGGACCCCTAATGCAAGCACTAAGGGAAAAATGGGCTCTTTTCTGCCCATTCCCCCATGTGGCACTTAGGCATAGCTCAACAGTAGGAGGCTTTCAAGGTTCAAAAGGGTTTTATTTTCAAGAGAAATGGGCATTGATCAGCTGCATTTAAAGGCAAAGATAATTCCAGAGCTTGAAGGCTGGATTTGTGTTTAAGGTCTAAATCTCTTTCTTTAACCTTGGGGGGCCAGTATAACATAAAAGCAACAAAGAGATTAAGATTACAAAGGGTTCGCAAGTGTAAATGATGCGGCCTGTATTCTCCAAACACTGCACAATCCCCATTCACAAGCCCTGACACAGGTCAGCATTTGATCTGTTGGTTTTACACCTGTAAAAGCAACTTGTGTTTATTTGTTACTCAGGGCAAACTGTTTTGGGCAAGAGGGGAAAAAAAAAGGAAATTGGAGGAGGTGTGAACTTGTTCATACCACAGAGTTCAGAAGTGCCTTCTCCAAACTGACAGAAAAGTAAACACATGAAAGGTCAGCGTGGCAGAGACATGATCAGAAAAATCCCTCTTTGTCAGGGCAGCACACACCAAGCCACAGAGCAGTAAGGGGAGTGGGACTCCGGTCCAACCTCAGTCGTTTCACTCGTTATCCCGCCTGTGATGTTTGGGTTCGTTATGCCACCTCCTGCCAAAGGAGGTTGTAAATAAGCTCTACTTTAATGCCCAGCTCTTCTTCTTCCTTTATTCATGGGCTACCAATGATGCACTTCTCCATCTTAACTCTTAGGTTGATTTCCCACAGTCAGTCCTATAGAATGTCACCATTTGAATAATCTCAGATATAAATCAATTCTACAAGGCTAGAGACTCAGACTCCAAATTAGTTGACTCTATTTTCACTGTCCATGGTGGAGCTGATGGTGAATGTGCCCATTTCTAGAGGAAATCTTACTCTGCATCCATCCTCTTTTTCCCTCAGTGACACGGGTCTCTGACATTGAGTCTACCCACTGGTTCTTCTTTTCACGTACTGAAGCCTTCTCATTGACACTGAGCTTTCACGGATGAACCAACTGTTAACAATGGAATCTTCCTATTTCAGTTGAGGAGCCTTAACTGGAGAAAGGGGGAATGTTTGTTGGGGCTTCCAAGGCCAGATCAAACATCTGAGCACCCTGTGACCATTAATAATTTGGTATGAACCCAAGCAGCAAATAATGCAGTGCCCCTTTCAACCCATATCCTTTAAAACAAAACAAAATAAAAGTTTGCCATTTATTTGGGAGAGAGATCATGTACCAGTTAGGAGAAAGGGGAAAGGAAAGACTCAGGTGGTAGTTCCCTGTCTCCCTAGCTTCCTGAACAATTCAGCTCTGGCCCCTAACTTGCATATTTCACCCAGAAAACAGAACTTTTTCAGTGTAATGACATCTAGTAATTTATTGAGCATGATCTTCGGGGGTCTTTTTCTCTTTCCAAGAAGCTGATCAAAGTATCTCTTCTAACCCTATATCATAATCTCCCTGATAAGAATTTTGGGTTAAAAAAAAAAAGTCCCTCTTGTTACATTACCCAGGGTTTTTTGCCATGCCAATGATGTGTTAGGGCCCTGCAGTAGTTTTCTATGCTGATAACAGATTAACACAGACATAATGACTTAAAACAATGCTCATTTATTATCTCAGTTTCTGTGGGTCAGGAAGATGGGTACAGGTTAGCTGAGTCTTCTGCTGAGGGTCTTACCACTCTGAAATTTAGGTATTGGGGGCAGCTGTGAAAGAAAGAAGGAAGGAAGGAAGAAGAGGAAGAGAGGGTAGATGGGTGGGTTTGCTCTCTTCTAGTCTAACACATCTTTACTGGGCTACAAGAGAAAATGTTTGATGTATCTATTAACAAGAAAAAGGAAAACATCCCTCTGATCTGAAGAAACACTGCTCCTAATTACTGCTACCAGATTACCCCCCACAAAATGTACTGCTTACAACAAGTCACTCTCCACCAGTTCAAGGACCGCCAACAGCAACCTATATCCTACCACATCAAGCCAAATTGTCACATCCATTTTGTTCATCTCAGCTTAATACTCAAAGCCTTCTATATCCTGACTCTGCTGTTGTTGTTAGGTGCCGTCAAGTCAAATTTGACTCATAGCAACCCCATGGGACAGGGTATAACTGCCCACATAGGGGTTTCTAGGCTGTAATCTTTACAGGAGTAGATCACCAGGTCTTTCTTTCACAGAGCAATTTGGTGGGTTTGAACCAACAGCCTTTCAGTTAGCAGGTGAGCATTTAACTGTTGTACCATCAGGGATCCTACTACCTAACAAAACAGATTTCCCAAAACTGCTTAGCACAATTCCTATAACTTTTGCTGTCCCACAAACAAAATGCATTCCTTCCTTTTGCCGTAGGTTGACTGGTACCTGTTATGCCTTCACTTGCCCTTCTCACTTACCTATGCCAGTTTTTCAATTATCTTGCTCTATTGACTATCTACTGTGTACCAGGAGCTGAAGACCCAGATTCATGTTCACCTCACCCAGGAAAACTTCAGGAAATGACTTGAACTTCATATTCTTATCCTCCAAATTACCCATTTTACAGTCTGAATTTAGTATAGCTCTTGTTGAGTATCTTCTTTCCTACATTGCTATTCCAAATATCTTGTTTTCTGAAATGGTCCTCTGTACATGCTAGAATACGTTTTTTTAACTTATGAGTCAAGATCTTTTAGTAAGATGTGAAATCAATTTAGTAGGTTGCAACTATAATTTTTTTAAATGAAATTGTTGGAAAGGGAGAGAAGGAAAGGGGAGAAGAGGGAAGGAAAGGGGCAGAAAGATCAGTGGATTACAGATAGTTGGTTTTGATGTGTATATGTCTGAGTGTATGTATACAAACTGAAACATAAGTGTATACATTTTGCAGAGTGATATAAAATGTATTGAAAATTGTGAGTTATCATAAAAAATAGCTTTTAAAACACTACCCTAAAGGC
Source organism: Trichechus manatus latirostris (assembly GCF_000243295.1). Classification (NCBI taxonomy): domain Eukaryota; kingdom Metazoa; phylum Chordata; class Mammalia; order Sirenia; family Trichechidae; genus Trichechus; species Trichechus manatus. The sequence goes on along the minus strand of NW_004443941.1, from coordinate 2,139,941 downwards.
ATTGAGACAACCATGATATACATGACCAAGTTCAAGCAAAAATCAGAGAGGGTCAGAAAGACGCCAAAGGATTCTTAGGAAATCAGACAACCAACAGCTCTCAAACAAATGGAGTAAACTCTTTGCAATCATCAAAGCAGATCTTGTATCCTCACAGTCTACTGATAAGGGGATGATAATAAGCTATATTTATACAACATTTTATCATTTACAATGAATTTTCACACTCTTTATATCACCAGCAATGCCATAGGTAAGCCAACCAGGCATTTGTTTATGATCCCGGTGTTAAAAATAGGAAGCTGAAAGGTTAGGTGGCTTGCCCAAGGCCATATTGCAGGTCAATGTTAAAAAATGAAATCAAACCTTCCAACACGACTCCCACATTCTTTCCTCTACCTGCTTGAAAAATTAAAGAATGGTTCATCGGAATCCTTCCCATTGTTAAGATTCTAAGGCAAGTTTTCCTCTTCCAGAAAGGCCTCTTGACAGTCCTTGCAACCAAAACCACAATTTCTAGCACTGCCCAGCTTGGTTCTCAGATGGATAACACTTTCTTTCTACCTCTGTTACAAGCCCCTCGAAAGTGGGGCCATGACATATTCATTTGTATAAATTCTCATTTATTATTATTGACTGCCTTTGGCTGCCAGACTGCTCCTTAGAAGCAAGGATGAAGAGACTAAATCTCACATACTTTGAACATGTTATCAGGAGGGACCAGTCCCTGGAGGAGGACATCATGCTTGGTAAAGTACAGTGTCAGTGAAAAAGAGGAAGATAGTCAACGAGATGGATTGACACAGTGGTTGCAACAATGGGCTCAAGCATAACAACGATCATGAGGGTGGCGCGGGACAGGGAAGTGTTTCGTTCTGTTGTACATAGAGTCTTTATGAGTTGGAGCCAACTTGATGGCACCTAGCAACAACAACTGTCTGCCACAACCAGGTTAGATGTTTGGGAGAAGAAAATCAACTTTGCGTGGGACCAGGAATGTGTCAAAGCAATTCGCAAAATTGAAGTCCAGTATCATGAGTCCCGACATTTTATTTCAAATCATGAAGCATTTATTGGGTGCCTACACCAGGCCAGCACAGTAAAAAGTGGTGTGGAGCTTATAGACGAGAGGTGCAGACAGACAGCTGGGTAATCAACATAAACTCACAGCAGCAAGAAAGGAGAGCTACACCGAGATACGAGATAACAGGCTGTGGAAATAGGAAAAAGTGGTTACTTCTGAAAGGAGGGTGAGAGAGCTTCACTATGAAAGTAGCATTTCAGCTAAGCCTTGAAAGTCAAAGAGGATGCCACTGGCAGAGGCTTTGGAGACATGCCATTAGCTCCATTTGCAAGACTCAGTGCGGATTCCCTGAAGCAGTAGGGTCAAGAGCACTGTGGTCAAAGCAGGAGGCCACAGGCAGTCCCGAAGGACCAGCCCCGCTTGGCTTCAAGGCCTCTGCCAATGTCTGGGCCAGGAAGGAAGCTGAGCAGCCAGAGGTCAGAGGCTTATCCCTGAGGCCTACTTCCAGGTCATGCTGGTGGTCAGCTCTGAGGCTCAATGGAAGAGGCCTCACCCCTGGCTCTGGAGAGCATGTCAAACCAATTGTAACTGGGTTGCTACTTTCCAGAGTATAGACTGTATCAACCAGCAGCCCTGATCTGTGTATGTCTGGAATAGGAATGAGCGGCTTAGCCTTTCAAACTCTCCGACAATGAGGTCAAAGTCATGCTGGGGCCAGTGCTCAGAGCTTCGTTGGACCCACCCTTGAGAAAAGCTTGTGTCTTTACACTGTTTGGTTGGATGGGGGTTGCGGGAGGGTCTTTTCCTCTTCCTACCCTCAACTTGGTAGTCTTCCTGGTTCAAAGACAAAGTATTTGCACCTTTCTCAAGTGGATGAGGAAACCTCTGAGAGACAGGGAGAAGAATCTATCAATTGATGTGGGGTCCACATGGACCCACCACATGGGATCCTCAAGCTCTTTTGCTAACCTGTGAAAGTAGGCCAAGGGTCCATCCCAGTGCTCTTTCTGAGAAAGGCCATCCAGCATCCCGACGGCAAATTCTTTCCCCAGGACAGGGCTGCAGGGATAAAGGCCACAGTGACAGAAACCTCAAGTGCCCCTAAAGTCCCCTGGTTAGTTCTCTCGAAGGCGAAGCCTGTTCAATTAAAGCTTGTTCTGTGCAAAGTTGCCAAGCGTCAGCTGAGGGCTTTCCATGCCTGAATTCCCAGGAGAATGCTGAGTAGCAGGATCCAGTCATAATATTTCTTTCATATTCCAGAGGCCTAAGGTGAGTTTGCCTGGGTCCCTTTGGTCGTTATCATTGACTCACTTTGGGCTCTTTTTGACAGAGGTCTTAAGATTTCCAAAGTCCCTCTGCACATGAGTTCCTGCTCCTTCCCACAGCTTTGTTGTACCTCTCCCCAGGGAACACCATTGGATTATACCCATACGAGAAGACTAAGAACAGAGGTAGATAAATGATCTGGTCTGGAACCAATAAAGGAAAGAGAATTCAAATTCTGAATTCACATCTCCGATCCTTTAATCTGCTGCAAAAGATCTCTTTAAAGTGTTAAAAAGCAAAGACGTCACTTTGAGGACTAAGGAGCGCCTGGCCAAGCTACCGTGGCTGCAGCAATGGGCTCAGACATGGCAAAGATGTGTGGGTGGTGCAGTACCAGCAAGACTTGGTTCTGCTCAACACAAAGTTGCTCGAGTCGGAACCGACTTGACAGCACTGAACAACAACACCAAGTGTGACAGACATCACTGTCAATTTGTCGCTCATAGTGATTTATGATGTGAAAAAAAAATTCAGTTAGTTTTAATAATTGAGAATAGATAAAATTTTCCCCATGATAAAGTCACTGTCACTTCCATTTCAACATGCTCTTGTGAAGAAGAAGAAGCAGAGTCCACGTTCCCAAAAAGGCACAGAGCCTTGGGTATATACCCTTGAGTGGACCGTTGCTAGAGACCCTGGGCAGTGCAGTTAAGTGCTCGACTACTAAAAGGTTGGCGACTCACAACCCCCCAGAGGTGCCTGGTAAGAAAGGCCTGGCAACCTGCTTCCAAAAGGCCACAAACTTGAAAACCCTGTGGATCACGGTTCTAGTCTCCAACACATGGGCTTGCCATAAGTTGGAGTCAATTCCCAGCAACTGGTTTGGTTGAGCCTCTTCACACTGAGTGCCGTGGATTCCAAAGTGCCACAGAAGCCTGTTACTGCTCCTCCCCGGCTCCTTCTCCCTCATTCCCCAGGGGAAAAGGCAGTCCAATTGCTTCCACTGGAGGGATAAACAGCCTTCTCGAGAGGACAACAGAGGAGTCTTGCACTGTTCAGGGCCCTGCACCAAGGCCTGCCTGCATCGGTCTAAGGTCAATTGTTTGCTACCCAGTCTGGTGGGCACATGACGGTACCTAGCACTTCATCCAGTGTCCCAGCAGGAAAGCAGTTAGACCCACAGGGCAATGTGACCACCAGAGAAGGCCTGGGGGGGCGGGGGACTTTGCAGCAGAGCTGGGGTGCCAACTGGGCTCCAAGGGAAAGCAGGCTGCGAATGGGCCGAGAGGAGGAAAAGGGAGAGGAAATCCCAGGGGGTGGCTGACACCACCGGATCTGCCCACCTTTCTCAGGGGTCTCGCCCAGAGTTGGGCAGCCTGGCTCCCGCGGGCTGTCCCTGGATCTGCCCTGCTTTCTCTTTCAGCCGGAGCCACAGTGGCCACTCGGCTCACGGTCAGACGTGCCAGTGGAGCCCTCTCCCACCGAGGGTGCCGAGTGTGCCCCGTGTGTTGAAGACTGGAGAGTCATCCTCGTAAAGCCCTCGCCTTGGCTGGGATGTGCACAAGGGGCCCCCACCCCATCTTTGAAATACGCGGGGAATGCCGGAGGGGACATGGAGCTCATTTTAATTCCTGTGTCAGTAAACTATTTCTGAAGAGTTCAATCTCTGGTGAATAATTCCCTTCGAGCCAGTGAGTAGAAACTGTATTTTCTCCCTAGCTGAGAATACAATCAGGACAAACTCAAGGAGCTGGCCATAACAGTCAAAGAAAGAAAAAGCCTCTAGTGTGGGGTGACAGAGATGGATTCGAGCACTGCAAGACTACCAGCAGGGCCATGTGCCCAAAGGGGGCCCAGTTGATGAGGAAGAAAAGTTCAGTCAGTCCCAAAGCAGCCTTAGACAGACATACAGCATGGGGGAGCGGGGCAAGGGAATAACAGCGAGATTTCCTGTCCAGGCACAACCCCCTCACTCAAAGCCCAGGTCCGGTTGAGGCGGCCACAGAACCTGAGATTCTGCCAGGCTGGCTTTCTCCTCCTCCAGGAAGGCTCCATCCACCTCATCAGAAGCACTATTTTCCCAGTTCTCGAAAGATCAGAAGCTGGTAACCTCAGGAAGTTTCCAGATCATTTCTGAAGGATGTTGATATCAAGGAAAGAATAACTCTTGGTCGGTCAGCCGAAGATTAGGAGGACTTGGAGGCAACTCCAAGGAGCCCTGGTGGAGCAATGGTTAAGCGCTCGGCCACTAACAAAAAGGTTGGCGTTTCGAACCTACCCAGTGGCCCCGTGTGATAAAGACCTGGTGATCTGTTCCCATAAAGATTATATCCTAGAAAACACTACGGGGAAGTTCTACTCTGTCACGTGGGGTTGCTGTGAGTCAAAATCGACTCAACGGCATCTAACAACAACACATACGGTGAAGTTAGGGTGGTTCTAGTTTTTCTTCCCGCTGACCTTTTGGGAAGCAGATCACCAGGCCCTTCTTCCCAGGCATCTCTGGATGAGTTCAAACCGCCAACTTTTCAGTCAGTAGCCAAGCGCTTAACGGATTGGGCCACCCAGAGACCCTGCATTTAGTTCTGATAAAACTCTTAAACTCAGAAGGGAGGATACCTATGGGGGTCTGAAAATTTACCTCAGTCTCATGGCACGATATTGTCACCTGAGAGAGAAGATCTGTTGAAGTCCTATATCTTTGATGACAGTGTGCAGCAGTACGAACAAATTATAGTGTTCAGAAAGTAGGAGACACTGAAAAGGGATGTCCAACATGTAACACCAAATTGGCCTGTCAAGGTTTTATATATATATATATGTGTGTGTGTGTGTGTGTGTTGTTATTACTGCTTGTTTCATTTTATTTTATTCTTAAAGCTGATGTTTGCTGCGATTTGCTTCACTATGGGAAATCCCAGATCCAAGAATACTGATTTACAGCTTCAATCATCATCTGACAAACACAGCCCTGGCTAAGTGAGAGCTGATCTATAACAGTATTTTGAATTTTCATAAGTTGCAACGTATCAGCCCAAAAGTGAAGAGTTTCACTCACCAGAAACAATTTTCTGAAATCAGCAAATATTTTTATGAAGAAAAAGTAAAGAATAAAGGGAGGGAAGAAAAAAAACCCTCCTGTAAAGATAACCTTCATACTTAAAAGTAAGACTCTATGCTGAAATGTGGTGAGCTCTGAGGTTTTTCATTATTTTTCTTATACCTCTCTCTCTCAGCCTGGGTTTAACTCTTGTCTTCCCTTACCCAGGTAGCCTTCCAGAAACTTAAACTGATGGGCTAGTAGCCTTGCTGGAATACCCAGAGTTAACCTGTAAGTCCCACAGCTTCTGCCAGGGGCTGTTGGCTGCTTACGGACCCAGAGCATTGTGGTGAGCCTCTCTGACATCGTTCTTCAAGTTTTCATGGAACACGAGACCGTTTCACATTGAATTATTTCCTCAGATCTATTGTGCATGTGCCCCCAAAAAACACTGCTTTTTTCAGTAAAGTTTTTTTCTGCTCTAGAATTCTCTCTATTACTTTGTTTAAAAAAACAAAAAGCATAATATTTTCACTTTTGGAAAATGTATGCAGTTACCAGTGAAACGAAAATGTCTAGGATATTCCTAGTTTAATTAGAAAGAAGAGACTAAAAATTTGAACAATAAAAATTTTATTTCAAAGATACCCCTAGTGTGTTCATTTTGAACATATGCAATATATTTTCTTGTGGGAATAATATCTTTGCTCTTTGAAATAAATTATTCTGTAAAACTGAAGCCTCCTAGCTTTGCTAGAATGGTTCACTAATTTATTTTACGAAAATTTAAATATTAAACTAGAAATTTTCAGGCTAGGGCTATGGCTTCCAATTTGTTTAGAGGAGCAAATATTTCTTCAAATGGAAGCTCATCAAAAGCTTAATACACAAAATAAAAAAAGCATGGAGTGCTTCTGTGCCCTCAAGTTAGTTTAAAAAAAAAAAAACTATTATGTATCATGTGTTAAAGAGCAGCACCTAATGGTAGAATCAGGTATTGCAGGCTAGCTCTCTTAGGCATTGGAAATACCATCGGCAAAGGAAGCCCACTAAGAGCTAAATTCTGAAAGTTTTGCATATAGAAAAAAAGACATTCTCTAAAGTAAAATATGTTCCTTGGTCTAGAGTAGATAGACGTAAAGGAGTGGATGATAGGAAAGTGCTTCCAAATGTCTTGTAGTTCTAAAACAATTGCAAGAATACACCCAATGTATCTTGAGGAGTCCACAGACCTGGCTACCAAATTAACATCATCTTCATATAATACTTTCAACTCATTATTTGGTAACTTTTTTATGGCTATCAAAGAACATTTTTATAGAATTATTTGGAAAAGAATTTCTATAAAGCCAATTTTGCTAAACAGCATCGATTTTGTGAAGTAAAAGATTAATATCACTTACTCATGAAAATAGAGAAGATAAAGACAATACAAAAATGCACATAATCGATTTTATTTCTATTTGGCTTTGAAACTCAGAGGCACAATATGATTGCACATAGAAAGACCATTTAGACTCATAAAAGATCAGTTAGGCTCAAAAAATTATTTGAATGCATTTTTTTTTTTTTCATTTTTAAGAGGCTTTGTCAACCCTTATTAACACACACAGTCAACACACACATTCACATACGAAAAAAATTGTTTAACTAAAAGTAACTCTTTAGAGAGTGGTATCTTTGGTTACTCACCATCTGCTTGATTTGCTATCTAGACTTTAAGTAACAAATCTATCAGTCAAAATGTGGAGAACCAGTTTTGGATATAAACAGAAAATTAAACACTCATATATATGCCCACTCTGACCCCATGCCCAGCTGAACTTCCCTCTGAGTTGGTTTGAAAGCTAACAGTCACCTGAGTAAGAGGAAAGAGAGGAGGACTCCAGCTTCTGTGAATAAGTACCAGTCGTTACAGAGAGCCAAAGACAGTAGTCCTGTGGAGTCAACAGGAGATCCAGGCTCTTGTCTTCTTTGCTGGTAACAGCTGCATGACCAGTCTACAGGTCTCCGTATTAAAGGTGGGCAGCTTGAGGGTCAGAGATGTCAGGTAAATCACCTGGTGTATATAGCTTGTGATGGTAAACTTGTGATCCAAAGCCCATCCACTCTCCACTACATCATGATGCTTTTTAGACCATAGCTATTGGAATAACCTGGGGGGTGGGAGGGATGAGAAGTCATGGGTCAAGAAAAGGTAACGAGCTTTATCAGCGTTACCCAGCTAAGCCCAAAGATAAACCCAAACCTGAATCTAAATCCTTCACTTTCAAAAGGGACCTTTATTTTCTCCTAGATTATTGTGCCACATTTAGAGTAAAATATTCCATGCAAATAGTAACCAAAAGAGCCCCTGGATGGTTATATTAATATCAGGAAAAAATAAACTTTAAGTCAAAAACTATTACAAGAGACAAAGACGAGAATTATATAATGATAAAAGGGCCAATTCATCAAGAAGATGTAACAATTATGAATATATTTGAAACAAAGGTTGACAGAAGGGAAGGAAGAAGTAGTTCTACAATGATAGTTGGAGACCTCAATACATCACTTTCAATAATTGATAGGACATCTAGACAGAAGATCAATGAGGAAATAGAGAACTTGAACAACACTATAAACCATCTAGGCCTAAGAGACATATATAGTACAACTCAGAATCGACTCAACAGCAACTAACAGCAATCACCCAACAACAGCAGAATACACATTCTCCACTGCACACGGATTATTCTCCTGGATAGATCATACATTAGGTAACAAAACAAGTCACAATAAATTTTATAAAAGATTGAAATTATCTTCTCTGACAACAATAGAATGAAACTAAAAATCAGTAACAGAAAGGAAATTGGAAATTTCACAAACATCTAGAAATTACCACACACGATTAAACAACTAATGGGTCAAAGAAGAAATCAGAAGGGAAATTAGAAAATACTTAAGAGGTGAATCAAAATGAAAGCACACTGTAGCAAAACTTGTGGGATGCTGCAAAGGCAGGGCTCAGAGGAAAATGTATAGTAGTAAATACCTACATTAAAAATAAGAAAGATCTCAAATTAATAACCTTACTTTACACCTTCAGGAAATAGCAAATGTAGAGCAAACTAAGGCCAAAACCACTAGTAGGCAGGATATTAGAGCAGAGAACAGAAAAAGAAAAACAATAGAGAGATCAACAAAAGTAAAAGTTAGTTCTTTGAAAAGAAAAATAAAATGGGCAAACCTTCAGTTAGATTGACAAAAGAGAGAGAGAGAGAAGACAAAATTAAGTAAAATTATAAATGAATGTGGGGAGATTTACTACTGATCATCATTGTTGTTGTTGCTGTTAGGTGCCGTTGAGTCGGTTCCGACTCATAGCAACCCCATGTACAACAGAATGAAACACTGCACAGTCCTGAACCATCCTCACAATTGTTGCTTTGTTTGAGCCCATTGTTGCAGCCACTGTTTCAGCCCATCTCGTTGAGGGTCTTCCTCTTTTCCGCTGGCTGTCTTCTTTACCACTGACCCTCTACTTTACCAGCATGATGTCCTTCTCTAGGGACTGGTCCCTCCTGATAACATGCCCCAAGTAAGTGAGACGAAGTCTCACCATCTTGACTTCTAAGGAGCACTCTGGCTGTACTTCTTCCAAGACAGACTTGTTCCTTCTTCTGGTAGTCCATGATATATTCAATATTCTTTGCCAACACTGTAATTCAAATGCATCAATTCTTATTCATTATCATTTTTCCTCATTATTATTTATTATATTCTTCCTTATTCATAGTCCAGCTTTCACATGCATATAAGGCGATTGAAAATATTATGGCTTAGGTCAGGAGAACCCAAGTACTGGTCATACAGAACTAAAAAGGATTATAAGAGAATATTAGGGAAAATTGCATACTGAAAAATTAGATAATCCAGATGAAATGGAAAAATTCTTAGAAACACACCAATTACCTAAATAGACTCAAGAAAAAATAGAAAATCTCAATAGACCTATAACAAGTGAAGAGATTGAATCTGTAATCAAAAACCTTCCAAAAAAGAAAAGTCGAGGACCAGGCGTCTCCGCTGGTGAATTCTACTAAACATTTAAAGAAGAATTAATATCAATCTTTCTCAAACTCTTTAAAAAACATAAACAACAACAACAAAAACTCCACTGCCATCTAGTCGATTCTGACTCATAGTAACCCTATAGGACAGAGTAGAACAGCCCCCATAGGGTTTCCAAGGCTGTAAATCTTCACCTTTTGGTTAGCAGCCAAGCTCTTAACCACTGCACCACCAGGGTTCCAAAAAAAACAAGCTGAAACTGGCAGAGCCAATTTTGTTAGAGCTGTGGAAACCTCTCAAAAGGTTACAGCAAATAGGTAAATACTGAATTAAAAAAAAAAAAAAAAAGTGGCATCAAAACCATAGGAAAGCTTTGGTTTTCTACTCACCTGGACTCCACCACCTCCCTGGCTTGGTGGTCATCTTAAAGCCACAGCAACAAACGTTCCCAGAAAAGGAGCCTGGTCTCTGGCTCCAGATGGACCAGAGCAAACGTTGCTTCCACATTGCGGTTTGTTCTAACCTGTGTGAGGGCTAGCTGAAGGACTGAAGGAAGATGCTTTCTCCGCTGGGTCTAATTCACAGCAAAATTGTAACCACCTGTAGCCACCTGGGGCTAAAGCGTGTAATTGAGGCAAACAATAGAAGGCTAAGAACGGAGAGAAGAACCCCGGGAAAGAGTTTCACTGGATAATCAGGGCATTCAAAAGTATATGGGGGAATTGAGAGAGCCACACATAATGATTTGGTTTGCTAGTATTTTGCTGAGAATTTTCACTTCTATATTCATAAGGGATATTGGCCTGTAATTTTCTTTTCTTGCGGTGTCTTTATCTGACTTTGATATCAGGGTATTGCTTGCCTCATAGAATAAGTTAGGAATCATTCCCTCTTATTTTGTTTTGGTTTTTTTGTTTGTTTGTTCGTTTTTTTTTTTTTTTTTTTTTGGAGCTCTGGTGGCACAGTGATTAAGTACTCAGCTGCTAACTGAAGCGACAGTGGTTCGAACCCACCAGCTGCTCTATGGGAGAAAGATGTGGCAATCGGCGTCTGAAAAGATTTACAGCCTTGGAAACTCTATATGGTTGCTATGGGTCAAAATTGACTCAGCTGCGATGGGTTTTGGTCTATGGAGGGACTGGAGCACAGAACTGCTCACCCCACCATCTCGATCTGGAGACCTAGTGTATTCTTATTTATTTATTTTTAATTCCTGAGTAATTTCTTTTTTCCCAATGGAAATGATTTTGTTCACATTTAGAGTACTGTTCGGTTGGTTAATTGGGTCTACAAACAAACATCATTTCACTTACCTACATGTTTAGAACACCAGGACTTTTATTCATTCTTTGGATGAGATTTTTTTTTCCCTTTTACCTTTTTTTTTTTGTTTGTTTTCATTAAACATCTGTCAGTTTCTCAACCTTGTAACTCAGCAGGGGTAAAAATTTCACAACATATTTTAACAGGCCAATACTGATATCTGAACAAGCTCTAGGTATTCTAGTCATATAAAGCTCAGTAGGGGTCAGACACTCAGATACAAAATAAGAATAAAATGTATTCTAAAAATAGTGTGCCAACTTATCATTTACAATAATATCCTTAAGAAGCTGTAGCTACAGCTCTTTTGCCATATTCACTTAATAAGCTTTCACTGAGAGCTTCCTCTTGGTATGGAAGATACAGCTGTCATCAAGACTTTATCCCTGCCTTCAGGAAACTCACAATCTAGTATGACCACGTGTTCCCAACACACATTTTCAAACGTATATTGCTCATTGCCTAATCAATGTGTCTCCAAAAATTTACGTTAAAACTTACTTGTCTTTGATAAATTGAGTCACTTTGAATGCCATTTAAAAAATCCTATGGTGTGGCGAATCCTTTTATAATGCAAATAATACTTCTAATTTGGTATTTAGATTTTTATATCTTGGGTTTTCTCCAAGTTGTACATAATTTCTTTGTTGGTCACACAGCTATGCTATCCTGGATAAAACACTAAACTGTGAGGGAAAACACCTGGGTTTAAGTGTAGGTCAGCCTTAGTTTCCCCGTCTGTAAAATAGGGATAACTTGTCATAAGCTTGATAGGAAGAAGAGCTATGAAATGGTATGTGTGCTTATTGGTCTCCCATGTGACCCTCAGTGATTCTCGTCTCTTGGTATCTATGCTCTTATGGAGTCTCCTCCTATACTGAATTGGGGCTACTTTATATGATTAACCGAATACCGTGGAAGTGATGGTGTGTCACTTCCAGGATTGGGTCACAAAGGGCATTGCAGCATCTGCTTTTTTCTCCTGGATCACTTACCCTCAGGGAAGTGAACCACCATCTCATCAGACACTCAAGAAGTCTTATGGAAATGTCCATGTGGAACTGATGCCTCCCAACAACAGTCATATGAGGGAGGCCATCTTTAATGTGGGTCCTCCAGCCCCAGTCAAGCCTTCAAATGACAACAGCCCTAGCTGACCTCTTGACTACTACTTCGTGAGAGACCCTGAGCCAGAACCACCCATTCAAGCCACTCCTGAATTTATGACCTACAGAAAATAGAAAAGTTAATAAATATTTATTATTGTTTTGAGCTGCTGGCTTTTGATGTAGTTTTTTTTTTCTTTTTTAATACTGCAATAGATGACTAGAAGAGAATGTGAAAGTTCTGTGTAAATAACAAGGAGAAAGGTAAAAGTAAGTTGGAAAGAGTACCTCTCTCAATCATTCATTCAACAACTATCCACAGACACTGTGCCCAGTTCAGTGTCATGTCTATGATTATCGTGGTAGGCAAAGCACAGACCCTTTCCTTGTGGAACTCACAACGCATCCTGGAACACGACCGCTAAACAAATAATTACAGTGAAGTGTGGAAATCCACCATGTCAGGAAAATGCAGGATGCTTTTGAACCCTGTATCAAGGGAATTAACCAATTCTAAGAGGTCAAGGAAGGCTTCTTGGAGGAAAAACTTTTGAATTTAAGAAGTTATTGGGATGAATAGAAGATTGAGAAGCAAAGAGGTGTATTTTTCTTTAGTTAACAAATTGGAATAAATGAGTTTGGCTTTGAAAAACTCAGAATTGCTGGTAACAACTTCCATTCATACTTTCAGTAAAAACCTGAATGTCTGCTGTGTGCCAAGAACTGCACTAGACTCTGGGACCATCAGTGAATGAGAGACACCAAAATACCTGCATTCTTCATTGCTTGTACAGGGGGGAGAAAAACTCTACTCTGCAGAGGCAGTACCATAGTAATAGCTAAGACCCAGACTGCCCATTAAAATCCAAACTCTACCCCTTACCAGGTTTTTGACCTGGAGCAAGATATTTAACCTATCTGTGCCTCAGTTTCCTCAACTGCACCTGTCTCCTGGGTTGCTGCAGGAAATTAAATGAGCTGACACATGTGAAACCCTTAGAACAATATCCAGCACATGGTACCAAGACCAAAACCAAACCCACTGCCATTTAGTTGATTCTGACTCATAGTGACCCTACTGGACACAGTAGAACTGCCCTCAAAGGGTTTCCAAGGCTGTAAAGCTCTACGGAAGCAGACTGCCACATTATTCTCCCACAGAGCAGCTGGTGAGTTTGAACCACCGGCCTAAGTAAAGAGTTTTAACCACTGTGCCACCAGAGCTCCCAGCACACAGTAAGAGGTCAGTAAATTACAGTTGTCTTTGGTTTCTTTGTCGTCATGCTCACTGAGCTCGGGACTTTACCATTCTTAACTCACTTTCTTCTGTTGCCAGTTAAAGAGGGTTTAAGGTTAAATTTAAAATACACTGGATCCTCACAAAGTAGGTCATTTCTGTTTCAGCGTAAGGTTGCCATCCTGACTAATTTATTGCCTGAATAATTCTGAAATGCAAATGTACAAGAGTTCTCACCATGTTGCAGATAGAACAATGTTTCTTATCCAAGAACTTGTTTCATCTGTTAAACAACCCCCAAAATAGGCTCTGTCTACACAATACTAAAATGACCTGTCGAGAAATATGAAATTTAACATGGTATAGTCCCAGAGAGACTGCCTATACATTTAAATGCAAGCTTTAAGAATATTTCTGCATCCAATCAAATATTTTGAATAAGTAAATACAGACTAAAATAAGAGTGTTGGCTTTGAGAACAATAAACTCCAATGTCTTCCTAATTTCCTTTATCCTGTTCATTTCTTTCCCTCCTGGTTTTGCATGGAAAACCCTGGTCAGGAACGGATGGTTCCTCGACAGAGCTTCATCACTAGGTAGCTTACTAACAATGATTTCCTGTGTTTCAGGCCCCAGAGAGTAGCCTTAACTGGAGGCTTCAGTGAAAAGCAGACCATCACAGAATCGTAGACTCTAAAGATGGAAACGACCTTCGAGGTCATCTTGTCCACTCTCTTGTTAACTCACTCCTGTTCCCCACAGCATAGTCTCAGGGGCTTTCGGCAGCCAACTTGTCAATGATTCCAGCACCACCAGCTCTGCCACTGGACCCCTGGAGGGACCACTCCACTGTCTAAAAGACCTTTCTCTTAGGTAATTTTTTTCCTTGATATTCAGCCCAATTTTACCTTCTCTTAGCTTCATCCCATTATTCATGACATACCCCATTGGACCAGGCTAAGCATCCCTTCTCCTCTTTCAGTGTAGATACCTTGTCAGATTAATTACGACATCAGCAGCTTCAGCGAGCCGCGTTCACAAGGTTCAACACCGTAGCATTTAGGCAGATGGATCAAGGCATGAATGCCTCATCTAGAAATTTACAGAAAGAACGCGCCACTGACTGCAAGAAGATCTTTTCTTCTTTGTCCCTCATTATTCACTTTCACAGCTTGCTGAGGGTTCAATGTTAGAGCAGTGAAGTGTTTGATACTTCTCTCTTCCCTTAAATCTTTCTCTTTCTCTCAGTTTCTTTTTCTGGCTCCAGGATAGTCAGAAAAGGCCTCAAGAATGCTCTCTCCTCCACCCCTTAGATGGTGGTTTACCAAGCCATAGCCTTTTACACCCAGTAAAACCCAAAAAGCAAACCCATTGCCGTCGAGTCGATTCTGACTCATAGCAACCCTATAGGACAGAGTAGAACTGCCCCATAGGGTTTCCAAGGAGCAGCTGGTGGATTTGAACTGCTGAAAGCGATCCCAGTATTCACTGCAGCCTTTAGCTCTGGAACATAACAGCCCTATTCTTTTTTTTTTTCCCATAGAAAAATTTATACATACATTGTTATGTGACTCTAATTGCTCTCCCCATACTGTGATAGCACACTCCTCCCTTCCACCGCTGATTCCCCATGTCCATTCAACCAGCTCCTAACCCTTTCTGCCTTCCCATCTCACCTCCAGACAGAAGCTGCCCATTTAGTCTCTTGTGTCTACTTGAGCTAAGAGGCACACTCCTCACGAGTTATCACTTTATGTCCCACAGTCCAGTCCAATCCCTGTCTGAAGAGTTGGCCTCAGAAATTGTTATAGTTCTGGGCCGATAGAG
>NW_004443941.1:2089164-2124962 GCF_000243295.1 Trichechus manatus latirostris | reverse complement strand
ACATAATTCTTAGGGTTTCTTCATTTTTTTTTTAATCCTTTTATCTGATTTTTCCTCAAATAAGTTGGTGTCAAGTGCTTTATCTTCAATCTCACCAATTGTGACTTCCATTGCCTCAATTCTGCTCCTATGACTTTCTGTTGAGTTGTCTAATTCTGAAATTTTATTGTTAATCTTTCAGATTTCTGATTGATGTCTCTCTGTGGATTCTTGCAGCCTTTTAAATTTGTCAGTATGCTCTTCTGTAATCTTTTTAATTTCCTCTATTTCGTGTTCTGTGTTTTGCTTAATTTCCTTCCTAATTTCTTGAAGAGTTCTGTATATTAATCTTTTGTATTCTGCCTCTGGTAATTCCAAGAAATTTTCCTCCTCTGGAAAATTTCTAGATTATTTTGGGAGCTTTCTGAAGCCATCGTGGATTGCCTCTTTATGTGATTTGATAATTGTCGTCTCCAAGCCATCAATAAGTTATTATATTTATTTAGTTTACATTTGCTTACTGTGTCCTAACTTCTTGTTTTGTTTTGATATGCCCAAATAAGCTGCTCGTAAGAGCTAGTTTGATTATTGGCACCTTTGAAACTCTAATGTCCTGTCACCAGGGGTTAGATCTGTTGCTAGGTACGTGAGCTCAGGAGTCCACCCACTCCTCCTGTATGGATTCAGCTCAGGTGCCCAAGTAGATAGCCATCAAGTGTGTGGTGTAGGCTCTCACTTACAGTCCTAGACATGCATGGGTGATTGGTGTAGGCACAGGTATCTGGCTGCAGCAGGGGAACACACTCTGAGCAGGGCAGGGGCTGACAGCCACCCCAAGTGTCCAGAAGGAAGGCTTCTCCCTGCTCCCTAGAGCATGTAGGTGGGTGGGTTTTGCAGCCAGAGTATGAGCAGCTAATGCTGTTGGCTGTAAGGTCTGGGAGGCACCTCTTATTCATGGGTCCCTATTGCAGGTGAACTGCCATATTCTAACTCCCTAGATTGCCTTGGGTTTATAAAACTGAGGAGGAGGTTTTTCAACTTGGTTTTATTCATATTTGCAAATTAACATGCCAAGTTTGTGTGTTGCTTTGGGGGAAGGCTGTTAACTGTGTGAGTGCACATGTGTGTCTTTATAAAATCACTGTGTGGTTTGTGAATTTTGAAATTGTTTCTTGGTCATGAAAAGTAATGACTTTCAAATATTTTTGCCACATCTTAAAATAGAAATATAGCACAACTCAATACATTATATGCCTATGTATACACATATGTTGTTGTTGTTGTTGTTGGGTGACATGGAGTCACCAGGTCTTTCTCCTGCAGAACCGCTAGGTGAGTTTGAACCTCCAACCTTTCAGTTAGCAGCTGAGTGCTTAACCAACGTGCCCCCAGGGCTCCTCATATATAAGTATATAATATAATATATATACATATATAAATATGTACACACACACACATATATGTAAAATAAAATTTCAGGAAACAATATTTATCCTTACCATGTATGGTACACTCTATTTTCTCTTCTCATTTACTTTAATTGTTTAAAAACGTTAGTCTCAACCCATTAAATTGCTTTTACAGCCCTCTAATGAGTCAAGATGAAGCATGTGAGAAGCATTAATCTAGAGACCTGCCTCACCTCTCACCCAGAGGGCAGTGGTTGGCGGGGTCCAGTGGCAGCCTCTACCCTTTGCTCCCATCTTCACTGTGATCAGTGGCCAGACCCCTCAGGAAGACCCACTTCATTTGGAAACCAGCCAACTTACGTCAACCGCCCCAGGAAGTTTCTGATTTCCTGAGCTTTGCTCCCAAGAAAGGAGGGAGACAGAGAGGTCAAGATCATCAAGAAGACCGCCAAGCTGAATCACCATGTCAACTTTCTCCCAAGAGGCTCAAAGCCCACCGAGCTTACTGTACAGATGAGGAGTGGGGGCAGCGGCTGCAGGGGTAGAGACATAAGTCCTTCTGAGATTGATTTTATAATCAGGCTTCCAGCTATAAGCCCCATGGGGCAGTCACCATTTGACCATTTTGTTAAAACCTCTCAATAGCAATATCAATAGATATGCAAAGATACCTCAAAAAGGGCTTTCCACTAAATGATGCCAATGGGGAAATTATTCAGGTTTTCATGGCCCCTGTTTAAATATTTTCTTTCCTCTCAGGACTCTTCTGTTTCTTAGTGATTATTTATTTAAATTGCATGACATGTGAGAATTCAGGAAAGCTATTTGCTTGTGTAACTGGTTTCATTTACTGGTCCTCCCTAAACTGATGATTCCCCTTTTTCACAGGAAAGGATATATGGAAACACCTGTGGCTGTTGTGTTGTTGTTGGGTGCCAGCGAGTCAATTCCAACTCATAGTGACCCCATGTAACAGAGTAAAACACCCCCATAGGGTTTTCTTGGCAACCATCTTTACAGAAGTAGATCACCAAGTCTTTTCTCCTGAGGAGCCGCTGGGTGGGTTCAAACTGCCAACCTTTCTGTTAGCAGCCAAGCACTTAAGCTTCGCACCACCAGGGCTCCTTTACTTGTGGATAGTTGGAGTGAAAGATGGCCATTCCTGTCTCAGACCATGTATCCAAAGATAACACTGCATGATGGAAGCCAGAGCTCCTTCAACATTGGCATACAAGTCAGCCTGATTTCAGGGATGTCTGCTTTATAGAAGCCTGTATGACATGGAGGCTTGGACCAAGTAGCAGAGATCTGATCAGTCCCATTTGGCAGTTGAAGAACCTAAGGCTCAAGGAGATTGAGCAATTTGCCCAGGGCCACAGAACCCATGGGGGAGCTGAGATTTAACCTAGTGCTTACGGATCCAAAACCTACACTCCTCTCTTCAAAAGGCCATTTCACTAATGCACATGGATTTGCAGCATCGAAAATCCAGGGTTTCTTATACCTACGTGAGGATTCATGACATAGGCATTCTTAATCCATGCAAACACACTTCAGAAATTAAAACTGAAGTCAAGGTTAAAATGCAGTTAGTTGAACACGTTTGCATTTTAACCCCAAAAAGTCCATAGTGTATATAAAGAAGTGAGTGAAGGCAAACCAGAGCAGTGGAGAGAAAGCATGTCTCAGTTTTTTAAAAATAAGCAAAAATATTTATCAAAAATGGATAAGGAATAGCTATTTTGCAGAAGGACTCTTTGGAAAAGCAAGTTCATGTGTGCATTTAAAACAGTTACTTGATTTTATTTTTAAAGAACAGATATGCCTCTTAAGAAACATGCATTATGTAAAGTGTGGTTTGTGGGTATCTTTGCTCTACCAACTACAGGGGAAAGCAACAAGATAGTCATCCGTGTTTAAAATTAGCCTATCGGCACTGATCTCAGCATTGGTGATGATCAATCCTGTGATTGGGATGGACACATTTCTCTACCCACACAGTTGGTGATTAAATCCAGAGTCCCTGCACAAATGCTGAGAGGCACAGCCTGCTTACAGATGGGAAGTGGTATTCCCTTTGAGCACATGGTGGTATTTGCTCTCTTCCTTCCAAAAGAAGGCATAAATACGTCTTTTTTTTTTTAATCACTCTTATAAGAGCCACGTAGGAGAGCCTTCAGCCCAACCTTGACCTTTCTGCTGATGCCAACATACAAATGTGTTTACACACTCAAGAAACCTCATTAATCACTGCAGCTTCAATGGAAACAAAGATAAGGAGACAGACTAGGGATAGAGGGTGAAGAGGAAAATGAGTGGTCAAGGAAATCTTAGATAGAACACATCTATCAGACAGTTCACATAAAAGGTATTCCAGAAGGATCCAAACGCCTGTACAACCCAGGCATTCTCCAGCCAAACACACTGACTTGCAGTTTGAATGATACTGCACCTCCTGAGGGAGCTCTGGTGGCTGGAGCAGTGGTTAAGATCTTGGCTGCTAACCAAAAGGTCAGCAATTTGAATCCACCTCTTGATTATTTTAAAATAATGTTAACCTCCCTCCCTAAATCTCTCAAGCCTTAGGATATATCAAAGAAAAAAAAAACACCAGACCTGTTTCGACTCATGGCGACCCTATAAGACAGAGTAGAACTGCCCGTAGGGTTTCCATATACATATGGATTTGAACTAACAACATTTTGGTTAGTAGCCAAACACTTAACCACTGTGCGACTGGTGCCCCTAGAATGTATAAGCAGAGTAATAAAATATGTAAATGGATGAGAGACCGGTTATTGTGAAAAAAGATGGTTAACCTCAAGTTAACCTGACTAGACATGTGAATAAAGTCCTTTAAAAGCGCAAGGCCCACCAGGGCCAACGTAGGTCTTTCACGGCTGTTCTGTGACTGAATAAGTTTCCATGAGCCCAACTTACCTCACAGAATAATTCTAAAAATAAGAAAGAAATAATCAAGCCTCAGCATATGAAAGTCTGTCACTTGAATTTCTGCCTCCTCTCCTATTTGTATCACTGCTTTCAGCAGGTTGGCATGAGGAAAGGATTTGGTTTTCTGAATCCTCCCAACCTAAGGGGCTGGACTCTCAGGCCAGAGTGATCTTTCCACCTCAGCTAACTGAGACTCTAATTGTATTTAATTCCCTACAATCAAGGGATGTGGACATCTACAGGGTTCCCTCTTGCACACACTCTTTTCTTCCTGGCTGTGGGTCGTACCAAGAGGACCAGACCAGAAGTGAAGTCATCTGACTTCTAGTTTCAGCCGCGTCATTGTCTTCCTCTATGATGTCAAGTCCGTCGCTTAACCTCTCTGGACCCTTTTTTTCTTCCTCTACTAAATAGGATGGTAATGACAATGCCTTAACCACTCACGAGCTTGTTGTGAGGATCTGCAAGATCAGCATGTGAGAGCACTTTTTAAAGAATAAAAGAGAAGAAAAATATAAGGTAGTTCTGGGTTCTGCCTTGGAGATTTTTCCTGACAGCCTTCTTTTATGAGAAGCGTACAGAGCTGATCGGCAATAATAAAGCAATAGTCATGTTAGAGTGAGACTCTCGGGACTTTCTATCTGCTTGATTCCCGCACCAAGTTCATCAAAGGGAAGATAGCAGCAAGGCCAGCTCCCAAATAATACAACCATTGGCCTTTTGTGTAGACCTGATATTCAACCATTAGAGTTTCATTCCTTTGGGTTAAATTTTCTCCTGAAGAAGCAGCACACGGTGATATTAAGTTATTTATAGTCTTTTCTACTTTAGTATGCCTTAGTTTCCTGAGCTCCATTCTAACACCACAGCCAGATGAAACAGTGTAGCTGGAAGGTAGGAGAAAGAAGGAATCCAGTGCAAAACCTCGTTTTACAGATTGAGAAAGTGAGGCTCAAAAGATTGAAGATAGTTGTCCAATATTACACAGCTAATCAATGACAGAACTACAGCAGCCTCACACCATCAAGCCAATGTCTTCTTTACTGTACTCCATGCTGACAATTTCTCTGTACCAAATGCATTGGGAAAAAAAAACAGCTTTGGGCCAATGGGCTCTGTTTGGCACCTAGTTGACTTCTGGGTGCACAGCAGATACTCAGTAAATGCCTTTTGATTAATTATTAATAAAACTTTATTGCAGGGCACTTGTGTTATTTTTTCCAATTGCTTTCACATTTATAATCTCTTCTTTATCTGCATAGCTGATAGGGTAGGTGTTATCCAACTCAAGAACAGGAAGCTTAGGCTCTGGAAGGTGACATGCTTTTCAAGGTAGCACAGAGCCTAGCTGGAACCCAGAGGCCCTGACTTGCTCCCTGGTGTTCTTCTGCGGTCCAGAATCAACAACTCCAGGAGTCAAAAGAGTTAATGTGGGTGCAGCTGCAACAGCAAAAACAGGAGCATCAGATGGCCTCTTGCCTGCTTGTAGAGGTGACTTTGTGTCCTCAGGAAGCTTTCTCCACCCTCGCGGTGAGGGAGGGGCAAGCAGGCACCGGCTTTTACTAGCTCAGTTTACGATGGAGAAACACTCAGGCTTGCCGCCGACGTGCCCACTACCCCCACACAGGGTGCAAGAAGTGTCCCAGCCCCTGCCTTCAGGGCTCCTGGGCTTCCACCCCCCCCCCAAGATTCAGTTCTAGTTGTCACGCGTTGTAATTTCTTCCTGGGTCATCTAAAGTCCTTCGAGCAGCATTAATGCCTTTTTTGTTTAAGGAGCTCACACACACACATACACTTTTTACATACTTTTGAAATTAATTATTTCCACGTAACTATTTTCTCCCATGAACTAGACTCTTAGATGACAGAATCAGAGCATCTGACTTGTTATCTTTGTATCTCCAGCACCAGCTGAGGGTAGCATGCAGACTCAGCAAATATTTGTCGAAGTGAAATGAGGGTGGCTACGATACCACCTGGGAGGGGTGAGACGTTATGTCACTAACCTCTCTCTCTGAATTAGCTTGTTCTTGCTCTGTAGTCTGGACGGGGGCTTTGGGGTAGCTGGAGCCCCAGTGTCTTGAGGGAATGTGACAAAGACAGAAAGAAGGAAGAGCTGACCGAGAACACGGCCCAGAGTAGACAATGGAGTCCTGCGCCCAGAACCCCAGATTGCAGATCTCAGTTGCATTTTATTGCAAGTCTCTGCAATTCTGCTTGAGGAGAAGAATTTTACAAACATTCAGGATCCAGGACAGAAAAGTTGCAAAAACTGACACCAACTAAACACGTGGGAAACTATCAAAGCAGTGAGTCTGACCAGGCCTCACCTTACCACAGTCATGATTCAAGGAGCAAATCTTGTTGTTATTGTTCTAAGAAGAGACTTCAGGTGTCTTCAGCTGGGGCTGTCTGCGTGGACCACGAATTTCTTCTCCAGGCATAACTGGGGGTACTTGCTTTTCTACTCACCTCCAGATCATTTTTCCCAAAGGAAGTCCAAGAATGAGCTTCTACTAGCATGAAACTAAATGTCTACCGGTCTGGGCAAAAGGGTTTGGTGCAGTCTAATAGTATTGAGGAGCCCTGGTGGTGTAGTGGTTGGGAGCTTGGCTGCTAGCCAGAGGGTTGGCAGTTCAAATCCACCAGCCACTCCTTGGAAATCCTATGGGGCAGTTCTACTCTGTCCTGTAGGGTTGCTATGAGTTGGCATCAACTCAGCGGCACCTAACAAAAATAGTATTGGGGAGGAAAGTGAAAGAAACAATGTCTCTTGCAACATACAGAAACAAGATTGAGTTCTGAATAAATCAGAATTGGCTGGGGTCTCTTTTATAGACACAGGCTATATTTTTTAAGAAAGGGGAAAATGGGTTGCTGATCTTATCTCTATGGCTCATTGTGGCATTTTTGGATTCTGTTTCTGTTTGTTTTTTCATTTGTTTGTTGACTCTTGAGCAGTTGATTATTTAATATGCACCCATCACTGCTCATCTATTATCCTATTAAACTCTCCCATCAGATCTATGTGTTAGATTTTGTTGTATCCACTTCCCAGATGAGTACATTGAGAGAGACATATTAACTAGCCCAATATCACACAGCTAGAAAGCAGCAAAGCAAAGTGATTCATATGCAGGCCTAGTTGATTCCAAAGCCCTTGCATTGTCCAATATTCAAAGCCATTTCTTTGTCCCATTACCCGCCTCCCCTACTTCCATGAATCTTTTCTGCGGACCAGCCAGGTACAGAGCATTATGTTGGTTTATGTGGGAGTGACAAAAGAAGAAGAGAAGATCTGAACCTCTACCCCCAAGGGCATCGTCAATAATGAATAGGGAAAGTACCAATAAATGTTGATTACTTAGATTATTACACTTGACTAGGGGGTCTATGTCCCTTTATGTGGTCTGAGATATAAAGAATGTGCCAAATGTATGGTTCCCACTGAGCATGGAAACTGAGAAGGCCCCAGCATGCCACCTGGAAGAACTTGAAAATTACCCACTTTACACGTTATTGCCATCCATGGCTAAATATTTTGGTTTTGACCATTTTTTTCCTACAGAATTTTAAAATCCAGGAAGTAGGAGAGCTTGTATGTTACCTTCTACCATTTAGGGAAATCAAGGTACATAGTAGTAAATTTAAACTAAGTCATTTTTTCTTCTGTAGGTTACCCCTGTTAGAAACTTAGAATAAAAATAGGGGGAAAAAAAAGACTCAAAATTGAAAGAAAGATATTTAAGAGAAAGAACCTAACCAAAAGTGAATCTGTATATGTAATAAAACAAAACAAAACAAAACCCATTGCCAATGAGTCGATTCCAACTCATAGTGACCCTACAGGACAGAGTAGAACTGCCCCATAGGGTTTCCAAGGGTGGTGGATTTGAACTGCCAACATTTTGGTTAGCAGGCAAACTCTTAACCACTTCACCACCAGGGCTCTGTATGTGTAGTAGAACCTGAGTTACGGCACAAAGTCGGGCATTTTAAACCCAACAAATATTTGTGGACTGTTTTGCCATGGAGCCCACACTTACAAACTCCAAATGCCTTACAATGAGCTAAAAGACACTTTCCAGTCTGGTTGCAACCTAACCTCCCAGTCCCACTTCCTCCCTTTTCCCAAAATACAGTCTGTGCCCCAGCCCCATGTACTTCATCTCAGGCTCTTCCAGAACTCTCTGCCTTTGAGTCTGATGCTCCTTCTGCCTGAGCTGATTTCCTTCCCTATTCCCTTCACTACCTAGTGATTCATCCTGCTAAACCTTCTCATTTACCTCCTCATCAGCATTTTCTTCCATTCCCACAGGAAATACTCAAGGTAGTACTTTGGCTCTCGTGGACTTGTTCTAATTTTCTTCATCTTCAACTTGAACTTGCATAGGAGCAATTGATGGTCTGTTCCACAGTTGGCCGCTGGCCTTGTTCTGACTGATGATATTGAGCTTTTCCATAGTCTCTTTCCACAGATGTTGTCGATTTGATTCCTGCGTATTGCATCCGGTGAGGTCCACTTGAATAGTTGCCATTTATGTTGTTGAAAAAAGGCATTTGCAATGAAGAAGTCATTGGTCTTGCAAAATTCCATCATGCAATCTCCAGTGTCATTTCTATCACCAAGGCCGTATTTTCCAACTACCGATCCTTCTTCTTTATTTCCAACTTTTGCATTCCAATCACCAGTAATTATCAATGCATCCTGATTGCATGTTCAATCAATTATAAACAGACTACAGAATTTGGTAAAAATCTTTGATTTTTCATCTTTGGCCTTAGATGGCACCTAACAACAACAACGCGACAACACAGGAAGTGTTCTTTCTCTATCCCATAATACTCGGGACATAACCAAAGCAGCAGAAAGGTCTGGACTGAGCCCAAGCTGGGTCCACTGCTGGGAATTAGATCTGTTCGGGGATGTCTGATGAACAGGTGGGACAGGAGCAATGGACTTGTGTCTGGTGCCCAGACAGAGAGCTTGCTGTGAGTAAAACCCAAAAGCCCGATGTCCTTTTAAACCTCTGTAAGATGTTGAGGACAAGCAGCACTGCCTTGGACTTCTCCATCAGTATGCTTCATGTGGCATTTGCACTCCAAGGAAGCTACAGCCCCCACAGAAGCAGCAGTTGTGGCCAAGGAGGCAGAAGGGTTGGGACGTCTACAGATCAATAGTATCCAGCAGCGGGTGCAGCAAAGCTCAGGGGGCAAGACCTACCCAGTGACCATGGCAAAACCGGAAGTAGTAGATGTCATATTAGTTGCCCAGACTTGGGTGTGAACACATGAGAGACAGTTGGGGAGTCCACAAACACCAAGAAGGGACTTTTCAGAGGGCTGAGGTAGGAACAAAGGCAGTGACATACAGGTTACATCATTACAGCACTGACTGACTTGCTTTGGTGTTAGATGAGTGTCCATCTCTCATCCTGGCCATTCTAGATAGAAAAAGCCACAAGAGCCATGAAGGGAGTGACCCTGCCTACTTCCTTTGTATCCCCCTGTTATGGATTGAATTGTGTCCCCCAAAATGTGTATCCACTTGACTTGGCCGTGATTCCCAGTACTGTCTGGTTGTCCACCATTTTGTGATCTGAAATGATTATCTTAGGTGTTGTAAATCTTAACCTCTATGATGTTAATGAGGCAGGATTAGAGGCAGTTATGTTAATGAGGCAGGACTCAATCTACAGGATTAGGTTGTATCTTGAGTCAATCTCTTTTGAGATATAAACAGAGAAGCGAGCAGAGAGAAGAGGGACCCCATGCCACCAATAAAGAAGCGCCAGGAGCGGAGCACTTCCTGCTGAGAAGCTCCTAGATCAGGGGAAGATTGGTAACAAGGACCTTCCCCCAGATCCAACAGAGAGAGAAAACCTTTCCCTAGAGCTAGCACCCTGAATTCAGACTTCTAGCCTCCTAGGCTGTGAGAGAATAAATTTCTGTTTGTCAAAGCCATCCACTTGTGGTATTTCTGTTATAGCAGCACTAGATAACTCAGACACACCACATGGAATCCTATGTGGCATCTGACACATATTGCCTGGTATTCAAGACATGAATGAATGAATGAATGAATGGTTGGCTGGTTGGTTGGTTAGGGGCTCTATTAGGAGCATTGTGCTCATTTCATAAAAAGCAAACAACATGAACAAGAGCACAGAGAAGAGCAAGGCGCTTGGAGGACACGGGAGAGAAAACACCAGTCTGACTCAAGTTAAACTGAATATTAGGGATGGTGGCACAGTGGTTAAGAGCTTAGGCTGCTAACCAAAAAGGTCAGCAGTTCGAATCCACCAGGCACTCCTTGAAAACCCTATGAGGCTGTTCTCCTCTGTCCTATAGGGTCGCTATGAGTCGGAATCAACTCAGTGGTAATAGGTTTAGTTTTTTGGTTTGGTGAGAAATTAGGTTAGAGAGAGAGGGTGGGGCCAGTCAATGGAGGGCCTTGAAACCAGGGCAGAGGACTTGAGACTTGGGGCCACAAGGCATCAAGGTTATTTATGAGGCAGGGCGTATATGTCTCTATACTAAACCAATGTGCTGTCGGTGAGAAAAAAAAAACGTTGTTGCTGTTAGCTGCCTTCGAGTTGATTCTGACTCCTGGTAACCCCACATAAACACAGTCAAACATTCGGTTTCTTGGGTTCTACACGATGTTAAACGACCAGTTTAACTGAATTTGTTCTCTCAACCAGTTAGTTTATTTGCCTAGTCGATTTTCAGAGTTTGGTTTGGGGGAGTATTTTGAGGACAGGGAACATGTTTATTTTTTGTTAATTTGTTTAACTGTACAGACATAATCCACAGTCAAACTTGCTTTACAGATGAGAACACTGAAGATCAGAGAAATGAAAGGAGTTTTTAATAAGGCTTGACGACAAATGGACTCCCACGTACGCAGGTCTGCTTGCCGGACCAAGAGCCTTCATCAGCTCTGCTCCCTTTGTGTGGGTATCTGAGTGAGTAAGCTTCTCTAACTGACTATTTGTACAGCTCTCGGAGCCTTTTATAACTCAATTGCTCAGTTTCTGGCTTCTCTCTCTGCACAAGCCCCCAGGTACTGAAACCACCAGATAGACATTAATTAAGATTTTTCACAATTACCACACTTCCTCAGAATCTGCTCTAAGTTCCAAAAGATTCCTCTGCAATCTGTTTTATTCTGTTCTTTCTTTGGCTTGTGAGCAAAGCCTGGTAGAGCTGAAGAAGAGAGACAAGGAGAGAAAGGGGAGAAGAAGGTCAGTTCCATTTAGGTTTTTTTTTTTTTAATTAAGCAGCCCACTTGCCTCAGTTTCCCTATCCTGCAGGGGGGCGGATTTAATGATGCATATCAAGAGATTTTACCACTAAATTCCTTTAAACCTCCTGAAAATCAATTAAAATCATTTAAAAAAGAGAGGAAGACAAAGGAGAGTGGGAGGAAAGGAAAACAGAAAGAAGGGATGGAGGGAAGGAAAGAAAGAAAGTCCCATGGTGTTCAACCTCTCCTTGCCCCGCTGGAGTCAGCTTCCAAGTGATTTCATGACCACTCAGAACATCTGCCCCACCTGTTACACACGCCCTTCAAATTGACTTAGAATTTTACTACATTCTCAGCTAATAAAATTGTCCTTATTCATAGACCACGCTCTCCAGGTAAAGCTCAAATGGCCCCAACCTCACTTCTACTGGAACTTGCTCATTGTTGGTAGGTGTGCCATTATAGGCTGATTATATCTTATAGACTATGTCCTTTTCCCAGAACAGATGTCTCCAATGTCTTATCTCCAAAACAAAGTGCCAAAGGCCCATCCTCATAAGCCTCTTAATAAGAGCCAGTGAGAAGACGCACAGTGAAAACCAGGCCGTATCCACCTCCGTGAGGAACCTGGAGAGGGCTTTTAAGGAGCTTTAATTGTCCCGATAAATGACTCGATGGTCGTATTTCTAAAGGGGGGGAAAAAGATTTTCAGGTACTTTTATGGTCATGTGCTATTACACCGGTGAGAAATGGTCTTTTATCCAGGTATCTGTACCTGATTATAGTAATGATAATAATAATAATAAGCTGTATTTTTATAGGCCTCATATTCCAAAGGCCCCTAAACATCTCATATCATCATTATCATTATTGTAACTCACAGGTAATTATACACTGACGTTCTGGGCATGCAAGTAAGAACATTTATCTATAATCTGACTCATTCATAATGGTAAGTTCAGTGGTTCAAATCTTAGGAGGGGTGCTGTCTAGCAAAGGTGGTTCCTGCCTCACAGATGCTTCATGTCAGCAGGGATGGAGCCAGTGGTTCCACAGGGAAGGAAAGGTTGCAGCGTTCAAGTTGCTGTCATAGCTTGTGCCTGGGCTGGCTGGTGACCATTTGGTCTGAATTCTCTGGGACTGTCCCAATTCCAACTACTTTCCTCTTTTGACAGTAACCAAACTCTGAGTTCAGAAAATATGTACTGTGGGCCTAATTCATGGAGTCCCTTCCATCCAACCTTCAACCAAAATTCCGCATTCTAGTTAGGGAGACAGTAGGTAAAACTCCTTCCTGTGATTTTCCCGTAGTTCCTTCTCAACATTCAAGCTTAAACCCTAATGTCACCTATTGTTGTGGATTGAATGGCGTCTCCCAGAAAGATATGTTGAAGTCCTAACCCCAGTGTCTGTGAAAGTGATTTGTTTGGAAATTAGGCCTCTGGAGATGTTATTGTAGGGTTTCCAAGGGTAGCTGGTGGATTTGAAAAATTATTCTCTCACAGTCTAGGAGGCTAGAAGTCCAAATTCAGGGTGCCGGCTATAAGGGAAGGCTTTTTCTCTCTGTTGGCTGTGGGAGGAGGTCCTTGTCTCTTTTCAGCTTCTGTTTCTTGGTTCTTTGGAGATTTCATGTGGCATGACATCTATCTTATCCCATTTCTCTTGTTTGTTTGCTTGCTTAGTTTTCTCTTTTCTTTCTCAAAAGAGATTGACTTAAAACACACCATACACAAATACTGTCTTCTTAACATAACAAAGAAAAGCCATTCCCAACTGGGAGTATAAACACAGGTATAGCCAAAAAAATCAAATCCATTGCTGTCAAGTCAATTCCAACTCATTGAAACCCTATAGGACAGAGTAGAACTACACCATAGAGTTTCCAAGGCTGTAATCTTTACTGAAGCTGACTGCCACATCTTTCTCCCACGGAGCAGCTGGTGAGTTCAAACCACCAAACTTTGATTAGCAGTTGAGCTCTTTAACCACTGTGCAACCAGGGCTCCCTTTACTATAGATATAGGGTTGCTATAGGGTCACTACAAGTAGGAATCAACTTGAAGACAACAGGTTAGGTTTTTTGGTTTTATCAGGGCTAGAATTTTCAACACATATTTTGGGGGGACACAATTCAGTCCATAACAGCAAGAAAACAAAATGATAAATTAGCAATTATCAGGGAGTGACTAACTTTATTATGAAAATCAAAATAGGGTGATGTGAAATTGACCACCCTTCTCAACAGAGGGGCAATGATGTGGAAACCAATGACAAGGTGGAAACTCGTGCACAGATCTAGAGGAAGAACATTCCCAGAAAAGGGCTCAGCAGGTGCAAAGGCCACAGAGCAGAGCACGCTTGGGGACATGGAGCTGGGAGGAGCAGCAAGCAGGCCATTGAGGCAATAGCAGAGTGTGCAGAGAGAAGTACAGCTCATGAGGGACAAGAGGCACACAGAAGCCAGACCTCGTAAGGCCTGGTAGCCTGAGTGCAGTGGGAAGATGTTGGAAGGTGTTGAGCAGGGGAGACACTTGATCTGATCTACATTTGTAAAACATCACTCCAGAATCTGGCTGCTGTGTGGAGAATGGGTTATGGAGGATGAGGATGGAAGCAGAGAGACCAGATCGGAGCCCATTGCTGCAGCACAGGCAAGATGATGTTGATGTGACCAGGTGGTAGCAGGGAAGAGGAAGAGGAGTAGACCATTTCAGATTCGCTTTAGTTTAGCCTTATCAAGCTTGAAGTGCCTGTTAGTCAAGGGCATGCATCAAGCTGGCTGGTCTTTGGAGAGAAAAGTCTAGAATTAAAGGGAGAGGTTAAAATTAGAGATATAAATTTTGAAGTCATCAGCATGTATGTTGTAATTAAAGCTGTTTGACATAATGGAATCACCCAGGACGAGAGTATAGAGACGCAATCCTGGTGCCTTCTCACGTTCTTATCAGAGAAGGGAGAACCAGCAAGGGATTTCAGGAGAAGGAACAGTAGACAGGAAAAAAACCAAGAGAGTGAGGTGTTCAAAAAGGAGGGTATGATCAACTGTCGGAACCCTGGTGGCACAGTGGTTAAGAGCTAGGCTGCTATCCAAAAGGTCAGCAGTTCAAATCCACTCGCCCTCTCCTTGGAAACCCTATGTGGCAGTTCTACTCTGTCCTATAGGGTTGCTATGAGCCGAAATCGACTGGATGGCAACGGGCTTTGTTTTTTGGTCAACTCTCCTGAGCATTCCTAAGAAACTCAGCAAGATAAAGCAGAAAGGCACTATTGAGACCATTTGTGAACTTGAAAAGAGTGGTATGGATTTAATAGGATGGAGCCCAGTCTAAGTGAGTGGAAGAGAAAAGGTGCAGTAAGGAAATATAAACAGTCATTATAGATGGATTTTTTCATGATTTGCTAGGAATAAGTGCAGAGAAATTGGAGGAAGAAGTAGCATCATGAGGCAGAATTTATTTTAAGAGGGGAGTTTACAGAGTATGTTTGTGTGCTAATAAAAGTGCTCCCATAAAGAGGGAGGAATCAGTGACACAGATGAGATTCAGAGCACAGGGCAGAAGGGTTGACGTTGGTTGGCCAATGGAAGGGAAGGAACTCATTGCCCAACGAGAGGGAACGTAGAGTCTGGCTGAAGATGCACATAAGGAGGTAGTTTTCATCACCGAGAGAGGAGGAGGTTCCTATATAATTTCTTCCATCTTCCTTGGGAATTGTGTGGCAGAGTTTCCAGGCAGATAAAGGAAGGAGGAAAAGGAGTTGAGGAGGCTGAAGAGAGAGGAAAGCTGTAGAAGGGTGAGTTGGTTCTAATGCCCATCCTCCCTGAGAGGGCAGTCAGTCCACTGAATGTTCACAGCCAAGCTGCCGCGGTAAAATGGTGATAGTGCTCAATGCCCTGAGTGCTTACAACGTGCCAGCAAGGTGCTAAACCCTGCCCATGCACTTCTTCACTCAGTCCTCAGAGCATGCTCCGGTGTTTTTACTATCCTCACAGAGCCACAGAGCCATTGAGTAATTTGCTCAGTCACACAGCTAGCAAGGGGAAGAGGTGGGGTACAAACCCACGGAGCGGTGTGGGCCATGTGCCACTGCCCATAAGATTCTTGACAAGACAGTGGTCTTGTAGAACAAAGTGCCACTAATGAGAGAGACCTCGGTCCTAGACTCAGCAAAAAAAATGTATGGCCCCAAAGGCTCGTGGCCAAACTGAAATACAGAGGATGTGTGTGGAGGCGATTACAGGGCATGGGCCTCTCCTGTGAGGCCAGTGGACGCCCATCAGCTGTGGAGACCCAAAGGGAAAAGCACAGAGAAAAAAGAAGCATCAACATGCAGATACAATACGCAAACCTCACTGCTTCTCCATGGTAAACCACCTTCCCCCCGTAATCACTCCATGGGAGAGCATCAAATCCACAAACTATGGCTATCCTGACACCCAGCTTCTCAGAAGAAGAGATTCTAAATTACTGATGGGATGGAAAGGGGGTATGTACCCCTGGGGAGTCAAAAGACTTAATTTTTTTTTCCCTGTGATTTTACTTATTTCTCCTATTTTTGGTTCCTGAGCCACCAGCGGCTGGGAAAGATCTCAGTATGTCAGGGACAGCATAGGGCCTGCTCAGAATACTTAACCGATAAATGACGGCAATGTTAATTGCCACCCTGGGCCCTCTGGAGCCAGCAAGTTTGCTCATAGTTGTATGAAGTCAAATAATTCCCCAATACATTCAGAGAAAGAGGATGAAATGGAAGAGTTTATTTTGTCTCTCCCAGCAGGTCAGTTTTAGAATCACAAAATATTCTGGGGTCACTTGGAAAATAAAGAAAACAGAATGTATCTGACGGCTGCCCAGACTGGGAAAGCAAATCCCCAAATCACACAGAACTAGGAAGGATTTGGTTTCATTAAAAGCAGCCACTGGCATTTGGCCCTGAAGATGAAAGCAAAAGCCCCTTAAACAGGCTCGAACAGGAGCTGAATTTCCGGACAAGTCCCCCGGGCGCCAGGATTGTTTCAAAGGAAGGCATGAACGTCCACGTCTTCCCAGAGATTTGAAAAGACAGGGCAGTTCCAAACACATTTGTTCCAACCCCGTAGAAGGGAACACAGGACAGGGAACCAACCTTACAGGTACTGCAGTGACCCTTTGATTTAATGCTCATAAGAACCATGTAAGTTACTATCTCCATTTTACCAGCGAGGAAACTGAGACCTCAGTGAGGTTCAGTGGTCTGCTTAGGTACACAGAACAAGCAGCAGCCCCAGAAATCCACGAGAGGCCTTTCTGACATCAAAGCCCATGCTCTTTCCACCATTTAACAAAAATATGTGTTTCCTAGGCAGTGGGTTGGACCCCCACCAGGCCTAACCTCTCGTATCTTTATAAACCAGGCCCCTGGCCTTTGCTTTGAGTCCATCCAAGTTTATATTCTGCTCTGGCCTGGCTCCCGGAGCTCGTTATGAAAAGCTGTGTTCCAGGCTTAAAGCCCAGGTGAGAGAGCTCATTTACTAACACGGCGTTCATACTGGCCTTCCTCCAGAAAGGACAGAAGTTAGCTATACGGATTCTGTAAAACTCCAGAAGATAACAAAGGGATCAGAAATGAAGCCAAGAAAAGTGCATACCCTACTGGTTTATGTTTTTATGTCTGGTCGACCACAGATAGAGTTCTGAGCTTTCTAGCACCGATCTTAAACAGGAAGGGGGAGGAAAGGAGGGAGGAAGGAACGAACGAATGAACGAACGAATGAACAAACGAAGGAAGGAAGGAAAGAAGGGTGGAAGGAAGAAAGGGTGGAAGGGTGGAAGGAAAGGTGGAAGGGTGGAAGCATGGAAGGGTGGAAGGAAGGAAGGAAAGAAGGGGGGGAAGGGAGGAAAGAAGGAAGAAAGAAAGAAACAGAGAGAAAGGAATGACTAGATTCACTATGTCCACAAAATTTTAAAAGAAGAATATATATATGTCTATATCAGATGAAGTAACACTATCTCCAACAAACACCCTTATAATAATAGACTAAGGACACGCTGCATAGAGCCATGTCTTGTATCAGCTCCTATTCTACAGAACATTTCAGTAAACGCAGTTCTGCAGGCAGTTGACGCAGTGCTATCTACTAAGCTCGATGCTCGGCCCTCTGCCGGGACAGTGGTCAACGTCTCTATGTTTCAGAAGCCTCAGACCACACTGCAGGTCAAAGGACATCTTATACCAGCTCTTGGCCACGAGGAAAGCCATAACAGAATATGCATGGATCCTGCAGACCCTGCCCTGGAAGGAAAACATCAGCCTTCTGGAATTTAGGTGTCAGCCCCCTCATGCCCCGTGTGGTATCTGGAGTATTCCTAAAGGCCCAGAGTCACGACTAAGAGTTCAAACATTTTCCTTCCCTTCAGGAGTCGCTCTGGTCCTGGAAAGTCCCGCCTGTTGTGGATTGAATTGTGTCTCCCCAAAATAGGTGTTGGAATCCTAATTCCTATACCTGTGGATCTAATCCCCTTTGGAAATAGGGCTTTCTCTGTCATGTTACTGAGGTCACATCAGTGTATCGTGTGCCTTAAACCTAATCACTTTTGCTATATAAAAAGAGCAGATTAGGCACAGAAGCACAAAAACGGAAAAATAGATGCCACGTGGAGACTGCTAAGGAACTAAGGCACACTGAGAAGAACTCGAAAGAAGCTGAGTCATGGACCTCGCCCAGAGCTGGCAGGGAGAGAGACTTCCCCTACAGCAGGTGCCCTGAATTCAAACCTCTAGCCTCCTAAACTGCGATTAAATAAATTTCTGTGGCATTTCTGTTGCAACAGCCAAAAATGAAACCTATTGCCATTGAATCGATTCCTACTGATAGTGACCCTATAGGACAGAGAAGAACTGTCCCTCAGGGCTTCCAAGGCTGTCATCTTTATGGAAGTGGACTACCACACTGTTCTCCCACAGAGCAGCTGGTGGGTTTGAACCACGGACCTTTTTGGTTAGCAGCCGAGCACTTAACCACTGCGTCACCAGCACTCTTTTGTTACAACAGCACTAGGCTGTAAAGAATTTATCTGCTTTTAAAGAATTGATCTTAGTTTCTGCCTAAACCAATTCTAACTGTCCACCAAGGCCTTTCTTCTGGTTTAAGGAATCTAGAAATTCATTTGTTTCTCAACAGCCTCTCCCTAGTGAAAGCTCCTGAAGAACCCCAAGGAACAATCTGGTTTGTCAGAAGATTCCCAGCCTGAGTTTACAGACCCGGTTCACGTCTGCAATTTAACTTCATTTTCTGCTCTGAAAGCGCTTGCCCTCCTCCCTCCCACAGTCACTAAACCCCCCCAGGAACAGCGAGGGAACAAAGAGACACACTCCCTGGCCCTGCAGTCACCTGAGCCTTGACCTCCCCGCCGAGCAGGACCAGGTCAGCACAGTGCAGGAATGTGGAGCACTGGGGACGAGGTATGCAGGACTCCATGCGCAGTTTCTTGTGGCTTTCCTTGTGACAAAGAGCAGGTATGAGATGCCCCTGCTCCTCGCGCCTGTTGTCTGACAAGGCTTAACAGAAGCCCCCCTGGATTGGCTCTCCTGCACGGTGTGGACTTCCAGAGGTGATTCCAAGTGCCTTTTCCATCGAATGTTTCCGAGTGTTTCTATCCTGCGAGGTGGAGCACTGGTGATGTGGCTGCCATGCTGATATGAGTACTTCTGATTTTGCACGAGGCATGTGGAAATCAGGATGTACCTGTCACAAGTGTCAACCTCTGTCTGACAGGTACAGATCTGGA
This sequence comes from Trichechus manatus latirostris, assembly GCF_000243295.1. NCBI lineage: Eukaryota > Metazoa > Chordata > Mammalia > Sirenia > Trichechidae > Trichechus > Trichechus manatus. Next base: position 2,105,607 of record NW_004443941.1, on the reverse strand, counting down.
GAGTGGTCACAACTTGCTGTTCCTCGTTGCAGAGATCTGCTTTGTGACCTTTCATCTGCAGATGGGCAGGAGCAGGCCTTTACATGCTAACGTGTCCCTTTATATTCCATGGGTTTCCTTCCGGCTTTATGGCTACACGATGGGGATGCAGGAGAGACGGTAACTGGGCGTGAGAGTTTACTAAAATCATGTGAAGCATGCTGGGAAATGCATTGACTTTTTCTGGCCACCGGGATACCAGTGGAAAGTTGCTAATTTTTAAATAAATTAGCCTACCAATCTTTCATACACTCAGAATATGTGAATCAATGCCACTTTACATTCTGATTTGTTTTATTATTTAGGTGTGCCCTGCCTCATTTGACAAAGGATTACAGATAGCTATCACATTTTATAGAGTGCGGGCATTTCCCCTACTGTGTTAAGTTTTCATAATGCATATTAGACTCAGCCAAAAGATTACTTCTTATAGTACACAATTTTTCATTTAGCATACCATCAATGGGAACAACACAGTAGCCACTGGAAAATAGTACTATGCAATTTGGAAAAAAAAAGAAGGCTGTTGATTTATTTGATTGGCTGGCTATTCAAATGGTATCATGTTTTTTATTTATAGATGGTGTCTAGAAATGTATTCTAGTCTTATGAACTGTTTAGAATTTTCTCAGTGATTTTGTAAGAAGGGATTTCAATTCTGATTTACTATATTATCTTCTGGAGCCCTGATGGTGCAGTGGTTAGGCGTTTGGCTGCTAACCAAAAGGTTGGCAGTTCGAATCCACCAGTCACTCCTTGGAAACCATAGGGGGCAGTTCTACTCTGTCTTAGAGGGTTGTATGAGTCAGAATTGACTCAACAGCAATGGGTCTGGGTCTGGGTCTGGATATTATATTCTTGGTTTATCAAAACACAGTATATTTATAGCCATTAACATTTTTATTCTTGAAATTCCTGATAAATTACTTTATAATTGTATTATTTTCTAATTATAAGTCTGAAACTCTCTAAACCCACATCTTCACACATACTTTTTTTTCCCTATTTATACTATTGGTTTTATAGTCTGGTTTTAATAATTCAGGATTTTGTAGGGCTACAATGGTGTTATTTAACCAGTTCACAACATATTGGTAGTTAATGGCTAATATTCATTCTGATTATTGGAGTCTGTATTGTACTAATTGTTAAATATTTTGAATATTTTCCTTGACCACCAACATTGCACTGTGATAGAAGTCTTCATTTAAGATGGCTTGAACTGATAGAACTTGAAAGGACAGTTCGTCACTTACAGCGATGATGAATTAACTTAAATCTGATTAAAATATCCTCTGAGTACAACAAGCAAAGCTGAATAAAAGTCAAAACACATGATTTGAGAAGTTAAGATTTCATAAAGAACAGAAACATACTGAAGTGAGTCTGAGGTTCCACCCTGCTTTTCCCTTTGAGACATTTGTCAGTTCATAAGCAGGTAGAGCCAAAAGTCTGATAAGCCAAGCAGAAAACACCTGCTAAGTGGCTGAGAAGTAAAGCTTTCAACAATCTTAAGGTGCTGGGAAGATATTTAGAATGTAGTTTAGAGTCTAAAAAAGTATAAGGGTCCCTGGTAATAAAGGGAAAACTAGAAATATAAGAGGTTTTTCAGTGACTGAAACTCAGGTTCAGGCTCAAATAAGTTCAACTTCTTGTTGGAATAAGATGATCTACTCTTAATAACTGCCTAACACAAATTAAATAAATCTTCTCAGGAGAAAGATAATTTCCTCCAAACTTCTACCATTTTCACACGCAGTATCAGGCATTCAATAAAAAATCATCATGCATACTAAGAAGTAGGAATAAGAGGGGAAAAAAATAACAGACAAGAAACAGACCTGTAGATGATACAGGTATTAAAATGATCAATCATAGGCTTTTAAATTGCTGCAATTAATGTATTCAATAAAAGAGGTGATAAGCTGAAAATTTTCACTAGAGAACTTGAATTTTTTTAATAAAATGGAAATTATACCATTGAAAAAATAAAAAAAATTGAAAGTAAGAACTCTAGAGATGAGTTTAACGGCACTTGAACAAATCTGAAAATAGAATAAGTGAACTAGAAAATAGGTCAGTAGCTATATATGAGTAACTATAGTGAATTTAAAGGATAAAAAATGAAGAAACAAGAACAAGAGTCATGGAAAAAGCTCTCATGTATGTGTAATTGGTGTTCCAGAGAAGAGAGGAAAAAATGGTGTAGAAGTAATATTTGATGAGATAATGCCTGAGAATTTTCAGAAATTGACCAAAGATATTCAACCTCAGTTTAAAGAAGCACTGTGAACTGCAAATAGTATAAGCATAAATAAAATTACATTTAATCATAGTCAAGCTGTTGCCAACAAAAGACAAAGAAGCATCAATAAGATTGAAATATGATGGTTCAACAAAAATAATGGAAGCTAAAATATAATAAAATCAATAAGAATACCAAAATATTTAAACAAAATAATTAATTAGCTCAACTTAATTATTACATATATAAAGCTGTACTCAGTAACTGCAGAATACACTTTTAAGTGTTAGAACATTTACCAAAATTGGGTAATTAATGAGCCATAAATCAAGTCTCAACAAATTTTAAAATATTGAAATCGCACAGTATATGTTCTCTGGCCAGAGTGGAATTAAGTAGAAAATTAATAACAATATATGCTTAGAAAATTCCCAAATGTTTTTCAATTAAGCAATAAGCTTCTAAATAATCCATGTGTCAGAAAAGAAACCACAATGATAAGAAGTGTGCTACATATCAAAATTTATGGGATACAGTCACCACTATGTTTGGACAGAAATGTGTAGCCTTAAATGTAAATATTAAAAAAGAATAAAAGCTGAAAATCAATGACTTAAGTAGTCATCTCAGGAGTTAGAAAAAGAACAGTAAGTTAATTTCAATGAGTAGAAGAAAAAATAGTAAAGATAAAGAAGAATTTATAAAACAGAAAACAAAGATACAAAAATGTACACAAAAATTGGATCTTTGAAAATACCAATAAAATTTACTAAACCATAGCAAGAGAGAAAGAGAAGAAAAGGCACAAATTATCAATATCAGTAAAGGTAGTCCCTAACTTATGACCGGGTTCCATTCAAATGACTCTGTCATAAGTCAGTGCTGATGTAAGTTGTAAGTTGAATATTGCTTTTTTTTTTTTAGCTTTCATTATCATTGCCTTTTATTATCAGTCTTTATAAATCAAATTTTTAATTGTCTCTGGGGGTTGCAAACATTACATATAAACTTACAAATATATTTCGATAGAAATATACCAGCGCCAATTTCCTTGTTTTGACATTACACTACAGTTACATTAGTTATCGCCTTTGGGAGAAGCTGGGTGAAGAGTAAACGGGACTCTTTTACTGTTTTTGCAGCTTCTTCTGAATCTATTGGAGCCCTGGTGGCACAGTGGTTAAGAGCTCAGCTGCTAACCAAAAGGTCAGCAGTTCAAATCTACCAGCTGCTCCTTGGAAACCCTGTGGAGAAGTTCTACTCTGTCCTATAAGGTCATTATGAGTTGGAATTGACTTGACGGCAATGGGTTTAGTATTTTGGTTTTTATGTAGTACATATTATTAATGACAATATGCACCAAAAAAAAAAAAAAAAAGACAGTCATAAGTGTGATTTGTCATAATTTGAATACTTCGTAAGTCGGGAATACCTTTAATGAAAAAAAGGGAACATCACTACAGAGCCTGTAGATATTAAATAGTACATCAGAGCTTAATATGAACATTATGCTAACAAATTTGAAAATTTAGATGAAAACGTAAAAACTATTTACTAAAACTGACAGAAAGGAAAACAGATAAGGTAACTATGAAAATATTAGAAACAACCAAAATGTCTATCAGGAGTAGAATAGAATTCATACAATGCAAAAGTAAACAACAACAAGACGGAACAAAGTACTACTTAAAGCCGCAACCTGGGTAATTCTCACAGAAATTATGTTGAGTAAAGGATGCTAGTCAGAAAACAATGCATATTGTATGATTCTATTTACATAAAAATTTTTAAAAAGTCAAAACTTACCAACAGTGGTAGAAGCCAGAAGAGAAGGTACCCTTTGAAAGTAGGGGTGGTAGTGAGTGGGAAGAACACAAGGCGGGCTTCTTGGGTGTTGGTCATGTTTTACCTGTTCTACCTGTGGTTATACAGGTGTGCTCACTTTATAAAAATTAAGTGAACTTTGATGTGTAAAGAGCTTGTGAGTCTTTGTTCCCATCCTTACAACAAGAAAAAAAGCTAAAAAATAAAACCCTGAAAATCAATTCTGTTTTCTTGAACCCATCAGAGAACTGAAGTTGTAGAACAAACACCTACTGGGAAATCTAAGAAACAGAAAAACAAAGTCACAGCCAAGATCTGCTTACCTGGAGCAGAAACCACTAGAGTCATAAGCTGGCCAGAACACCTGAATGGTCATTTTGATGAATTTCTGGAGGCTGGATATGGACTAGCATGAAAGTGAGAAATTCCTGAGGGCTACAGTCTTAAGGTGGTACCGACAATGTCACAGGTGGTTCCAATTCCAGGAAACTCACCAGGTTCACAGCAAAGAGCCAAGAAAGATCTCCTCTTGATCCTGGCAGACAAAAGAGAAAAGTAACAATTTTGAATATGGTGAGAGTGTTATCCATAACAAAGTCCTACCATCTAGGGGAAAAGACTACCAGAGTCTTATTCTACATTGAGAAAAAGACATTTGCCTAACTCCAGCACCTAGAAACCTAGAGTTTCCTGCCTTACTTAAGGGAGAAAGAAGCTAAGAAACACTTGTGAAGGTCACAGCCCAAGGACACAGACCCACTACAAGACTTAGAATTTAATCATAAGATTATAGAATCGATTCTCTCCCCTCGCATCTTACTACCACATCAAAGGATCCAGTATAATAGCAGTGGATTACAGCTGAAAGAGCTGCACAGTGCACTCTATGGAAGGAGGAGTTCTTAGGGAAACCCAAAGAAAATAGAGGAGACAAACATAAGAACAGTAGAGGAATTTTAAACCCCTGGCACCTACAGCGACAGCAAACATTAAACATAGCCCCATTCCTAGCAGATTAACTTTAAACCACACACTAAAGGCCTTTCACTTCATTCTTATTACCCAATACATCATGGCTGGCTTTCAATAAAAAATTACAAGGTGTCATGGATTGAACTGTGTCCCCCCAAAATATGTGTCAACTTGGTTTGGCCATGATTCCCAGTATTGTGTGATGGCCCACCATTTTGTCATTAGATAAGATTTCCCTATGTGTTGTAAATCCTATCACTATGATGTTAATAAGGTGGATTAGCGACAGTTATGATGATGAGATCTACAAGATTAGATAGTGTCTTAAGCCAATCTCTTTTGAGATATAAAACAGAGAAGCAAGCAGAGAGACATGGGGACCTCATACCACCAAGAAAACAGTGCTGGGAGCAAAGCATGTCCTTTGGACCAAGGGTTCTTGCACAGAGAAGCTCCTAGACCACAGGAAGATTGATGACAAGGACCTTCCTCCAGAGCTGACAGAGAGAGAAAACATTCCCCTGGAGGTGACACCCTGAATTTGGACCTCTAGCCTACTAGACTGTAAGAAAATAAATTTCTCTTTGTTAAAGGCATCCACTTGTGGTATTTCTATTATAGCAGCACGGATGACTAACACACAAGACATACTAAAAGACAAGAAAAAAAACACAGTCTAAAGAGGCAAAGCAAACATTAGAATGAAGCTCAGTATGACACAGACTTTGGAATTGTCAGACAGATAATTTAAAATAATTATGATTAATATTTTAAGAGTGCTAATGGAAAAAAATAGATAACATACAAGAACTAATGGATTACATAAGCAGAGAGACAGAAACTGTAAAAAAGAAGCAAAAAGAAGTGCTAGAAATTAAAAAAAAATTAACAGAAATAAAGAATGCCTATGATGGACTCATCAGCACATTAGACAAGGCCAAAGAAAGAATCAATGAGCTTGAAGATAAGACAATAGTTACTTCTCAAACTGAAATACAAACAGAATAGTTGATAGGTAGATAGATAGACAGACAGATAGATAGATAGATACATAGAACAGAATATGCAAGAACACCCCATTTAAAAAGGTATAGCATAAGTATAATTGGAATATCAGAAGGAGAAGAAAGAATGGAGTAGAAGGATTATTTTAAATTATAATGGCCAAGAATTTAACAAAATTAATGACAGACTCTAAAGCAAAAATCCAGAAAGCTTAGCAAACACAAAGCAGGATAAATTCCAGAAAACCTACACTAGGTTTATCATATTCTAACTGAAGAAAATCAAGAACAAAGAGAAAAATCTTGAAAGAAGCCAGTGAGGGGAGAAGGGTGTGGAAATACCTAACTTATACAAGAACAAGTGTAAGAATTATGGTGGATTTTTCTTCAGAAACCATATAAGCAAGAAGTGAGTGAAGTGAAACATTTAAAGTGTTGAAAAAAATACTAAAATGACCAATCTAGAATCCTATATCCAATAAAATTATCCCTTAAAAGTAATGGAGAAATAAAGACTCTCAGACAAATAAAAATTGAGGAAATTCATTGCCAGCAGACCTGCCCTACAAGAAATGTTGAAAGAAGTTCTTGAGAGAGAAGGAAAATTATATAGATCAGAGACTTGGTCTACACAGAAAAAGACAGCATATCGGAGAACGAATAAATAGAAGTAAAAAATTTTATTTTTCTTATTCTTAATTGCTCTGAAAGATAATTGCTTAAAATAGTAATATCGAGTGATTATATGAATAAGTGAAATGAATGACAGCAATGTCATAAGGGATAAGAGGGAGGAATTAGGAATACTCTGTTATATCTGCCCTACACCCAAAGCAGTATAGTTTTATTTGAAGGTGGACTTAGATTAGTTGTAAATGGGTACTGCAAACTCTAGGAAAACCACAAAAAAATTTTTTAAAGAAGTGCAAGAGAGGAGATAAAAAATGAATCGCATAAAATGCTCAATCAAAGCCAGAGAAAGTAGGAAAAGAGGGAAAGAAAAAAAGGAAATAATAAATAAGTGCAACAACTAAAAAACAGTCACAAACATGGCAAATATTAATCCAACAATACCAATAATCACTTTAAATATGAATGTTGGTCTAAATACACCAGTTAAAGGATAGGGAATGTCAGAGTGGATAAGAACACGACCCAACTGTATGTTGTCCACAGGAAACCCACTTTTAATATAAAGTCTCAGATATGTTCTAAGCAAAGTGATGGAGAAATATACCATGCTAACATTAATACAGAGAAAGCTGGAGTAACTTTATTAATTTCAGGCAAAGCAGAGTTTCAAACAAGAAAAATGATCAAGGATAAAGACAGAGTTTACATAATGATAAGGAGGCCAATTCTACAGAAAGACACAACAATCCTTAATGTGTATGTACCTAACAACAGAATAAAAAAATGCATGAGACAAAAATTGATAGAACTTCATGGAGATAGAAAAATCCACTATTATAGTTGGAGACTTCAAAACCTACTTTCAGTAGTTAATATATTAAGCAAGCAGAAAATAAGTAAGGATATTGTTGACTTGAACAGCACTATAATCAATTTAGTCAAACTGACATTTATAAAATACTCAATCCAACAACAGTAGAATATATTTTTTTTTCAAGATCATATGGAACATTCACCAAGACAGACTACATTCAGTGCCATAAAACACCTTAGAAAATTTAAAAGAATAGAAATCATAAGAAGCATGCTCTCAGATCTTAACGAAATTAAACCAAGAATCAAAGCAGAAAAGTAGCTGGGAAATCTCCAAATGTTGGAAGTTTAAACAATTCTCTTCTAAATTACTCATGGACCAATGCAGAAGTCCCAAGAGAAATTAAAAAAAAAAAAATTTTGAACTAAATAAACATGAAAATATAAGTTATCAAAATTTGTGGGATGCCGCAAAAGCAGTGCTTACAGGAAAATTTATACCATTAAATGCACATATTGAAAAAGAAGAAAATTTTTTCACCAAAAAAAAAAAAAAAGGTCCTCCAAGATCAAGAAGGGAGAGTGTTGACATTTCATGGGGTTGTTAACCAACATCATATGTGTACTGACTGTTTAATGAGAAATGATTTGTTCTGTAAATCTTCATCAAAAGTACAATAAAAAAAAATTTTAAAAAGAAGAAAATTCTGAAATTAATCATCTAAGCTTCCACCTTAGGAAACTAGAGAAAGAACAGCAATTTAAGCCTAAAGAAAGCAGAAGAAAAGAAAAAAATGAAAGAGCAGAAATCAATAAAATTCGGAAAAAAAAGAGAAAAATCAACTAACTCAAAAGCTGGTTCTTTGAAAAGACCAATAACATCGATAAACCTCTAGCCAAGCTAAGAAAAAAAGAGAAAAAAAAAATTACCAATATCAGAAATGAAAGAGAGGTCATCATTACTGAATCCATAGACACTAATAGTATAGTAAAAGAATACTATGAACAACTATACGACAACAAATTTGATAACTTAAACACAATGGACTAATTCCTTGAAAGACACAAGCTACCAAAACTCACACAGGGAGAAACAGGTAATCTGAGTAGGCTTATATCTATTAAAGAATTTGAATCAATAATTAATAACCTTCCAAAAAAGAAAGAACCAGGCCCACATTGTTTCACTGGTAAATTCTGCCAAATATCTAAGGAAGAAATTATATCAATTCTCCACAATCCTCTTCAGAAAATAAAACAGAGGGAACACTTAACTAACTCATTAGATGAGAGGTCAACATTAGTCTAATACCAAAATCAGATAAAGGTATTACAAGAAGCAAAACTACAGATCAATATCTCTAATGAACATAGATGCAAAAATCCTCAAGAAAATATTAGAAAATCAAATCTAGAGATGTATAAAAAGTATTATACACCACAACCACGTGGTATTTATCCAGGTATACAAGGCTGGTATACATTTAAAAATCAATTAATGTAATTCTCCATGTCAATAGGCTAAAGAAGAAAAACCATATAATCAAATCAATTGATGGAGAAAAAGTGTTCTACAAAATCAAACACCCATTCATTATAAAAAACTCTCAGCAAACCAGAAATAGAAGGGAACTTCCTCAACTGGGAAAAAAAATCACAAAAAAATCTACAGCTAACATCATACTTAATCGTGAAAAACTGGATGCTTTCCCGACTAAGATTGAGAACAAGACAAGTATATCCCTTCTCTCCACTCCTATTCAATGTCATACTAGAAGTCCTAGATAGTGTACTAAAACAAGGGAAGGAAATAAAAATGAGAAGGAACAAATTAAACTGTCTTTGTTCACAGATGACATGATTGTCTATGCAGAAAATCACAAACTGACAATTTAAAAAAAAACCCTAAATCTAGTAAGTGATTATAGCAAGGTCATGGGAGACTAGGTAAATAAGAAAAAGTCAATTGCTTTTCTATACACCAACAATGAATGAATGGGATTTGAAATTATAAAAATAATACCATTTATAATAGCACCAAAAAATAAAATACTTTAAGTAAAAATCTAACAAAAAATGTACAGGAACTAAATGTCAAAAACAACAAACTGCTAATGGAAGATATCAAAGATCTACATAAATGGAGAGATATTATGTGTTCATGGATTGGAGGACTCATTATCGTTACGATGTCAGTTCTGCCCAACTTGATCTATAGATTCAAAGCCATCCCAGAAAGCTGTTTCGTAGATATTGACAAACTAACTCTAAAGTTTATATGGAAAGGCAAAAGATCTAGAATAGTCAGCACAGTACTGAAGAGGAACAAAGGAGGAGGATTAACTATGAAACTACCGTGAATAAGACAGTGTAATATTGGCAAAAGAACAGATATATAGATCAATGAAATGCAATGGAGAACCCAGAAATAGATCTAAACAAATATAGTTGACTGATCTTTGACAAAGGAGTAAAGGTAATTCAATAGAGAAAGGATCATCTTTCCAAGAAACGGTGCTGGATGCCCATATGCAAAAATAATAATAAAAATAAAAGAATCTAGACACAGAACTTACATCTTTCACAAAAATTAACTAAAAATGGATCATAAATTTAAATGTAAAACTCAAAATTCTAAAACTTCTAAACAATATATTTGAGAAAATCAGGGTGATCTTGGGTTTGCAATGATTTTTTAGATACAACTCCAAAAACATGATCCGTAAAAGAAAAAATTAATAAGCTGAGCTTTACTAAAAGTAAAACTTTTTGATCTGTGAAAGACACTGTTAAGAAAATCAATATGCAAGTCACAGACTGGGAGAAAATATTTGCAAAACACGTATCTGATAAACATACTTGTTTCCAAATTATCCAAAGAACCCTTAACATTCAACAAAAGAAATCTCACAATACAATTAAAAACTGGGGAAAAAATCTAAACAGACACCTCCCCAAAGAAGATATATAGATGACAAATAAGCATATGAAAAGATGCACAACATCATTTCTCATTTCATTCAAGAATTGCAAATTAAAACAACAATGAGTTACCACTACATACCTATTAAAATGACTAAAATCCCAAAAACTTACAATACTAAATGTTGACGAGGATGTGGAGCATTAGGAAGACAGTTTGGAGTTTCTTACAAAGCTAAATACACTCTAACCATAAATCCAGTAATTGTGCCCCTAGATACTTTCCCAACTGATTTGAAAACTTATGTCGGCACAAAAACATGCACCTGAGTGTTTACAGCAACTTTATTCGTAATCATCAAAAACTGGAAGCAACCAAGATGTCATTCGATAGGTGAAAGGATACAGAACAAGCCCGTGCAATAAAATATTATTCATCAATAAAAAGAAATGAGCTATCAAGCCACAAAAAGACATGAATGCACCTTCAATGAATATTGCCAAGTGAAAGATGCCAGTCTAAAAAGTCCACAAACTGTGTGATTCCAATAATATGACATTCTAGAGAAGACAGACCTACAGAAAGAGTAATAAGAGCAGTGGTTACCAGAGGTTCAGGGAGAGAGGGGAGGGATGCACAGGTGAAGCACGGGGGAATTTTTAGGGCCATGGAATTATTCTGTATAGTACTCTAATGATGGATACGTAACATTCTGTGTTTCTCAACATTCATAGATCTTATGGCATGAAGAGTGAATCAACGTATGAATTTTTTTTTAGTTCATTTAGAAGGCTGAGGGATCTCAAAAAGATTGCAAACAGTGACCAAAGAACCTAACTGTATTACAAATGTATGAAACAATCTCACTGAAGGAGACGGGAGGAAAAGGTACTGATTCAAGTAACTTTGGAAATGAGTGGAGTCTGTAAGACGAATGGCAGAAAGAACTGCACATAAGCGCTGTGCTATAATTGATACAGTTGTTCTCATATGCGTATAGGTTAACAATTCTGAGTCTGCTATATATGTATACTGGAATTGAACAATTAAGTAAATGAACTAAGTAGACAGTGGGATCCAGGTTTCTCACTGTTGGAGTGGGAGTCTACAGATAAGAAAAAGAGGCTAGAATGAGTCATGTGGTAATAGGTTAGAGTTGGAGGCATCAGTATGAACTCACGTTTAGTTTAATATAGATACAGATGTTACATATAGAAATATTTGTAGATATGCATATATAATAGGTTAGTATACACATATGTTTCCTTTCTCTGTCAGCTGAGAGGACCCAGAAGCAAAAACAACCCAGTAGCAATGAGGACACCTACCTCCCAGATCTTGGTTTCTAATATCATTTCCCAACAGAAAGAACCAAAGCTCCTTGGAGAAAAGGCTGATTCTGGAAGTTGAAGCAGAAAATATATAAGATGAGCCTGGAACATTCTGTAGTGCCAAAAAGCAAGAAAGTGCTAAAAACAAAACAAAACAAAAAACCCACATACTGATGGGGTATGTCAAAGTGTCAGAGAAACACAGTAGCCAACTGACCCCTACCCATTTCCATTGACTCGATTCCAACTCATTTTAGCAACTTTATAGGACAGAGTAGAACTGCCCTATAGGGTTTCCAAGGTTGTAATGTTTATGGAAGCAGACTGCCACATCTTTCTCCCGTGGAGCAGCTGGTGGGTTCAAACCACCAGCCTTTCAGTTAACAGCTGAGTTTAACCACTGCACCACCAGGGCTTTTTAGCCAACTGAAAAAGCTCCCAAAAACCAAGGGCTGGAAAATTTGAGCAACAAAATTAAAAAAAAAAAAAAAAGTATTGGATTATAACACAAAGTACAAAATAAATACCCATGAGTCCATATTGATATAAATAAATGAATAAATAAATAGATGCAAATACACAAATATCCTATGCAGAATAATGCCAAATAATTTATACAGAGATTCCCCCTTCAAGCAGGTGGAATGTAACACCCCACCCTTTAAGGGCGGGCTGTGCAGAGTGACTTCTTTCCAAAGAGAATGGAACGGAAAGGAGGGAAAAGTAACTTCAGGGAGAAGCCAGACAAACACTGGGTGATAATTAAGATAACCCTTTTATTTAAATGTTTATTTCTTTCATATTACAGGTGAGATGTCACAAATTTCATTAGTTCTAAAAAAAAGTTGATAAGTTTTGTAGTAATGGCTAGGGGATAAAACAAGACAGTGGACAAAATAAATGACTCAGGTGACAGGCTGCAAGCAGAATCCTAAAATATGCAGTCACAGTCAGTGAGAAAGACCATACACTCAGCTGGCCCGACATGATCCTTTTTTCTTTGTTCATTAAGTATTTCGTGCCACATTTTCTCAGTTATTTTTCCACATTTTCCCCAATACAGATCCATCTTATTTTATGTCTTATAAGTGTTTTTTTTCTCCTGGGTTCTCCTCCCTTCATCCTTGACATGCTAACCTCAAAGGACGAGTTGCGTACGACATAAGAATCTCATTTCCCTGTATTAGTAAGACCAGGGTGTACCCCCGTCATCCTCTGCTTTGGATGTACATGGCTGTTGGCCCCTGAGACAGTTGACCTGCCTCTCCCTTCCTCCCTCTGTCCTCCCTCACCCATCAGTCAACAGCTGCCCCATGGAAGCCAGCAGGAAGATCCTTTCTGGAAACTGCTCCTCCAGAGAAAAAGGAAGTGGGATGTTGGTGGCCTGATGTAGGCCTGGCATTAAGTCCTGAGCCAACCCTGCCTTGTTCCTGCGACAGAATCTCTGCTCAGCCCGCTGCGGCCAGGGTTTTGACTGGACTCGGAAAAGTGTCGAAGCCAGGTGGTGCCTAGCACTGCTTAGGAAGTCGGAACACTTTGTCAAGGAGTTAAAATGCCAGCAGGTCTTCATTCGATATCTGTTGAATGGATAACAGGTACACAAGGCACTGCTTAGAAGTCATTGTAATAGTTCACTAATGTATACCTTGTACAAATTCCCAGGACAATGGCATTTTAAGCTGCAGAAAGGCCTTAGAGAGAAATCTTCTGGTCGAACTCTTTTATTTTCTAAATGAGGAAACCCTGGCTCAGAAGGGTCAATTAACATGCCTAAGGTCACATAGGAGCCCTGGTGGCGCAGTGGTTAAAAGCTCAGGTTGCTCACCAAAAGGTTGGCAGTTTGAATCCACCAGCCACTCCTTGGAAACCCTATGGGGCAGTTCTACTCTGTCTTATAGGGTCACTATGAGTTAGAATTGACTCAACTGCAATTTTTGTCTTTTCGGTTTAAGGGCACATACCTGTTTGATCCCTAAACCAGGACTCCTTTCGTTATTATTACCAGCTTCCTACTTAAATATGTGATGTAGCTGTATAAATAATGTGTACTCAAGATTAGTGCACATTTGTTGGTGTGCACCCTACTTAATCCCTAGGTTCTGCGTCTCTCAAAGAGTTATTTGTAACTATTCTCCCTCCCTGCCACTCCCCTTTTGCACCTTCTGTGCATAGATTTGTGTGTGTGTGTACTTTTCTTCTCTTTCCTGCTTATCCTCATCACTGCACATTTAGCCCTGGGAAGCTCCATAAGGAGCCCTAGTGGCACAGTTGTTAAGTGCTCATCTGCTAACCAAAAGGTCAGCAATTCGAACCCACCAGCCCCCACAGGAAAAAGATGTGGCAGTTTGCTTCCGTAAAGATTACGGAAAACCTTGGAAACCCTACAGGACAGTTCTCCTCTATCCTGTAGGGTTGCTATGAGTCAGAATCGACTCAAGGGCAATGGGTTTTGGTATTTTAATCTTGCTGACCATTGTACCAGACCCCCAGGAAGAGGACATCATAACCTCCCTATCACTTACCAAGGGTAACTGTGTGTCTTCCAAATCAAATCTGCAAACTTATATTTGATTTTTTAAATCAGAAACTCTTTTTGGATCAACATTTAATTGGAAACACAGTTAATTCAATTAAAAGTCAATTTAATCAATGTGAAGAAAACCCGCCCTGCTGTTCACTGGGCACCAATCTGAGTTTCCAGTACGGTGCTTCCCTATCTAAGTGCGTTGTTGTTGCCTTTAGCGTGAATGATGTGGTTGTCCTAATGCCGATTTCTTTCTCAATCATGCCTCACCCTTTAGAATGAGTATGTGAACTGTCTCCTTTTATGTCCTCTAGATGAAAACAAACGCCTCCTGGAAGCATCCCTTGGGATGTTCAGCTGAACCATGACAGGATACACCACTGGTCCAGTCAGACCCCTGACATACCAATACATACTCAGTCTGAGTTCTTAGTCCTCGTTCCCAAGACTAGAAACCATTTTAAGCCAATTAAGAAATTCTGTCATTTCATCATTGTTGTTCCTGTTGTTAGGTGCCGCCAAGTCAGTTCCAACTCATTGCAACCCGACGCACCACAGAATGATACACTGCCTGGTCCTGTGCCACCCTCACAATGGTTGCTATGCTGGAGCGCATTGTTGCAGCCACTATGGCAATCCATCTTGTTGAGGCTCTTCCTCATTTCTTCATTAGTTATGGCTAATAAAAAAATTCTTTGCTTTAACCTTCAAAAGTTATTCTTAAAAATGCAAGGCAACACCTGTCATTGTCTCCAGGAATCTTTTAACTGTAATTAGTCCATCAATACTGGGTCACAGGGCAACTGGGTTTTGATAGGAATGACAACTTCCTGGTCTGGAACAGAAAGCAGTGCCAGAGTAGGTCCTTTACAAGCCAGGGGCCAGCATAAGGACACTAGAGTAACCCAAGCAGCATTCTAAATAATAAATTTACTAGCCTTTGGGTAAAATATGCAATATGAAGACAGTTGGATGTTTTGTTAGTAGCGGATGCTCAATACTAGCTAGAGTAAATTGAAACACATTTTTCCTGGCTTCAAAATTTCCCACTGCTGGAAGTATAGAAACAGGGGTTGGATGGTCATGTTGAGGGGTATCAGTAGAAGAACTGGAGAGAGAGTGGTTTAGTGTAGGCAGTGACCCATTAGTGGTTCATGAAATTAACTTTGTGGGTCATAATCAGTGTTGTTTAACAGAGTGAATAGAATGGGGCAGGATAAATGGAAAATTTCAGTGTGTGACACACAGTAAGGATAAGTAAAACTTGTTTCAGTTGTGGGTATGTGCACACCCACGCAAGTGTAACTTGGGGATTGTGGCAAGAAAAGTAAACTACAAGTTTAGGTGACTTCCAGAAACCATGGTTCAATTTATTCATCTGGCCTCTCCACTTGATTTTATACTTAAACTCTCAGCTGCTGATGGAAAGTTCTGTGGTTCGAACCCACCAGGTGCTCCATGGGAGAAGGATGTAGTAGTCTGCTTCTGTAAAGATTACAACCTTGGAAACCCTATGGGACAGTTCTACTCTGTCCTACAGGGTCACTATGAGTCAGAATCAAATCAACTCAATGGCAGTGGGTTTGGTTTTTTTTGGTGGGTTAGTATAAGATGGGGAGCCCTGGTAGCACAGTGGTTAAGAGCTACCGCTGCTAACCAGGTCGGCAGTTCAAATCCAGCAGCTACTTCTTGGAAACTCAATGGGGCAATTCTACTCTGTCCTATAGGGTTGCTATGAGTCAGAATCAACTCCTCTGGAACAGGTTTAGTTTTTGGTTTTTGGGTCCAAGGTGAGTGCTCAGTTACTGTTAGGAAACCAAATAGGGAGATAAGATGAAATAATAGAATCCTTGAGATATTCTTACTTTGGTTTTACAGCAGATAAGATTAAATTACTTGCCTGTGGTAAATGACTTGCCAAAGGCCACCCAGGCAATAAGCTCCTGCTCTAATATATGAACCCAGTTAGAACAGGGCTCGACAAGCCCAGATGTGGACAATGCTCCATAGTACTATAGTCCTCTCCAGTACTCCATGGTACTATAGTCCTCTCCAGTACTCCATGGTGCTATAGTCCTCTCCAGTACTCCATGGTGCTATAGTCCTCTCCAGTACTCCATGGTGCTATAGTCCTC
>NW_004443941.1:2041827-2089064 GCF_000243295.1 Trichechus manatus latirostris | reverse complement strand
ATAGTCCTCTCCAGTACTCCATGGTGCTATAGTCCTCTCCAGTACTCCATGGTGCTATAGTCCTCTCCAGTACTCCATGGTGCTATAGTCCTCTCTAGAAGCTTGATGACAAACTGGCATAATTAAAAGTAGACATTTATCAAAAAATTTTAGCTGATTAAAAGTCAATTCATGTGGACCATCTGGAAATGGTAAACATTTCAACTTGTAAACTCCCATTATCAAATAGGTTAAAAAAAACAAAAAGCCATGAATCACATTTCTAAGATGGCAGTGTCCAAATGACAGTCCATAGGTTACCCTCATCACAGTCACTGGAGGAACGTTATTAAAATGCAGATTCTCAAGCTTCACCCCTAGAGAATCTGATTCTAGAGGTATATTTACAAAAATTCCCCAATACTGATGCACAGGCATGCTCGGGAACCATGGACCTGGTTACATGCCTAGATGGAAGCGCTCACAGAACCACAAAATTGTGTGTGTTTGTTTTTTTATTGTGCTTTAGGTGAAAGTTTACAGCTCAAGTCAGTTTCTCATACAAAAATGTATACACACATTGTTATGTGACCCTAGTTGCTCTCCCTATAACGTGACCACACATTCCTCCTTTCCCCTCCACATTTCCCGTGTCCACGGAACCAGCTCCTGTCCCCTCTGCCTTCTTATCCCACTTCCGGACAGGAGCTGCCCTTTTAGTCTCCTGTATCTACTTGAACTAAGAGGCACTCTCTTCACGAGTATCATTTTATGTCTTATAGTCCAGTCTATTCTTTGTCTAAAGAGTTGGCTTCTGGAATGGTTTTAGTTCTGGGTTAACAGAAAGTCTGGGGGCCATGTCTTTTGGGGCTCCTCCAGTCTCAGTCAAACCATGAAGTCTCATCTTTTTACTAAAATTTGAGTTCACACCCTACTTTTCTCCTGCTCCGTAAAGGACTCTCTGTTCTGTCCCTGTCAGGGCAGTCATTGGCGGTAGCCGGGCACCATCTAAGAACCACAGAATTCTTAAGGAAGAAATGTTAGTGACCATCTCGCCGTTGGGCGGCAAATGGGTTTCATCTTACGCGCCAACTACAAATGATGAATAATGGCTGGTTGGGGGGTCGTGGCAATGGCTTCTAAAGCAGCATCCAGGCTTGATCAGATAGAGACAGCCCCAAGATTAATGATGTCTGTTATGCATGAGGAGGTAGGGAGAGAGTACTGCTGTAATTCAACCCCTTTATTTTCCAGTCTTGTACGCCCAAAGACACATATTTTAGTGACAGGGGCTTGAAACCCAGGTTTCTTCAATCCTGGCCTGGTGCTTTATTTGTAACAATTTCCATTACTCATATAAAGTTTATCAGAAATGCTGGTTTCTACAGGGCTTCAGAAGGAGCCCTGGTGGTGCAATGGCTAAGCGCTTAGCTGCTAACTGAAAGGTCAGCAGTTAGAACCCACCAGCCGCTCGCTCTGCAGGAGAAAAATGTGGCAGTCTGCTTCCATAAAGATTTACAGCCTCGGAAACCCATTGCCATTAAATCAATTCCGACTCATAGCAACCCTGAAGGACAGAGTAGAAGTGCCCCATAGGGTTTCCAAGGAGCGGCTGGTGGATTCAAACTGCCGACCTCTTGGTTAGCAGCTGTAGCTCTTAAGCACTGAGCCACCAGGGGTCTGTGTTACAGGGTTGCTAAAATGAGTCAAAATCAACTCAATGGCAATGGGTTTGGTTTGGTTTTATAGTGCTTTTAGATACTCATAGCCAAAAAAGCCAAAATTTACTTTATTTGAAAGATTAAGGCAAATCTGATCTAATTGCATCCACTCATTAATGTCTCAAACGATGTATAATACTGGGTAAATCTGCTGCAAAAGACCTCTTTAAAGTGTTAAAAAGCAAAGATGTCACTCTGAGGACTAAGATGTGCCTGAAGCAAGCCATGGTATTTTCAGTCACCTCATGCATGCAAAAGCTGGACAATGAATAAGGAAGAATGAAGAAGAATTGATGCCTTTGAATTGTGGTGTTGGTGAAGAATACTGAATATACCATGGACCGCCAGAAGAACGAACAAATCTGTCTTGGAAGAAGTACAGCTAGAATGCTCCTTAGAAGCAAGGATGAAGAGACTTTGTTGCACATACTTTGGATATGTTATCAGGAGGGACCAATTCCTGGAGAAGAACATTGTGCTTGGTAAAGTAGAGGGTCATTGAAAAAGAGGAAGACCCTCAATGAGATGGATTGACACAGTGGCTGCAACAATGGGCTCAAGCATAACAATGATTGTGAGGTTGGAGCATGACGGGGCAGTGTTTCATTCTGTTGTACTTAGGGTCTCTGTGAGTCAGAACCGACCCGACAGCACCTAACAACAACAATTCATGTCTCAACTACTTTAAAAGGCAGATAGAATATTTTACTCCATCCTTGGCTATGATGTTTAAAATGAGACCTCATCAAGAAAAACTATATGAATAAAGAGAGCTTAGCACAGCGTTTCGGAGCCTGGTGGCTCAGTGGGTAAGAGCTTGGCTGCAAATCAAAATGTCGGCAGTTTGAATACACCAGCCACTCCTTGGAAACCCTGGTGGTGCAGTGGTTAAGAGTTATGGTTGCTAAGCAAAAGGTCGGCCGTTCCAATCCACCAGCCTATGGGACAGTTCTACTCTGTCAGAATGAGTCAGAATCGACTAGACAGCACTGGGCATAGTACGGATAGCACAATGTTTGACTTGGGTCTAAATTCATACTAAATAATGAATGACTGATATAAGATCCTTTCTTGAGAGTGGGTTTTGATGAAAGTGTAGAGCATGAAAAAATAAAATAAAAAGCAAGATGCCTGAGGGGAAGAGAAAACACCACAGCATCACAGAGAGAGGGAAAGTGATGGACAGGAGAGGGAGTCTGGGGTACCAGGGAGACCTGTTCACCTCATAATCTTGCTGGGATGGCTATGATATAATGTTAAAAAGAGGAAGAAAGAAAAGAAATGAAAAAAAAAAAAAAAGAATACAAGCCTGGTCAGAAGAACCTGCCCCATCCCAGCTGGGTGGGCCCTTAAACAAGCTAGTTTCACATCAATTTCCTCATCAGTAAAATACAGGTAATAACTCCTACCCTTCAGGGTGGTTTTGAGAATTAATCAAGAAAAATCATATGCAAAAAACAGGGCCTGGCAGAGTTCCTGGTGTTCCTCAGTAAATGTTTATTTAATCTGTGTGTTGGGTTTGGGCAATGAGCTTCACATGTACTGAGAAAAGTTTGCATGAAAATTAAAATGGAGATCTGTTTAATTCAGGGCCCAGTTTGAACTGAGACGCCATGGGTCATCCAAGACAGAATGTCAAAAGCAGTGGTCACGGAAAGTAAGTTTGTGTTATAGATCCAGAAGGCCTGGGCTACTCACCGTCAGGGAATTCACAGATGGAAAGGGTCTGTGAAAGCGTGTGGTCCAGCCAGTCACTTAGACACAAGGAAACTCAGCTTCCAGCCGCATCTGACCGTCAGGAGGCGTGGCGCCCCTCTCCCAGCTTTTATAAGCAGTGTCTGTTCGGCACTTCAGGAAAACGTGTATTTCTAGCACTGAGAAGCTCCACTTCTAGATTAAACACAAGGTTTTACAGCGAACAAAACATTTTGACTTCATCCCTTCTCTACAGTGTCTGCAGAATATTTCCGGAAGGTGCTTTTGAACAACACCTATTCTGAGGTGATATGGGTAAATCACAAAACATTAATTTACTATTAACATAATTACAGGGTTTTTTCTGTGCTCCAGAATTTGTTTAGTGCTTGGGGCCAAATCTCCTTCACTCACAATAACTCCTTTGTTTTAAAAAGGAGATAGTGTAGTGTTTGACTGGTGAGGGGAACTTGCCCTTTGAAATTTCCTGTTATCGCGGTTATAAGCTGCCTCTAATCAGAGACGGAGGGATAAACAGACACAAGGCATCTTTAAAATGCCTACAGTTGGCTAAGAATTAAATGTCTTCTCTTTGTGCCTCTCCTCAAAATATATTTTTTAAAATAGTTGCTCAAGCCTAACCTTTCCCTAATAAGGTCTCGTTTAAATAAATTTGAAAATGTTTTCCTTCTTTTAAAGAGAGCCACTCCATTTGGAAATGTCAGATAAAAATACATGCACACTGGAAGGCTATCACCTATTTTCGGCTGTGTTTTCCCGAGCTCTCTCCTTTTCTTCTTTTTCTTTCTTTTTTCTCCTTCTGTTTGCTGTTGCTGGCAGCTTCTGAGAGCCTCCTCGCCCACGAGGACAGGGCTCAGCAGATCACAAACAATTTCATCTGTTTTCCTGGCTGTAGCCATTATAGGAACAAAACTGGCCCCTCATCGCCTGAAACAGCCCTTCTGAGTCACCCCAGCTCCCCAAACCCAAGCCGAGGCCACATGACCGAAATGAAACCAACTTGCCCTTCACTTTAGGAAATCAGCCACTCTCCGCTTTGCTGTGCCATCTGAAAGCGGAAGTGTAAACAGAGGTCTCCCCACCTCTCCTGATTTGCATTAATCATTCAAATGACGTATTAGCATTCTTCAGACTCTTCTGCTGGGCTTCCAAATCAACACCTCCAGGTTCAAAGGAATCAAAATTAAGTGAATTATCTGGCAGCCCCAGATGTCCCAGTAAGCTTTTCTTCTCGTCCATTTAATATGCCTCCAGAACCGTTATGAGGCAGAAACGCTGCTAATGGTCAGAAATAATTTATGACGCGTGTAATCTGCAGAGCCTTCACCCTCTTCCCACCTTTCAAAGTTGCCAGGATTCTGGAGGAGGCCCGGCTGCCAGGGGCCCCCATGCCATCGCACATGACCACCTTATCAACCTTCTCTCTCTCCCAGGTGCCCCTGAAGGTGCTGGGGTGATGGCCCTGCTCTAAAGCTAGGAGTCAAATTCCCAGGCCCAGCTGGATAGACTCTAGCAGCCCCCGCCTGAGACATGGCCTGAGGGGTCTCCCCAGAGAGCGGGAAATGGTGTAAGAGCAAAGACTGTGGGAACCAGAGAGGGGCCTGCCTCTCTGGCATTTCCTTGCTCTGGCCACTGGCAACCTTCTTGTCCCAGCATGAAAGGATCAGCAACTCCTCAGAGCTGTGGAAGGGCCCTTTAGAACATTGATGCAATCCTTCACAACAGAAGCCTGTTTCCCTTGGGGGTTAATTCCGTCCTTTGGGAGTGTCTCCTGGGCATTAAACTGTAATTGCTTGCATAACTCCAAGAGGCGAACAAGAAGCTGGGGCACACACACACGTTCACAGTTTCCTAGAGTGGACAGGCCCTGTCCTGGACTTCAGTTGCCGCCCCGTCCACACCAAAGCTCCATCCACCACCCCCCTTATTCTGAGGGGCGATCACAGTCGGATGATGAGCAGGAGGCCTGGCATTCACACAAGAACCTCACCTCTCTCCCAGCTCCCCACTGTCTGGCTCCCCTGGAGCAGGGGCTGGGGGGTGGGAATAAGGGGAGGGTCAGTGCAAGACATCACCTGAACATGGGGGCCTGATGACAACAGGCAGAAATGCAAATGCTTTCTCCAGGGCTTGGTGGGAACCGAAACATCAGATGTTTGTGAAATGACATAGCACCAACGACTATTCTGCAGAGCCAGCCCAGAAATATATGCTGTCGCTTTAAAAAAAACTGAGCTGATGCCAGGCTAGTCATGGTAAAGCTCCCATGGCACCATTAGATTCATGCCCAGGGCTGTATTTCCATATGATATTCAGGGCATGATTTTTTTATTGTTCTTAATCAGAGCCGAATGTCAACAAAATAAATGAAGTTGCGAGTTGAAGTGAAATTTTTATCACATCAGGGATGTGCTTTTTCTCCCATTTATCACAGCCCATATTGAGAGAGTGAAATTTTTTGAAAATGTGGTAATCAGTGGAAGAGCTCCATATGGCAGGGATCAAAGGTGTTACATAGTGTGTGGTTCTGCTTTATTGCCAGCCAGTACTGTTAATTGGACAACAAGATCAGAGGCAATATTAAAATCCAATTAAATTGATATGAACAGATTGCCAAGTGATGTACACTGATGTATAATTGAGTATCAAGCAAATGCAAGTCCCCGTCTTTGGCTTCTACCTCCTGAGTAAGTGATGGCGCCATAGAGGACAGAAGCAAGTTTGCACATTAGCTCCACAGCTCTGGGCCCCCATTTGTTACTTTGTGAGTTGATGACTTTTGGTTTTCCTCCATGTCTGGCTTAAAGAGACAGACCCCTTCCCTGCCCTTCCCCGTCCCCCCCGCCCCCAAGCCCCCATCCTCTGCCCCCAGCTGGGGTGGGTTTTCCTCCAGGAAATCATTTTCCCCTTTCAGGGCTCGGAAATGAAATCCGTGTTTCATATGCTTCATTACATGTCTATTATATAGCAGGTCTGGAAGAGCAGTGCATTGATAATATATCGTGCTCGTTGTAAATGATCTGTCCATCTGGAGCGGAACGCTACCACATTCCTAATGCTGTTTCCCAGATATAAATTATCGCCGAATGTTTCTCAACCCAAAGGAAACGAAAAGAAAGCAAGCTCCGGCCCTGAGCAAGTGCCCTCGAATAGCCTTCGCATGAAGAAAGGCAGAGGGGCAGTGGGAAACCAGTGGCCGCAACGTGGATCCCCGCAGTAGATCCCAGGGCCCAGCTGACCCACTGTGCTGCCAGCAGGAGCTGAGTGCGTCTCCACTCACTCCTCTTCATACAAGGCCAGGAAGGGACGGGAATCTAGAAGAAGGCAGTCCCACCCACTCAATTAGAGCAATTAGCTCACAGGCCATCCAGGGGCCAGGCCTGGCTGAATAGGGTCCCGGTCCCCAGCGTTTGTTATCTGAGCTGAGCTCAGACAAATTAATGAGAAGAGGGAATGAGCAAAGCCAAGGGCTGTTGCTGGCAAACACTCTGGGGGCCTCGTCCCTTCCTCCTGTAAGAACAACCCCAGATTACCCCAACAATAAAACTTGTTAACTTATACAACTTTGCTTAAGAAAAAGGCTGATGGGACGTTGGCAGGCTTCCCTGCTGCCACCCGAGAACCATTGCGGGCAGCCGCGGGCTTCTTTCGGACTGAAGGGGATGATAGAATAGGAAACGGGAGAGCAGACTGTTTATTCCAGGGCCAGATTGTCTCTGGCCATAAAGTTCTGTGTTTGGAGAGGTTTTTTTTTTTGTTTTTTTTTTTTTTTCTGCCTGGTATGTAACCAAAACGATGGAGGACCGGGTGTGGAGGAAAGATCATGTTTTGTTATCATTTATTCAAGCCGCGTAAAGAAGAGCCTCCGTCTCCGGGTTCGAATGAACATAGCTAATACATAAGCCCGTGTCAGCATCACAGAAAGAGAGAAGGAAGAAGGATGCAGATGCGAGCTGGGGGACAAGGGGGGTTATTTCAGATAAATTGTAAAGAAGGGAGTGTTAACTAGTTTAGAATTTAAGTTGCAAAATTAGGCACACTTCAAATTTTGACCCAACAGTATGTCTCTTTACAAACAGGTACACACTTTTGGAGATTATATGTTATTTGTAGGCCTTAAAAAAACTAAGATCGTATCTCTGCTCATAAACCAGTTTGAATTCTTCTTGTTTGGTTTGTTGTTTGACTTCCATTAGTCGAAACACTCGGTAGACTCCGAGTCAGTAGCTCCTTGCTAAGCAACTGATGAATCAAAATGATGTTTTGTTTTCTTTTTCCCAAACTCTCCTGACTTCGGTCCAAACAGCCTCAATTTGCAGTTCACCTTGGAAGTCGAGCAAAGGTAATTCGGAACGAAATCAGACCTAAAACACACCTAGCAGTACTGTTGAAACATGTGATCCCGCCTGCGTGAACTACAACAGATGAAGTTGTCAAAGGCTGGGGTCCTATTAAATGGGAAAAGCAAAACTGAGTCATCTTCTGCCTAAGGAGACTTAGGCTTCTCAACAAGGCAGGCAGCTCAGAGCTGAAACCCCTCTCTAATACCACTGTGGCAAGAATTTCCACTCAGATAACAGAAAAACGGGCCCTCTGGCACCAGGCATCCAAAGGTCCCCTGGTAGCTTCTAGAAGCTGCTGTTTGACTTGAGCAAGTTACTGGTGCCTGCTTGCCCACATCATGACCACTTGGTTTCCCAGAAAGTATTTCCAAGAATGGAAGAGGGAAAAAGGACCCTGAATTTGCATGGTGGAACTTAACAGGTCAAAGGTATTTCGACAAAATAAATGAAGCACCATCCAGTCCCTTCAGACCCCTAGGTTGTTTATCTTGAAACAATAAGTGCCTTACTTGGTAACACTGGTCCAATATTCCTGGGCCTGTTCTGGTGCTGAAAATGTGGGAAACCAACAAGCTCAAGGATCAGGTGACATTGACACAAGAGCAGCTCTCACTTCAGCACAAGCATTGTGCTACCTGTTTCAGCTTTTCTGCTTTCACTCATCATCATCGCCTGCAAAGTGGGCAATATTATCCCCACTTTTTCAGAGGGAAAAACTGAATCTCAGAAAGGTTAAGTAACTTCCTCAAAGTCACACAGGAGGAGATACAAAACTGAAATTCAAACCCAGACATCTGATTTTAATCCATATTTTACTTTCTTCTTTCTGTTTTTGGAAGAAGTACAGCCAGAATGCTCCTTAGAAGCAAGGATGGGGAGACTTCATCTTAGTACTTTGGACATGTTATCAGGAGGGATCAGTCCCTGGAGAAGAACATCCGTACTTGGTAAAGTAGAGGGTCAGCGAAAAAGAGGAAGACCCACGGTAGGTCCCTGAATGGCACAAATGGTTTCTGCTCAATGACTAGCCTAAAGGTTGGTGGTCTGAACCCACCCAGCAGCACCGCAGGAGGAGGGCCTGTGGATCTGCTCCCATAAAGATTACAACTAAGAAAACCCTATAGAGCAGTCTACTCTGTAACACATGGGGTCGCCATGAGTCAGAATCGACTCGACAGCAATGGGTTTGAGTTTTTTTGGTTTGGGGCCCAAGGTAGGATTGTGCTTCCCCATACCCTTTGGACTTAGGCATGGCTATGTGTCTCGCCTTGACCAATCCAGAAATGATATGGGTCTCTTCTGAGTAGAAACATGAAAACCCAAAAACCAAACCAAACCCATTGTGGTTGAGTCAATTCTGACTCATAGCAACCCTACAGGACAGAGTAGAACTGCCCACACAGGGTTTGCAGAGAGTAGCTGGTGGATTTGAACTGCCAACCTTTTGGTTACCAGCCGTAGCTCTTAACCACTGTGCCACGAGGGCTCCAGAAGCGTGAGGAACCAGCACAATGCATCAATGCCTTCCCTTTACTGCAGTGATGTGGGATGACATGTTGAAATGGAGCCTCCATCAGCTGAAATCCTTGAGTCACTCTACTGAGTGGAACCCCCCATTAACCCACAATGGACATGTAGTATGAGCATAAGGTCACAGAGATTTTGGAATAGTTTGTTACTGTAGTATAACCTGGGCCACCTGACAGATACAAACCACATGGAAGGCCCATTTCTGGGGAGCAACAACAGGCCCGGAAGTAAGGAAATCAAATGAAGAAAATCCATTCATTTAACAAAAATTTGTTAAGGACCTATTTTTGTGACAGGACTGAAGCTGGTGTGCTCAAGATACATCATTATTCCTAAAGTAGGAAGTCCAAAAGGGCATCTTCTATTAGAATAACAAGCAGTGCTCTTTCAAGGAGCTGGCTTTAAATTGGAAAAATGTCCACCGTCTTTTTACATAAATAACACATGCCCTCTAAGTTTGTTTGCCAATAGCTCTCTCCCCCTCCCCCTCGAGGTATTTGTGTAAGTGCGCTGTGCTAATTTTTTTACAGCAACATGTAAAAAAAAAATGGCATAGTGATTACAAAAATACCTTGAGGAGTAGGGGGAGCAGTTGGCAAACAAACGCAGAGGACAAGCGTTATGTGTGTAAGAAGACAGTATTTTTAACTACCAAATCTATTCATAATCTAAAAACAATTCACCTCAAAACTAACTGCAAATCTACTTTTCACACATAACTAGTTAGATGTTTTTATTCTGTTTAATTTCCTGTAGTTATTCATTTGTAAAAATATGACTAAGTACACCTAAAAGAGGGGAGCCTTTAATCTAAAGCCGTTGCCGTCGAGTCGATTCCAACTCATAGCGACACTATAGGACAGAGTAGAACTGCCCCATAGAGTTTCCAGAGAGCGCCTGGTGCATTTGAACTGCCAGCCTTTTGGTTAGCAGCTGTAGCACTTAACCAGTACGCCACCAGGGTTTCTGGCTTTAATCTAGATGTGTAAAAATATTACAAGATGGCAACCACCATTTCCTATAGACTTCTGCTAAAGGCTAATATTAAAGACCAGCGTGTTTTAAAAAATAGATTCTTCCAATGGGGATTCAACATTTATTACCACTTAGGACCAAATAAAGGGACCTTGGTGGTGCAGCAGTTAAAGCATTTGGCTGCTAACCGAAAGAACCGAATGGTCAGTGGTTCGAACCCATCAGCCACTCCCCGGGAGAAAGATGTGGCAGTCTGCTTCTGTAGAGATTACAGCCTTGGAATCCCTATGGGGCAGTTCTACTCTGCCCTATAGGGTCGCTATGACTCTGAATGGATGGCAATGGGTTTTTGGTAAGGCCAAATAAGTAAGTTTGGGTTTCCCCATTTAATGTAGTTTACATAAACTTCAGTTTTGTTTGTGAGAAAAACAATTGTCCAGTGGAATGAGCTCCCCCTAAGGCTCTATTACCCTGTTGATCTCTTGTGGCCTTTACTTGCCAGCTCCAGGGAGGTTTTCACTTCGCGAGGCAGTGGCACCCCATCATAAATAACCTAACAATATGTAGAGTTAAACCTTATAGAGAGCTTTTTTTAGGAGACTTGGCAAGAAAAATGTTATATGAGAAAATGTCAGATTCTACAGTCCCATGGCTATCTTTTTCATTCTTTTCAATTTTTGTAATTGTTTACAAAATTGGATTTTGCCATAATTAAGTTTTTCCATATATGAGATAACAATTCATATCTATAAATATAAGTATAGGGATGTGTGTGTGGTATGTGTGTGTGTGTTTATGTGTATTTAAAGGGAGTCTCTGCGCAGCGCAAGCAGTAAACACTCTCAGCTGCTATCCGAAAGGTTGGAGGTTCTAGTCCACTCAGAGGCACCTTGGAAGAAAGGTCAGGCAATCTACTTCCAAAAAATCAGCCATTGAAAATCATACAGAGGACAGTTCTACCCTGACACACATGGGGTCACCATCAGTTGGAATTAACTCAACGACAACTTTATCTATCTATATATACACATATTTAAAAGCCAAGTTGAAGAGATATGAGGTGTTGGAGAGAAGCAACACTGTACTGGGAAACTCCCAGGTCAACTATTCCCAAGCTCTGTCCTTGGGGCAAACCACTTCACCCTCTGGGCTTCTGCCACCTCACCTACAGAATGAAATAGATTAGACCAGATGCTGTAGAAATGCCCCTTCCAGCTCTGGTGTCCGTGGATCCACTCTTGAAGCCGCCTCCAGTTTGCAAATGTTACTGGGTAGCTCAAAAGTCTGTGTAGCTAAGATACACTTGGGTAGAAATATGTCAGCCAACAGCTAAAAGGGAAAAAAATCAAGCGCAAAAAATGTTATCATATTAGAATATGATTAGAATATGAGATTGCTGGAGATTTTTCTTCTTTTTTCCCCCAAAATTTATTTATTGTTATGGCTACATTGTTTTTTCAATTTTATAAATCAATAAAAGTTAAATAAATAAAGCAGTCTGTATAGAGGGCAGCATTACTAATTACCCTCAGAAAGGGTCAGCACATAAACGCAAACCCTTCCTTATATCTGCAGCCTATAACTACATGCAAATCCATGTGCCTATTAATTCCAGTTTTTCAATGACAAGCTTCTTTTAAGCAACGCAGTTTATTTGTTTAAAGATGTGAAATGAACTTGTTTGACAAGAATTTTCATTTTTCAATCGCTGTTTTAGCGTCATGCTTGTCTAATGTCACCCTCCCACATCTCACCCTGACGCCTGTTCACACACGCTTATAGACTTACAAAGTTCGTGTGCTCGGTTTAATACTTATGCCAAAGGTCATAGAGGTCATGTTAAGCAGAAGTGCCAAGGGAATTCGGGTCTTTCCCTATTACCTTATTCTCTCCCACTGTCCAAGTTTTGACAACATAATGTGATTACATAATAACTCAGAGCAGGCAGTAAATTGGACACCTTACGGGAAACCCAGGTGAGGTCCCCGTGGAGTTATTCAAATTAGTTATCCTGTCTACCTATGAACTCAGGCAAAAAATAAACTTTCCAGCATTTTGGAGCTCTAAAAATTCCCACTCACTTTCCCACTCCAATCTTAACCACCCAAAAGCAGTCCCTTTGATGGAAGAAATTCTGCTACTAAGAGAATTGAATTTTCTCCATATCATCATATACTGGTAGTCACAAATAAATGATTTCCATCAACAAAACTCTTTGTGGACTAAAGAACCCAGTCAGCTCTCTCCTTTGCAGTGTCCTTGGTCTCTGAAAATAACCATGAGAAGGGTCTTTTTGACCCCAGGCTATAAAGACCTGGTTTTTGAGGAGCGTATCCTAAACCTACAGCACCAAAAGCGACTACAGTCCATGAACAATAGTCAAGGTTTTAACATATTTTTTCCTCTCCAAATATTTGAACAGTTTGCACGTGAATTCCACATCCTCCAAACAGGGAGATCAACAGAAACTTGGACGCTCCCAAAGGCTCTCAAACCCTTACCTGCAGGATCTCCACTCTGGTTGTGTCAACTCTTCTCTGAAGTTCACACAAGAAGAAAACACAGCCAACAGGGACATCCCTTCTCCCCAGTGAGACAGCATGGATGTGCCTCTTCCACCTCGACAAAACAAAACTTCACAGAGCAGTCAGCCAACAGGAGTCCTGGACAAAGACCAGCAGAGGGAAGCAAGGGTTTCAGCAGTGTTTTCCCTCCTCATGAGCCTCAACCTTCCATCGGGTTATCATTTTGAAGGTCGTCCCTGTTTACTTCTCTAGCTAGTGATCAAGTTTTTATAATAAACCAATGAACAGATTTAAAAAAAAAAATCCCTGATCTTGTCATATTTTAGAAAATCCTACTTGTCCATTTAAGATTGGGAGACTCTTAAAGAAGATGGGAACAGTGAAGGGAGCAGAAACAGGAACAAGAGCTGCCTGAGAATCACTGAGACCTGGCATTCTCTTGCCCAACATGTGACAGGAGTTAAGTACCTCGACTCTGCAGCCAGGAGACCTGGGTTCTAATCTCAGCTCCACAACGTACCAGCTATAATCTTGGGCAATTCACTTCATCATTCTGTGCCTTGGCTTCCTCATCCATGTAATGGGGATTGTCTTGGTTATCTAGTGCTGCTATAACAGAAATACCACAAGTAGATGGCTTCCACAAAGAGAAATTTATACTCTCACGGTCTAGTAGGCTACAAGTCCAAATTCAGGGCGTCAGCTTCAGGGAAAGGCTTTCTCTCTCTGTCAGCTCTGGAGGAAGGTCCTTCTCATCAATCTTCCCCTGAACTAGGAGCTTCTCTGTGCAGGAACCCCGGGTCCAAAGGACAAGCTCTGCTCCTGGTGCTGCTTTCTTGGTGGTATGAGGTCCCTAACTCTCTGCTCACTTCTCTTTCCTTGTATCTCTTGACAGATAAAAAGTGGTAAAGGCCACACCCCAGGGAAACTCCCTTTACATTGGATCAGGGATATGACCTGGATAAGGATGGTACATCCCACCCTAATCCTCTTTACCATAGTCTAATCTTGCCTCATTAACTACAGGCAGAGATTAGGTTTTACAACACAGAGGAAAATTACATCAATCACAAAATGGAGGACAACCACACAATGCCGGGAATCGTGACCTAACCAAGTTGACACATATTTTTGGGGGACACAGTTCAATCCCTGACAGGTACAATAATAATGCTGTCTTCATTGGGACACTGCAGACTTATGAATAAATACTTATAATAGTACCTGAAACATGGCAACTGCTATATAAGTACTAGCTATTGTTGTAACCAGTTCTGCCATTGTCTTTGGCTAAGTAATCACCACTTCATCTCCTTGGGCCTCCTTGTGCAGATTGAAATGAATAATATCCTTATCCATCCGACTTAACCTCACAGAGTTGTTGAAAAGGCTAAATAACCCAACTGATGTGAAAAGTTCTTTGGAATGGGAAAACACTTCACAGTAATATCTGTAATGTATTATTATTTAACATCATACCTTAAATTAAAACTGAGTCCTTCATTGTAAAGGCATTAAAAAGAAAACTAATCCTGGGTTAGACAGAAACTCCATCATGAGCCAGGGAAACTCCATCAAGTTGCAGGGAAGACTTGGAAGAGGGTGTGCCATCCTGGTATTTACTTCTAATGGTACATTTTAACCCCACTCTACAGAATGGGAGCCCTGGTGGCAGAGGGGCTAAGAGCTCGGCTGCTAACCAAAAGGTCGGCAGTTTGAATCCACCAGCTGCTCTTTGGAAACCCTATCAGCAGTTCTACTCTGTCCTATAGGGTCATCATGAGTCAGAATTGACTCGATGGCAACAAGTTTTCTATGGAATGAGGACATCAGGTGGATATGATGATAAATCTGCGTCACTGGGGCTCTACGGCAACTTCTGATATGTGCTCTCTTACCGCAAGAATACTCTGAAATCAGAAACTTTTGGGGGGAAGGGGGTTGTTAGTAATTGCAAGACAACAAAATTTATGACCCCAGTCAATGCCCTGGGGGATTGGCAGACACTGCCGTCAGCACTGCACAATTCCAAATTGCCAGCCAGGCCAGATGATGATTTGGAGTTTGGGCCTCACAAAGGCAAGCCACCAGCATTTCCTGCACATTGGTTGGCCTGAGCTCTTGGATGGAATTGACCAGTTGTGCTGATGCCAGGTGAACATGATTGGAAACAACCAGATGCCAAATGAGTCAATTCCATTGAATCTCTTCGTCAATGGCTGAGCATGTCTTCAGTTTTCCATTCTCTCATCCTAATGCTTTGCCAGCACTACACCCTTGACTGAATAACTGTATGTCTTCTCTATACCGTCCATCCATCTCTTCCTCCCTGAAGTGCTGTACTCAGGGATACCAGCCTCATTCCCACCCTCCTCATCAGGGCTTCCTTCCACCACCATGCATCCCATGTGGTTTTCAGTAATTGGACTTTACTCTCCTCTAAAACAACTCATCTCTTTTTTGTTTTTTCTTTTTTTACTCACCATGCATACAAAGACAACTTTATTATTACATACTTATGGAAATAATAATATTAGTAAACTGACATTTATCGAGAGTTTACTCTGAGCTAGGCATTGGCCCCAGTGTTTTGCATAAATTATCTCACTTAACGCCAGATCTAGCCTATGAGATGAGGACTATTATTGTCTACCTTTTACACATCAGCAGACCAAAGTATGCAGATGTAAAATGTTGCGCTAAAGCTCATACAGGGTTCACGTAGGTCATCTAGACACTAGTAGAACCTGGATATGGGCCCAGAAAGTCTGATTCACAGGGCCCCTGGTTTTAGCAAAGTACAATACACTCCCAGTATACTTACACAGGGACGTTTGTCTTCACAATTGTACAACACAAAGAAATTTCATTTCACACTGGCCTCCCTAGGGAGGTTGACTCTGGTAGATCTGTCTACAATCCTTTCAAGGAACACAAGGACACAGAAAGGACTCCTGTAAGGCTCTTTGAACTGTTCACACAGACTCTTGGCTTCACCCCAAGCCTCTAGTGTCCACACATGTAACCGTGTATAACATGTTACATGAATATTCCACTAGTCTGTGTACAAACTTCCAGAATCATAATTACACCTTCAGAATGGGATGCCATATCTTTGTCCTTCCAAACGTAGTCAACAGAGGTTCAAGAACTTCCTGCGATAGCCCCTGGGGATACAGTGGTGAAGAAGGCCCTCGTGGCCCTGCCCTGATGGCGCTTATTACAGGCTAATAGAGATGAGAGACATTGAGAGAATGATGGTAAATAATTTAGGAACACTGACAAGAAAGCAAAGTACTCTAAAGAGAAATACAGGGTGCTTTTGAGACAATGGGGGGTGGCTCATTTCCTTTAAACCCATAGCTTCCTTCTTGGAATTTGAACTGAATGCTCTCAAAATTACCCCAAATCCTGAAGTCACTTAATAAATGTTTCTGAATCAATAACCTAGACAGGGAGATGAAGTCATGTTGCAAACCAGAGAAACACGTGGCATCTTCTTTCTGCTCCCAGTGCCGGGAGAAAGTTGAAAGGAGCTCGAACAGAGAATGACTAGAAATACGGGCACACTTTGCTGTGGCTGCAGTACCAGCCACACGAGCTGATTGTTTGGGGCCTCACTTTCATGAGACTTAATACAATCAGGAAGGGCTTAGACGCCCAGCCAGGATAAATACCCCACCAGGAGCCTGATCAAGGAGAAAACCAAAAACCCACCAGCCTGGGCTCCCTTGTGGCGCCCAGACACACATGTGGGCGGCTCCGCCAGCCAATAATCCTGGCCCCCTCTGGGGGCACCCCACTCCCCACCAATCAACACATTCTTAAAGTAGCCTGGGGCTGCTGAAGCTCATAATCAGACCTGGGTTGGATTGCAAACATCTCTACACTGCTAGAGCTAGCTAACGTGATTAGGCACAGAGCATTAGCCAAATAAAAGGGACGGGGGACCAGGAGCCAGAAAGACTATGACGGAGAGAAGAAAAGAGAGCAGAGTGTGCAGTCCGCACAAAGAGGGAAGGAAGTGGAGAAAGACCCTGTGACAACCCCAATGGAGAAAATTAAAAGCCAGTGGAGCCCCTGAATCTAAATCATTTATTGCTTAGCCAAACGGTAATCAGGCAGTCACCCAATGTTGAGTACCTACTAGGGTAAGTGTTCCACGCTCAGGATGCTTCGATGAGCATGCAGGTACCACCCCTGCCCCCATCAAGCTCACAGCAAATGCCATACAGCCCAATGACTGAGGCATCCACCCTGACTGCACACACATTTATAATAGGGTTTTTTTGGAGATGGAAATAGAGATAGATACTAAGAACAAAGCCAACCCAGTTGCCATCGAGTCAACTCTGACTCATGGAAATCCCACGTGCGTCAAAGTAGAACTGTTCTCTGTAGGAATTTCAGTGGCTGAGTTCTCAGAAGTAGATCTCCAAGCCTTTCTTCTGAGGCACCTCTGGGTAGACTCAAACCCCCAATCTTTCACTTAGCAGCCAAGCTTGTAACCATTTACATCACTCTGGGACTCCAGATAGATGATAGATAGATAGACAGACAGATAGATAGATATAAAAGTCACCCCATTAAATATGCCCACTGATTATAAGGCAAGTACAATTCCAGGGATGTTAAAACGTGCAAACACGTGCTTCTTGGAATTGAGGAAGTGTGGCCATAATAATCAATTTAACGATGGCCAGGGTTACAAACGAGAAAGAGAAGATGCCATAGGAGGGAGTCCGCAGAGAACCTCGGAGGGTCAGAGTGTTGGGTCAGCAGAAATGTTAAGCATAAAGAGGCACCTCTGCCAGAAGGAAATCTGGGCTCCAGAGGCAGAGGAGAAGAGATTTTCTGGTAAGATACAAGGAGACTGGATGTGCCGCCCACAGACTTGCCCCACCACTCAAGGCCACGGCCAGCTCACACTGCCGGATGTGTCCCACTGGTCTCTTCTCCAGGCCTCAGGAGAGCAGCCCTGGAGGGAGCACTTCATCAGCCAGCTCAGGCTCCTGCTTTCCTGTCCTGAGAAGGAAAGCCGAGAGCTGAGAGCCCAGATCCCAGTGGAAAAATCCCAGAAGGGTTAATTCCCCACCTCCCCTTCCCCCACCCCACTGTAAATAGTGGCAATCTTTCCTAATCATTTCCATTTTTATTCCTCTTTAATTCTCCCATTCCCCCCTTTGTTTTCATGACCTGTGGGAACCTGAACTCCAGCTGGAGGTACAGGCCGCCTTTAGACTTAAAGCAGATATTTAAGCAATTATTCTGTCACTGGGGCCTTGCCTGGCCTCCTCCATATGGGCTGCTCCCAAGCAAGGCATTTGGTTTCTCCTTTGTTCCCAGTGTGCTGAGTAAAATTGTTCCAGAAAGCCCTCGCCCTTGAGAATGGGGCCGGGGAGACGGGGGTAAGCTCTGCTGAGGGCTCTCAGTGTGGGAGAGAAGCAGGGAACACTGGCTTGGGCTGCTGTCCGCCTCTTTGGCTCTGCCTGCCCCATGCGGAACATGCCGTCCCCTCCAGCAGCAAAGACTCAGACACAGAAGCTCAGGTGGTGGGAAAGGACAGGGAGGTGACGTTGGAGTGACTTCCGCCTGCTGCCCTGTGGCTGAAGGTGCACACGCTTCTCCAGGATGCTGCCAGCTCTGATCTAACAAGAAATAAAGCCCCTCCTTGCTGAGCAAAGACGGTTCCCAGTGAGTCACTAGTTTATTTGCTCGTTCATTGAATGAACATAAACTCCATGCTGCTTTACTTCCAGCACGTAAGGCAGTACCCGGCCCATAGTACGTGTTCAGTAAATAGCATTATTTCATTGAACATCTGCAGTAGGTTAGGCGGTCATAAAGCTTTCTTTGTTATTCTCCCCCTTAGATATGTTTTCTTGCCCATTTTGTCTAATTTCCTCTGCCCCATTAGGTCAGTCCCCCCTGATTCCTGTTGCCGTGGTTCCAGGCAGCCACCTGTGTGGGCCTGTCTCTAGCTCTCCCTGTTCCCTCCCGTTCCGCTGTAAGAGAGCTCCTACACTACAGAAGGAGAAGTGGAGTCACACAGAAATGGAGCAAGCTTGGAAACCAAACTGAAAAATAGCCCCCAAAAGATATCCACTTCTGCATACTTGGAACTTGTGCATATTAACTTATTTGGAAAAAGAGTCTTTGCACGTGTGATTAAGCTAATGAGCTTGAGATGAGGGCTGTTATGGACTGAATTGTGTCCCCCAAAAATATGTGTTGGAATCCTAACCCCTACACCTGTGGCTGTAATATCATCTAATGTATTGTAATCACCTTCCATAATGCAATCTAATGTAATATGATCAATCAGTTGAGGTCACACCAGTGTAGGATGAACCCTAAACCAAATCACTTCCGTCTTATGTAAAGAGCAGAATAGACAAAGAGCAAGCAAGCACACAGGAGGGAAGATGGATCCCGTGTGAGGAACGCCAAAGAATCAAGGAACCCCCAAGACGGCCTGTTGCTGTGTTGTTAGGTGCTATAGAGTTGGTTCCAACTCACAGTGACCCTAAGTACAACAGAACGAAACACTGCCCAGTCCTGAGCCATCCTCACAATCGTTGTCATACTTGAGCCCGTTGTTGCAATTACTGCGTTAATCCATCTCATTGAGGGTCTTCCTCTCAGTCCCTGACTGCCTGCCTGCAAGGAAGGAATGGACAGAACTGTGGGAAAATAAATTTCTGCTGTCTAAAATCTGCCCACTTGTGGTGTTTCTGTTACAGCAGAACTAGCTAACTCAGACAAGGAGATTATCTTGGATTATCTAGGTGGGCCCTAGACGTCATTATAAGTATCCTTATTGATAGACAGAGAAGGAGGAGGAGGCAATGTGACCACTCAGGCAGAGGTTGGAGAGGTGTGGCCACAAGTCAAGGAATGCCTGCAACCACCAGAAGCTGGAAGAGACAAGGAACAGTTTCCTTCCTGGAGCCTCCAGAGGGAACACAGCCCTGCTGACATCTTGATTTCAGATCAATGAAAATGATTTCAGAGGCTTCTGGTCTCCAGAACTGTAAGAGAATAAATTCAATTGTTTTGAGCCACCAAGTAGGTGGCAATTTGTTACACTATCCCTAGGAAAGGACACCCTGTTTATCCTGACCTTTACCTTGCACCCACTGCCTGACTATGTCCAGCCTGGCCCACAGCACCTGGTCCACCCCATGCCAGGTTATCGTCCCATGTCATCACTCCAGGGCAACTTTAAATCCACCTGCTGACCCCTGGAAGGAAGGACCTGGAGTTTTCTTGCCAAGCCCAATGCACTTACCCACTCATACACCCTGGCAAGTTTCTTTTCCCGCATACCAACTTGGAAGTCTCCAGGACAGACCCTGGGTGAAGGGATGGAACACAAGACTGACCCTCAAGGAATGTCAAAGCAAGCAGACTTGTCTCTTCTGTGGACTGGACAACCTGGGAAGACAGTCCACGCATTAGAGATTATTGAGAGGTGCAGTCACCCAGAAACAGAACAAGCTGGGAAGTTAAACTGCAAAGTCAGAACTCCTTGCCCTCCCACCCCCCAGCCTCTCCATTTCCCCTTTCCTTACAGAGGTCATAGGTCATTCACCACTTTTGATGACAGTCCCTCACATTTATGCATCATTTAGTGATTTTGAAAAGATCTCCACGTCCAACACTTCACTTGAGTCCCACCCGGTAATGTAGGGGGTGTGGTTATTGTCCTATTTTACAGGATAGGTTAGAAGACTGGACTGAGGTCCAGCAGCTTTGGAAGTTAATACAACAATCAATCTCCGGGACTGTTGCCCTGGGATAATCTTTAAACCTGAAACCTTGGATTGGGAATATCCCCAGGGCGTCCTCTGAGCCAGGCAACAGTCTAGCCTAATTGGTGGAGCGTGTCTGCTCTGAGAGTTATGCTCTTTTGAAGAACCATCTATGTGGGATGGTGTCGATGGCAGTGGCTCGAGGGGTTGCATGAGAAGCTTGGGGGGAAGTGAGTTTGTGTCAGTAAGGAGGGACAAATCGAAAGGGGAGGGTGAGAGTAACAACACAGTTTGGGGGCGTGTGTGATCAATGTCGCTGGACTGTGTATGTGGATGTTGTTGAATTGGGGTTTTACTGTGTGCACTTTCAATGACAATAAAAAAAAATACAACAATCAATCTAAAACAACAGCAGGTCTCCTGACCCTGAATGCAGTGTTCTCTCCACTTCACTCCCTCTCTTCCTATGTGCCTCCATGACTTACGGACTCAGAGATGTAAGTACTGAGGGGAAAATGGATCAGTGTTCCAGGTAAAGTTCACTCTTCTCAACACTTGGTGTGTGCTAACTCATTTAATCCTCCCAAAAGCCCTGGGAGGCAGGTACTAGTCACCACCCTCATTTTATAAATGAGGGAACTGCGGCACAAGAAAATTTAGCAATTTGCCCAAGGTTTAACTGCTGGTTTGTGGAGGAGCTGGGATTTGAACTCAGGAAATTTGTCCCCAGAGCCTGTGCTCTTAACCCAAAAGAAGCTAGCAAGATACTGCAAGAACTACAGAGTTTTTTCCTCAGAGCTAGAGCACAATAATAGCACAATAGCAATGATGTTCTAAGCATTCTTTAAAATAAGAACTAGATGCAAAATGTAACTAAATTAGCCCTTTAGAATGAAAGCGATAGTGTTTTAAACTCTTTCCGCCAGATGTGGCCATTTGTAATGTGGTCATCATTAGCCACGTGTGTGTGTGTGTGTGTGTGTGTGTGTGTGTGTGTGTATGCATGTTAGCTCACGTAGCGTGAGATGAGAGGCAGACCCTCCAATGGTTCACCAGAAACCTTAGTTCGGAGCTCTCCCGGTGCCCCTGTTCCATCAAAGGGACTTTGAGTTTGGAGTCTGAGTAAATTAACAACATCCCTCTTTATTTATCTCCCTTCTGACTGTGATAAATAGCTCTAGGGAACCCTTTCCGGGTTGAGAGAAAAGTGAAGCATCCTTGCCTACACTTTGCACTGATCTGGATAGTAGAGTATTTATTACACACTAGCTGGATTCTAGCATTACAGTACGTGATTTCAATCTCCCCAAAGTAATAAACGTGTTCATTGCCGTCATTCCAAAGCTTTGCTCACTACCTTAACCAGGTGGGGCAGGATCACAGCACTGGGTAGGAACAATTGAGCTTTCTCTGTAAGAACCGACTGTAAAATCCAGATGTCTGATGCATACAGCCTGCAAATTAAGGGTACCTTAGCACTGGCTGAAAGATGGGCTTGGGGAGGTCCTTCTGTCCTAACTTCTTCATTGGACAGATATGTAAACTGAGGTCCAGATGGGGAGTGACTTGCCCAGGATTACACAGCCACATAATAGAAGTGTTCGCTAGTGTTGGCAGTCTAGGTAACTTGGATGAATCTTCATACTGAGAACAACCAAAAAAGCTGGGTAATATGTAAAAAGTATCTGGCACTTGAGGTTTTTCAAGACAGGGAAGAATTACAGAATCAAGATCAATGTGAAGTCAGCCTGGCATTTGTGGCCACTTTTTTCTCAGACTCTAAAGGCTCAGCCAACTTCAGTAGAGGTGAAAAATTTAACTGAGTTTTTGACAGATTCCCTTAGGGATAGTGGAAGGCAGGGAATTATAGAGTTCTGGACCCACCAAGATGGAGGAGTTGGTTAAACTGAGCTTTGGGTTGGGACACAAGGGACGTACACTTCTTCTACAATTAGGTTCAAATAAAAAATAGATCAGTTCTCACAGAGAATAAAACCCAGGCTTGAACCATCCAGCCCTGATTATGTTAAGGGGATATTGTATTTCTAGAATGCCTAGTTTCCAGTCAGAAGATAATTATTCTCTAAAGGAAACTTTGTGCTAAGTCTAAAATTATCTATAATTTTTACTTATATATAATACCCAGTATGCAATCAAAAATAACAAGGCATACAGTAGGACCCAGAAACAGTTATTAGATGCAGACCTTAAAATAACTATGTCTAATATATTCATGGAATTAAAAGTCAAGATGGAAAATTCTAATAATAAACAATAAAAAAAGAAAGCACTAGGAATTCTAAAACTAAAAACATACAATAACTAAAATAGAAAACTCAATGGATGGCTTTAATAATACATTAGACATAACTGAAGATTTGATTGGTGAATCAGAAGCTAGGTCAGAAGAGAATGTCCAGAACAAAACACAGAAAGATAAAAAGATGGAAAATACAGAGAAAGTCTGTGATAAATCACAAATTATTGCACATGAAGAAAAGGTCTAAACTACATGTAAGTGGACTCATAGAAGGAGAGGAGAGAGGGAATGGAGGAGGAGCGATATTTAAGAGAATTTTCCAAAACTCCTGAAAGATATAAAAGCACAGATTCAAGAAGCATTTACTATGAATTTCAAGCAGGATAAATACCAATTTCAAAAAAAAGAAGTCTTACCTACTCATGGGAGTTAAGCTGATGGTTAACACAAAGGGAGATGGGGTGGATCTTTATATTAAAAAAAGAAAAATTAGAGAAGCAACAATAGCCTGGACACCGGACTTCCCATAACAAACAACAGAAGCCTGACAACAATGAAATATTATTTTAAAAGTGCTGAGAAAATAACTGTCATTCTAAAATTCTGTTGTTATTGCTAGGTACTGTCAAGTTGGCTTTAACTTATAGCAACCTTATGTATAACAGAACAAAACATTGTCTGGTCCCGTGCCATCTTCATGATCACTGGTACTCTAATATTCTATACCCAGCTAAAATATCCTTCAAAAAATTATCAGTGCAATCAAAATATTTTTCACACACACACACACACACACACACAAAAATGGGGAGAGAATTTGCCGGTGGACCTGAAATAATGTCATAGGTAAAGTCTACTTCAATAGACTTGAAGTAATGACCTTAATATCATAGGGTATTCTATAGGCAGAAGGAAAATGATCCCAGTTGGAAGCTCAGAGATATAGGAAGAGATATAGAGTAACAATGAGGGTAAATATGTGGGTAAGCTAAATGAATAATGAATATATAAAGTAATAATAATATTGTCTTATGGGATTTAAAATATAAATAAAATTAAAATGTGTGACCATAGCAGCATATAAGTTGAAAGAGACTAAATAGAAAGTGTTCCAACGTCCTTTTGCTTTATCCATTAAGTGATAAAAGTTCTCTTTTATTTACCACTTTTACACTGTCAGGGATGAATTTTTTGGTAGCCACTATAATAACTACAAAAAATATAACCAACAAGCTAATAAAGACAAGAAATTAGATAATACATAAATAATATATCCAAAAGAAAGCAAGAAAGGGAGAAAATAGAATACTGTAGGTGAGACAAATAGAAAGGAAATAGTAAGAATGTAGATTTAAACCCAAATATATTCGTAAATGCCTTAAAAGACAAATGGACAAAATGCTCAATTAAAAGAGAAAGATTATCACACTGGGTAAAAACCCCAAACACAAAAATACACACTGTTTATAAGTGACACTTACTGAATATAATCATACAAAAAAAAGGTTGAAAAGAAAAAATAAAAAAGACATACTATGCAAACATTTACCCAAATACAGCTGGTAGAGTTAAATTAGTATCAAATACAGTCAAATTTAAGTCAAAAATAACTAACTGAGATAAAGACGGACGCTACTCAATGATAAAAATATTCAATTTACCAGGAAAAAAGAACCTTCTAAATTTAGAACTTAGGTATTAATATAGTCAATCAAATCTTTTCTTAAGATCATCTCTAAATTTAGGTGTGATATACTCAAGGTAGATTTGGCTCTTGTGGACTTGTTTTAATTTTCTTCAGCTTCAAATTGAACTTTCGTAAGAGCAATTGATGGTCTGTTCCACAGTCGGCCCCTGGTCTTATTCTGACTGACGATATTGAGCTTCTCCACCGTCTCTTTGCACAGATGTAGTCACTTTGATTCCTGTGTATTCCATCTGGGGAGGTCCACATGTATAGTTGTTTATGTTGTTGAAAAAAAGGTATTTCCAATGAATAAGTTGGTCTTGCAAAATTCTATCATGCAGTCTCCGGCATCGTTTCTATCACCAAGGCCATGTTTTCCAACTACTGATTCTTTTTTGTTTCCAGATTTCACATTCCAGTCACCATTAATTACCAATGCATCTTGATTGCATGTTTGATCAGTTTCAGACTGCAGAAGTTGGTAAAAATCTTCAGTTTCTTCATCTTTGGCCTTAGTGGTCAGTTCTTAAATTGGAATAATAGTCGTACTAACTGGTCTTCCTTGTAGGCGTATGGATATTTATCCTATCATTGACAGCGTTGTACTTCAATAATGGTGATAAAATAGTGGGCAAAGCAGACGTGGTCCCTACACTAACAGAGCTTAATTCAAATGGGAGGAACAGACAGTAAACAAGTACTACATAAAAAGTTCAACAAAAACAATTACAGTCTGTGGTAAGAGACGGGACAGGGACTAACTACAGAGGACAGAGTGCCAACTTCAGAGAAGGCCTCGTTGAGGAAGTGACA
The DNA here is from genome assembly GCF_000243295.1 of Trichechus manatus latirostris. NCBI lineage: Eukaryota > Metazoa > Chordata > Mammalia > Sirenia > Trichechidae > Trichechus > Trichechus manatus. The sequence goes on along the minus strand of NW_004443941.1, from coordinate 2,063,761 downwards.
TCTTAACCAGGCATAAAGGATGAGAAGGAACCAGCCATACAGGAGCCAAAGAAAGCTTCCAGAAAGAGGGAAGAGCATGAGGGAAGTGGAAGATGGGCTTCGTGGTATGTTTGTGCAACAGAGCCAAGTCCAGCCTGGGCTGCTGAGTGGCAGAGGTGCAGTAGAAAAGACAGTCAGGGCGGAGAACACACAGTTTGTCCGACATGGTCAGGAGCTTGGGTTTGATCCTGCCAGCAGTGGAAAACTTCCGAAAGATTTTAAGCAGAGGAATGACTTGATCCATTAAACACCTGCAAAACTCACAGCACTAAAGGGCAGCTGCAAGAGGAAGAAGAATGTGAAGCCCGAAGAACTTCCTGACTCACAGTTGCCGGCACCAGAACCAGTTGGTAAGCAAGACCCCAGAGTTTCCTAGCCCCAGGGCTCCGAAAGCTCAGCGTTCACTTGTCTGAAATGGTGTAGGATGTTCCTTAGGGAGGGCAGGGCCTGGACTATGTGGCTTAGAGGTTCTTATGGCTGTAATTACATTGCTGGGGTTATTTCTGACAGGAAGTCTCATGTTCTAACAATATTTCTAAGCACTGATCCTGTTCAAAGGTGGGCAACTAGATTTTACCCAATAAGAAGCTACTAAAGGGTTCAGCAAGGCAAACTCTGGATTCAACCAAGAGAACCAAGCACAAGCAGAACTTGAGAAGAGAGACTAAGGGGACCTGGATATTGTCGCAATTTGGAACAAATATTTCTCTGGTGTGGTCCGTGACCCATCTGTATCAGTTGAAAATGGAGATTCTTGGACTCATCTACCCTAGACCTGCTGAATCCGAATGTGGCCTTGAGTTTGGAAGGGGCCCTGTATGACAAACGCGTCTTTGCCTGTCTGATCATTACCCATTGCCGTTGAGTCAATTCCGACTTTTAGTGACCCTGTAGGACAGAGTAGAACTGCCCCACAGGGTTTTCCAGGAGTGGCTGGTGGATTCAAACTGCCAACCTTTATGGTTAGCAGTCATAGCAGGATAGAAAAACACTGTTGATTATGTGCTGTGAGCTTTCTCGACCCCCATAAAACACTGAGCATCTTTCTGATTTTAATGTTTCAATTTTAATTCACAGAACCATGAATATTTGAATACAGGTATACAATTGCATTAAAAAATACAAGCTGACTAAATACATTTTTGTTCTTTCTTGACAGCTTCATTGAGATATAATTGACATTCAAAAAAGCTGTACAGTTGACGGGTATAAGTTCTAACATCTGACTACATCCTTGAGACCATCACCACAATCAAGACAGTGAGCATAGCCTATGGCCCCCAAAAGTTTCCTCTGTAAACCCCTCTCTCCTGTCCCCTTTCCACCCCCACTACATTCTCAGGTAACCACTGATCTGCTTTCTATATTATAGATAAGTTTATATTTCCTATATATAATCTTTTTATAAAGGGAATCAGAAAGTATGTGCTTTTTGGGGAGGATGTCCGGCTTCTTTCACTCAGTATATTTACCTTGAAATTCATCCATATTGTTTTGTGTATGGACAGTTTATTCATTTTCTTTACTGAGTAGTGTTCCATTGTATGGATAAGCTACATTGTGTTTATCCATTATCTACTGATGGACATTTGAGCTTTTTAGGGCTTCGGGCAATTACAAAAAAAGATGCTATGAACGTTCTTGGACAAGTCTTTCTCTGGGCATATGCTTTCATTTCTCTCAGGTTAAATACATAGAAGTGGGATGGATGGGTCATATGGTAGAGAGACATTTACCCTTATAAGAAAGTGTCAAACTGTTTTCCAAAGTGTTATATCATTTTCTATTCCCACCAACAGTGTATGAGAGTTCCAGCTGCTTCATATCCTTGCCAACACATAATATTGTCAGTAATTTTTATTTTAGACATTCTAATAGATGTGCAGTGGTATCACTGTACATCTGTTAGACCAGGCACCATTTCGTTCTGTTGTATATGAGGTCACCATGAGTCAAAGTCAACTTGTAGGCAGTTATCTATCAATCTATTTATCTATCTATTTTCTTGTAATTGAGTTTTGGGAGTTTTTTATACGTTCTGATTACAAGTCCTTTATCTGATATGTGATCTACAAATATTTTCTCCTAGTCTGTAGTTTGTCCTTTCATTCTCTTAATAGTGATTTTTGAAAAGTAGAAGTTCTTAATTTTGATTAAATTCCATTTATCATTTAGTTAGTTGGTTGGTTGGTAGTTAGTTTTATGAATCATGTGTTTGGTGTTATAGCTAAGAAATCTTGGTCTAGCCCAAGGTCAAAACATGTTTTTTTTTTTTTTTTTTTAGGGTGTATATTTATATTTAAGTCTATGATCTATTTTGAGTTCATTTTTGTATATGATACAAACTATAGGTTGAAGTTTTTGTTTGTTTTGTTTTATTTGTTTGCTTTTGTAGATGCACAATTATTCCAGCACCATTTGTTGAAAAGAATATTCTTTCTCCACTGTGTTTTCTTTGAAACTTTGTCAAAAATTAGTTCACATATATGTGTGTGTCTGTTGCTAGACTCTCTGTTATGTTCCATTGACCTACTTATTTATCTTTCTGCCAATACCACACTGTCTTGATCACAGTAGACTTATAGTAAATCCTCTAACATTGTTCTTTTTCAAATTTGTTTGAGCTATTCTAGTTCCTTTGCATTTTCATATGAACATTAGAATCAGCTTGTCAATTTCCACTAAAAAGTTTGCTGGGGTTTTGTCAGTAATTTTTATTTTAGACATTCTAATATATGTGCGTGGCATAGTGGCTAAGAGCTACCGCTGCTAACCAAAAAAAAAAAGGTTGACAGTTCGAACCCACAAGGTGCTCCTTGGAAACCCTATGGGGCAGTTCTACTCTGCCCCATAGGGTTGCTATAAGTCAGAATCGACTCAGCAGCAAAGGGTTTGGTTTTTGGTTTCTAATTTATGTGCACTGCACATATATTAGACCAGGCAACATTTCGTTCTGTTGTATATAAGGTCACCATGAGTCAGAGTCGACTTGTACGAAGTTATCTATTTTCTTATAATTCAATTATGGAAGTTTGGATTTATAGATCACTTGGAGAGAAACTTAACAATATTGAATCTTTCAATCCATGAGCACCATATAGCTTTCCAATTATTTATATTTCCCTTAGCAACATTTTATAGCTTTCAGAGTACAGATCTTGTACAGCTTTTCTCATATTTATCTGTATTTCATATTTTGATGCCATTACAAATGATATTTTTTATTTCAATGTATAATTGTTCATTGCTAGTATATAGAAATTTAATAGAGTTTTGTATATTAATCTTGTATCTTGCAACTTTTCTAAATTCACTTATTAGTTCTAGTAGCTTTTTTGTAGATTTCATGGTATTTTCTACATAGGTGATTGTGCCATCTGCAAATAAAGATAATTTTACTTATTCCTTTCTTATCTGTAGATTTATTTTTTCTTTCTCTTTCTTGCCATACTGTACTGCCTTGACCCTCCAATAAAGTATTGAATGGAAGTGGTCAGAGCAGACATTCTTGTCTTATTCATGATCTTAGGGGAAAAGCATTCAGTCTCTATTACATACAGTGTTTAAAAAAAAAAGAACAGTTTACATTGAGTTAATTCTGACTCATGGTGACTCCATGTGTATGTGTATCAGGGTAGATCTGTACTCCATAGGGGTTTTCAATGGCTAATTTTTAGGACATATATCACCAGGCCTTTCTTCTGAGGTGCCTCTGGGTGGACTCAAAATTTCAACCTTCTAGTTAGCAGCCAAATGAGTTAACCATTTGCACCACCCAGGAAGCCCAAGTAGGATGTTAGCTATAGGTTTTTCATAGATGACTTTTATTATTAGGAAGTTTGGTTCTGTTTCTGGTTTGCTGAGAGCTTATATCAGCAACAGAGTTGAATTCTGTCAAATGTTTTTTCTGCATCAATTGAGAGTTAAAATTGAAAGGTTCGCAGTTTAAGTCCACCCAGAGGCACTTCAGAAGAAAGACCTGGCAATCAAAAAAGCTTGGAAAATCAGCCACTGAAAACCCTATGGAGAGCAATTCTACTCTGACACACATGGGGTCACCATGAGTCCAAATCGTCTGATTTTTCTGGTATTGAAATGGTTATATTTAAATGTTTTTTATTTAAAAACTGTAAACGCTAAATTGTTGAATTACATTGTTTGATTCTCAAATATTAAACAAACATTGCATTCCTGGGAAAAATACTACTTGGTCATGATGTAATATCCTTTTTATTTGATTTGCTAAATGTTTGTTAAGAATTTTTGCATCTTCTATCATGGGGAATATTGGTCTATATTTTTGTTTTCTTGCAATATCTTTGTCTGATTTTGGTATCAGGGTAGTACTGGCTCATAGACTAAGTTGAAAATTTCGTTTAATTTTCTGGAAAAATTTGTGTAGAGTTGGAGTTATTTCTTCCTTAAATGTTTGGTAGAATTTTCCCCATGAAGCCCTCTGGACCTGGAATTTTCTTAATGGGAAAGTTTTTAACTACAAATTCAATTCTATTCAAATTACCTATTTCTTCTTGAATGACGTGCTAGTTTGTATCTTTCAAGGATTTTGTCCATTTCCTCTAAGTTGTAATATTTATTGGCATAGGTTCTCCTTTATTATCCTTTCAAAATCTTTATAATCCATAGTGATATTAACTCTCTCGTTCCTGAGATTGGTAATTTGTGTCTTCTTGTTTTTATGATGATTCTGACTAGAAGTTTGTCAATTTATTGATCTTATCAAAGAGTCAGCTTTTGGTTTAATTGATTTCTCTAACTCTTAAATTGATTTCCACCCTGGTGTTTATTATTCCATTCTTTCCCTTACTTTGGGTTTTATTTGTTTTTCTCTTTTCAATTTCCTAGGGTAAAAGAGCTGAGGTCATTGGTTTGTAACTTTTCTCTTTTCTAATACAGGCATTTAGTGCTATAAATTTTCATCCAAGTACTTACTTTAGCTGCTTTCCCCAAATTTTGATATACTTTCATTTTTGCTCAATTCAAAGTACTTTTTAATTTCTCTTTTGATTACTTCTTTGACCTATGGGGTATTTTTTATGTGCTGTTTAGTTTTTAAATATTTGAGGACTCTCCAAAGGTCTTTGTTATTAATTTCTAATTTACCTCCCTATGATCAGAGAATGTATTTTGTATGATTTGAATCCAATTAAATTTTTTAAGACTTGTTTTATGACCCCGAATATGGTCTATCTTGGTAAATACTCCATGTGAACTTGAAAGGGGTGTGTATTTAGCTGTTGTTGGGTTGTTGTTGTTGTTAGCTGCTATCACGTCAGTCCTCGACTCATGGCAACCACATGTTACAGAGTAGAACTTCTCATAGGGCTTTCATGGTGGAAATCTGTACAGAAGCAGATCACCAGGGCTGTCTTCCACCAAGCTGTTGGGTAGGTTTGAACCGCCAATCTTTGGGTTAGCAGCCAATTGAAAACCACTTGTGCCACCCAGATTCCTGTTGTTGGTAGTATAATCTTTAAATATCAATTAGAACAAGTTGATTTACAGTGTTGTCCAAGACTTCTATATCCTTATGGATTTTCTGTACACTTGTTCTGCCAAATATTGGGAGGGGGATTGAAATTTCTGACGATGATTGTGTATTTGTCCATTTCTTCTTACCCTTCTATCAGTTTTTGCTTCATGTATTTTGAAGCTTTATAATTAGGTGCATAAACATTTACGATTATAATAGCCTACGGAGGAATTGGTCCCTTTATCCTTACAAAATAAAATTCTTTATTCTTAGTAATATTCTTTGTTCTTAAATTGACTTTGTCTAATATTAAAATAGTCACTCATGCTTTCTTTTGATCAGTGTCAGCAAGATATACTTTTTTCCATTCTTTTACTTTTGACTTATTTGTGTCTTTCTATTTAAAGTTGATTTCTTATAGATAACAGAGAGTTGGGTCTTGATTTTTTAATGCAATCTGACAATTTCTGCCTTTTATTGAGATTTTTAGACCATTTATATTTATCGTGATTAATGATATGGTTGGACTTAAATATACCATATTGCAGTAGGTTTTCTATTTGTCCCATCTGTTCTCTGTTCCCATTTATTTCTTTTCCATTTTGGAATAATTGAATTTTTTATGGTCCTATTTATTTTCTTTGTTGGCTTATTAGCTATTATTACTATTACGTTATTTTAGTAGTTTCTTTAGGAGTTATTTTGTACATCTTTAACTTATTTCAGTCTACCTTTGAGTGATATTATCCAACTTCATATATAGTATAAGAACATTACAATTGTATACTTCTATTTCTCATTAAGTTTCTAATTTTTAATGGAAAATTTTGTCCATTATTTCTTCAAAGATTTTTTCCTGTCCCACTTCTCTCTCCTCCCCTTTGGAACTCCACTCACACATATATTATACCACCTAGAGTTGTCTCATGGCTCATTGATGCTCTGATCTTTTTTTTTTTTTTTTTCAGTCTATTTTCCTCTTTGCATTTTCTTTTGGGTAATTTCTATTGCTATGTCTTCAGTTTCACTGATGGTTTCTTCTGCAATGTCTGATCTGCTCTTACTGTCATCCACTGTATTTTTCATCTCAGACATTGTAGTTTTTATATCTCCCATGTTTCTGCTTAACAGGCTTAATCTTTCTATTAGTTTCTTGAACTTACAAATGTAAAACAGCAATCAAAACTATTTTAATGTCCTTGTCTATTCATTGTATCGTCTATATAATTTCTTAGTTGGTTCCTGTTGTTAGATTTTTCTCTCCAGTATGGTTCATATTTTCCTGCTTCCTTGCTTGTTTAATTAGGTGTCAGATATTGTGAATTTTACCTTGTTGGAGACTGGATTTTTTGGTATTCCTATAAATATTTTGAGCTTTCTTCTGTGGTGCAGTTAAATTGCTTGGAAACAGTTTGATCTTTTCAGGACTTTTTTATTTCAAGCTTCATTAGCTCAGATCAGCACTTAGTCGAGGTTTAATTTTCCCCACTACTGAGACAAAACTCTTCTGATTATTCCACCCAATGCCCTCTGCATTATGAAGTTCTCCACTCTGGATAATGAGAACAGGAAATATTCCTGGTCCTGTGCAGTCTTTAGAGATTTTTTTCCTCTAACTCTTTTAGATGATTCTTTCTCTGACCTTGGGTAGTTTTCTCAAACACATGTGCTAATTTGTACTACTCAGCTGAAGATTTAAGTAGGACCCTCTACAGGTGTCTGGAGTTCTTTGTCTATGAAGTTTTCACCTCTCTGCCACGCCACCCTGTAAACTCTAGCCACCTTGCCTCTCAGCTTTCTTCCAAATTCAGGGCAACTTAGGGGCTCCACTGGGTTTCCCTTCCCTGTGTCATGACTTAGACAATAAGCTCAGGCAATCATAGGGCCCACCTCATTCGTTTCCCATATTTCAGGGAGGAATCGCTGTTCTTAGTTGTCTAATATCTGATGTCTTGAAAAATATTACTTCATATATTTTGTCCAGTTTTATAGTTGTTTGGGGTAGATGTGGGGGGAGGTTGGTAAACCCTATCCCTGTTATTCATCTTGGTCGGAAGAGGAAACCCTGAAAATACCTTTGTCATTGCACTTCCTACATCTGCTTATGTAACTGACTCTCACAAGACCACACCTTCTCTGAGGGCTAGGGAATACACTACTCGCTGCTAAGCACATAAAGACATTCAGTTAGAGTTGCTTGAACTGAGTTATTATGGTAGAATGTGTCTCAATAATCCTTATTCTAGTAATAGCATAGGTGAGCCAACTTCCTCTTATCTAATACAGAGTATGTTGTTGTTGTTATTAGGTGCTGTCAAGTCAATTTTGACTCATAATGACCCCATGTGACAGAGTAGAACTGCCCTATAGGGTTTTCTTGGCTGTAATTTTTATGGAAGCAGATTGTCGGGTCTTTCTTTCATAGAGCTGCTGGGTGGGTTCAAACTCCCTAACTTACAGTTAGCAGCCAAGTGCTTAACTGTTGCAACACCAGGGCTGCTCATTATAGAGCATGGGAGTCAAGATTTTTGGGTTCAGGCCCCACCTCCACCAATGAATGGCCCATATAATCTTGGGAAAGTGCATAATTTCAGTGGGTCTGTTCTGTCATTTGTGAAATGGAGTTAACGGCCCTTGCTAATTTCACAGGGTTTCTGGGGTGAATTAATGAGCTAATAAACAGAAAACAACTTTTTAAAGGATTAAAATCAGCTTGGCAAAAATGTTATCAAAGGCAGGGACAAGAATTCCCTAGGGAACCAGGAAAATGATCTCACCTGAAAGTACATTTTTGAAGTTAATATGATTTAATACTCATTAATATTATATTCCAGAATAGAATGTTGGAACTGGAAGGATTCAGTCACATTTTACAAATAGGAAAACTAAGGCCCAGAGAGCTCAAGTAATCTGTGTAAGATCACGTAGCTAGCCAGTGGTAGAGCTGGGACTTGGAGTCCTTCCTGTCACAACACTATGCCTTTCAGTCCAAGCCATCACTCTCTTACTGTTTTCATTGATGATTTTTTTCATGCATTCTTTGGCATCCCTGGTGATTTCATAGTCTCAGTGTGGTGGATTTCCATAGAGGGAGTGGATTGCAACGTCATCAATTAAAAAACAAAACATTTGTGAAATCCAAAGATAACTTGCATAATTGTCACTGTAGGCAGTGGGAGGATGGTTTACAGATGTAGGAGATAGCAGTAAGGGATTCCTCTGGCAGTTAATAGTATTAATTCTATGCCACACACTAGAGTTTGTAGCTGGACCACTGTTTGAGAAGGAAAACCCAATGCCAGTGTAAGACTGAACGTTTCACTATTGACCAATGTTCATTGGGATTAATACGAACACTACTGTGTTTTAAGGCAGATCCCTGACCAATCGAAACCAAGGGCTTGGCCGACCAAAACAATCCAGGGCAGGAAGTGAAGGGAGAAGAATCCATAGGGAAAGGCTGCTGAGCGAAATTTCCTGAGCTCCCCCTATCCGACGGGCCTGGAAGGCACAGCCCACAAAAAGGGAAAACCAGAAAACACTGCCCTCCAAACAGAAGGCAGCACAAGTCCACAGGGACCTCCGTGGAGCTGAGGTCAGGGCAAGATGAGACCAGAAGGAGGCCTGGAAGTATCAACCACTCTTTTGCTTGAGTTGTGCCAAAGCTGTGACTTGAAAAGGGATTCTCCCGTTGTGATTTTCTGGAGAAACTCAGAAAAGTCCAGGGCATCACTTTTTGAGTTGATGGTTTTGTGTTGATGGCAGAATGCATGGTTGTTCCCTGGCCCCTGAAATGTTCTTATAAGCAGACCTTGTGTTAGAGGAACCCAGCAAAGGCTTATGCACAGCCATCCACACTGTGGCCCTTAGCTGTTCACTGTACAGCCTCACAACTGTACTTGGCAGGCCTGTTCTGGTATTTTGAGCCAGGATGTGTAAAAGTTATTTGGTATTCCATACAATTTACTAAGGATCCAGTGATGATGTAACCTGCCAGTTCAAGCATGTAAACAAAAATGTTTCTCTTTCCCTTTGGCTAGGATTTGGGTTTCAGATATCTGCTTTACAAAATTGAAAAGAACAAAAGGCCAGCTAAGTAGAAAAAGATCTTTATTCAGAGACAAGTAAAAATTGGACATTTAAAGGCTGGGAAGATGAAACCACATATAGACGTACATGGGTATATATTTGAGTATTTGTGTATCAGTCAGGATAGGTTAGATTATGCTGCAATAATTTAAAAACAAAACACCTCAATGGCTCAAAACAACAAAGATACATTTCTCATTTGCACGCTGTCTATCGCAGAGCAGCTGGGGCTCTCATCTCAAGACCCAAGCTGATGGAGCAGCCCCTGTCTGGAACTTGGATAGCAAATATGACAGCAGGACAAGAGAGTAGTAACTTCTCATAAAGTGACACACATTCACTTCAGTTAACATTTGTTGGTCAAAGCAAGTCTTAGGACCGTGCATGTCTGACGGTGGCCAGGAACTATCATTCTTCCCACAAAAGTAGAGGAAAACCAGCACTTGGTGAACAACGATTCAATCATGCCCCACATGTTAAAAAAAAAAACAAAAAACAGGCTTCAGAGAAGACAGTCCAGGAAGCTGGTCTAAAATTTGGGGACAAGAGTATTTTATTCTCTTTTATTTTATTTTCCCAATCCCTATTCAGACATTGGGTGGTGTCACTTCAGAGCCTGTGTTTTTTACGCCCTCCCCCAAGTTGCCATGTCCTTACCTCACCAGGAGGATCGGGTCAGGAAGTGGGAAGCAGATGGAATCAGAAAGGAAACAAGGAGAAGAGATCACCACCTCACTCAGAAGATGCAGAAGGAACTGACCACAGAACTCTGCGGGACGAAACAGGCTATGGACCAGCAAGAGACTATGATTCTTGGTGAACAAGGCAAGAGAGAATCCAAAGGAAACAGCAGAGGTTGGTGGAGGAAGGGAGCCCTGGTGCTGCAGTGGTTAAAGAGCTTGGCTGCTAACCAAAAGGCCAGCAGTTCAAATCCACCAGCCGCTCCTTGGGAACCTTATCGGGCAGTTCCCCTCTGTCCTATAGGGTCACTATGAGTCGGAATCGACTCAACGGCAACGGGTTTGGGAGGAGGAAGGAGAACGCAGTGAGCTACCAAAAGTACCTCACTGAGGGACATTTGAGGAGAAGGGAGGATGTCAGAGGAGATGATGCGTTAGAATGCAGGCTGGTCCCCAGACACCAGTCATCAACTGCCCTCAGGTAGGAGTTATAAACAAACCCCTGGGCCAGACGGCGCTCACACAGGCTCACTCACTGTCACATCAGACCACTGAGCTTCCTGGCAAGGCCGCAGGCCACTCCGCGGCGCAGCCACCCTCCTGGGACAACCACCATCTTCCTCTTCCTTTTCCATCTTGAATGGCAATTAGGAGAAGGTTAACCGAGTGTCTTTCTCCCAGGAATCCACTTCCACTTTTCAAAATCACAGTGTTAGCAAAAGAAAATCCCAGCTTAGGCTAACAGGTAGGAGCGTGGTGCGGTCCGGGGAGCTGCTGTTGGAAGTGGGGAGATTGGGCGAATCTTCCCAGCGGGAGGTTAATACTCATCATTCGGAGCTGCAGCTGAGGCCCGTTTGAGTGACAGGCAGCCAGGAGCTGAAAGAGCCGCTCGGAGCCCGGAACTGCTGGCATGCGGGCTTGAAAGAGATTTATTTCAGGATAATTAGCTGGGAGTTTTAAAGGTGGCCGGGAAGATCCGCAATTACTGTTTAGCAAACAGAAAGGAGACACACACATGCAAAAAAAAAAAGCCAAAAGTAAAATTAAAAGATCCAAATTTTTCTCCACTTGAAAGTTGTTAAATAATTAAAAAACAAAAAAAATTCAAAGGAACTTTATTGTTTTCAGATACACAGGCAAAAGCCTCCGAGGAGGAAGGAAGGGAAGAAACAGAGGGAAGAATGGGGTCTTGGTGACAAGGCTGGTGATGAGGCAGGGTACTTGGTGTACAGAATTTTACGGCTGATTGTTCCCGTATCGAAAGGGAGCTTTCTTCACCTGTCTCCTTTGTTACTTCCTTTTACCCACACAAAATGTCCTGAAGCAACACAAGTGTTCTTTCAGCTAAAAAAAATAAAATAAAATGATACTAAAGTGCGCAAAGGAACCCGGGTGGCACCAGCGGTTTGTGCTCGGCTGCTGACCTAAAGGTTGGCCGTTCAAACCCACCCAGTGGCTCCACGAAAGAAAGGCCTGGTGACCTACTTCCGTAAAGACTACAGCCAAGAAAACCCTATGGAGCAGTTCTACTTTGGAACACATGGAGGGGCCATGAGTCACCGCCAACAAAGACAAAGGACAAGAATCTGAAACAAGAGGTTGTGCACTTCTCAGAAATGTGAAAGATGAAGGAAGGAAGGAAAGAAAGACGGAGCGAGGGAGGGAAAGAAGGAAAAAGGGAAGGAAGAAGAGGCCCTGCTCCTGGTCCTTTGTGCCTGAGAGGAAATTAGCACCTTCATTTGTTGCCCGTAAGAGTCAGAGGGCCAGGGTATTCCTACCTCTCTTTGTCCTTTTTCCACCCAGCTAGGGACAAGCTTGTCCAAACAGGAGGCTAGTACATTTTCACCTCATTTTGTCGTGAGAGGAACAGTGTGGGGTTCTCTACACAGCCGTACCAGTGAGAGCCTTCTTCTGATTAGGGACAGCCAGACTGGTGGGTATCTTCTTCCTCACGTCTGGTCACCAATGTTAGCCAAAGAGGTAACTAGAGCTGCACCCCTCCACGTGGTTTCACTTTGGGGACACTCCAAGAAGGGACCCAAAATGTCCCTGTCCACTCAGGGAACAACTCAACGAAGACGTGTTCATTGCTCAGCTTTCAAGGGCTCAGCTCAGGTGCTTCCCTGTGAAAGGGCTCTCTGGAGATTGGACCTTTAAGTTGTATGGGCAAAGATCTTGGCCCAGAGACTTTCCAAGCCCTCATAAACGAGCACCAGGCCCCTGGCTGAGGAATCTGAGGAGGGGCCACCAGGGGAGAGGGGTGGGCGTGGTTGGGGAAGGAAGGAAAGCCAGGTGGCCTCCCCAGTTCACCACCTTCTCAAATGTGGTCAGCCACAAATACCATCCTAACTATGCAGAAAGCGTAGCAGGTTTACAAAGAAACTTCAAGACTCTGACCCTGCATGTTTACATCTTTCTGAAAAGATATGCACATTTTTAAGGCATATAAAGCAACCACTTCTATGATTTATGGAAATACATATACATATGTATATACTGTATATATATATATACACACAGTAAGTAGAAAACTATTCATGGGATTGATGCACCCACACTTCTCAGGAAGGGGCTGGGACTGTAGCTCTATCTGTGATGTTTCTATCCTTTAAAAGAGATAATAATTCTGAAGGGACAGAAAGGGAAGCTAAACAGCTTGAGCACAGCTACACAGGGAATCCTGCTCTGTCACACCTTCTTGTGGCCCCAAGGGGTGTCAGGAAGGTGGCGGGCTTTATCAGGGAAAGTTCCCTTCTCACACTCACAAAGCCTCCTATGCTATGACTCCCCAAATGACCTTGTCACTCCTGAATTCTCATACCATGGAGTCTTGTGGCCCCATGAGCAGAGCCAAGACTTTTATCTTTCGAGTCTTACTTTCTTCATTAGATCGCAGGCTCTGGCAGGGAGAACTGTGTCTTTTGCCTGTTCTGGACTCTCCACCACACCTTTCACAGGGCTGGACTCCCTGTAGCCATCGAGGTGGAAGTGAATTCTGGGAGGAAATGAGGTTCAATTTTTTAGGCAATTGAGAATAATGATCAAATATTCAAAGATGTTCGCTAGAGGACTGTTTACAGTAGCAAAAAAAAAACCAGTAGGAAATGAATTCTATAAATTATGGCATGTCAATAATGTGAGCTACTTTACAGAGCATTTAAAAGAACGACATACAGTTATGGAAAGCTGTCCAAGATGTAGTAAGTGAAAGCTGCAAGTCTCACTTTAACAACTCTAATACTCAAAAAGAAAAGCAACAATTTAAACACGCAAAACTATCATATAATAACCGAAAACTAAACCCATTGCCATCAAGTCAATTCTGACTCATAGCAGACCCTAGAGGACGGAGTAAGACTGTGCCACAGGGTTTCCAAGGGGCTGCTGGTGGATTCGAACTGCCGACATTTTGGTTAGCAGCCGAGCTCTTAACCACTGGGCTACCAGGGCTCATTTTTTATATATATAGAATCATAGAAGGGGGCTGTACGCCGTATTGGTTGTTATTTTGACTTGCAGTTTGACACCTCTGTGTTATGCCAAGGTTGCAGGGTCACACAAAACAAAGACATCCCTGTTGCCCTGCCCACCTTTGAGCCACCTTGGTTATTACATTTCCAAAGGACTCAGGAATCTGCGCATTGCCTCTGGACATGGGAGTCTTTTTAGAAGAGCCCAGTGACTGCAGGGCCTCGGTGGACACGCAACCCCTGTCCTCACCCAAGGAAGAGGGGAAGGATGGCCAACTTGTGCCTGCGCTTGGTGCATCTTCTCATTTCCCCGTCTCAGAGCCTCTGCCTCTTTGCCAGGCCCACCAGGGCCCTGCCTGCGAGTGATCATCCCATCAGCTGCTGGAGCTCTCGGGAAACAACCTAAAATAAAAGGCAGCCAGAAAGAGAGATCGAGGGAAGCCATTTCTGCTTTGGCTTTACAGTGCAAAGCTGGCTGCCTGCTTTGGATGGGAGAGAGGAATAGAGTAAGAAAAGAACACCAGTTAATACCACAGTAAATTCTCCTTCTGTGCATGCATGCATGTTATGTATCGAGAGATAAACACATAAATATAGAAGTACCAGTGAGAGAGAAAGAGACAACAGAAACAGAAATAGAGAGGATAGAGAAGGAAGGATATATGCGCACAGTGGTTGCTTTGGGGAGAAGTGGGAATACATCTCTTAATTGCTTAACTCTTTTACAATGAGAACTTACTGATACAGTATTTGTAGATGTGTGCTTACTTTTTTTTTTTTTTTTTAAGATTAAAGATCCTGGAGAGAAGAAAGGGGAAAGAGTGTCATTTATGCCTTCAAACCACTGGCAAAGAAACTCAGCTGTCCTCATCCTTTTAGACGGTGGTTCTCATTGCTGTCATCTTCCAGATGGCAGGTGTCATGCTGGGCACTGGGGGGAGAACCCACTGCCGTCGAGTCGATTCCGACTCACAGCGACCCTATAGGACGGAGTAGAACTGCTCCATAGGGTTTCCAAGGAGCACCTGGTGGATTTGAACTGCCAACCTTTTGGTTAGCAGCCACAGCTCTTAACCACTGAGCCACCAGGGTTTCCAACTAGGGGTAGAGAAGTGAACGAAACAGGGGAAGCCCTAAACTCATGGAATTTACATTCATATCGTTTAATCCTAAAACAACGCTATGAAGAAAGTACTAATGGCCCATTTTTGTGATGAGAAAACCTGGGCTTGTGGAAGTTAAGAAAATGTCCCCGAGAACCTTCTTCTGTCAGTCCCAACTCTCACGCTGCTCATGGGGCAACACCAATCCCCTCTGAAAACGGAGCCTGTCTCCCTCAGAAACCAGCACAACAAGCATGTTGCAGCTTTTTCAAAGCGAATTCACTTTCTCGCCAGCAGCCGAGATAAACTTCCCGCTGCCCGTGGGCCCTGGCCCGGCTGGCAGCCGGCTCCATCAAAGGCGTGCCAAGCGCAAATAAAGTTCGACGGACACACGCAGCCAGAAAGCATCAGAGCTTTCTATACAGCTTCCAGACTTATTATTTCTTATTATTTCTCGAAAGCGTCCACTGCTCTTTCAAAAACAAGGGGCCTATTTTGTGAGCTGCTCAATGGTTTATTTTAAACGCATGGGCTGTGTTTGTTTATGTTCCATCCCAGGCCTTGCCCTTTGCAATAAAGCGCCCCTGGCATCACACAGACAGCGGTGCAGATTGCCATATCATTGCTGACAGCTTTCTCACTTCACGGAAGGGGTGGAAATCGAATATTTGCAATTGTCCAGATTCCCAGAGGGCCCTAGAGAAGAAAGACAGTGCCAAGCTGGCAAGTCTAAGAATTCCTGGGGAGGTACTGAGTAGAACGCAGGGCTGACATGGAAAAGAGCAAGTCCTCACACACCGAGGAAAAGAAGGAACGTGGTCTTTATTCAACAAACAGGTGCCGGGCACTGTTGCAGGCACTTGATACAACAATGAACAAATCCAAGAAGTCTGCCCGCGTGGGACTTACAGTCTCGGGAGGAGAAACAGACACCAAACAATTCAATTCATAAATACATTAGAGAAACTTCTGGCGCTTCAAATAGAAACTCAAGATCTTTCCTAAAGAGAATCCCAGGCCCCAGTGTTGCGGCATCCATCGTTTACGAGTTACGACATCTGAACTCTGAGCACCGTTGGTCTGATTTTGTCACCTCCTCAGGCCTCCACACTTGATCCAAATCTCTGCTCAACAGCCGGGAAGAAGGCCAGGCTGATCCTCGATGTCCTCCAGCCCCCCTTCAGCCTCTCCCCCACCCCATGCCCTCACTTACCTGGTGGCAAGAAAGCCGAAATCTCCACACACACAGACACCCCACAAGAAGCTCCCTGTTCTGCCTTTGATCCCTAGGGTCAGGGGGACGTTGGTACAAACACGTGTTTCCAACTGAACGTGCTCCGTTGGCCTCCCACAAGAACTTGCTTTTTTAAATAAAAGTCCCTCTTCCTCCCAGGGGTAACGCTTACCGCGAAAGCCTACCCCGCGGAGGAATCGGCCACGCTGTGAAACCCAAATAAGCAAGATATTTTTAGGCCAAGAGACCTTGCGGACACTCTCTCGGGACCACATAGGTCCCTGTCTCTGCCCCCACGCTGCCCCGCACCCTCCCTGGCCCCCTTCACTGGCCAGGTTTCAGAAGCAAGTCGTTTCTCCTGGGGTCCAGCGGTCATCCTATAAAATGGGAGTGGGGTGACGAGTGAGAGGCGACGGAGAGCCTGCACGTTCCCAGGACGCAGTTGCCAGGACCTGGGACTCTTTGGGACACAGGGATCTGCTGTCGGTCTGGCCCCCGGTTTGTGGAAAGCTCCCCTCCAGACAGCGATGCGTTTGACAAGACCCATGATTGATTAGCCGGTTCATTAATGACTGGCCCTGGAATCGCACATTGCTTTGGCTTCAGAGAAGGCATGTGATTACAGCACGCGCAGTGGCAAATGCTGTCATTAAAGATGCAAAGCAGGGTTCATTACGCCCCCATTTTCAGTGTTTGGAACTTTCTGAAACAATCTCCTTCTCAGAAGCGCCATTTGCAGCTGATGAGCCTGGGGAGGTTCTCCTCCACCCAAGGATATATACATATAAAATTAAACAGCGTGGGATTAGAGCAGGGAGGGCTTCCAAATCTTTATAATGGAAGAAAAAAAAAATGAGGCCTACCCTGTCCAGTGAAAAAAAGAAACAGGAAAAATGGCCGCATGGCTCAGAATGGGGCCCCACGTAGATGGACCCCAAGGGTCAGCACAGAGCCCCAGTGGGCATGCAGAAGGCAGCCCCTGGAAACTGTATCATGGCTCCGAAAGATCTCACCCCGACAGTAGATCGTTCTGATACAGCGGCGGTCCCTGGTGCTGGCTTCACAGAGGTTCCTGTTGCACTCTTAAAAAATAAATAAAATAACTGTAATCGTCACAAAGACAAAAACACCATCACGAGTGTGTAGCATCCCTTCCGGGCCTACAGTCCCCAGAAGTCGCCTGGATGTCCCTGATTTCTCCTGAGTCAGAGCAGGTAGCAGATGGGGGAACGAAGGTAATGGGGCGCAGAGAGGTTAGGCGAGCTGCCAGAGAGAAGGAGCAGGTCAGCGGCGGTGTCAGGACAAAAACTAGGCTTCCTGAGTCCCCGGTCTGTGTCGTCTTCCTCAAACTGTCCCGTCCCGGAACCCGCAAACATATCCGAGAAGATGAGGAGTCCGCGGGGCGGCAGAGAAGACCTGGTTTCTGGTTAACGAAACTATCAGCACACACAGCACAGGAAAGCTCTTCCGACAGAGTGGGCACCTCAGGGGAGGCCCTGTGAGCCCGGACACCCCGCGAGCAGCACACCCCTTCAGACAGTGGTTAGCAGTGAAGCTGCGAGGTGCGCCCCTCTTGCTCACCGCCACCTTGCCTCTCAGGGCACCTGATGAATTGTGTGCTTGAAGGGCCATCCACAGGTGGAGGAGGTGGGAGTGCTGGAGCCGGGAGCACCTACCCGAATAATCTCCATGTACCCTTTTCTGGAGAATCAAAATATCAAAGGGTGGGGAGGGGTGAGAGAGAAAAAGGATTTCTCATTTTAACTGCAAATAGGCACACAGACAATGAGACTGTAAATTCCAACCAAGCCAAGCCGGGAAGGCCTCCTGCTAAACGTCCCAGCCCATTGGCCCTCCTCAGGAAGGCGTTTGAAGGGACCCTTGAACCTGGGCCATGTGTGTGCACACCGCACACGTGCATGCACACGCAGCATGGAGACAGTTGCTTTCTGTAACTTTTTATGAAGACATTGGCAATACTGGAGGAGGAGAAGCTGATGTCAAGAAATTCTAGAATCCCTCTGCCCAGGGAGGAACTCTGGAGCCCATCTGGAGACGCCCCCGTGAATACCTCCAAGAAGAGATGAGCTGGCAGTTATAACCCTCCCCAGCCACCTCTGGGAGAGCTGACAACCTCCGTCGCCAGAAAGCTCTTCCTTATGAAGCTCTTCCGTCCTTGGAGTGGTGTAACCTTCCTCGTCAGCGCGGGTAGTAACCAAGCCGGCTGGCTGATAAGAGGACAGCGTGCACATTTTTGTGAAAACCAAATAAAAGTTGCAGATAAGGGTCTTTTACCACAATCTAGACTTCTGTTTCCACCTGGAGTGGATACCAGCTGTCTAAATCACCAGACACATACGAGTTGACTGAGAAAGCTTTCTACCTGAAAATATCCACTTCAAACTAAAACTAGACTTTCAATAGTGGTCACAGACAGTGATCATCATTCTATCCCAGCGCCGATTAGAATTTCTGGTGTACGTCTCAGGAAAGTGCTGAAGATCCTAAAACGGAAGGTCCCATTAACACTTGGCCACTGAAATGTCCAGTGCACCCCCTGCAGTCCCCCCTTCTTGTGGGGATGGGGCGGTCTTGGCTTTTGATCCTGGCACAACGGCTAATTTGCTGTTCAGCAGTGGGAAAAGTGCTTCACGGCTCTGAACCTCAGCTTTTTCATTTGTGAAGTGAGGGGAGCAGAATAGATCATCTCCAAGGGGACTAACACGTCTAGGATTCTGTCTGATAAAGTCGTGATGATGATGAATTGAGAGAAAGCTTGCAAAATGCTTATGCCAATGTCTGGCATACAGTAAGCACTCAATAAATGTTTGCTACCATCAGTTAGTGACGTCGTACACAAGCTGGAGCCACCAATTTGGAATAGAACTTTCAGGCCTATCTCATCATCCTAAAAGGATGTCACCCTTAAGCCCTAAGATCAAGCAACAGCTAAACTCGTACTTAAAAAAAAAAAAAAAAAAAACCATTTCCATTGGGTCAATTCCAATCACAGCAACCCTACAGGACAGAGAGTAAAACTGCCCCACAGGGTTTCCAAGGAGTGGCTGGTAGATTCGAACTATCAACCTTTTGGTTAGCAGCTGAATGCTTAATCACTGTGCCACCAGGGCTCAAAAAAATATAGGTAAATATTGTTTCATGAAATGTTTGTTTCAGTTTTAAAAGTGTATGCACGTATTTGTGTGGGCTGAGTTAGGATGCCAACTGTATTTCTTACTGTGGTTCAGGGTCAAAAAAAAAATCGAAAGGCTCCCAGCAGTATTAGCCTATTTCACAGCTGAAGACACCATTCAGGAGGGATAAGCTGTTTGTTCAAAGTCACGCAGCTATAAATGGTAGAATTGGAGTTTGGGCCCAGCTTCGTGTGACTCCAAGCTCTCCTGCAGAGCTGGTCTTCATCCCAGCTGTGCACTGCATCCACCGGACCACAACCATGTCAGCCGGCCTCCTTCTGGGGCTCCTGAACACCGAGCTCCCAACCTCACCTGGCCCTCCACACCTTTTTAGGGACCATGTGTGAGTGTTTCGATGACTTCTACTTTTGATATTTTAAATAAACATGCATAAAGAATCACACCAATTTCTCAGCCTATCTGTAAAGTAGTTAAGTTTGCATCTGATTTCTCCCGAGTGGCGTGGGGCATACCATAGAAGGAAAACCCAGACAGAGAGCCCAGCTGATGCCAGACCAACAATGGCAAAGGGGGATCTGATATTATAAATTATACACGTCAGATGGGGGGAAAAAGAAGAAATAGAACCCATTCATATAAAGCTAGATGACGTAAAACAGAAAAACGTGAACTCTCACAAGACGTGTCCATTGCATTTGCTCCCACAGATTCCTTAAGTGCATCTGTGGGCAATTCTAAATGGCAATGTGGAGACCGCACATCTTGCAAATCAGGTTTAAATATTCCTGGGACTTGGCCCCTTTAAATATCAATCCACATGCTTATCAACTTACAGCTTAAGAAGCTTAGGCCTTGACTCTCCGGAGGATATGAACATGTTGCTGTCCAACTCAGAAGCTCAGAATTCTTGGCCTGACTGGACCTGTGACGACCTACAGGCCGTGTACAGCGGCCACCCCACTGGAGGAGGGCAGGGTCCATTCAACAGGTGTGCAGGTAACCCAAGCTCCAAGGAAGGCCAACAACTTCAGCTTTTACTCAGACTGGATCAGAGAGCATGATACAAACAAGTTCATCTCCAGCCCCTAATAACCAGTTGCCAGGGAGTCGATTCAGACACATGGCGACCCCGTGTATGTCAGAATACAACTGTGCTCCGCGAGGTTTTCAATGGCTGATTTTTCAGGAGGCCTTTCTTCCGAAGCTCCTCTGGGTTGACTTGAACTGCCAGCCTTTTAGTTAGCAGCCCAGTGTGTTAACCGTTTGCACGACCCAGACCAAACCTGTTGCCGTTGAGTTGATTCCAACTCATAGCGACCCTATAGGATAGAGTAGAACTGTCCCACAGGGTTTCCAAGGAGCGCCTGGTGGATTCGAACTGCCAACCTTTTGACTAGCAGCCGAGCTCTTAACCACTGCACCACCAGGGCCACCCAGGGACTCCTAATAAAGGGTCACAACTCAAAAGAGCTCCATGAAGGCATTTGAGTCTTCCCTACCTGCATCCTTGGGAGGGGTGTGATGAGTGTAGAATCTTCTTTAGCTCTTTAGCCAGGGGAGGAGCTTCCCGCCTGCAGGGGACCAACCCTAGTGCCTGCAGGACCAGACAGGTAACACGATGAATGGGACTCAAGGAGCATTCCTCACCCCCTTGAACTGGGACCTGTTGTATTCCACAACAGCCCCACCAGAAGAGCTGCCAGAGACAGACCTTTTGCACCCTTTGGGGTTCCCGAGAAACCTTAGCCAGAAAAGGCTAGTAAGGCTGACTTTGTGACCCTTGCACCCCGTCCAGGCAGCTCCACCCTCAAACCAACATGGCGGGCCCACATGGACTCGTCAGACTCCCGCCCCCTCTCCAGCTAACAGAGTGCTCCTTGAGCCAGGATCTTCCACGTCAAATAGTTCCAGCTCAAATATTCCACCAGAAGCGTCCAGGCCCCATCTGGGCTTACATGTTCTGGTCTGGTTTCTCCCACACCCCTCCCCACCCACCTCCAAGAGACATCGGTCTGATGTTACCCATCTTCTCCCTGGCTCCGGGGGCAGGGAAAACGCCGCCCACTAACCTGAGCAGTGTATTTAGAAATTGCAGCTGACTACCGTAGTAAATTCATGTCATGTTTTTTATGATAGATAATATTTCAGAGACACAGTCCTGAACGAAACCAAAGGAAAAAGTCTGTTTAGGAAAACAATTCCTGTTCGGAAGCTCAGCTGCCCGGCCTTCAGCTGTTAGTTGTATAGAGAAAACACATTCTGAATTCCAGCAGACAGGCGACCGAGCCGTGTGCATGGAGGGACTTCGTGTGTAATGGACACCTAATGTGGGAAATTCCAGCCATGGCGCTGTACCTTTAAATCCCGGTAAGCCCCCTTCTAGGTATCAAAGGTGGGCCGGTGGTGCTATTTCCTTAATTCTGTCAAGCGCAGGTTACAGGAAATTGACAAAAGAGCTTCCATTAGCCCAGCCAAAATTCACGTGGCCCGATTATTAAGATGCTGCCTAGTCTGATCGCCCTCTTAATCTATCAAAACTCCAAAAGGATAATCTTTTTAAAAGCTTCCCCCTTTCCCACCCTTCCAACCCCCAAGTCCTTTCTCTTTGTTGTGTAAATCAAGGTAAGTTGATTTTTTTTTTTTTTAATATTTTATTGTACTTCAGGTGAAGGC
>NW_004443941.1:1997295-2039022 GCF_000243295.1 Trichechus manatus latirostris | reverse complement strand
ATTGTTGATTCTCTGTTTGGCTTAGTTTTTCGGATCTTTGTTGTGGAGGGACGGCGTGGTGCTTCTGCCTAGACTGCCATCTTGCCGGAGTCCCCCCAAGGCAAGTTGATTTTGTGCAAAGTTTGGAGGAGGGAACTCAACGCTGACAAAGAAAAAAACCAAACGCGAGACTTTTCCACCTGGAAACTCTTCCCTTTGATTCAAGACTGAGCGTCACCGCTTTGTAAACAAAGAAGATGATTAAAAAATGCCGCCCTCCTTTCTTTCTTTTTTCTTTCTTTTAAACTCAGAGTCTTCTCAACGTACCTGGTGCTCTCAAAAACCCCACCAGAAGAATGCTTAAAGGGACTGCGTGCTCTTGGCTGGTTTTGTTTTATAAGCCAGGGGCCATTGAAGAGAAATAGAGCCTCCCGCCCAGGTGTCCCTGCTTGGCAAGATAATGGATGCAGATTGATGCCATCAGGCGGGAAGGAGGTTCACGGCTCTAGACCTGCAGCATTGCAAGAGGCCTGGAAGGGAAGCACAAGGCTCCTTGCACCCCGGACACCTCTAGATCAGGGCTTTTATCCCGGGACCAGGCTGACAGGCAGGTACTCCTCCCCTTGCAGAAGAACAAACGAGGAACTGAATGGGCACCCAAGATGGACTGCTGCATTATTGATTTAAGTTGGCCAGCTGACGATGCACTGTGCCTCTTGATTTCTTTCCACAAGGTATATCTTTCTCTAAAGTGAATTTTCTGTGATTTAAAAGCCGGGGTGTCTTCCCCACAAAGCGACTGAATCCCAGCTGCTGAAACGCGGCCTGGTGGCTGTTACCTGCTGAGGCGAGCTTTTGTGCTGCCAAGCGGAAGACAAGGACCACAGCGCGAATGAACGTCATTTTTGATCATTCCTGTATAAATGCACTGCATGTCAATCAGAGAAGTTTGAAGAACATTATAATTACAAAATATACCCCTGCGCTATAATCAGTATTGTTTGTTATAGTGGGCTGAATGGTGATAACGATTTCAATATGTAATCCGTGCAACTGACAAATACTTATTTTATACAGACATTCCGGAAAGACTGGGAAGAGGTAGAAGAGTACAGGAGGACCTCACTGCTCAGCAGCATGTTCCACGCTGGGTTATCCTCCCTGCGAAGGCAACGTGCATGACACAAAGTTAATGAAATGTCCCCACTTGGAGGACATATGGAGCCCTGGTGATGCAGTGGTTAAGAGCCCCACTGCTAACCAAAAGTCGGCAGTTGGAATCTATCAGCCGCTCCTTGGAAGCCCTTTAGGGCACTTGTACTCTGTCCTATAGAGTCGTTACGAGTCGGAATAGACTCGACAGCAACTTTTGTTTGTTTGCTTGTTTGCTTGTTGGTTTGGAGGACATATTGCAGCCAGAACCCACTGGCCTCAAATGCTGGGTCAGGCCCAGAGATCCATCAGGTTCATTAAATGGTTTAAATGGTTTCATTAAATCGCCTTGATTTTACTTTCACTTTACGTAGGATCTCACAGGACTCTGTCTGAGCCAGGAAGGCTTCCTACAGTCACATTTGAGGTGTGTCATGCTCACGCTCTCCCCCCCCTTCCCGTGGTAACCCTAACTAAGCCATGACGGTGACTTTGTGTGCTTCACGTGGAAAGTCTTTCGCCCTCGAAGAGTCAGCCTGGATCTAAATTTTAAAAGGGGCCCCTGATACCCTCTCAGCCTTCCCAATCTTGGAAAACTGATGAGCAATCCTATCTATCCAGCTTCTCCCCACCCAGCCACCTTCCTTCACACCTACTGCCCAGAGGGCCCCAACCTTTGAAAACGGGATTGCATTCCAGCACGCCAGTGCCTGGAAAATGGACTGGACAGAGTTGGCCGCCTTCCTGGGAGTCCCTGGGGAGCCCTGGGGAGCCCAGGGGAGCGAGAGAGAGAGAGACTTCGCTGGTTTCCTTTTACCCACAGGGTCAGGTCCATACTTTTAGGTGGCCACTCCATGTTGCCCACCATCTGGCCCCAGTCTTCCAACTCAGCTTCCCCATAGAAGCCCTCTCACTCACCATCTCCCAAGTCCTGTTGGTAACTCCTGTCACCCACCTTGGTGGTGCCTCTTCCCCTGTTCTGGGAGAAGCCCCGCCCTCCCAGTCTATCAGTCCAGATCCTCCTGTGTCCAGCCCATAGTCCACCCATCTCCCTGAACTCCAACACCTGGTCTTCCTCTCAGGTCTCTCGTTTGATGATCGGTATACGCACTCTTCATGGAGACACTGGTGGTTCTGCAGTAGAATTCCTGCCTGTTCTGTGGCAGCCTGGGGTCATTTCTTGCTCAATGCACCTCACGTGCTATTACCACCCGTCTGTCAGTGGGGGCTTGCATGTTGCTATCATGCTAAGGAGAGTTCAACAGATCTTACAGACTTAGATTAGGGAGAAGGGCCTGGGGATCTACTTCCAAAAATCAACCAATGAATGCCCTATGGATCACAATGGTTTAATCTGAAACTGATCATAAGGATGGCTGCAGGACCAGGCAGTGATTCATTCATTCCATGGTGCATGGGTTCGCCATGAGTTAGGGGACAATTCAATGGCAGCTAACAAGTAGGCACTCTTCAGTGGAGTTACAGAATGTAAGAGTGGGAAAGGGCCTTACACATCATCTAAAAAATTAAAAAAAAAAAAAGTCCTTTGCAGTCAAGTCGATTCTGACTCATAGCAACCCTATAGGATAGAGCAGAACTGCCCCATCGGGTTTCCAAGGAGCGGCTGGTGGGTTAGAACTGTTGAACTGCCAACCTTTCGGTTAGCAGCTGAGCTCTTAACCACTGTGCCTCCAGGGCTCCAGATCCAATATGGCAGGAGGCAATTAACCCAGGACTGAATATGAACCACAGATATTCCTTAAGCAATGCACCTACAGACATCCACGAGTGACACGGTCCAAAGGTTTCCTACTATTACTTGGGTGAGTGGAGAAAGAAAGAGTGGGCAGGAAGAGAAGGCTGGAAGGTGGGAGACCCCTGGGAGGACAAGGCAACCAAATGTTACTCTTGGGGCACTCAGCCAAAGGCAGGCCTATCGAAAAGCTGGCGATGAATGTTGGGAAGGGCCCTGGGGACATTTTCCCTGCTTGTGTCCCTCTCTCCACCAGCACCCACCACAGAAGGGATAATGAAATATTAATTCTATCTGATCTGGGGCCACCCAAGCAGGATCATGTCACATGATACTTTAATGACCACAATGCAGCAACACAGCCTGGCTGTGAAGGAGGAGCTCCCCTCCCAGTCCCAATCCAAAGGGGCTCACATTACAGGGAGGAGCAGGAAGTGGAGCTCACCAACTGAGCCTGGGACCCCATGAATGCCCCGGGCGCCCAGGGAGCCTGTTCTGTCCGTACAGGATGGAAAGGCTCCCAACTTGTTCCTCGTCTCCTCTAACGTGAGCTGTTCTTCAGCATTTGGTGTCACTCCAGGCCTAATAAAATGTGAAAGTCTAATTGTATTAGCAATCTCCCATCATATTCTATTAATATGTATCATTTGGTATCCATTTTCACTAACGTGACATGAAAGGCAGTAATGTGATTACTTTTTTAGTGTAAACAAATGCTAATGTCATTAAATGTTGACCACATAGGCTGGGAGATACGTCAACCAGCAGGTATTTGGGAGCCTCTTCCTCTACTAGGAAGAAAGGAGGTGGAGGAAGAGGGAGGTGTCCATCAGAACGGGCAGAACATCTCCAGCATGTCATGGAAAGCCATGGGCAAAGTCAGCCAACTAAACCGCTCTGGGACAGAACCTGGCATGCAGTAGGTGCTCCTTTACGATAACCAGAGCACAGCGGGAGGCAATGGAGGCTAAGGGCATGGGTGCTAATATCACAGAGTTCTGGCTTCATACCCTGGAACTTTCTAGCTGAGAACTTCCTAGCAAGTTATGCAGTTTCTTTAAGACTTGGTTTTTTCATCTGAATAATGGAGATAATAACAGCACCCAGCTCAGAGGGTTCTTAACAGAACTAAATGAGACAATGCTTTTCGAGCACCTAGCACAGTGCCGGGTACATAATAAATACTAAATATTAGCAGTGATTGTTTTAATAAATGCAGGAGCAGAATTATCTAATGCTCCCAGCACTGCTTTCTTGGGGGTATGAGGTCCCCATGTCTCTCTGCTGGCTTCTCTCTTTTATATCTCAAGAGAGATTGACTCAGGATATGACCTAATCTTGTAGACTGAGTCCTGCCTCATTAACGTAACTGCCTCTAATCCTGCCTCATTAACATCGTAGAGGTAGGATCAACAACACACAGGAAAATCACATCAGATGACAAAATGATGGACGTTCACACAATACTGGGAATCATAGCCCAACTGATACACATTTTGGGGGGACACAGTTCAATCATTGACAGATGAGAATCAAACTCAGCTCTCCTCCATGGAAAGCAAGAATTTTACCACTGAACCACCAATGCCCCCATGTTAAAAATTAAAAAAAAAAAACCCATTGACTTCCAGTTGATTCCAACTCAAGCTACCCCCTAGGACAGAGTAGAATTGTCCCATAGGGTTTCCAAGGCTGTAATCGTTACAGAAGCAGACTGCTACATCTTTCTCCTGAGGAACAACTGGTAGGTTCAAACTACCGACCTTCTCTGTTAGCAGCCGAGCACTCAACCTCTGTGCCACCAGGGCTCCTTATGTTAAGAATAATAATCCTTTATACGTGATGTTGGTCATTTGTCTTTCAAGTTTGTTTGTGGTGCCTTTTGTCATGTAGAAAACTTTTTGTTTTCACTGAGTCCTACCTGACCATTCTTTAGGGCATCTGGTCCCCAAGTGTACACAATACCAGCCACAGTGGAGGTGCAGAAGATGGAGAGTCTTCTGGAGACATGTAGAAAGAGGGTTGGGTTTGAGCGGGGCCTCACCTGCTGTACAGAATGCTGGTCAGGGCAGAGGGTGTCACGTGGACCAAGGCTGCTCCCACTTTTATCCCTAAATGCCCCAAAGGGCAGAGAAGAGTGGGTCCACCCAATGTGCATCCTAGGGCTCTGCAAATTCTACCAGGCTCCCCAAAGGCAAGGCACTGTTAACATTATCACTGAAATTAGACCAAAGCCGAGAGAAGGAGCAGTGTCCAGGGGAAAAGGTTAGGGAGCTTATAGCTCCCCTGAGGGCCTGTCATCATGGCTGAGCCAGCGACTGGACCAGCAGACTGGAGGAGGGTATTGACTTCCAGATCTCTTTATGACGCCTCCCTCTCCCTCCCTGCTACTGCTCTGCCTCCACGAATGTGCCCCAGCTCCTTTTCCTTCCCTCCGCCCACACAGCCTTTCCCCTCAGCTCCCATGCTCCTCTGGTTGCCCCACAATTTTCCCACGTCATCTTGGATGGGGTGGCTTTATTCCTGCCTGCTTTGAAGCCACAGATAACTGACTTGCAGCCAGCTTCAGAATGGCCTACAGAAAGGTCTTGAGCTCCTTTCCTGAAGCACAGGAAGCATGAACGTGGTGTCTTCCACTCGGACAGGCACCCTCGCTGGGCGCTGAGGGGAGAGCCTGCTCTGAATGATCTTGGGGCTTCCTGGTGTGTCAAATGGGGCTAAACACGGAACCCACTGCAAGTTTCTTGGGCCACAGCTTCCATTCACAAGAATGAGTAATCCCCCAACCCAGGTGTTCCTAAACAAGGAGGGATGGTGTCACGGATTGAATTGTGTCCCCCAAAAATGTGTGTCAGGTTGGCTAGGCCATGATTTCCAGTACTGTGTGATTGTCCACCATTTTGTGATCTGATATGACTTTCCAATGCCTTGTAAATCCTACCTCTATAATGTTAATGAGGCAGGATTCAAGGCAGTTATGCTGATGAGGCAGGACTCAATCTACAAGATTAGGTTGTGTCTTAAGTCAATCTCTTTGGAGATATAAAAGAGAGAAGCGAGCAGAGAGACAGGGGGACCTCATACCACCAAGAAACAAGAGCCAGGAGCAGAGGGTGTCATTTGGATTCGGAGTTCCTGCACTGAGAAGCTCCTAGACAAGGGGAAGACTGATGACAAGGATCTTCCTCCAGAGATGACAGAGAGAGAAAGCCTTCCCCTGGAGCTGGCACCCTGACTTCAGACTTTGAGCCTCCTAGACTGTGAGAGAATACATTTCTCTTTGTGAAAGCTATCCACTGTGGTTTTTCTTTTATAGCAGCACTAGATAACTGAGACAGGTGGGGAGCAGAGGTGGGGTGTGGTGTTAACCAAGTAGATATTTTAGGATAAATGACTAGCTGGCCTGTCCCATGGTGCTTATACTCTAGGCTGTTCCATAAAAGATCAGCAGGGTCTGCTCACTCTCAGCAAAAACAAGATTCAGATGAGAAGCAGCAGCAGCCTCTGGAGGCCCACTCTTCAGGTGGCTTTACCTGGGCTAAGGTCACACCTTCTCAAAGGCTTGCATCTCTGCCCTTGAACTGGTCGTGACCTGAGGCTTCCTCCCGCTTTTCACTCTCTCCTTTCAGTCCTGAAGCTGCTCTGCAATTTGCAACTGCCATACCGCCTTCCCTGCAACTGCCCTGGGCCAGCCTCCCAGTGCTGCACTACATCTTGTGAAATGACAAAAGGTCAAAGTTTTCATATAGCCTCAACGAGAGGGAAAGGGAGCTGAGGGTACCTGGGCCATTCCCCTACCTAGCTCACTCCACACACACGCACGCACGCGCGCACCTGCGTGTGCCCTCTGCCAGATTATAAATGGCGAAGCCAAACAAGTCATAAACTCTTGTGAGGGATGGGGGGGGGAGCTACGCCAGGCAGACAAGAACAATGTCAAATTTCAGCCACAGGCGAGTTTTTGTGTGTGGGCTCAAAACCAGAAGTTTGGGATGGGAAAGGGACGGCCCCTCAGAACTCCAGCAGCTCGACTAAGGGCCACCATAATAAATCAAAATCAGTTATGTAAAGTGTAAAATTATCATTTGGAAATCACTCTCTCTGAATAATTCAATCACTGACTTTCACATCAAACAACATTCCAGCCACCCACACACACAGTTCAGGCTCATGCCAGTCTTAAACTCTCTTTAATTATCGGCATTAACCTATCACATTACTATTTCAATCCTATTTCATCCAGGGGGAGGGGTCAGTGATGATGATAAATCATGATGAGCGAGAAGGACTTTCAGCTGTCCTTCCACAGGGCTCCAGAGTTCCCTTGATCTGACGGTGACAGGCCTGCCTCTGTCCCAGGAAGGGACAAGGACAGATAAGCAGCCTCCCTCTTGACAAATACATTACAGATGCCAGTCAGGACAAAAAGGCTGGGAAGGCCTCAGAACCCAGCTCTGCAGCTGGGCTTGGCCATCTCCTGTGCCTACACCCCAGGCTCAGCATTGGCCCCCGGCTGGTGGGTGGACCGCGCACGTAGAGACATACGAACAAATCTCAATAACAGCCCAGTTCTCACAGACTCCATTGAGCAGCCATTATGCTAAACAATAATAATAATAACAATAATTTTTTAAATACACACACATTTCTCTAAGGCTAATCACTTACCCCTCAAAGAATAGTTTACTGAGCCACAGAACGTAAGCCTCCTATATTTCAGGGAGGCAGATGTCTTAGTTACTTAGTGATGCCATAAAAAATTTAAAAATATCACAAGTGAGTGGCTTTTAAGAACAGAAATTTATTTTCTCACCGTTCAGGAGAGTGGAAATCCGAATTCAGGGTGCAAGTCTAGGGGGACGTCCTTCCATGTCTATTTCAGCTTCTGGTGCTGTTGTTGTTGTTAAGTGCCACTGAGTCAGTTCCGACTCACAGAGACCCTTGTGAAACTCTAATGGAAGTACATAGCCTATAGCAGAAGTTCCATCATGCTGAGATATTTGAGGGAGTGGGAAGATCAATAAAAGAGTGGTTAATAATTTTGATTAATGGGTGGAATTTTTGAATGTTGGTCATTAGATGTTCTTAACGGTGATTTTTCATGTCATTGGTCACAGTTACAGTCCATATAGGAATTATGATGAATGTTGATTTTATAATAAGTGTACTTCTTCTAGTGGATTTTGTTGGGTTTTCTTCACAACCCTCTCCTATTTATACGGGTTTAGGCAATCCTTCCCCCACGTGTCTGTCAGTTTGTCATACTGTGGAGGCTTGTGTGTTGCTGTGATGCTGGAAGCTATGCCACCGGTATTCAGATACTAGCAGGGTCATCCATGGCGGACAGGTTTCAGCTGAGTTTCCAGACTAAGACAAACTAGGAAGAAGGATCCAGCAGTCTACTTCTGAAAAGAATTAGCCAGTGAAAACGTTACGAATAGCAGCAGAACATTGTCTGATATAGTGCCGGAAGATGAGCCCCTCAGATTGGAAGGCACTCAAAACACGACTGGGGAAGTGCTGCCTCCTCAAAGTAGAGTCGACCTTAGTGATGTGGATGGAGTCAAGCTTTCGGGACCTTCATTTGCTGATGTGCCACGACTCAAAATGAGAAGAAACAACTGCAAACATCCATTAATAATTGGAAAATGGAATGTACAAAGTATGAATCTAGGAAAATTGGAAATCATCAAAAATGAAATGGAACACATAAACATCGACATCTTAGGCATTAGTGAGCTGAAAAGGACTGGTATTGGCTATTTTGAATGGGACAATCATATGGTCTACTATGCCGGGAATGACAACTTGAAGAGTAATGGCATTGCGTTCATCATTAAAAAGAACATTTCGAGATCTGTCCTAAAGTACAGTGCTGTCAGTGATAGGATAATATCCATATGCCTACGAGTAAGACCAGTTAATACAACTATTATTCAAATTTACGCACCAACCACGGAGGCCAAAGATGAAGAAATTGAAGATTTTTACCGGCTTCTGCAGCCTGAAATTGATCAAACATGCAATTAGGATGCATTGATAATTACTGGTGATTGGAATGCAAAAGTTGGAAAGAAGAAGGATCGGTAGTTGGAAAATATGGTCTTGATGATAAAAATGATGCCGGAGATCATATGATAGAAGTTTGCAAGACCAACGACTTTATCATTGCAAATACCATTTCTCACCAACATAAACAGCGACTATTACACATGGACCTCTCCAGATGGAATACACAGGAATCAAATCGACTACATCTGTGGAAAGAGACAATGGAAAAGCTCGATATCATCAGTCAGAACAAGACCAGGGGCCAACTGCAAAACAGACCATCAGTTGCTCATACGCACATTAAACCTGAAACTGAAGAAAATTAGAACAAGTCCACGAGAGCCAAAGTATGACCTTGAGTATATCCTCCCTGAATTTAGAGTCCATCTCAAGAATAGATTTGACGTGTTGAACACTAATGACCAAAGACCAGATGAGTTGTGGAATGACATCAAGGACATCATACATGAAGAAAGCTAGAGGTCATTAAGAAGGCAGGAAAGAAAGGAAAGACCAAAATGGATGTCAGAAGAGACTCTGAGACTTGCTTTTGAACGTAGAACAGCTAACGTGAATGGAAGAAATGATGAAGTAAAAGAACTGAACAGAAGATTTCAAAGGGCTGTTTGAGAAGACAAAGTAAAACATTATAATGACATATGCAAAGACCTGGAGTTAGAAAACCAAAAGGGAAGAACAGCTCGGCATTTCTCAAGCTGAAAGAACTGAAGAAAAAATTCAAGCCTCGAGTTACAATAGCGAAGGATTCTATGGGGAAAATATAAACGACGCAGGAAGCATCAAAAGAAGATGGAAGGAATACAAAGAGTCATTAAACCAAAAAGAATTGGTTGGCGTTCAGCCATTTCAAGAGGTAGCATATGATCAGGAACCAATGGTACTGAAGGAAGAAGTCCAAGCTACGCTGAAGGCATTGGCGAAAAACAAGGCTCCAGGAACTGACAGAATATCAATTGAGATGTTTCAACAAATGGATGCAGCACTGAAAGTGCTCACTCGTCTATGCCAACAAATTTGGAAGACAGCTACCTGGCCAACCAACTGGAAGAGAGCCATATTTATGCCTATTCCCAAGAAAGGTGATCTAACAGAATGCTGAAATTATCAAACAATATCATTAATATCACACCCAAGTAAAATTTTACTGAAGATCATTCAAAAGCGGCTACAGCAGTATATCAACAGGGAACTGCCAGAAACTCAGGCCGTATTCAGAAAGGGACGTGGAACTAGGGATATCATAGCTGATGTAGATGAGTCCTGGTTGAAAGCAGAGAATACCAGAAAGATGTTTACCTGTGTTTTATTGACTATGCAAAGGCATTCCACTGTGTGGATCATAAGAAATTATAGATAACATTGTGAAGAATGGGAGTTCCAGAACACTTAATTGTACTCATGAGGAGCCTGTACGTAGATCAAGAGGCAGTTGTTACGACAGAACAAGGGGATACTGCCTGGTTTACAGTCAGGAAACGTGAGTGTCAGGGTCGTATCCTTTCACCATACCTATTCAATCTCTATGCTGAGCAAATAATCCAATAAGCTGGACTACGTGAAGAAGAATAAGGCATCAGTATTGGAGGAAGACTCATTAACAACCTGTGTTATGCCAGTGACACTTTCCTTGCTGAAAGTAAAGAGGACTTGAAGCAATTACTGATGAAGATCAAAGACCACAGCCTTCCGTATGGATTACATCTCAACATAAAGAAAACAAAAATCCTCACAGCCGGACCAATAAGCAACATCAAGATAAACAGACAAAAGATTGAAGTTGTCAAGGATTTCATTTTACTTGGATCCACAATCAACACCCATGGAAGCAACAGTCAAGAAATCAAAAGACGCATTGCATTGGGCAAATCTGCCGCAGAAGACCTGTTTAAAGTGTTAAAAAGCAAAGATGTCACCTTGAAGACTAAGGTTCACCTGACCCAAGCCATGGTATTTTCAATCACATTATACGTATGCGAAAGCTGGACAATGAATAAGGAAGACCGAAGAAGAATTGACGCCTTTGAATTGTGGTGCTGGCAAAGAATATCCCATATACTATGGAGCGCCAAAAGAACGAACAAATCAGTCTTGGACAAAGTACAACAAGAATGCTCCTTAGAAAAAAGGATGGCGAGACTACGTCTTACATGCTTTGGACATGTTGTCAGGAGGGATCAGTCCCTGGAGAAGGACATCATGCTTGGTAAAGTAGAGGGCCAGCAACAAAGTCTCTCAATGAGACGGACTGACACAGTGGCTGCAACAATGGGCTCAAGCATAACATTGATTGTGAGCGTGGTGCAGGACCGTGCTGCGTTTCGTTCTGTAGTACACAGGGTCACTATGAGTTTGAACCAACTCAATGGCACCTAACGACAACAACACCACCAGGCCATCCTTGGCTTTCCTGGCCTTGTAGATGTATCCGTTGTGTGTGTCTGCCTTCAATTGGCATCTTGCTTCTGTCTATGTCTCTGGGTCTAGTCTGCTTCTTGTACAACTCAGAAGTGATTAGATGTAGGACCCACCCTACACTGATACGACCTCAGTGACATCACACAAGAAAACTCCTGCTTCCAAATAGGGTCAGATTTGTAGGTACAGGGGTTAGGACTTCAACATATATTTTGGGTGGACACAATTCAATCTATAACAGGGGTTATGGCCCTGGTTTTAGTGATCCCCAGGAAAGTGGGGTTGCACGCAATTGAATATAAGGTGAAATATTTCATTTAGGGAGATAAAGCTTCCTCCACTTCTCATTGGGAGTCCAGCTTACTAGTTCTTCACATTTAGTGATGTCCCCCCTCCCCCACCTGCAAGTCTCTTCCCGTCACCTTCCAGATCTTCTGGTTTCCATGTCTTTAGCAGTGAAGGGATCATCCTAAGGGAAATCCAATAAGAGGATAAATATGTTTCCGTAAAGATGTTCGTTGTAATATTTTATAGGAGAGAAGAAAATAGCTTGAATGTCCAGCCATAATGCACACGTTAAGTACGCGGTGGCACATCCATTCGGTGGAGGACTTTTCATCCATCAAAGACCATGCTGTGCATGTGTATCTACAAGTAATGGAAAGATGTTCATAGTATATAATTACAAGAAAAAAGCAAAACCAGGTATGTGATGTGTGAAGCCATGTAAACCTGTTGGAATCTCCTTTTTTTAGATATGTAAGAAAATGAGTAACAAATTATGTTAGGATATATTGAAAATTCTAATAATGTTTATACCTGCCTGCATAGTGTTACTACAGGTGATGTCCACTTTTCCTCTTCTACCTGTGTTTCTCGTCTACAGTGGAGCAGGTTAATAAAGTGGTTGAGCCCACAATCCTGGAGCCAGCCTTCTGGAGTCACAGCTAGTTCTGCCACTTGGGGATGTGGCCTCAGTGAGTTATTTAACACCCCAGTACCTCAGTTTCTTATCTGTAAAATGGGCAAATATGATACCAACCTCACAGGATAATTGTGAGGATCAACTGAGTTAATTTTCTAGAGTGCTTGTAATAGTGGTCGGCCCGAAGTAGACACTATGCAAGTGCTAGCTCTGATTATTAAAAATAACTATATAGTTCCTGAGTAATTAAAAAAGCCTGGGGTGTCGGTCCAGCTGTTGGATCTTAGGCACATCCCTACCTCTTGGCATGAGTTTCCTTGATAGTAAAATGAGCGGATTAGATAGCTGAGCCCAAAGGTCCGTCCTTTTCCCAGATGGCATAATTCAGCGGGGATGCTTCTCGTGGGCCCTCCTTGTGGTGCAGAGGTGGAAGGAGGCACTTGGAAGCAGCCTGCAGCAGGAGCGGGTGGGAAAGGGAGCGAGGGGGCCGTGATATAGATCAGAGCATGTGCTGGGGGGCCGGGGGACAGGAGGCTGCCAGAAAGCCAGCCCAGGCAAGCTGCCTCCACTCTCAACTACGTGATTAAGTGGCTAGCTTCTCTTTTTCACAAAGCCAGCCTCCAGCTCAAAGCACCTCAGGGACTATTTTAAAGAAAAGTTATTCCTTTGTTTTTAATTGTAATTAAGTAGGTATTTTATGGTTTTTAAATGGCGCAATTTACATGTCACTTCCATGATGTGCTGGGCACCCTTCTGCAGAGGGAGAGAAGGTGAGTCCAAGAGGACGGCTGTGTATGATTTTGTGATTAGGGAAGTGCCTTTATGCAATTGTGAGTGGAGCAGAGATAGTGAGTATTTCAAGACTTCACTAAACACGCCAGAAGTTTAAACATCTACTCGCAGCCAAAGTTTACTCAGGTTAAAATTTCATTCATCCTTCCTCCCATACTTTGACAAAATGTTTAAGTTAGTTTCTCGTTTTATTTGTCTACTGAGTTCCCTAAGTTACGGAAATTAGTATTGTGTGTGCGGTTTGATTTAATTAGCAATTGGGGAAATCGGCCTGGCGTGTTCCATGGAAGCTTGGGGAAATTGTCAATTAGCATTGTGTTAATTGCTGTCTGTTGTGCTTGCTTTTTAGTTTTTAACCCCTTTTACCTTGTTCCCTCTTTCAGTATGTAAAATCTGGCTGTTTATTATTCTTTAAATAAAGGATTAATTGCCTGCATCCCTGCCTCTGCTCTGTGTCCTTTTTCTCCCCAAGCAGATGGGGAGTCGGGCAGACCCCTGGTGGCGGCCTTGTTTCTTTCAGGCCTCCATCCTCCCCGGCACAGGGAACTGCGCTCTGTCTGCCACCCTGCCTGGTGCCACCTCACGCTTCTGCGCTGCTCCTGTTGGTCCCAGCAGACCTCCTCGGACCGCACTCGCTGAAGGTGGGCCTGGCTCCCGGGAGACCACGCAGCTTATTGTTCTGGACTCTGTGGATGAGACACTGGATGGGAACAGTTGGCTTCTTCTGGTCCAATCAGCAGCCTCCTAGAGGAAGGCAGGGTGTCTCTGCAAGGGAAGGACGGAAATGTACGTGATTGAGCACCTCCTGGGAGCCAGGCTCTTTTGAACCACAGCATCCCCAAAAGGTAGATTTACAGACGAAGATTTAGGGAGGCTTAATGCTATGTGGAACCCTGGCAGCACAGTGGTTAAGTGCTCGGCTGCTAACGAAAAGGTCGGCAGTTCAGACTCACCAGCTGCTCCTTGGAAACCCTATGTGGCAGTTCGACTCTCCAGTAGGGTCGCTATGAGCGGGAATTGACTCGACGGCAAGGGATTTGGTTAATGTCACATAGGGCTTACAAGGCTGTAATCTTTTTGAGGAGCCCTGGCGGCACAATGGTTAAGCAGTTGGCTGCCATCCAAAAGGTCAGCAGTTCAAATCCACCAGCTGCTCCTTGGAAAACCAGTGGGGCAGTTCTATCCGTCCTGTAGGGTCGCCATGAGTTGACTCGAGGGTTGGTTTGGTTTTGGTTTAACGTCACATGGCAAGATTGTTTGCACTCTGCTACTAACTGAAAAGTTGGTGGGTCTAATCCACCTGCCCTGCAGATGAAAGGCCTGGCAATCTGCTTCTGTAAAGATCACAGCCACGAAAACCCTATGGAGCAGTTCTACTCCAACACCTGGTGTGGCCATGAGTCAGAATCAACTCCACGGCGGTGATAACAGGTTTGGTTTGGGTTTTCTGGTCACATGGCCAATATGTAAAAAAGCTGGGGTCCGACTCCTAGTCTGTCCCACTTGCGGGCAGGAACTTTGTCCATCTTGTTCAATGTTCTGTTTGCAGAGTCCAGCCCCTCGTGGCCTGTGTGGTCCTTGGAGCAGCACTATTGGCATCAGCTGGGAGCTTGTCAGAAATGCAGAATCTCAGGCCCCAGTCAGAGCTGCTAGGTCAGCACCTGCATTTAACAAACGCCCAGGGTGACTCACGCGCACACTAAATGTGTGAGCAGCCCTGGCCTGGCTTGGCCTGAGTTAAGCCAAAAGCTTGGCTCTGTTCCTAGAGAGCCTGCTGTACCCCGGTATCTATTGTCCTCTTTTTTCATAGTAATAGAAGATTTGATTGGGCACTTGGCTGTCCAGAACGAAAGTGTACATTTCCTGGTCTACTTTGCAGCTAGACTGTGATCATGTGACCATGTCCTGACCAATCAAATGGAAGTGGAATTTTCAAATGGCAGTTTTCAATGCACTGCCTTAAGCGAAGATTAGCACTGCCTTTTGCCTCCATCCCTCCCACCACCACCACCCCCATCCCGCTGCTTGGAACATAGACAGGATGGCTGGAGCTGAACCTTGGACCATGAGGATGAGGGCCATACTTCCGGGATGCCAGAGTAGAAAGGAGGCTGGCTGGACACCTGGGGACCTGACAGGGCAGAGTCCCCTGCTTATCTCTTCAGATTTCTAAATTTTTTTAAGCCACTGTTCTTGAGGGGGAGAGGGCCTGTCACTCCAGAAAGATATAATCCTGACTAGCAGAGAAGCCAAAGTCCATCTTCTCTACATAATACACATCAAACCTGTTGCCAGTGAGTCTATTCCGGCTCCTGGTGACCCTACAGGACAGGGTAGGACTGCCCCATAGGATTTCCAAGGAGCAGCTGAGGGATTTCAACTGCCGACCTTTTGGTTAGCAGCCGAGCTCTTAACCACTGTGCCACCAGGGCTCCACATAACACATAGCACCTCCCAAAGTCAGCAAGAAGTGGGGTGAGGAAATCAGCTATAGTGCACAGAACCGATGGGTAGAAATTCCTTGAAGGCAGGTCTCACCTCAACAAAAAGGGGCCCTTGCCCGTATTTAGAGCTGTCCAGCTATGAAATGAACCAGGTACCCCACTGACGTGGTGAGCTTCCTGTTGCCAGAAGGGTTTAAGCAGAGGCTGCGGGGCCATCTTCCCCAAAGGCTGCAGAGGAGGTGCCTGCCCTTGGTGGGTGCTGATCACCTCCCAGCTCTAACTTCTTTTCTCCGGACAATTGCTGGAAAACAAAAATACGTACTCGGGACACAGTGAGTTTGTAGATCCTGAGTTTGCTCTAGTCTTTGACTCGAGGCAGGAATTTCTCTCCCAGCATCCACTCTGCACGGTTAGTACAGGGACTCTGTGCTGTTTATGTATCCATTGCCCCCACTCATAGTGACACTATAGGATGGAGTACAACTTCCCCACAGGGTTTCCAAGGCTGTAATCTTTATGGAAGCAGTCTGCCACATCTTTCTCCCATGGAGCAGCTGGTGGATTCGAACCGCCAACCCTTCAGTTAGCAGCTGAGTGCTTAACCAGTACACCACCAGGGCCCTTTACTGCTGAGGCTGGGAGGCTGCAGACTACACAGATTCTCCAGCAGCTGAGTTAGGTTGTGCTAAAGGGCAGCACTGGTGGGAAACGAGAAGGTAGGAGAAGGAGAAAAGAAAAGCTTCCTGACGCCGCCTTCTACATCAGAGGCAATTCTGCACTTGCTGGCAGTTACTGTTACCGCAGCTGGATGGAGTAATTCCTGATGCCAGCCCCCTGGGTGGCAGCAGCCCCTCAGCAACAGTTCTGGGAGACCAGCCTAAGGCAGGCAGGTTCAGGCTGACAGGCTCCAGTAGAGGCATATTAGCAGCTTCCTAATCTCTGGATGGAATCCTCACAAACAGTTAAGCGCTCAGCGAATAACCGAAAGTTTGGTGGTTCAAATCCACCCAGAGGTGCCTCAGAAGAAAGGCCTGGCAATTGACTTCTGAAAAATCAGCCGTTGAAAACCCTGTGGTTCACGGTTCTACTCTGACACTCAGAAAGTCACCATAAGTCAGCACTGGTTAATCTCTGGGTATTGAGTTTTCTCTTTGGCTTCTCCAGCCCTTCCTACAGGTTTGTAACTCATTCCCTGGGTTAAACCTCTTCTCTGTGAAATAGCTCCTAAGATTCCTGTCTCCCTGGCGAGACACAATCACCAGCCCTCACTGGTCTCTCCTTCCACCTGAGGCTGTCCCCAGTGCATGCCAGGAGGGGCATATATAAAACCGGTGCCCGGCAGCACCCATCATCAGCCCATCCTGCCTTGCCTCGCGCTGCAGCTGCTGTCTGTCAGATGCAGGCAAGACCAGAGGGCTGTAGTGTCTCCAACTTCACACCTAACGACCACAGCTGATGAGGCCGCATTCGCAGACAGATCTATGGCTTCCATTTCTCACCAGTATTTTAACTCCCCGGGCTAGTTGTCGTGTAGCTGGTCTCATTGAGAGGACATTAAGGGACCCATTTTTCAGGAATTGGCTTATGCAAGCGGAACTTCATTTCAACGTGGTATTTATCAACAAGAAACTCTCAAACCTGTTCCCACCTCCCAGTCCCTAGCAGATTTACCTACTAGACAGCACTCATTTATACACGAACAAAAGAAATCCTTCGCTTTGATAAGGAGAGCAGGACAATTCTCTGCCACAGTATCTGTTCAAGAGCCCCCCTGGGAGAGAGACAGAATTTCTAGGGAGGATGTCTCTGCCAGCTCTTTGCCTCCATCCCGCCCCTCCAACTCAGGCTCCAGAATAGGTTCTGGCACCTGTTCCATTGTGGGTGGGGGGTGGGAAGGGGGATGAGAAACAAGATAAGGAAGCTTGCAGATTTTCTGCTCAGTTCATCCCATCTTCCATTCTAGAAAACACACTACCATCAGAATTGCAACCTCCACATTCTTAAGTCATTCAATTGTACTGTTGTATCAGTGGTTCGAGTAGATTTAAACCCCAACAGGACAACACATTTTGGTACATTTCTTCCATTGCCCTGTGCGCTTAGAAGCTCTGACAGAGACCCAGGGGACCTGGAACTGGTTCCACGGTTCAATCCTGACACACCACCAGGACTTGAAGATCTCCAGTCCCCTTGTAGGACCTTAGAGAGATCAACTGAGAAGTTTAGAGACCACCAAAATGTGGCTACGCCATCTTTCTGCACCTGAGCCCAAAGAGTTGAAGATAAACATGCACATTTTTGAGGAGCTCTGTTTACTTTCCTATCTGCACTCCAGGCCCACCTCTCTCCTGAGCTCCTCTCTGGCATTCCAGTTCCCTGCTAGATATTTCCACCCAGGTGGCCCACAGACATCTCAAGGTCCACTCGCTCATTGCATCTGTCTTCTCAGCCCACCTCCTCTTGCTAGCTCTGTTCAAGATATCCACACTCTACCAAACCACGGAGCACGAAGTCTGGGCACATCTGATTTGTTTGGATTGACACTCTCCTCACGTTCTGTTGCTCATTGATAACATCTCATCTCTAGTTTTCTTTATCCTTCCCATCACCAGCACCTCAATTCAGGTCCTCGAGACCTCTCTCCTGGGTTACTGTCATTGATCTTAACGAGAATCTTCATCCAGGCCCATTGGTCTCAACCCACAACCCAATGAGCAGCCATAAAACCCCCCCACCCACAACTGCTGGTAGCCTCAGAGTTCTCATCCCTGGGAGTGTCTGTCACCCCAACTCCCAGAACAAAACCTTGGTGCCTCTTCATGTCATCTATCTTAATGTCCGCAATTCCAAAGTAGAAAAGGCTACGAAAATGGAAAATTTTGGGGGGAGCTATTTGATGGAAAAACTTGTTATGAGGCTATTTAAAATTTTGATTTACCCCCTACTTAGGATATTCATTCATTTCACTGCAAAAATAGTAGTATCTTTGACTATGGGGCACTTCCCAGACTCTGCTGGGGGTATTATAAATTATATCGGGCTTGCACCATAATACATTGTTAAAATCTGAAAAGTTTTGTATTGCAAAACATATATGGCCCAAAGGAATTTAGATAACAGATTTGGGACCTGTATTAACTTGCATTAGAGTCATTTCTGTGTCTTTTATCTAGTTTATCAATCAGTGAATCATCAAATTGAGCACATATTACATCGAAGGCAACTTTGCAGGCAACAAAGGAATACAAGAGGTTAAAATCTCTGCTCTCTATCCACACGCTCTTATAACCCTAGATCTAAAGTTGAGCCGGCGTGCTATGGGCCCAATGAGGGGACTTGATGAGAGAGTCATTGTCAAGGACAGCGTGCTCAGAAGAGCTTTGCAAAGGAAGTTGGTCTTCCTGATTGATAAAGGAGAAACAGAATACGAAGATGATGAAGGCCTGGGAGGGTAGTCTACGTGTGGACAAGTAGGGGAGAAATCCTCAAGGGCGTGCAACCTAGTTGGCAATACTGAACTACTAGACTCTCACACAGTCATAGTAGAGCTGGCTACTATTTTGCGATCATACTATTTAGAAAACTAATCCTGCTGTTACCAAGGTCCCTACCACCACCGCAGCCACAGACATCATCTGGATCCTCCACAATATTGAGTGAGAAGTCCTACCTCTGTTACAAGTATCGTGTATGGAAAGTGCAATGAATGCTGGATGGTGAAAAACAAGGCTGGAGAAGTAGCTGCGGTCAGGTCATTGAGAGCCTGTTTAGTAGGTGGTCACGTTTAGTGGCTGGGAGCATGAGCTCAACATTTAACAGCTCAGTAACCCTGGGCAAGTTCTCAATCCTTCTGTGCCTCTGTTTCTTCATCTACACCAGGGTGATGCTGCTGCTGTTGATGAGGATGATGGTGCCACTCAGTGCACCCAGTATTATGAGGATTCAATGAGGATGTGCATGCAGAGCACTTAGTAAACATTCAACAAACGTGAGCTCTCATTACATGACCACTCGAAGGAACTGATGGGGCAAAGGGGAGCCACCAAAGGGCTGTGACGTGGTCAGACTGATGTTTTAGAAGGATCCTTCAGGTGGATATGCAGAGTCTGGCTTGAGGAAGAAGAAGCTGGAGGGAGGCACGGAGACCAGTTAGAAGACTGTCTGTGGTCCAGTGAAGAGATCAGGTAAGGCTGAATTTGCAACCATGGCGATAGGATTTAAAGGTGATCTGTAAGTTTAATAAAATAGACATCCATGAATTCCTACTGATATAAATAAATAATTGAATAAATACATATGGAGGAGAAGGGATATCTATTTATTACTGTAGAATTCTATTTAATAAATGTGGAAGAAATGATCAAAATAGAAAATCACCGTTAAGCAAATACACTGCAGTAATTGTAGAAGACAAGCACCACTGGTGGATGCTACTATTCCTGGACAGAAGTATGATGAGAAAAAGGATACTTGCATAGTCTCAAAACACCTCTCCACAAGATACTTGTTAATTACAAAAAGAAAAATAGTAACTCCACGGTAGACTAACCTGGCAGCCACCATATTAACCAAGTGATCAAAGTAATAAGACGTATCAACATCATGCACCTCCTGATGTGATACACTGAAACGAGCATGTCACATCTGTGGTATTCCTGCCAAAAATGCATAGCCTCAATCTGATTATGAGAAAACATAAGACAAGCCCACATTGTGAGATGTTCTGCAAAATGACTGTCTAGTACCCTTTGAAAGGTCTCAAAGTCACGAAAGACAAAAAAACAAAAACCCTGAAGACCTGTTACAGATCGGAAGAGACTATAAGCAACGTGGGACACTGGATTGTGTCTTGGATCAGAAAAAGAACGTTAGTGGAACAATTGGTGAAATGCAAACAAAATCTGTCGATCAGTTAATAGTATTGGATCACTGTTAATTTTCTGGTTTCTATAATCATATTATAGTTACATAAGATGTTAACATTAGAAGAAGCTGGATGAAGGGTGTTTGGGAACCCTGTACTACTTTTGTAAGTTTTTGTAAGTCTAAAATCATTTCAAAATAGAAAGTAAAAAAATAATAACAACTCCTTCGTCTGAGCTACCCTCATGGGCATTGATGAGGGGCTGCTAAGGGTGGCAGTGTATGAAATTAGAACTATCCTGAGTTACTGTCTGGACATATACTACTTTCAAATGTCTTCCAACCACAGCCCCACCATGATGACACCTTTGTATATGTATGCACATGTCTCTCTACCCCATTAGACTGAGGATGCTTTTGAGAGCAAGACCCACGTCTCATTCACCCTGCTGCACCTCCCAACCCAGTGCCGTTGCGTACGTCATACACTGTTGATGTTCAATATGTTAGTTAAGTTGTCCAAAGAAAATTTCCCACACGAATGTCTTCCTCCCAGTTCTCTCGTAGGTTAAATCTAATCGAGTTTAGTGGAGTCCACACTCACATGACATGTTCTCTTCAGAGATCCAGGTGCTCCAAG
Source organism: Trichechus manatus latirostris (assembly GCF_000243295.1). Lineage (NCBI taxonomy): Eukaryota > Metazoa > Chordata > Mammalia > Sirenia > Trichechidae > Trichechus > Trichechus manatus. The sequence goes on along the minus strand of NW_004443941.1, from coordinate 2,017,987 downwards.
TAAAATAGTAACATATGAACAAGTCCTAGGTGTTGAGAAGACAAAGTCAAAGAGCAAGAGACCATGGGGTTAGATAAGGACGACTCCTGGACCTTTCTTCTTTTTCCCTCCTGATTTCAAAGGAAGTCAATGATCTCGACGTCATTCATCGGTTCACAGGAGTTGTTCTCAAGCAGGGGCAGCTTTCCTCCCAGGGGTAATTTGGCCGTGTCTGGAGACATTTTTGGTCATCGCCATTGGGGGAGGGGTTGCTACTGGCATCTAGTGGGTAGAATCCAGGGGTGCTGCTAAACCTCCTACAGTGTACTAGAAAGAATTATCCAGTCCCCAATGTTGATAGTGCCAAGATTGAGAAGCCCTGCATTATGCCCCATCCTTACTCCAAAAGGAGCCCTGGTGACGCAGTGGTTAAGAGCTCAGCTGCTAACTAAAAGGTGGGCAGTTGGAATCCCCCAGCCGCTCCTTGGAAACCCTATAGGGAAGTTCTACTCTGTCCTGTAGGGTCTCTGGGAGTCAGAATCGACTCGACAGCAGCAGGTTTGTTTGGTTTTGGTTTATTCCAAAAGTGATTCAGAGGATCCATGACCCTCCTGAGACAAAAACGACATACAGTGACGTGAAAACAAAGGCACCAAGCGATGGCAACTTTGCTGAGTCCCAGAGGCAGTTCCTAACGTTTGAAGCAAAGCTAGGGAAGGCCCATCCTGCTCTCATTTTCTATGCAATAGAGGTGGTAGAGATCAGGGAGCATCCAGCTACCAGCTGCGAATGCACAGTTCCACTGGTCACACCAATGAAATGAGAATTCCGTTTGCACACTAGAGGACTCATCTTGATGAGTCGGTGTGAAGCACGGCTCACACCCAGGGCTCCAGCCAAGCACAGCAGCCACGTCTGTCACTACCTGGTAACTGGCAGTGGTGACATAAAGTCAGTTATCTTTAAGGTCTTGCAACAGCCTAAGGAACTTACTGTTTTTTAGAATTTTTTTTCAGACAGAAAGTGTTGTGAGAGTGGGGAAAAGGCAAGAAGGACAGTGGCAAGAAGGCGAGGGTTCTGTGGGCAGCTCCAGGTGTAGCAGGACAAGTGGCGGGACCACAGGTGACACACACAAGGGAAGGAGGTAGAAGTCGCAAAGCTATCCTCTCCCACCCACCCCGACTACCACCCGCACCCGGACCTCCGGGGGGTCTCGCTGGGAAGGGGGCCGAGCCTGCAGGCACTACCTGCCCACACAGGACAGACAGGGACACCGTGAGAAGCACGTACGGCCGTTCTGCTATGGCAGGCATCTTGGTTCTTCTGGAGTAAAAGGGCAAGTGTACAGACAGAACACTGCCGTTTGCATGGGCCACGGGCCTGCCAGCCAGGCGGCCAGCCAGAGCGTGTACCACATCACCTCCATGGGAAGAGACGGTCGTAGAAAGCCTTCCGCGGAGCAGAAGGAAGATGCCTCTTCCACCAATCTGTTCCACGTGATTAGAAGGGGAGCGCTTTCCAGTAATGAAAAAGGAGTTGTCTATCAGAGCTGGACAGAGGGTTTCTGCCAACAGTGACCACGCTTGAGTCTTTGCAGCAAAGGCTCCGTGTACACAGGGCTAACGTGCCAGGCCACGGCAGAGCAATTTCCAGAGCCCCTCCCTCCAGGCGCTGCCGGTAGGCCCAGCACAAACAATGCAGACGCCAGCCAGCCTTTGGGGGGAGCCAAAGACATCGGCTGTCTCTACAACCAATTAGTAATCAATACTCAGTGTCCCTTTTCCCTCCGAGCAACGGGGCAGGTGCTTCTGGACCTCTGGAGCCAGACCGCCTCACATTCCAAATCTGCTCTCATTAGCACCTTCTTGAGTGAGTAGCTTATTCTTGCTAGGCAGAGGCAGATTAGCCAAAAGTCAAGGTAAGCAGCTTACCTTGCTCACTGGATCATCTGTAGTGAACAATTTCACATTTTTTCACCACATCAAAAATTCTGCATCTAGGTACGGCTGGCACTTGTCTCTCTCCCAACCCCACAGCACCAAAAAGCCTCTTTTCAAATATACAATCCCTGACAGGGACGGATGACCCAGTCAGCAAGGTAAACACAGTTTACTTGTGCTTACTTACTAATCTGTAGTGAACAATTTCACATGGGTTTCACCACATCAAAGATGTGAATTTGTCCACCACAGATGATCTGGGAAGCAAGATAATCCACCCCTGTTGCTAAGCCTCAGTTTTCTCGCCTGGAAAATGGTGATGATGTCAGTACCCACCCTGAAGGGTTAATCCCCGTCAAGGACTCATCACTGCCAATGGTCATGGCCAGCGCTTGGGGGTATTAACTGTTGCCCTGTGTACCCTCTGTCTCCCCGGGGCTTGTTCTGGACCTCTGCTGGGGCGGGGGGCAGCGAGAGGACAGCAGCACCATGCGGTCTTTATCTTCACTCACACTCTGATCCTGACTCAAAAGGGCTCCGGGAGGCACTTCTACCGCCACCCCTGAAAATGGTATAAACTTGGAAAGTGCTGATAAATCTATTTGTATTTATTTCTCATTTATGCCCTGCCAGCTTCCAGAAAGGATACGAAGCAGCACAGGTAAATCTATGTAACCTCAGTGACAAGAATCAGGGCCCATTCCTCTCTCACACCTGGCACGTGGTTGGTACTCCCACCCCAACAGCAGCTCAGGGGGAAACCAAGGGGCAAATGCGGGGGGCAAGGGGAAGCTGCCGAGAGGGACAGGGCAGGTCCAGCACAGAGAGTCCACCTGTTCCCCTCCTGCCCTGCCAGCCTGCTGTCCCCACAAGTCCTGTGGCCACAGCGGGTCCACGTTGGCCTCGGTTATCCCTGAGGGGTTGTTGGGACAAAGGATAGCACTAGGGGCAAAGCGCCAAAAAAGAATAAAAAACCTAAAGTATGCAGATGAAATCAAATCAACAGTGGTTTGGAAGGACCTTTGTTTACGTGCTTGTTTAATTAGAAAAGAGCCGTCTGACAGTATAAAAAGCGCCTGGCTGGTAACTGAAAGGTTGGCACTTCAAGCCCACCAGCGGCTGTTCGGGACAGAGATGTGGTAGTCTGCTTCCACAAAGATTACAGCCTTGGAAACCCCATAGGGCAGTTCTACTCTGTCCTATAAGGTCACTATGAGTCGGAACCAACTTGACAGCAATGGGATGGGGGTGTCTTGGTAGCTGATGATTCATGTCTGTCCCCTTGTTCCACATTCCTCCGGAGGCTGTCTATCCCCAGGGACCGGCTCCCAGGAGCTCCACTTCCCAGGAGCGGCCCAGGCTGAGGTGCCCTTTCACCTCTCTTCTGCCTGCTCAAAGCTCCCCGCCCTGCAAGGGGCTCCTGCCCTAAAGCCCGACCTCTCTGCTCACTGGTGTCTGCCCTCTGGGATGTCAGTGTCCTGGTCACCTCAACCTCCCGTCGGTGCTTAATCACCTAATGACTATCCCATGTCTCAGCAGCCTCCCTGAGACGCTGATTCCCAGATCTGTGAGCTCCCAGAGAACAGGCTGATGAGGCCTCTTGCAAGGCGCACAGGAGGCAGGACGTAAATTTGGGTTGATTGACAATCCTGGCAACTAAAACTATCCCAAAGTGGAGGCGGTGGTGGTTCAGTGGTAGAAGTCTTGCCTTCCATGTGGGAGGACCCCGGTTCGATTCCTGGCCAGTGCACCTCATACACAGTCACCACCCATCTGTCAGTGAAGGCTTGCATGTTGCTATGATGCAGAACAAGTTTCAGTGGAGCTTCTAGACTAACACAGGCTAGGAAGAAAGGCCTGGCAATCTACTTTCAAAAATCAGCAATGAAAACTCATGGCTCACGAGAGAACATTGTCCCATCTGCAACCAGTGATGAGGATGGCACAGAACCAGGCAACATTTTGTTCTGTCGTCCATGGGGTTGTCGTGAGTGGGCAGCTAACAAACAGCAACGTCCCAGAAGTTAAGCCAGCAGTTCTCGAGCTTCAGAGTATATCAGGATCAAGTTGGCATAGGGGTGGGAAGGGCATGCTCTTGGCTAAAATACAGATTTTAAGGCACCACCCCAGAAATTCTCTTTTCAGTGGGTCCCGGTTGGGTCCCAGGAATCTGTAATTTTAGCAATCTCCCCAGGCAACTCTGATGCTTGGGACCTCATGCCACGCTTTGAGAAATAGACACAAACCCAGCAACTTGGCTTGGCAGAACGAGCCCTGGCTTGGGAGTCCAGGGACACTGGCAAGGTCCCGGCTCTGCTATCAGGTAAGTGATCTCAGGCGGGTAAACGACCTGTCTGGGCCTCGGGCTCCTCATCCATGCAGCCAGCTGGTCGGGCTCCTGAAGGTCTAATCATAGCACAAAACAGTAATTGACGTTGACTGAGCACCCATTATGTGCCAGGTGCTGGTCTAAGTATGTTTCATACATTTTTCCATGTATTTCTCAGAACAGCCACATGGGAGAGGTAGAATGGTTATGTTTATTTTACAGACAAAGAAACTGAAGAACAAAGAACTTGTCCAGCACCACGCTATTGGTGATGGGGTTAGAATTCAGGTGAGCTGATCCCAGAGCTCATCACCACCAGCTTCTGGTCCCAGCAAGCAGGGAGTGAGCAGGGCACGGGTCACTGGGCGGCCCCCCTACTGCTCTGCCCATTCAGGGGGCCCCAGCTACACCCCTGGAGCTTCCCTGGGCCACCCTCTAGAGCAAAAGCAAGCCTGTCTGCATAGGGTAAAGTTAGCTGCCAACCCACATGCAGGAGGGGTGCCCTTTGCTTATGCAAAACTAGAGGGAGGATTTCAAAAGCTGGAAGCAGAGTATGCAGGCCCACGGGGGAGGGCAGGACACCAGCAGGGCCAAGAGGCAGCTGGGAAAGTTCCCGGGAGGCCAGACCACCAAGCAGAGCTTGTCAGGGCAACCGTCCCCTGTGGCCCTTTGCCTGTGTCTTTCATGGTACAAAAAGCACAGATTATATCTCAGGCCCTAAAGCAGATGCCAAAAGTTCCTTGAGGGATTCAGAGGGCACGTGTCACCCTCATGGGACCAGGAAGCTCAGGAGAACATCTTAGGATCAAGGTCACACTGAAGGGCAGGAGGCTGGTCCTGCCCCAGCCTGAGGCAGTGGCTCAACGGGGACTCGGGGAAGGAGATGAAAAGAGGCAATGGTGCTCATCCTGTGGGTCCTTCTGTGCCAGGCTCCCTGGCTGGGGTTGATGAAGGGTGTGTGGTATTTTCACCTCCGCGGACACCATTTGGGAGGCCTCTGTATGTTCACCGGTAGAATTCCTGCCTTCCGTGCAGGCTACCGGGCTTTGATACCCAGTCAGTGCCCCCCGCGTGCAGCCAGCGCCCACCTGTCAGTGCAGGCTTGCGTGTTGCTATGATGCTGAACAGGTTTCAGCAGAGCTTCCAGACTAAGATGGTCTAGGAAGCCTGGCGATCTACTTCCCAAAATCAGCCAATGAAAATCCCACGGATCACAACGGTCTGAGCCGCAACTGATCATAGCGATGGCTCAGGACATGGCAGCGTTTCATTGCGTTGTGTGTGGGCTCGCCATGAGTTGGGGGCCCACCCCATAGATGCTAACAACGACAACATACGTCTCCCTCTTCCCCACTATCCATTGCCTTCCCCAGTCCCACCCGTCAGAGTTCAGCGTGAGCCCCAAGCTCCATTAAGCTTGTCTGGACAACTCTTCCTAACCACCCCCACTCCAGACCCACAGCCCTCTCTCCCATTTGGCTCTTCACAGGCTACCTTTGGGAACCACTGTTGCATTATGGGACCTGTGATGGGTATACTTGGTCTATAGGAGCCGGGCTCCTGGGTCAGCCTGAGTTAGAATGCCATCTCAGCCGCTTATTAGCAATGAGAACTTGGACAAGCCACGGAACTTCTAAAAAGCCCAATTTCCTGTCCTGAGGTTGGGGATGGTAATTATGTCAACCTCATTAGGTTATTGTGAGAATTGAATGACATGTTTGCAACGGCCTTGGCACATACTAACTACTTAAAAAGAAATGAAATCCATTGCCGTCGAGTCGATTCTGACTCATAGTGACCCTGCAGGACAGAGTAGAACTGCCCCATAGGGTTTCCAAGGGGTGCCTGGTGGATTCAAACTGCCAACCTTTTGGTTAGCAGCTGTAGCTCTCAACCACTATGCCACCAGGGTTTCCAGTAACCACTTAAAGAATGCTAAATATTAATATTTATCTTTTTGGATGTACGCATATTTTATCTTTTGCCCAGCTAGTACATATTTCCATGAGAGCAGGCGCCTTTGTATCTTCCAGCTGTAATAATAGCACCTTCTACCTTCTATCGAGGGGCTGCTGTGTGTCAAGCCCTGTGCGAGGTCTGCGTGTCCCTAAGCTGCCCTCTAGGAGGTTGCAGGCTGAAGGGCCTCGTCTCCTGGCGCACTATACAAAAAGCCATTTTGTTGGCATTAACCTCACTGCTCCCTGCAGTGAGTCTTGGACAGTTTCTACAGTCCCCTGTGTCCTTGAAAGCAAGGCGGTAGGAAGGGCAGCACCATGGCATACTATATCTCCTCGGGGTACTGCAAGGGAAGTGACAGGAGATTGTGCGTTTGTGTGTGTGTGTGCACGCGCGTGCATGCACGCACCCAGGTGGGGAGGCCCATGGAAGAGCACTGTAGCCACTTTCTTAAGTCTACTACATAAATAGCAATGTGACCTTGGTCAAATGCCTCACTCCCTAGTTCTCAGTTTCCTCATCTGTCAAATGGGAATTAGAATTCCTCCACTGTGCGATTATTGAATTGCTTCCAACAAACATGTATGAACTGATCTTGCCAAACCAGGAAGCCTCCCACCCTCTCATACCGCATGAATCAAAGGGAGAGGACACTATGGCCCGGAGGCAGACTCTGTGAGACCCAGATCACAGCAGCAATATAAGCCGCATGCTCTTTCTCAGTGCTGCAAACAGCACAGAGACTCCTGCAAGAACACAAACTCTAGTAATGGCTAAAAGTGATTATGAATTCGGTAATATCCCAGATTCAGTGTTACTTTACACGTCTTTGCCACCAAGTGCTATGTCTTAATGTGAATAGAAGCAAAAGTCAAGGCCTAAGTTAAGGGTATGTTCAGAAGTGAACATTCAAAACGGCGGGCAAAACTACCCTAAAGACAAGGGCCAAAATACTCTCTCAGTCCAGAAGGCAAACTCATCCTGAGAAAGTCACTCTTTCCACCCCACCGTCATCACTCTAACTCCAGAGAGAGAAGAGCAAAGAGAATTTACACTACATAGTTCAGGAAACCTTAGAGCATCACACAAATTAAGAAGAAAGGGGTCCTCGTTGTATATCAATTTAACAGCAAATAATGGGTGCAAACTCTTCATCTACAAAATGGCGATTATGTGATGTCTACTTCATAGAGTGAATGACTTCAGGTAAATGTTAGCTATTGATGTCATTATTGTTTTTGTTCCTGTTCTCATTGTTAAAGTACGGAATCGGGAATTAGGAAGATAGGGACCCTAACCAAATGTTCACACTTTGGGTCAGAAACTTTACTCAAATATCTAAACACCTACAACTTGCCTGGTTTGGGTACACCCAGCAGAAAATCCTGATCTGGTCTTCTGACATCCCAGGGCTCCCTGGGATGGAAGAAAAGCAAAACATTCACATCAGCTGAAAAGATTGGGATTGGGGATTTAGGGAGGAGTGGCTGAAAAGAAAATGGAATTGGGCCAAAAGACATAAAAAAAATAATAATAAAAGAGAGGTGTGGAGAGCTCTTTAAAGGCTCATGTGCCCCGGGAGAAACCTTCAAAGGCGGGAAGGATGAGCTAACCCTTCAGTCCCTTTGAAGTACTTACAAGAAGGATGGAATCTCTTGGTCCACTCTTTCTGCAAACCCTGCCAAGTGAAGGGCCCCCCAACTGCACGTTCACGTGGTCCATACCTGAAAAGCCGAACGGCCAGCCATTGCCGGGAATTTCTCTCACCATTTAATAAGGAACGCCCAGAGTATTCCAGCCGAGAAGTATTTCTTAATTTCCTGTGCAATCGGAAGGCGTTATCCAAGGGGTTATTTTTGTTTTGCTTTGTTTTTTCAGAAGTGGGGTTGCTTTAGCATTCCTCTTGGACATGTTCAGATTTGAATTAATTAGAATTCCTGTACAGTTTTCTTCGGTTATAATTACAGCTTAATTTGATTGCTTAATAGCTCCGTTTTTGTGATGTTTAGCACCTGTTGTAAATTGCACAAGATAAATCACCTTCTACCTTCCACCGTGTTTATGCCTAACTTTCGCCTCTCGCCTTTCAGCTGGTGGGCTTGAGACCACAGCCACACGCTTTGCTCATCCATGCCCTTTCCACCAAGGGATTCTCTTCTGCAAGGCTATTTAACCAGAGGAAAAGTGACTTTTACATAAATGCCTCCTTAAGACTGTTAGGTTTTTTTAAAAAGGGAAAAAAAATGAGGGGAAAAAAAAAAGAGTATTTCAGATGCTCTAAACTCGGAGGACTGACCTGTGGTATTATGTAGACTCTCACTTAAGGGTCACCTTTTTGATGCATGGGGTGCACGGTTTTTTTTCCTCCTCCTTCCCTTTCTAGGATTATTAGACAGCAGTGGAAGCGCCACATCGTTAATTGATTTCTCCCATGCATTGTGCTAGGAAACAATTTTTCAAGGCTGTGCATAATTGTGTTCTCCGTGCCAGTGTTCCGTGTTCTGTCCTTGTCATATTGTCATTGAAGGCTGTTTCCACCCTCTGTAATTGGAGATGTTCTACTTTTGGACAAAGGTGTGGGGGCAGCTCAGGGGAACAGCGCTGACATTTACTTCATCAATTTATTTTTATTGTTCCTACATTTATTGCAGCTCTAACAGCCCTTTAATAGTTATATCTCCTCCCTGTAGGGTATTCTGGTATTTGAAATTTTTTTAACTCATTTGTTCTCATGGATAACAGTAAAGTGCATTTCAGGATAACCTTTAGGTTTCAATTTCCTCCCTTCTTCTAGCTCCGAGGTAGTCCTCACTTTAAACTTTTACTGCCTTGCCAGTCTAAAGGCCAGATGCCAAGTTCATTCTAACACTGGAGTAACCACAAATTAGTGGTCCTGAAAATTTCAGGGAGGTTAGTCCTAATCCAAGAGTGTAGCTATTACCATAATTCAGAACTGGTCATCCTTTTAATAGGGAGGGCCCAGGGAAGGTGGGTGCCAGGGGAGACAGTGAGGGACAACGAGAACAGAGAATCCCAGTAAACACTTGCTGGGTCTCACGGAACAGTCTCTGGTCAAAAAAGGACTGTAATTAAATCTTTATGATGATGTCTCTGCCCTTCAAGGCCAAACACATGGGGCACAATTAAGAGGAAGCTGCACTTGGGTTAACTGCTCTTCTTGTCTTTGGACACCGTACCCCACCCCCACCTCCATCCCCATCCCTCCTCCCTTAGAACCAGGTTATCTTAGTATAGCTTTGGAAATGAGCCCTTACCTGCAAGCCTAGTTTGTTTGTTGACTTTTTAAATTTTTTCTCCCAGCCCTGTAGAAAAAATAAATACCATTTCTGTCCACTTCCCTATCACCAACTCTGTAATCCATAAAATACTTGAGTGGGCAAAAGAACATTTCTATGCTGATTTTTAAGGCAATGATATTAAGCCATTTTATAACAGTTTGTGTGTCAATGGCAACTTTAAAATAATGATACTTTTCTTTAAACAGAATCTGGGTGTATTTCAAATGGAACTCCATTTTTGTTTCTGTCTCCATCTCTCCTGTAGAATTATAATCACATCTCCTCTGCCTAGCAGTATCACCAGAACCTACCAGAAAGCATTGCCTTCCTATCACCAGAGAGAGCCAAACACCTGGCCCACTGTCATAATGCCAGAAAATCAGCCAAGAAAAATGATTCCAAATTCCAGACTCCTTCCAGCATCAGGTACCTTTCTCCCCTTATTGAAACCCGTTACTAGCGAGTTGCCTCAGACTCATAATCCCATGTGTGTCAGAGTAAAACTGTGCTCCATAGGGTTTTCAATGGTTGGTTTTTCTAAAGTAGCTCTCCAGGCCTTTCTTCCGAGGAGCCTCTGGGTGAACTCAAACCTGCAGCATTTAGATTAGCAGCCGGGAGCGTTAACCTTTTGCATCACCCACCTTTTCCCTCACTACCGACATGATTATCCGCCTGGGCAACAGCATTTCTCACTTGCCCCCGCTGGCACCATTTACAAAAAGTAAGGTTGTTTCAAGCCAAAGAAACTCTCAAGACCTCAGTTATAATAAGATGGGGCCAGGAAATTGCCGATAAAAGCAGGAAGAGAGTCAGTGGTCAAGGCGGCTGTTCCTGGTGGTGCAGCCCACCCCCAAGTTCCCCCAAGTGAAGGGGGATTCCAGACCTATAACATCTTGTAGAAGCTTCCATAGCCAGAGAAGCCCCTGCCTCAGCAGCTTCTGCCAACAAGCTCTGCCGAAGACTAACCCTCGCCCCTTCTCTGTTCCTACCACTTCTGTTTGCAAAAAGGATAATTTTGGGATGACTGTCTTCTACTGCTATGCTGGCACATCACCTGAGCCTTCAAAAACAGAAAATATAAGGCAAAGAATAAATCAATTTTACAAACTTAAAAAGAACAAATATCACAGGAGATCTTCATCCTGGATTCCTAGCTCAGGCAGAGAAGCTGTAGAAGTGAGTTGATTCCACACCTCTACTCCCCAACAGGGCTGCACAAATGCCACCCCAAATAAAGCTGCCGAGTTTCTGATGAAGATAGGATGTTTGGAGAGCCGGCTGGGATTTGTTTTTAAGTATCATTATTCCAGTTGGACTTTATCCCTGGATAGCTACAGATACTACCAGCAGGGCGTTAATCCAGATGAAGATACTTTCATGTTTCCCGGTTACAGATCTGGCTCAAAACTCCAGGTCTCCTTTATCGAGGTTCCTGAGTCTGTTGCTCATCTTTGAAGATACAAAGGAAAGTCGTCATTGGCACAGACGCTGCAGCCTGAGCCCTGATGGATTTGCAGAATATGCCTGTTGCCCTGTGGGACCAAAGGTGGCTGACCTCCCGATTTTCTTTGCCCAATGGCAAGAGTCATTCTATGCCAGTCACAGTGATTCATGGACATAATCAGAGAAACTAACCGACTGCAAGCTGCACATCCACAGGCTACTTATCGTCAGGGATGCCGGAGCCTAATTGAGAGTGGAGTTGCCAGGATCTAAATGACTAAAACTGCTGAAAGTTAATTTTGGTCAATTCTGCTTTTAAACATGCACGTGCATCTCCGTGAATCAGGTCAAGACTCAGGCCGTAAGAAACGTAGCGTAAGCTTGGCAACCGTGGCATCCTAACAAGGACAAAGCCCTTCCAGAAGGGGTGTCTTCAAACTCAGAGGTTAGTCCTGAAGGTCAAAGGTACCGTCCCAAGCAGCAGAGCAAAGATGGCAGGAAAGAGAATAGGGAATGCGGGGAGGGAGTTTAGCACCCACTCCTTCAGATCTGCAGGTGTGACACCAGCGTGGGGGCAGGGAAAGGCAGGTAGAGGACAAGACACCTGAATTAAGAATGGAAGAGAAAGAGACCTACAAATAAGAGGACTGGTTCCATTGATCTCTACCTGGATGTTGGGCAGTCCATGCAGAGCACTTTGAAGAATTCACGCAGAAGGAAAGAGAGGGCAGTGTTGGCTACCTGCCACACCAACCCCATCCTCTTCTGATGGTATGCCAGGTAGAGCTGGAGTCCAGGATGGTGAGTTACTCTTGTGTCCCTGGTCATGACACACATCATTTTTGGTCCAAGCCAGGCCGCTCACTTAGTCTTCTCCTTTCCCCGCCTTCATTTTCCTTCCACACTTTCCACCCCTGCCCACTGCAATAGGTACCCTCTCTACTGAGTTTCAACCTTCGTCGGTATCTGTGCCTTCTTCAGGGATGGTTCAGGGGCACCGTGTTCACTTGCCACTTGGTTCTTCAGACTGATTTCAAGCTTTGCTTTTCATCTTGTTTAGGCCTGTCCCAGCAGAGAGTCTTACAGAGATCAAGGGCTTTATATTTGTCGATCCAACAAAGAAAATACAGTGGTGGATTTCAAGGACTATTTTAAAGCATATATGCTCAGCCATGTATGGTGGTACAGATTATCTGTGTCAATGGTGGCCTCTGGATGGGTAGAAGACAGGCAATCCTTATGAACATCCGACTTATGTACAGCCTGTAGTAACAAACCAACCCTGTAAAGTCTATTATATTAAAAATTTGAGGTATATACAAAACAAACATACAGACACGTTGCTGTTGAGTCGATTCTAACTCATAGCAACCCTATAGGACAGAGCAGAACGGCCCCATAGGGTTTCCAAGGAGAGGCTGGTGGATTTGAACTGCTGACCTTTTGGTGAGCAGGCAAGCGTTTAACCGCTTCGCCACCAGGGCTCCAAGGTAGGTACAATGGCGCATAGTAACAAACAGGTGCTACTTCATGATGTGCATCAAAACATTGTTATTCTTCTCACTGTATTATTATGTTAAAGATGGTTTAGTGTATCTGGAAGGGTTTCTTTATTACTTTTTATTCATAGAAAGGTATACTATATACTAAGCTGGAGAATTAATAAGGAAGACTTTGAATGATGGTGTCAGTGAAGACTATTGAATATACCATGGACTGCCAGAAGAACGCACAAATCTGTCTTGGAAGAAATACAAGCAGAATGCTTATTAGAAACAAGGACCATGAGACTTCGTCTCACATACTTTGGACATGTTATCAGGAGGGACTAGTCCCTGGAGAAGGACACCATGCTTGGTAAAGTAGAGGGTCAGTGAAAAAGAGGAAGAAGCTCAATGAGATGGATTGACACAGTGGCTGCAACAGTGGGCTCAAGCATAACCATGACTGTGAGGATGGCACAGGACGGGGCAGTGTTTTGTTCTGTTGTCGACGGGGTCGCCACCATGAGCCAAGACTGACTCGACTGCACCTAACAACAACAACAGATACTCAGACCAACATCTGACTAACCGACATTAGATACAATCCGTACACTGACTTACATACAAATTCCCCTTAAAGACAGATTTAGGAACAAAGCTCCTTCGTAATCCCAGGACTGCCTGCGTTCAACCCAGACAACTGGACATGGTGGCCCGGTTACAATATTTTCTGAAGTCCTTAACTGTTCTTATCATTATTGCTTTTATTGTTGTTGTTGTTGTCTTGACAGCAAGAAGATTTTCTTATTTTAGAATTTTTTTTTTTATTATAAAGGTAATATATGCTTGTTATAAACAAAGCTAAGAGCATGGAAGGGCATAAAGTTAAATCACCCCGCTTGCCTTGCCAGAACCCTTCTAGTCCCACTCCCACAGGAAAACCACGATTAACTCTTCCTTGTGTGGCCTTCCATAACTGTGTCATCCACATGCAACAATATGTTACATACGAGCATTTTTATACAAATGAGGTAAAGCTGTATAGACTATTATACTAGTTGTTTCATTCTCTTAACAACATACTTTGGACATGTTTCTGTCAAAATATATAAAGACCTATTTCATACTTTTTAGCAGCTGTACAGAATTCTGTTGTATCAAAGTAGCATTCTTTATTAACCGTCTTACTGCTGGACATTCAGGTTGTTTCCAAGTTTTGCTATTATAAGCAACACTGCAATAAAGCTTCATTTATATATGTGTGGTGGTATATACGTACAGACATATACACAAATGCATGTAGGATAAATTACTAGAAATGGCATTTCTATGTCAACAGGAACACAAATTTTGAATTTTGATAGATATTACCAAATGATCCTTTTAAAAAATAGTACTGGGTTACATGCCCATCAATGCTGTTTGAGAGTATGTTACTTCATGCCCTAGTAACACTAGGCATTATGAGACTCTTGAAATTTTGACCATTTGATAAGTAAAAATGGTATATTGTTTGAATCTAATTCTTTTTAAACTACAAGACAATGTCTTGTATATTCATTGGCCAGTTTTCCCTTTGAAATATCTATTCATAACCTTTGCCTATTTTTCTGTTGGTACATTTGTCTTTTTCTTGATTTGGAGGAGCTTTATGCATATTAAAGAAATATGTGTTAAAAAGTTTATCCCATTAGCTTTTTTTTTTTTGTTATTTATTTATGATATTTTTGCTATGTAGAACCAATTAGCTGTGTTTTGTTTACTTTTTTAAAGATACTTTGACATATGGAAGCTTCAGATTTTATGTAATCAAACTAATCAGTTTTCTTTGATAACTTCTGTGGTTTCATGCCATGCTTAAAAATGTCTGTTCTACTTGAAGATTGTTAAAAAATTACTTCACTTTTTTGTGATTATGCTTTTCTGGTTTACTTTTTCTTTTCACATTTACATATCTAAATTTATTAAATTTCCCAAATGACTTACCAGATGTATCAATTCCCCATTGAGTTGCTTCCCCATCTTTATTTTATAAAATCTTGTATATATCTGGATGTATTTCTGAACTTTCTCTTGTGTTCCATTGCTTTATCTTTTTCCTGAACTAGTACCAAAATGTTTTATTACTATAGCTTTGCAATATATTTTTGGTCTGGTAAGGTGCTTTTTTAAAACAAAATGGAGTTTATAAAAAGCACCTAACAGTCAGAATCTTATCCTAGACTACAGATTTTCCTTTCGTGAAAGATATTCACAGGCTTTGAGTTCATTTAAACACACACACACACACACACAAAGTGAGAAGTCAATCAACCAAAAATATTTGTTAAGAATTTACCGTATTAATAGCTGGGAGAGTTGAAAGAAAAACGTAAAACAGAGTCCCCAACCTGAAGGAATTATTTAGATAAGAAAATGGAAATACATAGATGCCATATAAAAAGGCAGCAGACCACAAGTACCAGGACAGTTAAAAGGAAAGGCAACCACGGTGGGTTTGGGTGATCTGGGAAGGCTTCTCAAGGGTGGTGATGGATGAACATAAATACCACTCACAGAGCCTTGAACTGTCAGGAGTGGGAAGGTCCCTTTCTCCTGGAGATCTACTCATGGGCTGAGTATTTATTGCTAATAATAAAAGCTGACATTTACTGGGTGTTTTCTGTTTGCCAGGCGCTGCTCTAA
The DNA here is from genome assembly GCF_000243295.1 of Trichechus manatus latirostris. Lineage (NCBI taxonomy): Eukaryota > Metazoa > Chordata > Mammalia > Sirenia > Trichechidae > Trichechus > Trichechus manatus. The sequence continues at coordinate 2,002,872 of NW_004443941.1, read as the reverse complement.
GCATGGTACGTGAGTTATCTCATTCAAACTCACCACCATCCTGTGAAGTAAGCACATGCTGTCAGCAAGCCTATTTCATAAAAGGACGAGCAGAGGCACTTGCCCAAAGTCACTGAGCTAGTAAGTGGCCGAGCAGAACTGGAACTCAGACATCTGGCTCCAGCATGCTTCACCAAAGCCAGAGAGAGAGTTTGCTATAATGCCTGCCTCTCTTCAGGGGCCGGCCCTGCCTGAAGCACTCCCCCACTCAGTAAAATTCTGGAATTTGTATCTTCAACTACAAATCAAACTGCTAGCTAGTAAGAAACATCTGAGAGGGTTCATCTATCCACATATTCAGCGTTGGACACTCAGAGTCTCCAGAGTCTAAATGTTGCCTATTGCTTTCACTGAGAAAACCACGTGTTCAGGGTGCAGACTGCAGACACACAGTGTGATGGGGAGCCTGAACTTCCTGAAGGGACGTAGGCAAGTGGATGCCGGCCCCTGGCCGGAATTTGCAGTTCTTTCCCATCAACCCTTGCAGCTCCTCTCCCGCAGGGGAGGCCAGCAGTTCACGTTCCTGCACACTCCTGCCTCCAGTGCAGCCTGGTCACCTGGGTGACCCCTGCCCACCTGGGACCAGGGTGGCCTCTGTCTGACCTCATCCCAGGCTGACAGCTGGCGTCACACTCACCCAGACAGGCAGCACTCCGGGCTGGATGGAGCATTGTCTCCTGCCCTGCCTTGCAAATGGGAGCGCGGGAGAGAGGCAGACCGCTCCTGTTCATCGTGGACACAGGGAGGGTCCCTGGAATGAAGGAGACAGCAAACACAGAGAATGCCAGCTGCAAGTATTTCTGACTTTAAGAGAGAAACAGGGCCGATGGCCTCCTGAAGGCCAGTGCCAGGAATTGTTGGAAACAAAAGGTCCTCTCGTAGGCAGGGTCAGGCCAGAGCACAAAGCCCTATTGTGAGGCTACACCAGCGGTTTTCCAACTTTTCTTTGTGAGCCATAGAACCATTTGTAGCCCCTCAGCCGTGCCCTCGATGTCTGGAAGGGCTTTCAGGTAAAGCCCATCACCAGAAAGAAAACAATGTCACTCTGAGCCGGCCGCGAGCAGACACAGCATTGAGACAATGTGCAAAATGTCATTCCTCCGGGAGGCCGTCTCAAGTGGGCTTCTGGGAGCTCCTTCCCGCTGGTCTCCCTCTCTCTTCTCCCAGCCCTGCTGGAATGAAGCTGGGCAGGTTCAGATGATCTTGCTCCTGGCCCATTCCAGAAGGGCAGCGCTGCATCCTTACCCTGCCCATTGCAGTCTCACAGATTTTTGAGAGTCCAATCAACCCCTGCTCCCTCATGTTGACAGATTCTCAGTAGCAGAGCCTCCATGGGGTGTGGACCTAACAAACTGCCTCATACCCATCATTTGCTCCCACTAGAGGGGAGGAAGAACAGGAGAGAGACACAGAGACAAGGGGACAGAAATCCTGACCCAATCCCATCAATTTTTCAACGAATGTTGTTATTAGCTGCCACGTAGGCAGCTCCCAACTCATGGGGACCCCAAACCTTTGTGATCCATAGGGTTTTCCTTGGCTGATTTTTGGCAGTAGATCACCAGGCCTTTCTTCCTAACCGATCTTAGTCTGGAAGCTCTGCTGAGATCTGTTCAGCATCACAGCAACACATAAGCCTCCATGGACAGACAGGTGAAAGCTGCATGTGAGGTGCATTGGCTGGGAATCAAACCCAGGTCTCCTGCATGGAAGGCAAGAATTCTTCCTCTGAACCACGACCAGATGCAAAAAGCAGGAATTGTGATGTGTTCTGGTCCAAGCAGGGGTGGGGCTTCTGCCCTCTTGGCCACATCTTTCTGGCAGGTCCCAGAGTATTACCACCTGCAGAAACTAATCCGGAATCACTAACCTGGATAAAGCTGGGGGTAGATTCATACTGGGAATTGATCCAAACTCTCAGCCCCAAAGTTTGCCCACTGGACCGGAAAACACCACAAAAGAATGATTGTTAGCACTTTGAGACTCACAAATCCTTTGAAAATAGGATAAAAGTGAAAAAGCACAAGACACAACATTTTGCATCCACTCTCAAGAGACACGAGAACCCTTCTCCACCATGCAAGGATCTCGGGTTAAGAGCCTCAAGCCCAGCTTCTGAGCTCTGCTGTGCCATTCTGGAGTCTATTCCAGAGACAGCTACATTCTCAGTAAGTCTGCTTTTTTCTCGAGTTTCTGGGCTCAAAGCTAGACTTCATTTCCTAGCCCCCTGGCATATAAGTAGGGCATATGATTGATTCTTGCCAATGGATGTGAACAGAAGTGACATGTCTCTCCTGGTTGGAAGCAGTTAGGAGCAGGCGGACCTTCTCCAAGTGCTTTTCTACCCTGTTGTCCAGTTGGATGACTCCAGGAATACTTTGAAGCCACATACTGAAGAGGATGGAGCCTCTACATGGAAGGGGCTTGGATCCCTGAATGACAGCATGGAACAGAAACACCCCCTCCTCCAACCAATCTACATAGGACTGTGATACAAGCTAGAAATATACCCTTTTTTATGCTACACAGCTGAGATTTGTTACAATAGTTACATAGTTAGCATAGTTTGTTACATTGTTGGCATAACTACCCTAACTAGCACAGGACACCCTCACACCCCATCCCTCCCAAGCTCTGCCACTGCATGCTGCCTTCATCCGAGAAGAGTGCCTCTCAGCCCTGGTAAGGACCTTGTAGAACAAGAACACCAACACCTGGGCAGCACCAAGCTCTGATTTAATTTACAGGGGTAGAGACTGGACATCAAAAACTTTGTAAAAGCTCTTCATGTGATTCCAATGTGCAGCCACTGGAGAACCACAAAGTCCCACTTTCCTAAACCAGAAACGGGGCAGGCAAGTGGGACCCAGAGACAGAGGAACCCCTCTCATGAAAAGTCCCCAGAAGCTCTCTTCCCCCCGATGCCACAGTCTGAATGGAAGGCAGCACAGAGCTGGACTCCTGACAACAGATGGGAAGCCGTCCTTCAGGCTCCAGGCTTGGATGACCCCTCTCAGCAGAGGCTGGTTTCCTTGTTTGTTTTTACATTTTATTGTGCTTTAGGTGAAAGTTTATAGAGCAAACTAGTTCCCCATTCATAAATTTATACACAAACTGTTTTGTGACATTGGTTGCAATCCCTCCCTGCAATGTGTCAGCACTCTCCGCCTTTCCATTCATCCACTTTTTCTGCCCCTTCCTGCCTTCTCATCTTTGCTTTTGGGCAGGTGTTGCCCATTTGGTCTCTTCTACTTGATTAAACTAAGAAGCATGTTTCTCATGTATGTTATTGCTTGTTTTATAGGCCTGTCTAACATTTGGCTGAATGGTGGACTTCGGGAGTGGCTTCAGTTCTGAGTTAGAAGGATGTCTAGGGGCCATAGTCTCAGGGGTTCCTCCAGTCTCTGTAAGACCGGTAAGTCTGGTCTTCTTTTGTGGATTTGAATTTTGTTCTATGTTTTTCTCCCACCCTGTCTGGGACCCTCTATTGCGATTCCTATCAGACCAGTCGGTGGTGGTAGCCGGGCACCATCTAGTTCTTCTGGGCTCAGGCTGGTGGACACTGTGGTTCATATGGTCCTTTAGCCCTGTGGACTAATTGTTTCCTTGTATCTTTGGTTTTCTTCATCTTTCTTTGCTCCAGATGGGATGAGACCAATAGCTATATCTTAGATGGTCACTCACAAGCTTTTAAGACCCCAGACACTACTCTCCAAAGTAGGATGTAGAACATTTTCCTTATGAACTATGTTATGTCAGTTGTCCTGGAATGTCGCCCGAGACCATGGTCCCTGAGGCTGGTTTCCTTTTAATGTATCTGTGGCCTGGCTCATGTAGGACTGGTCCTTGACAAGGCCATTTCATGTGGCATCTTCAAGGGGACCAGTGGGAGGGCAGGTTAGGTCTATGCCATCCCTTTCAGGAAGCAGAATCTATGGTCCACAGCACACAGCAACCAGTCAATTCTTCCAAGGATGCAGCATGGCCATGTTCCAAGGCTGGTTAATTTCCCAGGGCGCTAAGACTCTGTATGTTCACTCGCTCAGAGTGAGCTGGTGTCAAGGAGGGAGGCTTTTGCGGTTTCCTCGAAGGCTCCATTAGGAACTCATCTAGTGCAATGCTCCTTCTCCACTTAGGCTGCTCGTAAGAGGTCAGGAAGAGAGCAGACGCCTCATACCTGTGAGTCTCTGCCAACAGCCACCACCCTCAGGGTGACCTCAGGAGCGGACTTTCCTGCGCACTTACTCTGTGCTGGCCTTTGTGCGGAGCACTTCACACTCAGGATTTCATAGGAACTCAGAAGATGGTGCTGCTCAGATCTCCCCTTTAACCTCCGTCCACAGAGGTTAAGTAACTGTTCCCATACCACACAGCTAGAAAGAGCACCGATCCATTTCACCATGCATCTGTTATCATTCTGATTTGTCATTACTTTCCCAGCTTCTCAAATTACCTTTAAAAGACAGACAGTCCTGGGTAAGGTCGCATCTGAAGACTTCACCAGCTAATACTTTGGTTATCAGCTAACGGTGGGCATGGAATTGGTTGACTGTCAGCTGGCAATAAGAAGGGACCTCGGGCAGCTGTCTTGGGCACCAGTAGGAGCAAAGGGCTGTTTCGGCTGCAGGAGGAGGAGATCAGAAGGAAGACCCTGCCTACTTGACGCACCAACACCTGGCCTGATCTGACACTCAGAATGACCTCACAGCCCACCTTGGCCTGAGCTTCTCCAGAAGCCACATTCCCACCCAGCTGTAACAGCTGCAGCCAGGCTCCCTCTTTCCTATGCCCCAGCAGGCAGAGGGTTTGAGTGTTCTCTCCAGACCTCACGACACGCCTAGGGCAGATAGAGAGAACTTTGGATGGGCATCAGCCAACCCCAGCCCACTCCAGCAGCCCACCCTGACTACCAGACAGGGACCCTGGCCTTTGCCCAAAAGCCAGACTTCTCCCAGCCTTCCCGTACCCTGAGCAAAGCTTAGCACACAATCTCCCGTCTGTAAGGCAGGGTGCAGTGTGAAGGGTGGAAAGAGGTCCTTGTTGGGCCAGGCGCCAAGCATCTAGATCCGGACAGCAATCAGGGAGCAAAGGACATCTCCCCTCTTGGCCCCTCGACAGTGCCATAAGAACAAGGCATGCCCGCTGGGTCGGAGCTTGTGCAGAGGAGGGGCTTGTGTGGAGGTGGGGCTTTGCGGGAGGTGGGGCTTTGTGGGAGGTGGGGCTTTGTGGGAGGTGGGGCTTTGCCGGAGGTGGAGCTTTACAGGAGATAGGGCCTTGTGGGAGGCGGGGCTTTGTGGGAGGTGGGGCTTTGTGGGAGGTGGGGTTTTGTGGGAGGTGAGGCTTTATGGGAGGTGGGGCTTCGTGGGAGGTGGGGCTTTGTGGGAGGTGGAGCTTTGCAGGAGATAGGGCCTTGTGGGAGGCGGGGCTTGGTGGGAGGTGGGGCTTTGTGGGAGGTGAGGCTTTGTGAGAGGCGGGGCTTTGTGGGAGGTGGGGCTTTGTGGGAGGCGGGGCTTTGTGGGAGATGGGGCTTTGTGGGAG
>NW_004443941.1:1985324-1996813 GCF_000243295.1 Trichechus manatus latirostris | reverse complement strand
GGGGCTTTGTGGGAGGCAGGGCTTCGAAGAATAGCACTACCCCTCCCACAACGGGCCTCCTGGTTCCGGCCGAGTTCAGATGCTTTGGGCACTCTTTGACTTTGAATTCATTTTGCAAGTTATTACACATTCCTTTGTGCAGTTTTAAAAACTCTATAATTTATGAAAGCTGTCATTTGATAGGGTCGGTACTCTACCCGGCTGGAACTTCTAAAGTACTTCGCAGTGGGCGGCGAATCACTGCTGTTTGATTACCATGTGATTAGTTTGTTCAACTGATGGCCTTTCCCGTCTAAGATACTCATTGTGTCTTCCGCCTCCTATGCAGTTCTTAAGAATTTAAATGAACCATTTTATTTCTTCCTCCAAGCCCAGGATCCTACACACCCGGAGCCACCCTTCGGCCTCCCCATTTAGCGCGCCTAATAAACAGCGGCGCGTTTCCGAAGCTCTCTAATGGGGAGCTTTATGTCGTTTCTGACATTGTTTGCTGCGCATCCCAGAACGCTGCTCAAGACTGAGAGACAGTGACATAAATGTCAGGGAAACGCCTCAGTAGTGTCAAGCCTAATTAGACGCTTGCACCTGGGGGACAACTACGGGCCCCATAAAACTCAGAGCTCACCCTCTCCGCGTACATGCCTGGAATCTGGCAGCTGGGCGGGGCGAAGAGAAGGTTTTCCCTGGGATGCTGAGCTCGATTTTAGCGCATCTTCTTGTTCCTCTCAGGTCACACCTGTCCTAGAAGTACCCACAGGCGAAGTCATCCTATCCATCAGGCACCATGGGTGCAGTGCCTAGAGCCTGTGGGCATGACAAAAGCCAAGAAATGTTTGAGATGGAAAAATAAATGGGCTCCAAATCACAAAACAGAAACTCTGAAAGCCAGCTGGGATGGCAGTAGCTATTAACAAAGCAAATTATAAAAACTGTTCCCCATTTTATAGCAAAATCTGTGTTTGTATACTCGTGCACACCTGCATGCGCACACACAAACGCAGTGGAATATACAAGCATTTTAAAGATCAATATAATGTGAGATGCGTGTGTGGGTTGATTGGACATAAACGACATCACTAATCCTCACGTGCCTTGGAGTGGGGGGAGGATAGAGAAGTGAAGAACAGTCCCTGCCCTCCCACCTCTTAGAATCTAGTTGAGAGGATATGACCAGGCTACAAAGAATAATTCACTTATCCATTGAATAAATCTTTCCTGAGCCCCTGTTACAGGCCAGGTGGTACTCTCCATTAAAAACAAACAAACAAACAAAAAAAAAAAACCCACTGCCGAGTTCTTAATCGCTGCGCCACCAAGGCTCCACTGAGAAGAGTGGCCACATCAAAACAGCATTCAGAGAAGATAAAAGCATCCGAGAGCTCTAAAGGGGCTGTTGTTGCTGAAAGGCGGAGAGGGGTCTGGTTGGGAGCGCAGTTCACCTCCTGCCAAGTGTGTCCAAGGCATGCATTCCAAGGCCAAAGGCATGGATTCCCAAAACCATATGATACAGTTCTAGTGTGTTCTGGCAAGACAGAGGGTACATTTCCAATGGTGGTATAACAAGTTTTCACTATTTCAAAGAGCTTGAATATCCTTTCAACTTATGTCCTCAAAATTAAACCATGAAGTAAATAAATTATTATCAATCCCCTTTTGACATATTCAGAAAGTGAGGCAAAGTGGCTATAGTGCTTACCCAAGGTCGCAGAGACTGGCGATGGTAAAGGACTCGGCTCTCTGACTCACTCTAGAGTCCCTTTTACCACGCTTCTCACTGAGGTATGGCGCCAAGAGCTCTTAGAGGATCCCCCGACTCATGACAACCTATGTATCACAGAAGGAAATGTTGCCCAGTCCTATGCCGTCTTCATGATTGTTGATATGCTCGAGTCCATCGTTGCAGCTGTTATGTCAATCCGTCTCGCGGAGGGTTTCCCTTGTTACACTGACCTTCTACTATTCTAAACACGATGGTGTTTTTTCCCCAGTGATTGGTCTTTCCTGATGAAATGTCCAAAGGAAGCAAGCCAAAGTCTCACCATCTTCACTTCTAAGAAGCATTCTGGTTGTATTTCTAAGTAAATACCCACCATAATTTCCTTCATACGACTGTTCCTACAGCATGCAGTTTTCCAGTTGCCCAGGAAATTCTTCCCTAGACCCCCCCTTCCATCTCCTAAACACACACCTAATATCCAAACCAGCCAGACACACACAAGGCAGATCTTTTTAAAATCCAATACTCAAGTGTCCACCTTCTAGGGTTGCCATATTTAGCAAATAAAAATACACCTACTCCTTACTTATTGACTATCTTGTTATCCAACATTTCAAATTTCCAACAATAGTGAAAAATCTACTATCCAACTATTATGCAAATTAATGACATACATCTGGCCTGTGGGGCAGTTCTATCCTGTCCTATAGGGCCACTATAGTCAGAATCAACAGGATGGCAATGGGTTTGGTTTTGGGTTTTGGCTGGGCCATGATTATCAGTGGTTTGGCAGTTAGGTAATAATGTAATTTGGCAATTATGTAATGATGTAACTTGGCAGTTACATAATGATGTAATTTGACAGTTATATAATGATGTAATCATCCTCCATTTTATGATCTGATATGGTCATCCTCACTTTCTGCATGACGCCATTTTTGCATAATGACCTGGTCTTTGGAAGCTAACCATGTTGACAAGTGAAGAGTGGGTGTATAGAACACCTAGTGAAATTTGAATTTCCTATAAACAATGAATAGTTTCTTAGTATAAGTATGCCCCGTGTAATATTTGGGATATACTTAAAAATTTTACTCTTTATTGCATTGCATAAAACTATTTGCCCAAATGGAATCAGAGTCCATAAGCCTCCTAATCCAAAAGTTAACTGTCCTCTTAAGGCCCAAACATAGCTTGGTACTACTTGTAATTAGTTGCAAAGCTAAGAAGTCTGAACTCATCTGTTTAATCATCAAAGAACCTGAGGGTGGGTGGAAAAGCAAAAGCTAATTTTGTCCCTGAATCCTGTGAATTACACCTGAAGTAATGAAAACCAGAGGAAACCTCATCTTCGTAGACACAGAGGACTCAGAACCCTCACTCAGAAGGCCACAGCTGTCATATCCAGGAGGCTGTTCGTACCCAGTATGAATTCCAGCGGCTGTGAATGTAGTTGTTTCTCTGCATCCTCTCTTCAGTGGTACCCAAGCCCCCTGCTCCTCTGCCGTGATGACCTCTCCTATAGCAAGCCCAGTGACCATGATGGCACATAGGAGACTCAGTCCTTGTTTGTAGAAAGAATAAAATGTAATGCGTGTTGGGAGCTGTCATGGATTGAACTGTGGCCCCCAAGAATATGTGTATCAATTTGGCTAGGTCATGATTCCCAGTATTGTGTGATTGTCCACCATTTTGTAATCTGATGTGATTTTCATATGTGTTGTAAATCCTACCTCTATGATGTTTAATGAGGTGGGATAAGCAGCAGTTATGTTAATGAGGCAGGACTCAGTCTATAAGATTGGATTGCATCTTGGGCCAATCTCTTTTGAAATATAAAAGAGAGAAGTGAGCAGAGAGACAGTGGGACCTCATACCACCAAGACAGCAGTGCTGGAGAAGAGGAACCCGGGACTCATGAGCTGAGAAATTCCTAGTACAGGGGAAGACTGATGACAAGGACCTTCTCCAGAGCCTATAGAGAAAGACTTCTCCTGGAGCTGACCCCCCTGAATTTGGACTTCTAGCCTACTAAACTGTGAGAGAATAAACTTCTGTTTGTTAATGGCATCCACTTGTGGTATTTCTGTTATAGCAGCACTAGATGACTAAGACAGAAGCCATACTCCCAATAGGTTAGCCCCCATTGGGTAAACCACAGAGAAGCAGACAAGAGAATGATCTGGGGAAGGCTTCGTTGCTTCCTTTGGGGAAAGGAATCTGGGGCCAAAGACAAAGGGAACCCAGCACCCAAAAAGAAATAAGCAAACAAAACGTTGACAAGGAGAACACAATCTTTCCTCCAAAAACCCTGAGAGAAGGACTTACTGACGTCTCCTCAGCAAGGGGAAAAATAGCCCCGCGGAGGGCAATGTTCCTTCACGGGGATTGAAGACCCCTGCTGGTTCATTTATATTTTCAGCATCAGGGCTCGGGGTGGCTGCGGGGGGCAGGAGCCCTCAGGAAGGATGTTTCTAGACCCTCAGCTGGACCTCTTGGTGTGTTTTTAATCCCACAGCGTTTGCTCTGGAATGAGGGTTCTTGAGAGGAGGGAGAACACTGGAGAACTTTTATCTCTTTATGATTTCTATTTAGTATATTACAACGTATTCACAGCTCACAGCTCAAGAAACACCATTTTTGAGGGTGCGTGGAAACTGTGGAGCAAGGCAGAAAAGTGCTAGAGAATCGGGTTACAGGCATATCAAATGGGGGAGGGAAGGTTCTAGACAAGCTTAAGCTCCCTCCCCTGGCCCACCCTGTCGCTGGCCACTGGTACGGTAAGCTGAACCAGGGCCCAGGACGGGGAGGGAACAGACAGGAAGCCAGCACGAGCTAGGGTCCAGGAAACAGGATCCAGCCAGCCGTGGTGACCCACACTGGCTGTGCAAGCTTGGGCAATCCTTTCCCCACAGCGCAGCCAGACAGGGACACCGGACCTGCCCTCAGGGGACTGGAGTCCAGCCGCGAAGAGGTCAAAGGCAATCATCACACTGGGCAGTAAGTGATGCAGGGTGCCAGTAAGCTAAGCACATATGCAGGGCTTCAGCAAGGCAATGACAACAAAAGAGAGAGAAATTAGTGAAAGAACTTTATATTGGATATTTCTCCAAAAAGACATTATAGAGAAAAATCAGAATTTGGTTGAATTTCCTTACAGTGTGAGGTTGAAAACCTACGTTCTGGAGCAATGCCACCTACATCTGCAGTCCACCTCTGCCATTTACTAACTCTCTGACCTTGGACAAGTTATGTAACTTTCTGGGCCTCAGTTACCTCATCTGTAAAATGGGGATAGCATATTGTGCATTATGGTGAGAATTAAATGAAATTTAGCATATTTAAGACACCAAAGTCTGGTGCATAGTAAATGCTCAATAAGTGTTAGTTATTCTTATTACGGAGTCCCTGGGTGGTACAAATAGATAACACTCTTGGCTACTAACTGAAAGGTTGGAGGTTCAAGTTCACCCATAGGTGCCTTGGAAGAAAGGTGTGGTGATCTACTTCCAAAAAGTCAGCCACTGAAAACCCTATAAAGAACGATTCTACTCTGACACACACGGGATCATCATGAGTCGGGATCAACTCTATGGCACCTGGTTTGGTATTATTTTCATGACGTGTATCATTCAGCATTGTTTTTGTTTTGGATTGTATATAGAGACAAAGGCATCTTAATCTTTCCAGGGTTGAGAGTCTCTAAATATTGTAATATAGCCTCATGATAAATACTGTGACAGAATTATGCCCTGAGCAGTTTAGTTAAGGAACTCCTTGCCCAGACTGCCGGAGAGCCGGAGATCATCAAGGAGGGCTTTCTACAAGAACCCTCTAAGCTAAACCCTGAAAGGCCAAAGGGCTGGTTGTACAGGTGAGGGGGAAAGGGGCGGTTTGTGCAAAGACCAGCAGCAAGAAATGGGAAGAATACAAACATGATAGGATGGTGGTCGTGACAAGACAGGGGCAGCTGAGAACCGCTGTCCAAGCCCCGGTGAGAGGCTGTGGGTGGAAAGAAGGTAGTGGCAGTGCAGGTGGAGAAGGGCATGCAGCTTTGGGAGAGTGTCCCCTAACTGAGGGAATCGGCAGGACTCATTGCTTACGGAAGTGAGGTGGAAATTGACTTCTCCCCGTCTGCTGGCTTGGACAACTGAGAAGATGCTGACGTGAGTCATTGACACAGGAAACAAGAAGAGAAGACAAGGAGGAGAGAGGAAAGGGGAGGGAGGCAGGGAGAGCCTGAGAAACACTTCCATGTGGGGCTGTTATGGATTGAACTGTGTCCCCCCAAAATACGTGTTGAAATCCTAACCCCTGTTCCTGTAAATATGACCCTGTTTGGAAATAGTGGTTTTCTTTTGTTATGCTAATGAGGTCATACCAGAATAAAGTGGGTCCTAAACCTAATTACCTCTAAGTGATGTCTTATGAAAAGGCAGAATAGACGCAGAAACAGACACACTCAGGAGGCAGACAGATGCCACGTGAGGATAGTATACAGAAGAAAAGGAATGCCAAGCATCGCTGGCAGACACCAGAGACTAGGAGAGAGGCTCACAGAAGGAATCCACTCGACCGAGACCCTGATTTGGACTTTTAGTCTGTAAAACGGTGAGAAAATAAATTTCTGCTTTTGAAAGCCACTCACTTTTGGTATTTCTGTTATGGCAGCAACAGATGACTAAGACAAGCACCCTGACTTTTTTTTTGAGATTTCTGTAAGACAGAGTTAAATGTGAATGTTCAGGAGGTAATTGGATACACAAAGAAAATAATTAAAAATCTAATAACCTTACATATAATTCTTATATACAATGAATCATTTCATGTGGTTTTTACAATTTCTGTGAGATGAGAACAAGCATGACAATAATATATATTGAGCAGTTACTATGCTAAGTGTTTTGCATGCATTCATTCATTTAATCTTTACCTCAACCCTGAGAGGTACATACTATTATTGCCTCATTTTACAGTTAAGGAAATGGAAGCTAAAGATTAACTAATGTGGCCATTGTCACACAGCTGCAGAAACTAAAGGTCAGATAAGAAAAGGGACTTACACACGGTTACAGAACAAGAAGTCATCATGCCAACGCTAGCGCCCAAATCTGCTACTTCAGGGGTCCCGTGCTCTGCACACCGCTCCACAAATTCAAGTTATGGAAGCATGTTATTTGCACAAGGCAAGATTGAGAAGATTATAGGGGTGGGATCAAATGGTAGCCATACTCAAACCATGTTCAAACAAGGCAACAACTGCTTATTTCCCATGCAACCTCATACGAGTAAGATGCTTCGTACCTGCCTGTTGCTACTCCTGCTGCTGCTGCTGAGGATGATGATGATGATGATGGTGATGGAGCTTGTATGCTGCTGACCACTGAGTTCCATTGGTGCTAACGCTTCAAATGAGACCCAAAGTTCTTTGTGGCTCCAGAGTTCTTAATGACAAGCTTGGGATTGAGCATTATCTTTTCCTTCTGTATTACTCAAGGTGAGGGACCTTAGGCTGGAATTGTGTTTGTGCTCATTCATTCAACAAATATGACAATTGGACAGCTACTAAGTTCCGGACACAGTACCAGGTACACAGTGATGAACAGAACAGACGTAACTGCTGCTGTCAGTCCTAAAGGCACAGTGGTTAAGAGCCTGGCTGTTAACCAAAAGGTCAGCAGTTTGAATCCACCAGCCGTTCCTTGGAAACCCTGTGGGGCAATTCTACTCTGTCCTATAGGGTCACTATGAGTTGGAATCAACTTGATGGCAGTGGGTTAATGGGTTCAGCCTTAAATGCCCCCAGCTAGTCCTGCCAAGCATTGATTGGAAGGGGAGTAGAGGACAAGTGTCCCTACCTGAAAGCTGCCCCAGAGAAGTTGGCATTTGTGGCTTTAATTGGGTCCCGTCGATGGAGGTGATACTAGACTGGCTGTTGGTTAGTCCTGGGTTTTCTGTCCTGGTCCTGCCAGTGACCAGCTTCGTGGTCACAGCTTCTTTGGCCTTGATATGAAATGAGTGGGGAGGGAGGAGGAAAGGACTAGATCCATGATTCCCAAACTTCTCATAGGCTACGTGATTCATTTTGTTTTTCATTAAACAAATATTTACCTGCAGCCAACCTTGCACAGGTAACATACTAGTGACCAACACGGACACAGTCCAGGCCTCGCGGAGTTTAAAGTCTAGTGGCAATCTTATGCCAAACTCCACCTTATGAAACAGATAAAAATAAAGCTAATCCTGAGATCTGGGGCTCCGCAAAACAAAGAAAAAATTAGACTAGTTAGTCTGTCCAGTTCCTTCCTGCTCTAAGAGTCTCGGGTTCTGTTCTCCAAAAATGGAGCATTGACAGCAGCAGAAATGCGTGCTCTGCCTGCCTACCTCCCACTCTGCATCCACGGAATGTTTTCTGTAATTTTGTCCAACAAGCTGCGAGCACTCAAGCTTGTCACGGTGCTGCTGCTTTGCTCCGTTGGTCTGTTTCTGAGGAAGCACGAGACTCTCAGAGTGTCTGGTTCAAACCAGGCAGGGCAGGGAAGGCCATCCTTCCAGCTGAAGGCAGGAGGATTTTCATGCATTACTCGCCAAGCACGGAGAGATCTCTGGATGGGTTGCAGTGGACATCAGCAAAAGTAAGGCAGAAAGGCACAGTTTGGAGTTGCTCCTTCCCAGAGAATCCTTTTATTTTAAAAAAAGAAAAAGGGATGGGGGACAGGGGACAAAAAGCCGAGCTCTCCTATTCCCTTGCTAGTTTCGCAAAACAAAAAAGAACAAGTCATTTTCATCCATTGACTTGGTTTTTCTCATCCAGAGAAATCTCTGTCCTCCAAGGAAGACCCAGTGGCAGTTTACTGCACGCTTCTGTCCGTTTGATGAGGAGGCATTTGACTTTTTCTTTCTCGCCCCGTTCTGAGCCAACACAAGCCTGACCATTTCCAGATGAAACATTGCCTTTACCAACACAAAATCTTTGCAAGAAGGTCTTTAATGAACTGAAAACGTTAATTTGAAAAGTCTCGTCTGTGGAAAGAGTGAGGCTCCGAGAGGGAAGGAAATGACACACGCCGGTGGACTGGCAGTAGGCTGGTTCCTCTCAAGTTTTCAAAAGAGGGGAGCTGGGAATGGGCTAGGGTCAGTGATCCACTAGGGACCCTCAGTTGGAGGACAGAACCAAGAGGCAAGTCTGGGCTTCCTCCACACGCTCAGCTGTGTTTTGCTATTTTAAACGTCTGTATATGCACAGAATTCCCCTGAGCGAGAAACGATACCCAGTCACCAACGCACGCCAAGAGAACCTTCCCCACTGCCAGGAATTACAACAAACGTCCCCCCGGCATTATTTCAGAGGCAACCTCAGTACGAGCGATGCTCCCGTTAACAGCAACAGCCACCGGGAGGGCACCATGTTTTTTTTTTTAATCGAGGTGTTATTCTTCCCTCTGTCAGTGCCACCGCCTCGCGCACCAAGGAGAAAACAGCAACATTACAGGCTCTGCCGAGAAGGCAGATTACAAGTCACTGGGCGGATCTAATTACAGGACTCGATCCCACTCGCTGGCAGAGCTGATATTTATTTCAGCAGTTCTGACCCCTCTGCGGGGATCTTTCTGCCAGCCCACCCTCACTCCCCACCCCTGCCCCAAGAAGGGCTCTTCTAACTGAAAGCAAACCAAAGCCAAGTCCTGCTCATGGGCTCGGCCAGGTGCCAGGAAAAGTGTAAATTTTCGTGAGCTCAGGCTATTTTGCCAGAAGTCTGCAATGTGTCTGGACATGAACGGTTGTTCTCTTTTGCGAGGCCAGGCCTGAGCGCCAGGAAGTTCTAAAAGCAGGATGTGGAGGGAGATGGAGTGACAGCAGAAGGGGCAACAACAGCCTGTCTGCAGAAGAGACGCTCTCCCGGGTGTCCTGCCTGTTCTCCCGAGTGTCCTGCCTGTGCCCAGGGTCATTTACCTTATTGTCCTGAAAAAAAAAAAAAGGGATCTTTCTAAAACTCAGCATTCCCTCCATGTGCTGTTAATTTTATCCCTAAGTGCACCCCCCAGCTCCCTACCAGACCTTGACCCTTCATAATAGAAATTAAACCAGTTCAGTGTGGTGCACGCGTGCGTGTGTATGTGTGTGTGTGTGTGTGTGTGTGTGTGTGTGTGTGAGAGAGAGAGAGAGAGAGAGAGAGGTGGGGAGGCTGTCTTTAAACAAAGATTTAACCCCTCTGCTCCTGTGAGCTCTGCAAAGGTGGAAGCAAAAAGACATTTTGAGGTAATTTGAAAGAAAGGAGGTCTCTGGGTGGTGCAAACGGTTAAGAACTTGACTATTAGCAGAAAGGTTGGTGGTTCGAACCCACCCAGTGGCGCCACAGAAGAAAGGCCTGACATTCTGCTTCTGTAAAAATTACAGACAAAAAAAATCCTATGGGGCAGTTCTACACTGTAACGCATGGGGTCTCCATGAGTCAGAGTCAACTCAATGGCAACAGTTTTGGTTTTGCTTAGAGAAGGTATTAACAAAAAAAAGTACAACAACAAAGATTACCAAACTAGACGGGAATATCAGTAACCAGTCTTCCAAGCAAGGATCCGTCTCGCTGTCCCAGGATACGTGAGCTTTCTAACTTCAGAGCCACGCAAGGCCTGGAGGGGAGTCAGGGTGCCATCCAGCCCTGGGCAGAGTCTTCTTCCTCGTGTAGATGTCTCACATCCCTGCAGTATTCGAACGCCATGCTAACATCACTGTTTGGTAAAGCCTGCGGTGGTCCAGTTTTCGTTTCATCCTGATTGAAGGGGGCAATAAACTTTAATGTGGAGGATGCAATTATTTGGGGGCCAGGTGTGACTTAACAAGCTCAAAAGCCTTGAAACAAAAGCAAAGGCAAAGAGAAGAGACGGTTTTCCAAGTGATTAAAAAGCAGTGTGACTCCCTTCACACCAGCCTGCCACCCAGCCTGCCTCAGCCTGACAAAGGCAGGGAAGGATACAGACCAGAGACCCAGGCCTTTCTCATCAGGTACATGTGTGAAGGTGCATTTGCCGCTAAACTTCTGTCCGACCGGCAGTGACTAGGATGAGGCAAGGAAGGGCTTGAGTGAAAGATGGTGAGATTAAAAAAAAAAACAAAACCATGAAAGAATACAGGTCAGCCTCCAATTACACAATAGACACATTTCATAAAAGTGAAATAGAAATTAAAGTTTAATAAGTGGATTTACTGTCAGTGTACCAGCCATTGTTCCTAGGGTGAAACCTTTTGTAATGTGAAAAAGAAACACACACATACACACACACACACACACACAAACAGCTGCTATTTTATTCCTCAAGCCTAAATGATTGTCAGATATAATATGTAGTTTTGATAAAGTAAGATACACGAAAATAAAGGGTTTTTTTGAATTTTTTTAAATATAGAAGTCCAGCCATAAATGTATCTGCAAAGTACAAAAAAAAAACAAACAAACAAACATACAAACCAAACCTGTTGCTGTTGAGCCAATTCTGACTCATAACAACCCTATAGGATGGAGTAGAACTGCCCCATAGGGTTTCCAAGGAGCGGCTGGTGGACTGAAATCAACTGAGAGATGGAAAGAGAGAGGAAAAAGAGAGAAAGAGACAATAACCTGTAACTCACGGCTGATGAATTAAGGTACCATTGCCCAATCTAAAAGAGACTGAGATGAACAGATAATGTGCAGAGAGATGAACTGCCCAGCTGAAGAACCAAAGAGAGCAAGTAACTACCCAGAGAGAGAGACAAGGAGGAGAAAGAAGGTGAG
>NW_004443941.1:1966421-1985016 GCF_000243295.1 Trichechus manatus latirostris | reverse complement strand
ACTGCCCAGAGAGAGAGAGACAAGGAGGAGAAAGGAGGTGAGGTCAGGAACAGGCTGGGCTAGGGGCACAGGGGTGAGGCAGAGGCCCTAGCCAAGTGTTTGAAACTGCTCTGGGCTGAGTGGGAGAGGGTATGTGTGAAGAGGGATATAGAAAAGGGGGTTAGAGATACACAGGTCTTCCTTGTTCTGTCACAAAGATTGCAGAATAATCTGTGACATCAGTACAGTACAGCTTCAGGGACCAGCGTCCATACACCATTCTTAAATCCACAGCACCCTTCCCGAATGGAAAAGGTCAAGTCTATTTCACTGTAGCAAAATATATCCAAGGTCACTCAGCCTCAGGTAGAGTGATTCCATAGACAGACGGCAGAAAAGACAGAAAAGGAAAAGTCACCAGCGATGCCAGAAGAGACAGCAGAACAGTAAATTTTCAAGTCAGTAATTCCTAATGAAATAAAGTCCATTTCAAATTTGTGGGTTTTTTTTTAAATATTTGTGTATTTTTTTTTAATTTGTTTTGTTTAATTAGTTTGTTTAGGAGGAACCATCTAAGAGATTGGTACTTTTTCCGGTCGCTTTAAGAAATCTGTCTCAGTATTTCCGTTATTCTTGGGTACTCTTTTCATCCACGGGTAATTATAAGGGCATCCTCAGTCTCCAGCACCCAGGCAGCTCCACAGGTGTGCGAGGCCCAGCGCCACTCCCAGGAGATTACGATCTGGTTGCACAGAGTCTTGAAGGCAGGAGAGATCTGGCAACAAGGTTAACACCAGCACCATTCATTCAGGGCCAGATGTACCAAGAACTTTCTCCCACCTTATCTCAAACAATCTTCCCAAAACCCACTGAGAGAAATAGGACTCCCGTCAAGTTGCAAAGGAGGAAACTGAGGCCCAGGGAGGTTAAATTCCTTGCCCCAGGTCACACAGCTAGAAAGTGGCTGCGTCTGGATTGAAAGGCATCTGATTGAGGGCTAAGTGATGCAGGACGGACTGCGAAGGCTAGAGGTGGCCAGAGGAGGGCCAGGTCAGGGCACCTTTGCAGACCACCTCAGGGCCTCGGGCACAGCCAGGGACGATACCCCAGAGTCCCACCTGCTCACTCAGGCACTGCCCAAAGCTGGTCACTCACACGTGCACTTTTGAAAAGAAAAAAACCGCACTTTAGAAGCCACTTAAAGGAACCCCTTTTTCTGTCTTTAGGTCATTCTGTGCCTCCACAGCCGTCTGCAGTGATGGAACTTGGTTTCATTTAACACCATAGTTTTGTCAGCTCTCTTATGCTTTAGGGTTTTGTTTTCTCTTGCTTTCAATTAAAGGATTTTTTTCCCCTCCCAGACATTCCTTGGGGATTTGAAACCCACTTCAAGGAAGGGGAAAAAAGGAAACCCATCTTACAGAATTAATCAGAGGTGGGTGTGAAGAAAACAGGCTATAACCTGAAATCAGCTCAGACCCCAAGAGCAGAGAGCAATCTCTAACAAACGGCTTTGAATTTAAGAGCTAGAAATAACGCTGGAAAACTAGTTTCCCTTTCTTAAAATGCAATGAAAAAAAGAAAAAAGCCTCCAAATTGACTCCCAGTGGCTACACTCAAACAAAGAGAACAGCCTGGGACTCCAAGCAAAGGTAGGATGTTTCACCCCAGAAAGACACTTAGGTATGAAGAAATAAAAATTTAAAAAAAAGAAAAAAAAAGAGTAGCTGCTGAGCCTGCTCACGTACAACCAAACACCTCGTGGGTTTTGGTTTCTTGATTTGGCGGTTTAGGGTCATGGTTTTATGGGACATCCCAGTTAACTGGCCTCATAACTCTTTAGTGCTTCTGTTCTACCTCCTAGTTCACTGCATAGTGCCTGGGATCTTAAAAGCTTCCGAGTGGCCATCCAAGGCACAGCCATTGTTCTCTATTCACCTGGAGCAACAGAGGAAGAAGGAGAGTCAGGAATAGGAGGAGGATATGGGATGTGTGGCTAATTGCCTCCATGAACAACTGCCTCTTCTGCCATGAGACCAGAAGAACTGGATGGTGCCCAGCTACCATTACTGAACATTTTGATCAAAGATACTATAGAAGAATCTTGATCAAGAGGGGGAAAATACAGAACAGAACTTCAAATTCTCATGAACTCCAGACTTTCTGGAGACATGGAGGGTGGATGAACCCCTGAAACTACTGTCCTGAGATGATCTTTAAACCTTACACCAAAAATATCCCCTGGAATCTTCTTAAAACCAAATAGTAGTTTAGCTTAACTAGTAAAAGATGTCTGCCTTGAGCATTGTGCTCTTTTAAGAACTATCTATATGGATCAAAATGGCAACAGCAACTTGAAAGATTAGATGGCAAACTTAGGGCGCAGTGAATTTATGCTAATGGGGGAGGAACAACTTAGAAAATGAGGATGAGAATCATTGCACAACTCAGAGAATGTAATCAGTGTCACTAAATGGACATGTAGAAACTGTTGAATTGGTGTATATTTTGCTGGGTATACTCTCAACAACAACAACAAAATAAATAAGTTTTTAAAAATAGGAAACCCTGGTGGTGTAGCGGTTAAGTGCTAAGGCTTCTAATATGTCCGCACTTCAAATCCACTAGGCGTGAAATAAAATTAAAATCACAGGTAGGTGAATGTGGTGTGCACTGGAAGGCTCGCTCGGTTCTACCAGCGAACGAAACCAGCACAGAAGCAGACAGTGAGGGAGGGAGACAGCAAAGGCGCCAGGCTGTGTGGGGTCTGGCTGGGTATTTCCCACTTTGAAATAAAAGAAATGGGCGTGTGGAGGGTGCCTGCCCCGCATTTATGACTGTCCCTCTCCAAAGTAGAGTGGTGACCAAATAATCTCCCTCTTATCACAGCCTTTGATCTCACAATCCCCTTTTCCCACACTATTAAGACATCCTGTTTCTTAGTAATTCAACTTTGTGTGCTTAACCCCTTCCCCACCCACCACCACCACCACCGCACCTGCCCACACATCGGTGGCCCTGCTTTGCTTTCTGCCTTGTCTGACTTGCAATGTTTTCGTTATGTGGGAACCATTGCAGAGGCCGGCTCCACCCCCACGTGAGGAGCTCTCAGCCAGCATCCCTGCTCCATGGGGCTGGAGAAGGGAGCGAAAGGGCTCCCAAGGGCCCCAGGCCTCTCAGAGATGGGAGACAGTGAGCCAAAGGAAGAGACAGTTCGCCTTTGCTTAGTAAAGCTCCTTGGTTCTCAGGAACGTGGTCAGTCCTGGGCAAAAGCTGCAGTCAGGAGGGCATTCTGGAGCTTACAGCCATCTCTTGCTTCAGGAACAGTCTGCCTACGTGTCTCTTGTCTTTAGTAGCCATTTCCACTGGGTGAAACTCAACCATGTTTACATCACTTCCGCCTTTACCCCCAACTTTCTGGGTGCCTTCTAAGACACCGGAATCGACAGTCTACCATGCAGGGCCCTGCCCTGGAATTTGCTGGCAATTCCCTCCAGCCTCCTTTGATCTACCGCCTAAGGGCAAGTGGGCAGGATTCTGGAATCAGACACACCCAGGTTCAAATGAGCCTCGCTTGAGCCACTTCACCTCCTTGAGTCTCAGCTTTCTCATTTCCAAAATGAAGATCATGATGTCTTCGGCATATGCCTTTTGTGAAGATTAAATTTAATCACGTGTGTAAAGCGCCTAGTTAGCCTAGAATGGGGCACATGATTAGGCACGGAACCAAAATGATTCCCTCCCTAGTTCCCCATGTTGTCGTTGTGAGCTGCTGTTGAGCTGGCCCCGAACTCATGGTGACCCCATGCACAGTGGGATCAGACCATTGTGATCCGTAGGGTTTTAGACTGGCTGATTTTTGGAAGTAGATCACCAAGCCTTTCTTCCTAGTCTGTCTTCGTCTGGAAGCTCCGCTGAAACCTATTCAGCATCATAGCAACACGCAAGCCTCCACGGACAGATGGATGGTGGCTGCGCATGAGGTGCATTGGCTGGGAATCAAACCTGGGTCTCCCTCGTGGTGGGGATTCTACCACAGAACCACCACTGACCCCCATCCCCCATACCTAGTTATTCTTCTGTACAATAATTATTATTATTACTATAATTATTGTGCTAAATATTTTACATAATCTCATGTAGCCTTAAAAAAAATGACTCTATGAGGTTTCTGCCATAATTACTCTCCTTTTACAGAAAACAGAAGCTCAGTGCCCATGATCTTGGTAAGCCCATAGTAAGCAGCAGAGGTAGAAATCGCACCCAGATCTGCTGGACCTTCAAGACTCTGTTCTTTACTGCTTCCTATATCTTGACAGTCTCCAAGAAACCTTTTGCCCGATTTGTAAACTATGGTCTTTTTTAAAAGTCTCTCTCAACATTTCTCATTCATTCTTTCATTTATTCATTCATAAACTAACAAATCCTTGATTGCTTGAGACAAGAAGTGAGAGGATTTTTACTATTCCATGGTCATCTACAAGATCCACAACTGAGTACCACCTGGAGTATTAGCAAAGCAGAGATCTCCATAGACAGCCAGTTGCCCTTCACCAAAACCCTAGTTGGGGCCTGAGGACGAAGGTATTTCTTCATGTTCTTTAGGACAGGGAAACCTTGGCCCTCAGGTCATCATTTTAAGGCAGGATCCACCGTGGCAAATCCTTTATAAAACTTGATTTTCATTTGAATAATGAAAGTAAAAATAAAATTATTGTCTGTGAGTTCGGCCTCCTGTATTCACCTCTACTTGGTTCTCCAGGCTCCAGCTCAAATCCCCCTGGGGTTCTCCAGAGCCCAGCTTAGATCTCTGCTTCTAGGCCCAAGGCCCGCTCTCTGTGCCCCGGTGTGCCACAGAGCTCCGAGGCTGGCCTACAGACACCATCAGACACCTTCTTAAAAGATTCCCTCAGTGTCACCGTGAGTCAGGAGAGACTCGACAGCCACGAACAACAACGAAAACGACAAGTGTTTTGTACGTGGACATCTTGTCGACCTAAGTAGATTATAAGTTCCTCAAAGGCTAGTATTTTGTCTTCTGTTTCTTTTGAAACTCCTAAAATGCTTACAACTTTACGTGGAATCAGGTGAAGGCCTACTAAAATGTCTGTGGATGAAATTACCCTCCAAGTGCGAAAGGCATCAGTCACCCCGCAAGCCACAAGCATACCACTGCTTTTCTTTTGGAAGGTAGCACAGCCCCATCCCAGCACCCAACCCAAACTAAAATGATACGTGGTCATCCAGGGACCCAGACGAAGGTCTACAATCCTGCCTCCATGTCCAGGTGGCCTCCCACCTCCTCCTCATAAAGATCATCAAGGCCAATGCCACCCACTGCAACCGCTCCTTGTCTTGAACACTTCACTTACCAGGAGTCAAGAACCTCCACCCCTCCCTTCTGATAACAGCACCACTTCCCCCCAGTCCTGACTCTGGCAACTACTCTCTCCCCAACCACCTGGCTCTGATCCCTCTGGCTGCCACGATTGGTCCAAGAGTGACCACAAAGATGAGCATCCCATCCCTTTGGTCACAGTGATTGGTCCAGGGATGAGCCCATCAACCAAACTGGGCCAGTCAGAGTCCTTCCCTGAGGTTTTTCTAACAGGAACTGGCAGAAAAGAACCTCCTCCCTCTGTAGGTGTGAAGCTGTAAGCATAGAAGTCAGGAGCCACTTGATCCCTTTTGGAAGACAGAAGCCACCTGTGGCCGGAGCAAATAAAGCAGACAACCAGAAGACAGGGCTTGAGAGAATGTTGGCAACATTCAAGCCCCGGCTGCAGTAATGACTAAGGCAGCTGTCCTGCTGCTGTGGCTGAGATTGGGGTATGGGAGCCCCAGAGCCCCATTTTGTTTAAGTCAGCTTTCCACCACTTGCACCCAGAATGCCCTCCTAATACACATTTCCCAAGAAGGGCACGTAAGTTAGCGCAGGAACAAGTGTGGATTCGGCCAGTCAGCAGATGATGACAAGTGGGTGACAAGAATTGATTGACTCTCCATTCTCTGCTGGTCCACAGACGGCACAGGAAAGATACTGGCAGGAAGTGCTTCTCAGACCACGGTAGCCTGGGTCACAGCATCAACGGGCTCATGACTGAAATCCCCTGGAAGAAATGCCCCTTCCATCCCTGCTGGCCTCGGGTGCTGACTGGCAAAGGAACTCAGCGGCTTCCTGGTTGGACTTCTGAGGGAGGTATCCCTGCTCTAGGGAGAAAAGCAGCACTGAGTGGTTCCTCAGCAGAGTCTGCTTCTCCATGTCAAAACGGCAGCAACCGAGTGTGAAAAGGGAGCCCTGGGGGCACAGTGGTTAAGAGCTACAGCTGCTAACCAAAAGGTAAGCTGTTCAAATCCACCAGCCGCTCCTTGGAAACCCTGTGGGGCAGTTCTCCTCTGTCCTAGAGGGTCGCTGTGAGTCGGAATCGACTCGACAGCAATGAGTTTGGTTTTTGCTTTTTTGTTTGTTTTAGTGTGAAAAGCACTGGACCAGGAGTTGAAGGCCTGGAGCCTCAAGCTCCTCTGAGTCTCAGTTTCCTCTTCTGCCACATGGGTAAATGCCTGGCTGTTTCCTTCCAGATCTGCACAAGGTTCGAATAACACCACCAACTACAATCTATTGAGCAGCCACTATGTGCTGAATCTTTCCATGCATTATCTCATTAAATCCTCGCTGCACGGCCTGGTGCCCAATTCCTGACAGGCATGCAAGCCAACTCTGGTTGAATTCAAAAAAAAAAAAAGAAGAAGAAGAGAAGAAAGAACTATTACCCAAAGACACAAACTAGTAAATTGCAGAGCTGAGAGTCCAAGCCACGTCTGTATTACCAGTGTTTCTGCTTTAACCAGTCCTCTACCTGGAGATTAAAAAAAAATCCCATGGCCAACAAGCCAATTCCGACTCATGGCGACCCTGTAGGACAGAGTAGAACTGCCCCATAGGGTTTCGAAGGAGCAGCTGGTGGATTCAAACTGCCGACCTTTTGGTTAGCAGCCGAGCTCTTAACCACTACGCCACAGTATCAGCAAATAAAAACACAGGATACCTGGTTACATTTGAATTCCAGACAAACAACAAATAATCTTTTAGTATATATGCCCCAAATATTGCATGGGACATAGACTGAAAAAGTTATTTGTTGTTTATCAGAAATGCAAATGTCACTGACTATCCTGTACTTGATCTGGCAACCCTGGCTGGGAATCAGCTTTGTGAAAAACCAAAAACCAAGCCAGTTGCCATCAAGTTGACTCCAACTCACGGCGGCCCCATGTGTCAGAGTAGACCTGTGCCCCATAGAGTTTTCAGTGACTGATTTTTCAGGATTAAATCCCCAGGGCTTTCTTCTGAGGCACATTTTGAGGGACTCTAACCCCCAACCTAGCAGCTGAGCGTGTTAACAGTTTGCACCACCCAGGGGCTCTCTGAAAATGGTTGAACGCTAGACAGTCAGAGCTCTGTTGTTGTTGATCCTAACCCCAGGCCTAAGTGTGTGGCCGGCAGTGTTCCTGGATGTCTATGTCCAAGATCCAGGCAAGTATACAGCCCTAGCAGCTTTCCGTGGTCCCTGTGAGGAACAGATATGCTCTAAGCATAAAAGACTGTTGGAAGAAGTTCATTGTGACTCAAAAAAATATTAATCACCCCCATGCCCTCTCCCAACCACTATGGACACGTCCCCCACCCCAACTGGTAAGGAGATTTTCTGGGATCTCTTTTCCTTCCCCCAATTGCTCCAATACCTAGATGGCTAAGTCATCTCCCTCAGTGAATGTCTGCTCATCCACTGTGTGGCAGTTCTGTACTAGATCTGGGGAATTTTAATGTAGGCTTCACACTGAAATTGAAGAGACAGTGTACCATTAAGTGTAGGAGCTTAATGAGACAGTTCCCACTTACTGGGCACCTCGCATGTATCAAGCACCGTGCTAGGTACGTTCCCAAAGATGACCTAGTTTAATGCTCTTAGCAACTCACCAGGAATCATCCGAATCCTGCAGCCTGTCCACTCAGCTGGACACCATCTGGGTGCCTACCCTGCTGTCAGAGGAGCCAAATGAGGTGGTGGCTTCTTGGACGGAGAATTAAAATGATTCATCTGAGTATATTAGGATAAGAGACCCAGCGCTCTTCCATTTCTCCCTTTTCCTCATGCACATCACCTTAAGACTGATGCAGACGTTCATGCCTCGGGGACACTCAGATGCCAAACTGAACTGGGTCCCAGGACACGGCTCCTCTTAGAATACAGGGTCTGGTCAGGACGATGACAGAAAATGACCCCTTCATGTCTCCTTTGTGGACATAGGGGGATGTCAGTGCCCAGTTCCTCTCCCTAATGAAGGCTGTGTTCCTAGAGCACAGTCTGCCGCCACCTCCCAGATTACTCTAATCCAGGCTTTCATGTCTTCCAGGCTCGTGGCTGCCCTGCCCCAGGTGACTAATGCCCTGCTTTTGTCTCATTATAGATTCCTAATATCTTCTCATTTTTCTCCATAACTCCAGCTGATAACAGTAATCAACTTTCTCTCGCTGTACAAGAGGCCTTCTGAGATAAAGTAATCCCCTGTATTCCCAAGCAATGGAAGGGGAGGATTCAACAGGAGATTTCCAAGGTCTAAGTAAAACACAACCTTGCTTCCTGAAAGTGAAGAGGACTTGAAGCACTTACTCATGAAGATTGACAACCACAGCCTTCAGTATGGATTACACTTCAACATAAAGAAAACAGAAATCCTCACAACTGGACCAATAAGCAACATCATGTTAAATGGAGAAAAGATTGAAGTTGTCAAGGATTTCATTTTACTCGGATCCACAATCAACACCCATGAAAGCAGCAGTCAAGAAATCAAAAGACACATTGCAATGGGCAGATCTGTTGCAAAAGACCTCTTTAAAGTGTTGAAAAGCAAAGATGTCACTTTAAGCACTACGGTGCTCCTGACCCAAGCCATGGTGTTTTCAATCACCTCATATGCATGCAAAAACTGGATAATGAATAAGGAAGACTGAAGAAAAATTGATGCCTTTGAATTATGGTGTTGGTGAAGAATAGTGACTGTAACCTGGACTGCCAGAAGAAGGAACAAACCTGTCTTGGAAGAAGTACAGCCAAAATGCCCGTTAGAAGTAAGGATGGCAAGACTTCGTCTCACGTACTTTGGACATGTTATCAGGAGGGATCAGTCCCTGGAGAAGGACATCATGCTCGGTAAAGTACAGGGTCAGTGAAAGAGAGGAAGACCCTCAATGAGATGATTGACACAGCAGCTGCAACAATGGGCTCAAGCATAGCAACAATTGTGAGGATGGCTCAGGACCAGGCAGTGCTTCATTCCGTTGTACGTAGGGTCGCTATGGGTCGGAACTGACTCCATGGCACCTAACAACAGCAACAAGAAGGGAAAAAGAGCAGAACAGGACAAAAACAAAGAGGCCACACCCCTTCCAACTTCCAGTGGTTTTTTCCAAGTCAGGCTCTGGGTGCGCTGGAAACACTATGCCTAGGCACTTTCAATGGTACCAGCACAGCCAGCCTTCCTTACAATGGTTTCTGTTCATCTTATTCCAAGAAGTTCCTTTCCCTTGTCTGGCTTCTCAGCTCGGCCTTTTCCAGGCTCTGGCTCAAATGATGTTGGTTCACTTCTCACTTCGGGAGTGCCGTGGAACTTTTTGTGGGTTGAATTGAAGTCAAGAAACCCGAAGGATACCCACCTCAGATGCGGCTAGTGTTGGGTCAGGCTTTGGAAGCATCTAGCTTCATTGTTCTGGGAAATATGATTTGACGCCTTGGATAGCTAACTCATGAAATGAGTACATAGGGTCCTACTGGGCTTGAGGGTCCTGCTTTTATCCACCTCCCCTCATTTCCCGGAATATGTTACCAGTTGTCTCTATGCTAAGCATTACATCTACTTTCAGTCTCAAAGCCTTCAGTGCTTCACATGGAATTTTCAATGTAACCCTTTTTTTTTTAAGCTTACTGTTTCAAGGACTTCATTTTATAGTGCAAACTTGTGATTTAAAACATTAATTTTGTTGTTGTTTGTGATGGTTGCTTGTTTTGTTTTAATACTTGTTCATAACTATCCTTAAGGGATTCCGGGGTCCTGACTTTCATTTCAATATCTGCTACTTGACCTCGTTCTCAGCTTTTGGTCTCTAATACTCCCCATTGCTTTAGACCTCTGAAATCACTATGTATGTCCATAAACCGAAAACAAACCCAGTCCATTGCCATTGAATTGGTTCCAGCTCGTGGCAACCCCATGAGTTACAGAGTAAACTGTTCCATAAGGTTTTCCTGGATATAATCTTTATGGAAGTAGATTGCCAAGCCTTTCTTCTGCAGTGCCACTGGATGGGTTTGAACCACCAAGCTTTAGGTTAGTAAACCAAAAACAAAGTCCATTGTCATCAAGTCAATTGTGACTCATAGCGACCCTATAGGACAGAGTAGAACTGTCCCGTAGGGTTTCCAAGAATTGGCTGGTGGAATTGAACTACCGACCTTTTGGTTAGCAGCCAAGCTCTTAACCACTGTGCCACCAGTCAAGCACAAACTGCACCAACCAGGAAGCCCCTCCCCATTATTCTTCCCACATTATGAGTTCCTAAATAGAAGGGTTAGTAAAATTCATTCCCTCCAAACAAGATGCATTCAACCAATTCCCCTTAGCCGTTTTCATGGTGAAACTCAACTTTAAAATTAGATAGTTATTAGAATTCTCTTTTCCAGTCGGAGTCCATGCCAATCACCTCTTGCACTCTTTACAAATGGATGTCTAGTCTTGCTTCATAGTGACTTCCCCTTTCAAAACTTTTTCCCAAGTTTTCTCCCTGTCAGCTGGCCACTGACTCTGCAAATCATCTTGCGATCTCTCATAGAAAGGACATGATACACAAATAAATTTTAGTGTCCTATGCTTGGGGTTATAACTGAAAATAGATTGGTAGTCAGAAAAAAATGATGTTTGTTTGTAGCACAAATACAATATGTTACATATTTATATGCGTGTATATGACCCATATAATGTCAGTAGTCTTAAATCCAAAATGATAATCTATAAAACACAACTTCTGCCCCATCATCCAAAGATCTTCAAAACAAGTGTCTCATGGATGGTGAAGTACTCAATACCCTAGTTATACATTATCAATCTGTATAGTTGCATCCTGTTTGGTGCTCCACCTGAGTAATCACCTCTTATGCTATCGTCACCAGGGCTAACATTTACTGAGCACAAACTATATGTTGAGGAGCCCTGGTGGCACAGTGGTTAAGCACTTGGCTGCTAACCGAAGGGTTGGGGGTTCAAACCCACCAGCCGCTCCACAGGATAGAGATGTGACTGTCTGCTTCCATAAAGATTACAGCCTTAGAAACTCTGTGGGACGGTTCTCCTTTGTCCTATAGGATCTCTGAGTCGGAATCAACTGGACAGCAATGGGTTTGGTTTTTGGGTTTATGTGTCAACACTATGCTAAGTAGAGTAGATGCCTTAGCTTTTAATTCTCACCAAAACCTCATGAGATGTTCTTTCATTCCCACCTTACAGATGAGAACACCAATGCTTTGAGAGGTTTGGTAACTTGCCAAAGTTCCCATCATTGGGCAAGTGGTAGGGCGAGGATTACAACTCACACTTGTTCTTTTCCAAAGTCCATCGCGGTAGCAGCTGCAATGTGCTCCTTGAAGGGCTCCTGGAAGGGTCTGTGTGCTAAACCTGCATTCGGGTCAGGAGTTTGGGGTCCTCCCACCAGGCTGCTCACCTGGAAACTCATCAGTCAGCATTGCTATAGTGGGTCAAACTTTGCCCCCCATCTTTTGTGGAGTATAGCTGCTTACACAGAAATTGATCTAACCAATGTTTTATGAAAAATGCTAGGTTTCCATACCTTTAGAAGAACTTCTCAAAGAAATTTAAATCAGAGAACAAAGTAATTGAATGTTTCTGTCTTTCCTGGCATTTGTAGCTCCTAATTAATGCAGAGTCCTGGGTGTTGGGAAGACTTGCAGAAATCAGTAATAATAGTAACCCTTATGAAAAAGTTTTCTACCAGAAAAGATTGAAGCTCAGGGTCTTTAGGGGAACACAGTCAAAGGTTAGAGTTCATGGTGCCCTTTCTAGTGGTGGGGGTGGGAGCTCTCTGCTACCGCAATCTTTAACATTTCCTCAGAAACCTAGCTCTCTCTTGGCCTAAGAGAGATAGTAATCCCCTCCTGTAACTTCAGGAGGGAAGAGCAAACCATAGGGTTGGCTACTACAGCCAAGCAACATCGTGGGGTATAAATGGCACCACCTTCCATCACCATCCCAGCCTCACATGCCGTCCACCACCCAACCTCCCAGCTTTGTCCTCTTAAGAAGAA
Organism: Trichechus manatus latirostris; assembly: GCF_000243295.1. Classification (NCBI taxonomy): domain Eukaryota; kingdom Metazoa; phylum Chordata; class Mammalia; order Sirenia; family Trichechidae; genus Trichechus; species Trichechus manatus. The sequence goes on along the minus strand of NW_004443941.1, from coordinate 1,972,660 downwards.
CTCCCCTTGTCTCCCAGGCCACAGGTGGTCATGATGATGAACCCCTCCCACTCCCCTCACCCCCCATCATAGCTTCTCCCTCCTTCCAACAGTCCTTCTGGGCCAACATGACTGACAAGGGTACCACAAGCAATGATGTCACAAAGAGAGAGGGCAGCATGCCCTGTTAGGCCATCTTTCACTCCAGTGGACTCGCCTTCACAGACAAATTGATTTGCAAAGGTTCAGGCTGCTAGCCCGGCCTGCTTTGCATACAGAACGCTCCCTGGTGACACAAGAAAAAGTAGCCGGGCTAACAGAGTAGCACAGCAGGGTCTGGCCGGTTCAAAGTCCAAACTCCACATCCCCCTCACCTCAGTCTGGTTTGAAAGGTCACTGTGTGTCTGGGAAAATAGTCGCAGGATACAATCCTTTATTAAAGGTCACTGTTTTTCAACGGCAGTTACCACACACTTACACACAAATCGAGACTGGAGAGGGGGGAAAAACCTGGGGACTGCGTCGCGTTGGGCATTGTGCTGGCAAGATTTATGTCTTGTGGTCACCAGCCATAAACACACACTGCTTCAGTATGAAAGTTCACGTTAATCCACTGATTCCCCCCCAACACACACACACACACCCTTAAATCAGCTGCTTCTTTGCCAGGCAAATGGGGGCCAACCGAGACTTTTGTCCATCTCTTTTGTTTCTTCCCCATCTCTTCCTTCCCGCCTTGTGAGTTTCTTTTTCATGGTTGCTGTTGACGAGCTGCTGCAAAAGTCCCCGTCACTCTCGGCAGCTTCCTCTTTCACTGCGCACGGATGCGCACCTAGCGTCTGGACCCAAGACCCCCACGTAGTCACTACACCCGGTGCACCGAGCGTGTGTCTGAGGCTCGGCATGTGTCATAGACCTTGAGAGACAAAAGTCAGGTTCTTTCACAGGGCTGCTCGTGAAGATACAGGGGAGCAACGGAGCTCAGCCAATGGTCACAAATCCTTCAAAGAGAGTCCAGTCCCGCGCATCCGTTGCGTGCGTATTTTATTTGAGTAAATACTTCCAATGCAAACAAAAATAGCGATTATATTTTCCCCTAGTAACAGACAGCTCATGTTTGCTTCCCAAAGAATGCTCACAATAGCAACCCTTGCATTCATGGCAAAAGAGGTCATCAAACAAGTCAGCCCAGGCTGTTAGATTCCTTTAGGCAAGAATTGAAAAAGAAAATATTTAGGGGGAATTCTATGAATTTCAAATAGCCGGCAAAAATACATACCGTCGAGGATCCCACTCTGCTCTGGAGCCCATTTTTGCAAAGCTCTTGCCACTGGTAGATTTCTGAGCTATCAAAAGCACATTAATTTTTTCTGATTAAAACAGCTGTGAAAATATACAAGTGTAACTGTGAAAAATCCGGGGCTTATTGTAATACTTTAAGCAAAACAAGGATAAAAGATTTTTAAATACGGACATGCCAGAAATAAAATATCTAACACGAGGAGAACTAATTTGGCGTGTGCTTCTAATATTTTAGCGTAAATACTTTAATCCTCTTGTCCATCCCATTGGCACCTCATCTGCAGCTGACTTGTTAACGGTGAGCTCCTTTGTAATGTCGTCAGCACCTCTCCGGCAGCGTTGTTGACCGGGCTCTCATTAAAACAGCCAGATCACAAAACAGCAGAAGTGAGAAGAGGTGGGAGGAAGCCGGCTCTCACTACAAAGGTGTTCAGCAAGGCAGCCAGAACCTAAAGGAGAAATGAAAACACACAACAGAAGTGAAACTATCTGACAAGGAGGAGGAGGACCTTTCTGGAGGTGGGGCTGGGGCTTGAAGCCTCTGTGTTCATGTTTTTGTTTATTATAAAAAAGAGCCCAGAGCACTGCAGGGGTCAGGTTCAAGTTGCTTATCCCATTCGCCCCGAGTTATGCCGCGCTATGGTGCGGGAGTGAAGAACACACTCACAGCCACACATGCATCTTGTCTTCTTCTCGTGGCTTAAAAAGACATCCCCTTCGGTGGAAGATGTCAGCTTCGCACTGCGCCTCCTGCTCTCGCCCCTGATTTGCGCTTGGCTGATGGTGATTTCACTGTAGGCCTAGGGCCTTCGTCCCCTCATCTACTGCCTCAGAAAGGTGACCCTGTGAACAAAGTCACTGTGTGATTCAAAATCAGTGGGGCGTGGGAGGCACAGCCTTATCCAAAGCAAGGTGCCCTTGGAGAACCATCCAAAATCCATCCTCCCGACTCTGAGACAGCACCAAGATTGAGAAAAGAAACGAGAAGCAGTGCCTCTCTGCCCCACTGCTGCAGGCTGGAAACAACATCAGGCTGTGGGCTGCACTGCTCCTCCGGCAGCTCTGGGAGAGGCTGGGGTTCTGGACTGGGGGCCCCATCAGACTGTGAAGCAGCCAAGTTCTACCTTCCCAACAGAGAGCCCAGACCCCGCAGTCCTCATTCCACCAGCAGCTCTCTGGGGTGCAAACACGCCTGCCTCAGAGCTGCTAGGAGAGTGAGCCACGGTCCACTGTAAACACAAGTGCCTGGATTTGAACCCAGAGCCCCAGGTGTTCTGAAGCAGCGCTCTAGTGCCCAGAGGCTGTGCTCAGCTTAGGCGCCCATCACATCCGTCTCTGCAAACGAGGCTTTCAGGGCAGCGAAGGAGGAAGAGCCAGGTCCTGGCGTTTGGGAATTGCAGAGCTGGGGTGGCCCCCTCCTCCTCTCTTTCTGCTCCTGACTCTCTCTCCCTCCCTACTCCGACCCTGCCTCCTCCCTAGCCAAGTGACTCATTCCAGGCCCCTAGGGGGTCCCTAGGCACCTAGCACAAACGGTTAAGCACTCGACTACTAACCAAAAGGTTGGCGGTTCAAACCTACCCAGAGGAGCCTTGGAAAACCAGACTGGCGATCTGCTTCCGAAAAGTCACAGCCTTGAAAACTCTACGGAGCAGTTCTACTCTGCACACACGGGGTCACTGTGAGTCAGAGTAGACTTGCGGACGACAATAACAACAGCAGGGGGTCTTTAAGGGACCCACTTCGGCCGCAGTGACACCCAACGCTAAGGGCAGAGAAGAGCACCCAAAGGCCAGGAGCCAGCACGTCTCCTCCAGCCGGGCTGAGCCTGCCCTGGTCCCCGGGCCATTGGGCGCGTCACCCCACCTGGGATGGGGTGCTGAGGGCAGCATGGCTGACTCAGCCAGGACCACAGCCCAGCCACAGTCTTTGGGGTTTGATGATGGCCTTCTGCACCCCAGCAGGACTCCACATGCCTCCTGCCCAGCTCAGGGGTGCTCGCAGGCACTGTTCTCGCCCTCGGCATCCTGCTCTTCAGCCTCCCATCCAGGGCCAGTCTACCCACACTGGGATCTGCATTCTAACCCCCTCTCACCACCCCTCACCACATCCTGGGAGGCAGACTTCCAGGTACCTTCAGGGGGCTACCACCTCTCATTTGCGAAAAGAAATACTTTAAGTTTTCCACGCAGTGACCCTGCGACGCTCCTCCCTGTGGACGCAGGCTAGCCAGCACAGAGATCTCCCAGGGTACCCTGGGCCTTCAGGCTGCAAAACCAGCATCACTTTCCCTCAGGGCTCATAAGTTTGGGGCATTTTAGTTCTTATTTTTGCGAGCCCCAAATAGAAGTGTCCCAGATATTTTCTTACCCTTGCATTATTAAGGAGCCCTAGTGATGAAGCAGTTCAGCTCAGCTGCTAACCAAAAGGTCAGCAGTTCAAATCCACCAGGCACTCCTTGGAAGCCCTATGGGGTAGTTCTACTATGTCCTATCGGGTCGCTATGAGTCGGAATCGACTCGACAGCAATGGTTTTTGGTTTTTGCGTTATTAAAGCGTATATTGATTACATGTGAGTGTGTGCAAGTATGTGTGTTTGTGCAAATTGTTGTTGTCAGGGGCCATGAAGTTGTTTTAGACTCACAGTGACCCCATGTGACAGAGTAGAACTTCCGCATAGGGTTTTCTAGGCTGCGATCTCTAAGGGGCAGATCACCACGTCTTTCTCCCTTGCAGCCACTGGTGGGTAAACATCTAACCTTTCGATTAACAGGCAAGCATTTAACCATTTACACTCCTGGCCCCTCTGTGTGCAAATTGCACTAGGGAAACACGAATCTCACCATCACTTGGTCCCAGAGAGGTCTCCATTCTCTCAGACAGTGAAGACAAACTGTTTTGTGCCCGTGTATCCAGCACGTCTCCTCCGTGAGGCCAGGGATTTTTATCTGGTCTGCACACTGCCTTCCCCTGGCACCTCCAATAGCAGCGGCCCCACAGCACCTGACCCGTAAATGTTTGCTGAGAAATGTTACATGTCGGGGTGCGAGTATGTGGCTCAGCGGTTTCTTGGCGTTTCTTCTTTCTTCAGTGGTTAGAGGAAAGGGCACTCGGTAGTGGATCGGCAAGATCCTTCCTTTGTGCTCACTGGGCTTTTCTTCGGTGGCCCTTCACAGAGAACAATAAGGCAAGTGTGTGTGTGTGTGTGTGTGTGTGTGTGTGTGTGTGCACATCTGTGAGCACATGCATGTATGTGTCTGTGAGCATGTGTGTGTGTACCTGTGAGTACATGCCTGTGTGTGTGTGTCTGTGAGCATGTGTGTGTATCTGTGAACATGTGCATGTGTGAGCGTGTGTCTGTGTGTGTCTGTGAGCACACACATGTGTGTCTGTGTGTTTGTGTCTGTGAGCATGTGTGTGTGAGCACGTGTCTGTGAGCATGTATGTGTATCTGTGAGCACTGTGTGTCTGTGTGTGTCTGAGCACACACGTGTGTCTCTGTGAGCGTGTATGTGTCCGTGAACATGTATGTGTATCTGTGAGCACTGTGTGTGTCTGTGAGCACGTGTGTGTGGGCAGATGTGTGTCTGTGAGGACATGTATGTATCTGTGAGCACACACGTGCGTGTCTGTGAGCACGTGCATGTGTATGCTTGCCTGTATGGACACTTGTGTTGGGGTGTAATCTGTAATCGGCTGGTCCTTTCGCTTTGCTGTGTCTCATCCAATCCATCCCGTCCTTAACTGCCTGGGTCATGCACCTGAGCTCTGTTGTATTTGTAATTACAATGGTTTTGACAGCCTTATGAGTATAGTTTGAAAGCAGCTGTCACAGAAATTAGCAAGTTTTGCCAACAGCTCGGCTCTGAGGTGGTGGGAGCCCAGGCCGGGACGGGAGGAGTTAACCAGGATGAGTGGGGTGTTATGCAAAGCACCAAATCCCTAAACTCCTGCGAAGATCTTTGATGGCCGTGATCAATAGATTCTCAGACCACACTGACATAACCTTGTCATGCCTCAGCGAGGGTACAGTGGCTAAAAAGGAGTGGGGAGGTGGGGCGAGGGGGGGAGACGGAGATATCACCCGCCCACCCCTCGCTGGCTCCCCAGTGCCCCTCCTTCCCACACCCATCCCCTCTGCAACAAGCATCACACAGCGAATGACTGGTAATGGTTCTTTGGCCTTGTACAGCTTTTAAAATCCTTCAGCTGAAGCATCTCAGCTCCAATCGCCAGCAAAGCTTGAGCACCCTTGAGACCCTGGTGCAGATAATCACCATCCACTCGGTGACAAGAAGCTGAGTGCCGCTTCAGTACCAAGGCGACCGAATGTGGCGGGGCACCAAGGTGCCATCGTAGATGCAGCCAAGCAGCCTTGGTGGCGGCCGTGGCAGGAACGGCAGCCGCACACGGGGATGTGTGTGTGTGTGTGTGTGTGTGTGTGTGTGTGTGTGTGTGCAAGTTGAGCGTTTTTCCTTCTACCTCTTCATCGTCCTCCCCCCCTTTACTCTCACCGCCTCTTCCTCAAGACGGACGCTATTAGCACCGCTGCAGCTGCTCTTAGCTCACTTGCCCCTTCCCCAGCGCCTGCTGGACCAAACTGAAGCCCGCAGTCAATACTGTCGGAAAGGAAAATGACGTTAATTTGTGTAAAAGTATAATCCAAAGGAGGTTGGGTGATTTTTCTTGCTTTCAGAGAAACGCGGGTTTGAGTTTATGATGGTATAAAAGCGAGCCAGCGGTCAGCAGCGTCCCGCCTCCCTCCCAGCCCTTCCCAGGCGCGTTTTCCGCCGTGTGACAGCATTAGAGTTAACGGTGTTGCATTATGTATACAATTCACTGTGGACAGCGGAGCTGGCTGGGACAGCCCTGCAGACCAGGGCTCGCTGATGGGTATTTACATGCCCGCTGAAAGGTGGGGGAGAGAAGGTCTAGAAATAAAAGAAGAGTCAGCTCTAATA
>NW_004443941.1:1964825-1966321 GCF_000243295.1 Trichechus manatus latirostris | reverse complement strand
GAAAGGTGGGGGAGAGAAGGTCTAGAAATAAAAGAAGAGTCAGCTCTAATACACACAGGACTCAAAACCCCAGCAGCTTGGGAGCAGCGGGGAGCTTTCCGGATCGTGGGGGCTCCCGTGTTTGTGCTTTGTTTTTCCACCTCGGGTCTTTGGCTCACAGTTTCCATGCACAGAGCTCCCTGGCAGAGTGAAGACGGTCTAAACAAGGAACACCACATCCCTTGCATGTATTAAAAATAACTCCCCAAACAGGCCTGAATATTTGCATTCCGTTGTCAACTTCCCATCTCACACCTTAACCCGGGGCAGGCCTCCCAGAGGGATGGCCCTGGACAACTGTCCTTTGCAGGCGGGACTTGGTTGAAGGCCAGGTCACGAGGCCTGCAGGCCCTAACCAGAAGCAGTCAAGTTTACTACTAAGCAGTCGGGCAAAGAAGACACAGGCGTGGGAGGTGTGCCAAAGGAAAGCCGTGTTCTACTCCCGAGGCCACAGTGACAGAAGTAGGCGTTCCGGCCACGTGCCGCTCTTCCCCAGGGACGGATGAACGGAAGACACCGGCCACCATGCTAGGAAAGGTCGCAGCAAGGAGCCAAGGGCCTGGGAGAGTGAGGAAAAGGAAACCATCTTCGTCCTGAAAGTATAAAGTGTGCCAGGGACTGCAGCCGCGGATTTTAGGATCCCAGAGAGTCTGATGAAAGAAAGCTGCATCTTTAAAAAAAAACTTATTTAAGGGATCAACCTCAGGCGGGAGCCAAGGAGGGGGTAGCCAACATGCCAGATCTGGAGAGGGCAGGAGCAGTCTCCGTGCCTCTCTACCCCAGCCATCCCCACAGGAGGAAAAGCTTTCCCTGTGTCTGCCGGCCAAAACCTGAATCACTTCCTTCATTCATTCATTCATTCATTCAAGGACATTTATCCATGGTCTACCATATACTCGGTACCTGGGTGGTGCAAATGGCTAAGAGCTTGGCTATGAACCAAAAGGTACTTGGTTTGAACCCACCCGGAGGCACCTCAGAAGAAATGCCTGGTGATATGTTTCCAAAGGACATGGTCATTGAAAACCCCGTGGAGCACAATTCTCCTCAGACACACATGGGGTCACCATGAGTTGGAATCAACTCAACAGCAATTTGGAGCATCTGTCAGGTCCTGGGGAGACGGCTTTGAATGGAACTGATAAAACATCTGTCCCCACGGTACTCCATTCTATCCCTCCATAAAGACTTTCATGAGACATACGAGATGTGAGCATTCTTGGGAAAGGTAACAAAGACGTAAATGACGAAGGTCGTGTTCTCTATGAGCGGGAACAGGCTCATGGACATGACGGCAATGGGTTATGAAATGTTTGACGGTAGAGAAGGAGCAAGAGGAGCTAAGCCAATGAGCGGGGACATGCCCTGCAGACCAGGGCTCGCTGATGGGTATTTACATGCCCGCTGAAAGGTGGGGGAGAGAAGGTCTAGAAATAAAAGAAGAGTCAGCTCTAATA
>NW_004443941.1:1959265-1964725 GCF_000243295.1 Trichechus manatus latirostris | reverse complement strand
GAAAGGTGGGGGAGAGAAGGTCTAGAAATAAAAGAAGAGTCAGCTCTAATACACACAGGACTCAAAACCCCAGCAGCTTGGGAGCAGCGGGGAGCCATGGTGGGGAGCAGAGCAACAGAACTGAAGGTCTTGAGACAAGAGTCACCTACTCTGCACTCTGCTGAGGGTTAACACAGGCAATCGGGCACATGTCCATGGGGCAAGAGGCTGTCAAACATCTAACTCTGCTCAGCTGACCCTAAGTGTGGCTTCCAGGGCCAGGTCTGCACGCAAAGCTCCAGGTCTCTCCTATACTCAGGCCAACAGAGAGAACCTCCCTCCACCCGGCCCAGATCTCTGGGCAGCTGGCCTCACCCTTCCCCCTGGTGTCCCACCAAGCTCTGTACACTTAGGAGCCCAAGCATGTCAACCAGCTCCCCTTTCACAGAAGAAGATTCAGCATTTGTACATAATAATCTTTTCCCTAAAACCCAGACATGCTGCTCAAAATTATTTAAAAACTCAGACTTTGTCTTCGCCCAACCACAGTACCCACTGGCAGCGCCCAAGAAAGCCAGGGTTCCACGTGGATATGCTGTGATTTCCCTGTTGTCTGGACTCACCCAGAGCCCTCACATCACAGAAAAGCCTGCTTTGCACCGAGTGGTCCTATAGCTGTGCTCAGGTGCAGAGAGGAAAGTCCAGTAAACTCCTCGCCATTGTGCTGTTCCCAACCCTAACACTGATCCACCTTACTCTCAGCCCTGAGTCCTTGACCTCAAAGGCCACCATCTCTGCTGAGTTCCCACCTGCATTGTGACGCACAAAAGCTTTGGCAATGCCCACTCGGCAAAGTTCTTTCCTCCAGTAGCTACAAGAATCTCCAGTTCCCTTCTCTCATAAAAGGGGGACTGGGGGAGCCTTCAAATTACTTCATGGGAGTCAAAGAAACCCATTGTTGTCAAGTCAATCCTGACTCATAGCGACCCTATAGAACAGAGTAGAACTGCCCATAGGGTTTCCAAGGAGCACCTGGTGGATTCAAACTGCCGACCTTTTTGGTCAGCAGCCATGGCACTTAACCACTACGCCACCAGGGTTTCCAGGAATCAAGTAGCATCCAACAAATAAATAAATAAGTTCCTCTGTGATGCCATGGGCATGTGTGTGTGCACATGCGCACACACACACACACTCATCCCAAAACCATTGGCCTGAAAACTTGGCTATCCCACAGGTGCCCCTTCCCACATAACTACATAAAAAGAGGTCAGGTCTCAGTCTGCAGCCTGAGCTCAGTCTGTGGTCTGCCCAGGGTCACAAAAATTAAAGATCATCCAGAGAGCTAAAAGAACCAAAGTCACTCAGCATGCGTACTACCTAGGGGTGCTGAAACAAGGTTAAAAATACAACCTGGTATGTGACTGCTGTGTGGGATAATAGACGGTGGCTGGCCCAGGGTGCTGAACAGCTAGCTGATGTACTGGGTGCAGTGTGGTTACGTGAAGAATCTAGCTGAAGTGCAATACCTAAATACAGAGAGAGAGAAAAGAGACAGAGGAGAGGGAGAAAGATCTAGAAGGAGGCTGAGCGATTGAGAGGAACAGGAGTGAGGAGGAGACAAGGAGATAGGCAGGACAAAGGCAGAGCCCTCCTCTCCTCAGTGCTCCAGGCATGGAAAACGAAAACAAAAGGAATAAATCGCCTTTCTGGAGGAAGAATGATGCAGTGGTCGGTGATGCTGGAAACGTCTTCCTTTCCTTGAAGGGAGAGAAAGCTGACAGTGTCTTCTCTTTATCCAATTTTTAAGTCGTTGTCAGGGAGCTGGAAAAAAAAATTCAGACTGGGAAAAACAAAGACAGCAACAGGGGGAAGAAAGAACCGTGAATGGACTGTGAGGAACTGCGGAAGTTTATGTGGCGGATTAGATGATTGTCCTTTTATGAGTCTGATTTCTTCTTGCCAATGTTTGTTTGGTTTTTCTTTTCTTTCCTCTCACCAGACGTGTTCCCTCAGACCCTACTTTACTCACCCGTAGACAGTGCTGACCTCAGCCAGAGACACATACCCAGGCAGCCTCAGCCTGAGGTAGGAGATCAGGATGCAAAGGGCAAAGGTTTGATACTAGAGAACGAATTCTCTTGGGGTCAGATCTCACTGCTCAGCCAGAGGGATGCTTTTCCCCCAGATATTGTTTTCTCCCTTAACGTAGCTGATTGCTGCTGCCAAGTCAGGAGTGACATGAGCCGCCTCTGATTTTCCGTGTGGAGATCGGCCTCCTGTCCCTTCTCACAGGTGCCATCACGTTTTTGTAAGCTGCCCCTTCTCCAAGTCTCAGCCTGGTGACAACAGCAGTGCACCCAGAGCTGGGTGTCAAGGCACTGCACCAGCTCCCACCTCCCTGCAGCCTGCACACCCCACCCCATGCCTCCCCCTGCCCCCATGCCTGCTGCCCTCTCTCCAGGGACTCAGCGTCTCTCAGAACTGCCAGGTTACGTGTGGGCCAATGGGAAGGCATTTATTAGTTGCAAATGTTCAAATTAACACTTACTCCTGCCTAGGAGTCTGCGGGGAAAACCAAGCCTGACGACTAATTACAGCTTTTGGGGGTGAACATACACAGAGCATGTCAAGTCGAGTCCTCTGTGCAGAAGATCAGTGTCTTCGTTTGGTTGCATCATTTTGCTATTTGAGACCCAAGCACTGGAGAGGGGAATCCTGGGACAGAAAGACCGAGTCCGCACAGGGAGAAGCACGGTCTGGCTTCAGGCCACACTACTGTGCCCTGAGCACCAGAGTCCTAGGACTGCCTCCGTCTCAGTTGGTTTTGATGGTGGCAGAGGTGGGGAGGAAGTGTCTACGAGGTTAGTGGTGGGTCAGTGGAAGATGCATGGTGCACCATCAGAGCTGCCCAACACAGCTGGCCCCTTTCTGCCAAGCACAGTCTGCCCTCTCGGCTCGATAACCCTCCATTGCTCCACTGCTGTTGTTGTGTGCCATCGACTGGATTCCAGCTCAGTGCGACCCTGTAAGACAAAGTTGTTGTTAGGTGCCGTCGAGTTGGTTCTGACTCATAGCGACCCTGTGTACAACAGGACGAAACACTGCCCAATCCCGTGCCATCCTCACAGTTGTTGATATGCTTGAGCCCATTGTTGCAGCCACTGTGTCAGTCCATCTTGTTGAGGGTCTTCCTCTTTTTCACTGGCCCTCTACTTTACCAAGCATGATGTCCTTCTCCAGGGACTGGTCCCTCCTGATAATATGTCCAAAGTATGTGAGACAAAAACTCGCCATCATCACTTCTAATGAACATTCAAGTTGTACTTCTTCCAAGACAGATTTGTTTGTTCTTCTGACAGTCCGTGGTATATTCAATATTTTTTGCCAACAAAAGAGAACTGCCCTATAAGGTTTCCTAGCAGAATTTCCCAGCCTTCCCACCACCAGGTAGGAACACTTTTCTGACTACTCCAGCACATAGCAACCTCTTGTTCTTTGTTTCCTTGGAGCACTTTTTTCCACCATTTTTTGCCATTGATGACTGCTTTGTATAATTGACTAACTTTTATTTATACTGCTTAGTCCTGGTGAGATTTTTCAATCTGAGAAATACTATCTTTTTCAGTTTGGGGGAAATTCTCAGACATTATATCTTCAAATATTGTTTCCACATACTTTTCTCTATTTTTTCTTCTTGGGACTCCTTTTAAACAAGCATATGTGGGGGCTTTATGATCTGTCCTCCATAACCCTTAACTGTATTTTCATGTTTTCCATTCTTTTAACATTTATGCCATATGCTGGGACATTTCCTAAGCTCAGTCTTCCAGTTTCCTCATTCATTTTTTGCTGTGTACAATATGTTATTTGACCTATTGTGTGGGTTTAAATATGTCCACAAATTCCTAGATACTCTTCCTTTTAAGAGGTGAAGTATAATTTCTCTCCTTGCTTAAGGAATTGTGGTATAGTATTAACAATTCTCTTCTTATGAATAGAATATGGTTGAAGTGACAGTATATAACTTCCAAGATTTGATCATAAAAGGCGTTGTGACTTCCTTCTTACTCCCTCAGATCACTTGTTATAGGAGAAGTCAGCTGCCGTGTTGAGGACACTCAAGCAGCCCTATAGAGAGGCCCAGGTGGTGAGGAACCGAGGCCTTCTGCCAACAGCTATGTGAGTGAGCCACCTTGGAAGTGGATCCTCCAGCCTCAGTCAAACCTTCAGATGACTGCAGACCTGGCTGACATCTTGCCTGCAACCTCATGAGAGACACTGATCTAAAATCAGCCAACTAAGCTATTCCTGAATTCCTGAGGCAGAGAAATTATGGGATGATAAATGTTTATTATTTTAAGCTACTACGTTCTGTTATGATTTGTTAACTATTACACCCATATACAAAATTGTTTTATTCCAGTAACTATGTCCTCATTTCTGAAGTTTTTAATTTTTTTCATAGCCACCTGTTCTTCTTTTCTTTTCTTCTGTTCTTGTTTCATCATTTCTAAGGCTTCCCTTATCTTTAAAATATTTAAATTATTTATTTTATAACTTTTTTTTTTTCAGATTTCTTTATTGTCTCTTTTCCTGGGGTGTTGGTTAAACCATTTGCTGAGTTTGTTATTTGTCTTTCATGGTGTTGGACTTCTTTGGACACTTTGTAATTTTTTTGTGTATGAAATTATATTTTATGGGAGTTTCTTCCTATGTGTATTCTAAAAACTTAGGGAAGTCTTAAGGAGGTCTTGATATTCAGACTCAGGCTTTTCCGCTCAGAGCCTCCACCTTGATGAGTAACATGTTTACTGGCCCTGGCCTTGAACATGCAGCATGCAAGATTCTGTCATGCTGGGTGGTACTTTTCAGGCCCTTGGCCACACTCTGAGCAGAAAAGCTACACCTGCCCCTCAGTGGGGGGGGGGGTGTGTTTCCAATTCTTAGCTTTATACAGCCATGTGGTTAAAGCCCCCGGCTAGTTACTATGCTGGATAACTAAAAGACGGACAGAGTCGTTTTCTTTTTTTACCGCCTTTCATTAGGAGAACAGAATGCCTTCAACACAGAACGGCTCTATAAATATTTGATTGACTGATAGGTGAGGGGATGATGTAATGGGGAAGTTTGGCAGGAAAAGGAAATAAAACTTCTCCCAGATTCCGTCAGGACTCTGACCCTCAGATTTGGAGTCCTTCTAAGAAAGTGGTTGTTAAGGTTTTCTGGATCAGGGTTACTATGAAAATCTAATCAGAGCTATAGACCCTCTTGGCAGAAAACATACATAATGTTTTGGTGCCCAGCTACCACCACCGACTGCTCTGACAAGGATCACAATAGAGGGTCCTGGACAGAGCTGGAGAAAAATGTAGAACAAAGTTCTAACTCACAAAAAAAGACCAGACTTACTGGTCTGACAGAGACAGGAGAAACCCTGAGAGTATGGCCCCCAGACACCCTTTTAACTCAGTACTGAAG
>NW_004443941.1:1918280-1959165 GCF_000243295.1 Trichechus manatus latirostris | reverse complement strand
AAGGTCAAGAAGGGAGAGTGTTGACATATCGTAGGGTTGGCAACCAATGTCACAAAACACTATGTGTATTAATTGTTTAATGGGAAACTAATTTGCTCTGTAAACCTTCATCTAAAATACAATTTTAAAAAAAAATTGGAAACAGTGGTGATGGTTACACAACATTGTGAGCGTAATTAAAGTCATTGAATTGAACACGTTAAAAAAAAAATAATTTAGTCTAGAAAAGATGTGACATTCCAAATCAGCAGGAAAAGATAACGTTTTAAGAAATGATTCTGTAACAACAGGGTAGCTATTGGAAATAAAATGTAAAATTCAGTCCTTCTCTCACACAACATGTCAAAATCCAAACGGATTATAGAATCAAATGTAAAAACAATAACAATAAAAGAACAAAAAATGTAGGAGAATATTGATCTGATCTTGGGATTTGGAAAACGTGTTAAGGAATAAAATCGGGAGAAAAGGAAGAAGGCAAGGGGGAGGGTGGGATGGAGGAAATACTAACAGATTTAACTACAGGAAATACACCTCTAGAAATAAAAATGGCATAAACAAACATAGAAGGATAATAATAACTTGTTAAAAATAATTGCAGCATGTACCATAAAGAATTAATATTCCCAAAACCAACTCTTACAAATCTATAAGAAAAATAACAAAAAGTCTTTAAAAATAGCAAATGACATGAACAAGTAATTCAAAAAAGGAAAAAAATGCAGATAACGTATGAATGTTTGAAAAAAAAATGTTTAGCTTCTATAATAACCAAAGAAACGCAAATTAAAATAAGGTATCATGTTTTGTTTCATTTCAAAAATTAAAATACCCAAGGCTGGTGAGGACAGAGGGAGATGGGCTTTTTCGGAGTCTGTTGGCAGAGCTGAATTCACATAACCCTTCTGAGGAGCAACTTAATGATATGCTTCAAAACCACACCAAAGTTCAAACCCTTTGATCCGGCTTTTCTATCTTTTGAATTTTACCCTAAGAACATGATCAAGGCTGCTTACAAAGATATACATACAATATTCTTTGCAACATTATCTCCAAAAGAGATTCGTTCCAACTCACTAAAACATGCATTAGGGCACTGGCTAAATGACCTACAGCAGATCCATATGTAAACTATTAAAATTTTCTTTGTAAATTATCTAAAGACACAAAGACAATGTTCAACATACACCGCTAAATGAAAATGTAACAAAATAATGTGCATAATATAATCTCGTTAATGCCAATAAAATCCTAACTGTGTTTTAAAAAATGCAAACAGGAAATGTTTTGTTCTCTCTTGTACTCAGAGGATCCTCATCCCTGTCCACACATTAGGAGATTCTGGAGCTTTTTTACAAAATAAACCAGAATTTCTGGGTGTGATTCGGGTTTTTTTGTTGGTGGTGGTGCTAGTTTGTTTGTTTTAATTTCTCCAAGTGATTCTGATGTGTGGTCAGTTTTGAACGCCTCTAGAACAGTGGTTTTCGACTGGGGGCGATTTTCACCCTACGGGACATTTGGCTATGTCTGGAGACATTTTGTCACCACTTGTGGGGAGGGGATGTACCACTGATATCTAAGGGGTAGAAGTCAGGGGTGCTGCTAAACATCCAAAATGCACAGGACAGCCTCCCACAATGAAAGATTATCCGGCCCAGAATGTCAATACCGCAGAGGTTAAGAAACCTACTCAGGAGCCTAGCTCAGCGTCACACGTAAGATAATCAATAGATGTTTCTTCAGTAGATGAATAAGATATGTAGTAAGCAGAAATCAGCAGGACTTGGTCACAGATTGAATACAAAGAGACAGGGAGAAAAAGAGGGGAGAGTCCAGAATGGGTCCCAGATCTCTGGCTGGGGCGGCCAGGTGAATGCAGAAGGTGGAATACAGTAGGAGGACCAGTTGGAGTGGGCAATAAGGTGGAGCTGGAAGTATTCCGTGGCATTTTGAAGCAGGCTTCTGGAAATGCAGGGTCACTGGCGTACAGGAGGCAGGGATAAGACTCCCCTAGAGAAGCATCAGGAGCCCGGGTGGCACGGTAGTTAAGAGCCTGGCTGTTAACCACAAAGTTGGCGGTTTGAATCCACCAGCCACTCCTTGGAAACCCTATGGGCAGTTCTACTCTGTAATACATGGGGTTGCCATGAGTTGGAAATGATTCAACAACGGAGGGTTTGTTTTTTGGGGTTTTTTTTTTTGGAGGGGGAACTGTTGTTGTTAGGTGCAGTCGAGACGTTTCTGACTCATAATGACCGTATGTACAACAGAATGAAACACTGCCCGGTCCTGTGCCATCCTCACAGTTGTCGCTATGCTTGGGCCCATTGTTGCAGCCACTGTATCAATCCATCTCTTTGAGGGTCTTCCTCTTTTTCGCTGACCCTCTAGTATACCAAGCATGATGTCCTTCTCCAGGGACTGGTCCCTCCTGATAACATGTCCGAAGTACTTGAGATAATCTCACCATCCTCACTTCCAAGGAGCACCCTGACTGTACTTCTTCTCAGACAAACTCGTTCATTCTTCCGGCAGTTCGTGGTACATTCAATATTCTTCGCCAAGACTGTAATTCAAAGGCGTCAATTCTTATTCATTGTCCAGCTTTCATTTTCATATGAGGCAACTGAAAATACCATGACTTGGGTCAGGTGCACCTTAGTCCTAAAAGTGACATCTTTGTTTTTTTTTTTTTTTTCCTGGGGGTGTGGGGTCTGTCAAACATTACATTTTATGCAAAATTCAACCACACGCCCTCAGCTGCTAATCGAAAGGTTGGCTGTTAGAGTTCACCCAGAGATACCTGGAAAGAAAGGCCTGTAGATCTCCTTCCAAAAAATGAACCATTGACAACCCTATGGAGCCCAGTTCTCCTCCCACACACACGGAGTCACCAAGAGTCAGAATCGACTCCACGGCAACCAGTAACTGGGAGGTGCAGTTTGTAATTACTGTAAATTGAACTTCAGGCCATATGGTTAGACTGGACTTCTAAGCAGCCAGATGACATTGCTAACCTGCCCCCCAGACACACACACCCATATCCTATAATGAAATACTATCCCCTCACATCAGCTCATCAGCCTCCTAGAGGACACACCAGCTCTAACTGTAAAATTTCCTTTTGTTCTTTCAACCCTGGACTCAGTGCACACTGCATGCCCTGCCCTCCCCGTCATTTTCCCTTCTGGGGCTGACATACGGCTGAATGACTATCCTTCCTCCGTTTCCCTTCTTGTTCCCACATCTCCAGTAGCATTGTGTAAAACTGCTCAGCAGGAAAGGTCAAGCTCAGTTTCAAGCCTGAGGTCTGGGATTACATCAAGTCTGTAACGTTCATCTACCCTCGCCATCAGCCAAATACTTCCCACTGCAGGGCTCAGTCCCATCAGGAGGAAGCTGAATTGCTTGGGCTACTGCATGCCCTGTCCTGGCCTCCATTTTTCTTACTTAATTCCAGGAGTCCGCCTCCCAAACCCACTGAGGCCCAGGTAGCAGTCACAGAGTGTGGCTGCTGAGCCGGGCGCATGTCACCTCAGGGGACCCTTGGGCTGCCGGAGGGGACCATTGGGCTGCCGGAGGGCAGCAGCAGCAGCTGATCAGTGAATGAACCGCCCTGTAGGGCTGGAGCAAGGAAGGGCCATACAGAGGGCTTCTGTTTAAATTAAATAAGAAGTTGATTTAAGCCCCATTGCCAAAGTGCTTCACTCTCCAATGCCTTGGGTGCACAGTGGAGATTATCATTACATGACAGAACTCTCCTATTACACCATGCACAGCCCTCAGTAGGTGGGTGGGGTTGGCTTGGCCCTGGATGCCGGCATCCTGGTGGGATTCTCCCTTAGGAGACGGCCCTCTGCCGTGGCATTCTTCTCTGGTCCTCTGGCCCCTGGTGCAGAAGGTCCTCTGATCACCACTAAATCTCCAGTGACTAAGTGGATGCATCCTTAGTGCCTGGCTCAGTGACTGAAGCCCAGGAGGCCGTTTGTAAATATTTGTGCGATGGATAAACACATGGTGTGTGAATGAAAAGCTTCAGTCGGGGTGAGGAGGGCAAACAGAGTTTGGGGTTTTGGGTTTGGTTTTGTATTTAAATGAAAGAGGAGAAGAAAGAACTATAATTTGAGTTCCAAATTAGAAGGCAACTAGGCCCAGGAAAAAGTAAGTCATTTGTTTGAGCTTTTGGGGGCATCGCTGTCAGCCTGCAGGCACCCACTTGAGACAGTGCCGCGCGCCATTCCAGAAACACTTCCACTTCCAAGGAGTCTCATCCCGGAGCCCCAGTGACTGCTCCCCCTTCAATGTCAACTCCTCGCTTCTGCGTTGTTTTCCTCTCTCTGCTGTCCGTACACAACCTGAACCAGGTTACTTAACCCTGACAGCTTTCTCTGGAGAGTGATTAGAGCTTTTAAGATCTTACCTGTGCTTTACCAGAAGACTTTTCATTAAATAGTTACTTAAAATGTTCCCAGGGCCTAAAACACTAAGATTTAGAGGCAACAATTGACTCCTTTTTTCCATGCCAAATCAGACCGTTGTTTAACATGGTGAGAGCTACCACTGGGTCCACTGAAGTAGAAAAAGGGGGTTGTTGTTGCTGGAGAACAGAAACCTAGCAGGGAAATTAAAAACAAGACCAGTAAGTCAATGTGATGTTCTCAGCAGCAGGCTCAGCAGGGGCCCCACAGCCCAAAAGTCAGACCCTAAATAGACTCCAGGACTTCTAAAGTGACTCCCCCTTCCCCAAGTACCCCATCCCTGCATCCTGTCTCACAAAAGAATCAGGCTTGAGCTGCTGAAAGGATGCAGGCCATGAGGAGGAGGTTTCATGGAGGAGGATGAGGGACGAGGTCCCTGGCCTGGCTGGAAGGATGGCAAGCTCGGCATGGGTGGAAGAATAAGACACAGTATGATAGTGTGGATATCAAGGTGCCAGACAGCAGCCACTCAGCTGTGGCTGGAAGCTTGTTTTGACACAGGAGATGAAGTTCTTCTTTCTGACCATGCCCCACCCTGCCAAGAGAACCTGGCCCTTTGTGGGTAAGTGATTTGGGGAACCCCAAATTCATCTATGTCTGAGTTGTGTGGGGAGAGTTAATCACTGAGTTATCTTGGGGTTCTGACTCTTGCATAGTGGTTTAAGACAGGTGTTCCAATTTATTAAAAATGTATTCCAAATTTCTAAATGGTGTGCAGTGCAGTGAATTACTTAATACGGCCCTTCTGGTGACACAGTAGTTAAGAGCTCAGCTGCTGACCAAACGGTTGGCAGTTCAAATCCACCAGCTGCTCCTTGGAAACACTATGGGGCAGTTCTACTCTGTCCTATAGGGTCGCTGTGAGTCAGAAGGGCAATGATTTTGTTTTTTTTGTTTGTTTGTTTGTTTTGGCCATGCATGATCTTATGACTCCTCACAATGATAGGGTGGGACTATGCAAACAGATTGGACAGCATGGCTAATAATGCAAATAAGGTGTATGGCACCCTTATGGGAGTAGGGTCATGCAAATAAGGTGTCTGGAACCTTAACAAAGAGATTGGTTGGGTTTGCCATCCTGCTAGGCTTAAAATGAGTCATCCCAGAGGTGGAAGGGGACCTCACTACCATCAAGAAAGAAGAGCCGAGAGTGGAGTGCGTCCTTTGGACCTGGAGTCCCTGCACTGAGTACCTCATAGATCCAGGAAACACAGAGAGCTATAACACCAGAGAAGGCATGAGACTGTGAGTAGTGGCGGCAAGAGCAGCACAGAAACAGCAACAGCAGAACCAGGAGACCAAAGCGAGATGGCTGTGGTGGGCTTCCTGGCCTACCGAGCAAGGCAGCCACAGTGGGTGTGCCAACCCATGGAGCAAGAGAGCCGAGCGCCTTCAGGCAGGAGGCTTGCTGGCAAAGTGGGGTGCCTCTGGGCACTTGTCAGCAGAGCTAAAAGAGCTTTGTAACATTTGCCCGAGCAGGATAGAGGCCGAGGGCTGAGGGCTGAGGCCTGTCCTCAGGGGGCTCAGAGGAGCCCTCCATGACTGAGAGGAGCTGAGAAAGCTGTCCTGCACTGAAGAAGGGGGACTTTGCCTA
This sequence comes from Trichechus manatus latirostris, assembly GCF_000243295.1. NCBI lineage: Eukaryota > Metazoa > Chordata > Mammalia > Sirenia > Trichechidae > Trichechus > Trichechus manatus. The sequence goes on along the minus strand of NW_004443941.1, from coordinate 1,953,093 downwards.
CATGCTTCCTGATCCTAATTCCAGGTTATAACCTATTACTTCCCTAATAAACACGGTAGCTGTGAGTATGGTCTGTGAATTCTGTGTGGCCATTGCAATGAATTACCAAACCCCGCAGAGAAGTAGCCAGTGCCATGGGAGGGATGGCAGTGACAGAACTGGTAAAACAATTGGAGGCTGGAGGGGTGTCTGACCTCCACCTCACAGGAATCAGCCTTGGGCTGATGTTGATTTTGATTCTCTCCCCTCCCTTGTGAAGTTGGATGAGGAGGTCTGGCCCTGCCATGCAGCCATTCTTACAGGGGTCGGGTCAGATAAAAAAATGGAAGTGGAAGTCATCTCCATCAAACCTGAAGCTTATTAACCCAGGGCAGGAAGATGCCTTCCAAGTGAAGAGGGAAGTGGGAACACATCTGTTTGTCGAGCTCGGGATAAATGGAAAATGTTCTCTGATTCTTCTAAGCACTTACAGACTTCTATCTACCAGAACTTTCTCAGAAAGAACTCTTCACTCTTCTAAGCTGTGAGTTTATGCAGGCGTCACTGTGACTCAGTAATTAAGTCTCCATACAAACCAAACGCAGACTTTTTTTTGCCTCCTCAATCATTTCCCATGAAAGCCTTGTTCCCTTTGCAGGTTGGGGTACTGCCAGAAAGTCCAAGTGACATAAGCTTACCGTGGGCTCCTTCCAGTCTCTTGGTGGCTGTTTCCACACTCGTGAGGATCCAGCACCCAGTACACCCCCTTGGCACGTCCCAGTTGACATTGCCATGGCCAAGGTCATCTTCCAGAGCATCGTTCTTTCCGGGGCCCAAGAACGTAATCTAGGCCTTTTGTTCTAAGTAGGACTTTAAGTTTTGTTGTTGTTTGTTTTTTTAGTAATAGACTTTGTTTTTAGAACAGTTTTAGATTTACAGAGAAATTGTGCAGAAAGAACGAAGAATTCCCACATACCCCCACCCCCGCCTGCACGCTGTTTCCCCTGTTAATTAGCATCTTGCATTCCTTTCATACGTTTGTTACAACTGATGAACCAATACCGATACAATACTACTAACTGAAGTCCATAGTTTGCATTAGGGTTCAAATGCACAAGCTTATCTGTCCACCATTACAGTATCATACTGAATAGTTTCACTGCCCTAAAAATGCCCTGTGCTCCAAGTATTCACACAAACCAAACCTGAATAGGAGGAAGGCTCTGAATTTTAATAAGGGTCTTCTGTGGACATTGTCTGCAGGGAGTGTTGATCATGTCTTTGCCAATCCTTCCTATTCCTATACTGGGGAAAACTCCCATGATCCCCGTCCTGCCTCCTCCATGTGTTCACAACCCAAACTCTCAGCCTGGTTTGCAGCGAGGATGCTGGGCTATGACCTAGCTCTGTCATCATTCACACCCGAGTAAAACTGGGTTTGGGAGGTGAGGAGATGAGCAAGGTGAGAACCAGATTCTGCCGGGGAAGACACTGCTGACTCCGGTAGCTGCAGAGGCAGTAGGCCTGGGGGCAGCTGTGGTCACACAGTCCAGCTCCAGATGCAGAATTGGCCTGAGGTGCAGCAGTGGATGCGGTAGGGAAGACGAGCTGCTGCCATTGAGTTCTCGTTGGCTGCAATGAAAGCTTCATTCTCAGATCGATTCTACAGTGTACTTGGCTCTTTTTTCCTGGAAGCTTCATCTTGAATCTGTTCTCCTCAACTCCTAACTATCCTGGGGGCAAGCAAATATCACTTAATAAATCCGTTTTCTTCAAGCAGTTAGAGCGGTGTCTGTCATGGGCAACCACGGTGACATCATGCTTGGCAAAGTAGAGGCTCAGCAAAAAAGAGGAAGACCCTCAACAAGATGGATTGACACAGCAGCTGCAACAATGGGCTCAAGCATAACAAGGACTGTGATGATGGCTCAGGACCATGCAGCGTTTCCTTCTGTTGTACATAATGTTGCTATGACTTGACAACACCTAACAACGACAACAGTACAATAGGCATTTTGAGAGCTGAGGGGACAGGAGCCAAGGAGCACATAGACCTTTGACACCTGTCTATGCTGCATGGGGACCCTCTACTCTGTTGGTCTTTAGTGACAGGGTGGAGGGAAGAGGTCATCCCTTCCTGGGGCTCTAGAGAACTCATTCTTTCAAGGAGAGGCAACCTCATAAGTCATGAGCTATCAGTTTCTATTCAGTTTCTCTGAATCGGTGACGTCTGCAGCTGTAAGTTCCTTTGATACCTCCTAAAGCTACAACAGAGAGCTGCAGAACGTGACCTCAGGGCCAATTACGTTTCCACACCCTCTCCTTTGCCCTCCCTTTTTCCCAGCCCTAGCTCAATCTTTACCTCTTTCCTGACACCCAGTTATCTCATCTCTCAGACCCTTCTCTTCAACAAATAACAGATTTTCAGTCAGTCAAACCTTTTAAGCTATGGTGACTAAAAATTTTAAAACCAGTTGCCATTGAGTCGATTCTGACTCATGGTGACCCCATGAGTGTCAGAGTAGAACTGTGCTCCATAGGGTTTTCAATGGCTGTTTTTTTTAAAGTAGATCACCAGGACTTTCTCCTGAGGCACCTCTGGGTGGGCTCCAACCTTCAACTTTTTAGTTAACAGCAGAGCATGTTAACCATTCACATTAAATTCTTCATTAGAATGTCAGCCTTTGCCAGAGGTATTTGCACAATACAAGAATTTTTAGTGGCTTGCACAGTCCTTGGAGAAGGACATCATGCTTGGTAAAGTAGAGGGTTAGCAAAAAAGAGGAAGACATTCAATGAGATGGATTGACACAGTGGCTGCAACAATGGCTCACATATAGCAACCATTGTGAGGATGGGGCAGGACCGGCCAGTGTTTTGTTGTGTTGTACATAGGGTTGCTCTGAGTCAGAACGGACTCAACAGCACCTAAAAACATACGCATGTGAAAGCTGGACAAGGAACAAGGAAACCAAAAAAGAATTGATGCATTTGAATTATGGTGTTGGACAAGAATATTGAATATACCATGGACTGCAGAAAAACAAATGAATCTGTCTTAGAAGAAGCACAGTCAGGATGCTCCTTAGAAACAAGGATGGCGAGACTTCGTCTCACATACTCTGGACCTGTTATCAGGAGTGATCAGTCCTCAGAGAAGGACATCATGCTTGGCAAAGTAGAGGGTCAGCAAAAAAGAGGAAGACCCTCAACAACATGGATTGACACAGCAGCTGCTACAATGGGCTCAAGCATAACAAGGACTGTGATGATGGCTCAGAACCATGCAGCGTTTCGTTCTGTTGTACATAAGGTTGCTATGACTTGACAACACCTAACAACGACAACAGTACAAAAAGACAAATACTTCCTGGGAAATTTTCAGACATCTGCCGATCAGTGAAGGAAATTTGTGTTTGATTTGCTTCAATTTTTTTTGAGAAATGAGGGTTCCCCAGGGTGACTACAAAGTCATCACATAGGAAGGAAGGACTCTAACATCTATTGAAAGCCTCCATAGATGCTGGCACCACACTGGATGCTTTCTCCAGCATTATCACACTACCCTGGCCTGCATCTCCCTGCTGCCTCACTGCTCCTCACACGAGCCAAGCAGTCTCCAGCTGCAGGCCTTGCACTGGCCGTTCCCTCAGCCTGAAGCATCTTTACCCAGATACTTGCGTGATCCCCTCCCTCACTTCCTCAGGTCTCTGCCCCAATGTCCTGAATGAGCGGCACCTTCCCTGTCCACCTTCTCCTCGCTCATTCCCTTTGTTCTGTTTTATTAGCTGTCCATGTCACTGATGCCTGTGTGGCATTACTAACTTATCTTCCAGCCCTGGACCACCACCACCTGTTACATGAGACTTCTAAAACACTGATACCAAAGCCTATTAGAGACATTACGAGAAAAGAAATACAAATATCCTCATGAACGTAGGTATAAAAATCCTTAAACAAATTTATATATATTTATAATTTATCATTACAATTTATATACCTGTGTATGTGTACATATACAGAGAGAGATGTAATACATCATCATAACGACCAAGTGAAGAGGGAAGCTTGTCCAAGTAGTAATTTATCATCAACAGAATCATTAGATACAGAAAAGGCAGTTGATAAAATTCAACACCTGCTCATAATTTAAAATAAAATAACACTCTAAGTAAACTAGGAAGAGAGGGGAACTCTTTCAGCCTGATAAGGGGAATTTACAAAAAAAAAAAAAACTACTGCTAAAGTCATAAGTAAAAAACCCAGAGCCATTGAGTCGATTCCGACTCATAGTGACCCTACAGTCATGGTAGAACTGTCCCATGGGGTTTCCAAGGAGCAACTGGTGGATTCGAACTGCCGACCTTTTGGTTAGCAGTCAAGCTCTTAACCACTATGCCAATGAGTTGGAATCGACCTGACAGTAACAGGTTTTTTTTTTTTGAACATCATAAGACAAGACATTAAAGTCTTTCCCCCTAAGAGAAGGTGCAAGGAAAGGATATCCACTCACACCACTTCTCTTCAGTATTGTACTAAAAGTTCTAGCTAGTGCAATAAGATAAGAAAAATAAATACACAGCATAAATATTAGGAAATAAGAAATAAAACTATTGCTATTTTCAGACAATATGATTGCATATGTAGAAAATCCTATGGAATCTACAAAGAAAAAAAACTAGAACTAATAAAAGAGTTTAACAAAGTCATAAATACAAAGTCAATATACAAAAAGCAATTTAATTTTTATGTAGTAGCAATGAATTGGAAAATTATTTAAATCACATTTATAATATCATCAAAAACTTTAAATATCTAGAAATAAATCTATCGAAAGTGTGCAAGGCACAAAAAAATTTGCAGAAGGAAATTAAAAAGCTAAATAAATGGAGATATATATTATGCTCATGAATTGGAAGTCTCGATATTGTTAAGATGTCCATTCTCTCTAAGTGGGTCTGCAGATTCAATATCATTCTAATTCCAATAGGAATGTTGAAAAACATTACAAGCTGAGTATAGAAGTTATGTGGGTATAGAATATCCAAAACCATTTAAAAAAGAAGAACAAAGTTAAAGGAATTACACTATATGATTTCAGTAAGATTATAGTGTGATAGTGATGTAAGAATAGACAAATAGATCAATAGAACAAGGTAGAGAATCCAGAAATCAACCCACACATGTATGATCAATTGATTTCAAGTTTTGTTAAACAAAAACAAAAAAAACTCATTGCCGTCAAGTGGATTCTGACTCATAGTGACCCTACAGAGCAGAGCAGAACTGCCCCATAGGATTTCCAAGCCCATAAATCTTTACAGAAGCCAACTGCCACATCTTTCTCCTGAGGAGTGGTTCATGGGTTTGAACTGCTGACCTTTTGGTTAGCAGGCAAGCACTTAACCACTTCTCTACCAGGGCTCCTATTTGTAAAAAGGAAAATCTTTTAAACAAATGCTGACTGACCAGCTGGATATCTGTATTTAAAAAAAAAAAAGAACTTCAATATCTACCTCACGCCTTACATATCAGTTAATTCAAGATGGAACATAGACCTAAACATTAAAAGCTAGAACCATAGAGCTTCTGGAATACAACAGAAAAGAATATCTTTGCAACCTTAGGGTAGGCAAGATCTCTTACATAGGTTGCAAAAAGCACTAACCATAAAATAATAAATTGATATATTAGAATTAATCTGGAACAGATGTATTTTCCAAAAATGGCTACAGCAATATTTTCAATCCCAGATACTCTTCCAAAACTTTGCCATATCTCTCCACCAAAAAGTAGAGTCTAGTAACACTCCTCTTCAACTTGGGTAAAACTATAACTGCTCCAACTCTTAGAATACAGAAAAAAGTGATGATTGTGACTTCTGAAGCTAGGTCATAAAAGGGATACAGCTTCTCTCTCTCTCTGTCTCTCTTTCTGTCTCTCTCTCTCCCTCTCTATGTCTCTCTCTGTCTGTCTGTCTCTCTGTCTCTCCCTCTCCATGCTCACCCTTGGAACCCAGACATTCATACGGAGAGGCCATGATAGGTGTTCCTGCCAACAGTCTAGGTCTCAGCTGACAGCATCAACGACCAGATATGTTAGTGAGTAAGCCTGCAGGTATTTCCAGCCCCCAGCTTTTAAGCCATGCCAGACAACACCAAATGGAGCAGAGGCAAGCTATTCCCACTGATTCCTATCAAAAGTATAGCTTCATGAGCAAAATAAACCTTATCATTATGTTAAGCCACTAAATTTTGAGACATTTGTTAGGCAGCCACAGTAATGGGAGCATTATCGAAATTAAAAAAAAAAAAACTACTCATCAAAAGACACAACGAAGAAAACGAATAGGTAATCCACAGACTGCGGGAAAAGTACATTTTCTGCAGCAGTTATGTCCTCTAAAGTCACAACAAACACAGAATTAATGACTACTACACCACTGCTCTCAGGACAAGTAGAAGGGTAGGTTCCTGCGAGCCTCTGGTCACAACATTTTGTCGACTGATGAGCACATAATCTGATTTTATGTGCGTAAAGACACCTTAGTTAGTATATAGTGTTGATTCACCAACATTGATCTCACAGCCAACACCACTCTGTGACTCATGCCTGAATGAAGGTTATCTACACATGCATTTTCTCTACAAGGCACATCACAGCCGCTTAGGAACCCCGGGCAACTCTTCAGCATTATGCTTGGGGGCCATTTTAAGGAGCAAAATCACCAGCAAAAGGCAAAAATGTGAAAAACACGGCACTAAATAGACCACAAAAAGGACACTCGTTTACAGTGTGAGACCTGAAACAAGAAAGGGAACATCACTTTGTGTGACCTCAGCTGAGAATGTGTGCATCAGGCAACAAAAAATTTCGCCATTCTTCATATATCCAAAGATGACTTCGAAAGCACCATGAGTAATGATTTTAGGGTAGCAAGTAGATTTAGAAAGTAGGTGAATTCACAAATATGGAATCACAAATAATGAGGACTGACTATTTACAATACATACACTTGACAAAGGACATATAACCAGCTTATATAAATAACTCCTAATACCTACAAACCACATTTTTCTTTTAAAAAAAGAACCCAATAAAAAATAGGCAAGACTTGAAAAGACATTTCGCCAAGTAAGATAAACAAACGGTCAACCAAAAAAAAAAAAAGAAAGTAAAAATAAATAAATAAATAACAAATGGCCCACTAAACATGAAAAGGTGTTCATCATCATCCTGAACATGCCAATTAAAACCTTAATAATATACCATTTCACACCTACCAGCACGGTTAAAATCAAAAACACGGACAACACAAAATGTTGAAGACAATGTGGTGCCAAGTAAAACTCTCACACGTTACTTGATGCACACATGAGATGGCACAAACACTTTGGAGGATGATTTGACTATTTCTTATCAAGTTAAATATATCTCTACCCTATGGCCCAGCAATTCCATACTAGATATTTACTTAAGAGAAATGAAAACACCCTTCCACAAAAAGACTCATACGCTAATGCTAGTGGCAGCTTTATTCACAAACTTTATTCATGACTAGACATAATAATCAAAAGTTGGAAACAACCCAAATATCCATCTACAGGAGAAGGAAAAAAACATGTGGCACATCCGTATAATGAAATACAATGTAACTGTATGAGGAAATGAACTATGGATACATGCAGCAACGTGGATGAATCTAGAAAACATTCTCTTCAAGAAATAAGACGGACACAAAAAGTACATATTGTTTGACTCCATTTAGACAACAGCAAAGAAGAGGCAAAACTAATCTGTGGTGACAGAAATTAGACAGTGGTCGCCTCTGGGAAACAGAGGAATTTCCTCTTTCTAGGATGTTCTATATCTTTTTTGATTACATAACCAAATAAAAAAACCGAACCCATTGCCATCAAGTCGATTCCGACTCACAGCGACCCTCTAGGACAGAGTAAAACTACCCCATAGTGTTTCCAAGGAGCAGCTGGTGGATTCGAACTGCCGACTTTTTTTGGTTAGTGTCATGGTTTGAATTGTGTCCCCCCAAAAATGTGTGCATCAATTTGTCTAGGCCATGATTCCCAGAATTGTGTGGTTAACCTCCATTTTGTGATTGTAATTTTATGTTAAAGAAGATTAGGGTGGGATTGTAACACCACCCTTACCCAGGTCACATCCCTGATCCAATGTAAAGGGAGTTTCCCTGGGGTACGGCCTGCACCACCTTTAATCTCTCAGGAGATAAAAGGAAAGGGAAGCAAGCAGAGAGTTGGGGACCTCATACCATCAAGAAAGCAGTGCCGGGAGCAGTGTGTGTCCTTTGGCCGGGGTCCCTGCGCAGAGAAGCTCCTAGTCCAGGGAAACACCGAAGAGAAGAAGGCCAACAGAGAGAAAAAGACTTCCCCTGAAGCTGACGCCCTGAATTTGGACTTCTAGCCTACTTTGACTGTGAGGAAATAAACTTCTCTTTGTTAAAACCATCCACTTGTGGTATTTCTGTTATAGCAGCACTAGGTGACTAAGACAGTTAACATCCGTAGCACGCTGTAGCTCTTAACCACTGCACATGGATGTATACAATTGTCAAGTCATTGAACTCAACCCATAAGATCTATGCATTTTACTGAATTATAAAAATCAAAACCAAACCCTTTGCCCTTAAGTCAATTCTGACTCATAAACTATACTCAGAAAATTAGGAAGAGATGTTTCTCTAAACTTGGTAACACATCAGAGCTCAAGCATCCATTCTGTGGGACCCCCTCTAACAAATGCCTTCCACAAAGAAGAATAAGGCATTCCCCTGTCCCCTTCCCCCAGTGCCCCAGTACAGCAGTGTACTGGAGCCCAGAGGCACTGGGCAGGACACTGGGGTGACCAGGAAAGCAGCAAGACCCACCACCAACAACAAACATCCAAGACCCATAAGCGGAACCCTCCGGTGCAAGCGTGTTTACAAACCATGCCTCTGTGAAAAAAACCCATTCCCATCGAGTCCATTCTGACTCATAGCAACCCTATAGGACAGAGTAGAACTGCCTCCGTAAGGTTTCCAAGGAGCGCCTGGTGGATTCGAACTGTTTGATTAGCAGCCAAGCTCTTAACCACTGTGCCACCAGGGCTCTTATTAGTACAAATTTTGCAGGAGGGCTAAGGTCATGAGTTATGCAGGTAAGAATAATGAACCATTGTATGATTTCATTCTTATCCACGGGCTGGTGGGTAAGATTACATTAGAGACCTGAAAGGCTTGAAAAAATTGACTCCAGTGAGCTTGTTCACCTTACTATGCTTCCCAAGTCACCACCTTCCCTACCTACTACTTTCTTCACCCCACTCAACACCACTTCTAAAACTCATTCTCATCATGTCTTCCATAGATACAGGTTATTATATTTTCCAAATTGTATACAGATCCCGATTATTAAAATATAAATTCTCTGAGTTCATTCTGTGTCTTCTCAAATAGATGTTTAAAGTAGAATTTCTATTAGGGGTGTCATAGTTATTTTTAATGATTTTAAGGGAGTTCCTTATACTTGGACAGGTACATAGAATCAACCAGACCTGGATTCAAATTCTAGCCTTGCGATTCCCTAGGTATGACCTCGGGAAAATTACTGAATCTCTCCCGCTCTCCGTTTCTTACCTGAGGAAAAGGAGATAAGGATAGTACCTACCTCACAGGGTCACCAAGAGGCTTAAACAATAATATCAAAGAAGGCTTTGCACAGTGCCTGACAGCTCGTATATTCTCAATAAACAACAGCATTAATCTACAGAAACTGTGAAGTTTACCGAAAAAGAGACCAAGACTTGGAGTAAAAGACCCAGTTCTGCTCCTGTGTCCCCACTTCTCCCATGTGATTTGAGCCTGTTGCTTTAACTCTCTGGACCCCATTTCCTTACATGCACAATGAGAAGATTGAGACTAACTTTATCAGTGACTTCTCACCACCATCAGTCACCTTCCCCTCTAGCCTGGCAGGAGATGCTCGAGAATGGAAATGTTTATCCCACCATCAGCATGATCCAAACGACAGCAAAATGCTGAAGAACGGCAGGGCCAGGGTGACAATGGCTGCCACTCCCTGACAGGGGCCCAGACAGTAGAAAAATGACCCAGGAAATCATCTGGTAAACAGACAGCTTGGACTGTTGAGCTAAGGATGGTCTCTTCTCCTAGGACTGACAGATGAGTCAAGGTGTCTTTCTGGAAATCCAAGCAAACAGGAAGCTGGAACAGAAGAGGAATGAGTCTTTTCAGTGTCTCTGCCTCTTTCCATTCCCATTACTGCGACCTAATTCAGCCTTCGGTGCATCGCCTTGAGACTATGTAGAGAGCTTCCTAATCTGTCCCCTGCTTCAGGCAACCTCTCCTCCGCTCTATCTTAAATAGCACAGCTAGAGCTGTCTTTACAATGTGCAGCTTCGGTATGCTCTCTCTGTCTCCAGCCTCAAATCCTTCAGTGGTGCCCCGTCGATGCTGGACTCATGCTCTTCCTTCCTCCCAGACTGCCTTCTAAATTCAGCTGATCCTCAAAGGCTCACCTCAGTCCTGCTGCTTCCAGGAAGCTTCTACCCATGGGTTCTTGGATGAAGTAGAGGACGCTCACTCACCGGATAGTTTCAAGAATAACTCAAGCCCTTGCCCACAAATCTTTCTTGGTTCTCCATTTTCTATTGAATTAAAATAGAAATACGTCAAACTAGCATTCAGTAGAATCCACAACATCCTTACCCAGCTTTCCATCCCACGATTCCACTATACTGAACTCCAGCCAATCGTGAGAATTCCCTGAATGTGTCTTTATTCATGGTCTCACCACCGGGTACTCCTGTCCTCTACTTGTAAAAATGCAACCCATCCTTTGAGATTCATTTCAGATGCTGTCTTAACTCTGCTGCTTCCTCAAATCGTACCCCCCTCCCAAGCCCCACAGCACCTTGTCTTCCCCGAGGCCTCCTAGAATCTCCCTGGCATTGGATCAAGGGTGCACTGATCTTGGCTACCTTCGGAAAACAGAAGACCGCTGAGGACAGGAAGTGACCCACCCCTGCACTGCGATACCTGGATCAGCACTGTCTGCACATGTCATGGGGTTTAGAGTTATTGAGTGAGGGACACTGGAAGGTGGTTGTGCAAGATAGGACAGCATTGAGTGAGAGGTCAGACAAAATGGTACCCAGAGTCCCTTCGGTTCTCATTTCCAGGAGCCTGGGTAGGCTCTAGAAGACCCCCTGAACTCTGATATTTCTTCATTCCTCTGGCCACTGGTCACCCTGTTCAGCATTTAGTTGTTTGGTTTTTCTTTGTTTGTTTGTACTTAATTTTTTGCAAAGATAATACATTCGTAGCTGAAAAAAGTGTTTTCATGAAACGGAACAAAGAACAGAGTCTCGGCCCTACCCCTGACACCTGGCTGTTCAGTTAACCACTTTTATTAGCTGTTTGTAGCCTTCCAGCTTTTCTGGATGCAAATGTAAATATATGTTCTTATATTTTATAACACAAACAGTAGCTTGCATTGGGTAGTTTTTGCAATTGATTTGTGAGTTAAATTTGCCTCACCAGCTGCAGTGAAATTGCTTCTGGGGTATACCTGGAAATTCCTTTATGCCCTACTAGGCCTAGCCCAGAGCTGGCCACATGGAAATGCCTCAATAGGTGTCTTGGTTGGCTGCCCTTCCACAGCTTCGGGCCAGCCAGGCGCTTCTCTGGCGGGGCCTGGAGCTGCAAGCACGTGTCCCACCTCCAGCTCCAACATGTGAAGAGAAGCCTTGAGATCTCACTTCCTCAGACACATCTTTAGGGAATAATCTGAGCCCCAGGGGCTCCATGCAAGTTTCGGTCTGTGGTACGCCAAGCTTCCTGCCACTTCGGTCTTTCAATATGGTGGAAGGGAAAGTGGGAGACCCAACGCTGAACAAATCTTCTCTCCCGTCTGGGCATCAGTCTTCTCATCTGCAAAATGAGGAGGTACGCCAGGTGGTCTTCAGGGGGCCTTCCGACATCAGCTCTGCGGAAGTCATGCTGATACTGGTCACGACCACACAACCCTGGCTGCAGACACAAAGCAGCACCTGAGCGTCTCGGGGCAGCAGTTCCCTCCCCTGGGGCCTGCAAAGCAGCTGTCTGCCCCAAGCGAGAGTAAGCCTTTCCCGGTGAGTCAATCCGAAGAGGCCTAAGAAAGTGCTCCATGTTGTCTCAACACAGAGCCCAAGAAGCCAAAGAACGCCTCTTGGAGGTCGGCCCACTCATCCATGCAGCCTTCAACGCCAGCACTGTTCTCACCATACCCTCTGAGCAGGTGGCATCGGAATGGGGAACTGTGGGTCTGAGAGCCTCTGCCGGGGAATTCCTCCCAATTCCTCTCTGCTCCACTGCCCTCCCCAAATGCCTCCACCTGCCCTTAGGGGCAGGAGTGATCTGACCTGGAAGGGAACTCCGAGGCCATCTGGTCTACCCTCTCAGTCTACACGTTCAGAAACTGAGTCCAGAGAGAGGAAGTCACTTGCCCCGGGGCACACAGCTGCCTGAGGGGAGCAGTCTTGCATGACAAGCCCACCCAGCGAGTCTCAGAAAAGCCAGCCAGGGCTCTCTCCCGCCTTCCGGAGGCCTTGTCCCTATGTCCACAGTTAGGCAGGTGCAAAGCGAAGGCTCTCCTCTCGGGAGAACCTGGGTGGGAAAGCGTCTCAGAGGATGCAGACAGGAAGACGCTCCACATGGTTTCCTGTTCTGACAGGAACACCGGCTGGTTGATTCGGCTCTCCACACCGGTGGTGAAGGCTGGCTGTCGGCCTGACTCTGGAGGTGAAAGGCTGGTTATAAACTTCTCACAACTGTTGTGAGGGGACAAGCAGGGAGGAGAGGGAGGTGGCAGCTTTGTGAACTGACATCAGGAGTCAGGCCTGGACTCACGCTAAACAAGACCATTACCAGGAGCCACATACCCCAGGGCTATAGTTTATCAGGGCTTGTGGAATTGACTCCCTCTGGTGGTGCAGTGGTTAAGAGCTTGTCTGCTAACCAAAAGGTCAACAGTTCGAATCCACTCGCCCCCTCCTTGGAAACCCTATGGGGCAGTTCTACCCTGTCCTATAGGGTCACTATGAGTCAGAATTGACCTGACGGCAATGGGTTTGGTTTTTTCTTTTCTTTTTTTTTTTTTTTTTGTGGTTGTTATCCCAGAGCCCTGGTGGTTAAGCAAAGTGGTTAAGAGTTTGACTGCTAACCAAAAGGTGGACTGTTTGAATCCACTAGCTGCTCCTTGGAAACCCTACGGGGCAGTTCTCCTCTGTCCCATGAGTTGGAATCAATGGCCGCAGGTTTGGTGTGGTTTTTCTTTTGTTATTATTGTTCTCCCCAAGGAGCCCTCATTGGTGGTACGATGGTTAAGCACTCGGCTGCTAACTGAAATGTTGGTGGTTCAAACCCACGAGCTGCTTGGTTAGAGAAAAGACCTGGCAATCTGCTCCCATAAAAATTATGGCCTAGAACACCCTATGAGGCAGTTCTACTCTGTCCTATAGGGTCGCTATGGGTTGAAATTGACTCAATGGCACATACCAACAATGGTTGTTATCCCCACTTCTCTCTGCCCATCTAAACCCTCTCTCCCCTTTGAAAAGTAGGCTCTTTCATGAAGACGTCCCTGTAACTGAAATACCCCCACTGATGTCTTCACTTCTGAACAGCTTGCAGTACTTCCTCAGTCAGCACCAAGGACCTGGGCACCCAAGATGTGTCCTGGGCTGCTCCTTAGAACAGGCACGTGCCCCTGGTCCACGAAGAGGCCAGGGTTCTGCTTCTGTGGCATCCCCCCAGCCCCTCACCCAGCAGAACCCATGAAGGTACGCAACAGCAACTCGCCGGCTGACTCACTCCAGTTCCTCCTACTGAAAGAGGGTGAAACCAACCACCATCCTTGAAACGCTGTTTCTCCTGTCAGACAGCCCATGTCCACACCAGCACCCCAGGCTGGGCAGTCAGGGAAACAGGAGCAGGGCAGCAGACCAGGGCAGTAGGTCCCACCCTCCACACCCTCCAGCCATGACAACGCACACATAGCACCCCTGACTTTTGCCCCTGCAGACTCTTCTCACCGGATTTCTCCTCAATACCTGCATCAGGGCATGCGTAATGTACCCCAGGCCCTCCTGGACATGGGTAAGAGCCTGCCCTCATCTCCATGCATTACCTCCACCAACCTCTCCTCCAGAGACTCCCTCCAGCTCTGGGGGAACTAGGTGGGAGCAGCTCTCCACACCCATCCTGGTGTGGAGAAGGAGCAGAGCAAGAAACACCAGAAACCCAGAAACAGCAGCCGTCAAAGCAAAGCCCACCACACTGCTGGCCCTCACGGAGACTTCAGCCGGTGTACAGAAAGGCCCTGTCATTTCCAGACTATTGCAGTTGATGACAATCTGGGGGCAACCTTGACGCTGAATTTCTTTTTCTCTGTGCTTGGTGGCTTGTGGAGCTCAAAATCCTTGAGTCCAAAATGGTGTTTTTTTGCTCATTAGACAAAGCTTCTCTTTAGCCGGCCCCCACCTGGACCCAGCCTGAGGCCAAGGAAACCTCATTGTCGAAAGTTAAGGGCCTCACAGTGACATTAACTCAGTAACGCTCCACACGTGAACTGTTCCCGAGTAGTAGTTAAGCTAGTAAATCCATTACTTATGATGCCGAATTACACGGCAAATGCAATTCAATGTGAATGTGTTAACATTGCCATAAGAAACTCAACTTTCAATGCCCTTGCTTTGGGAGGTACAAATTTTATAACTTCGGCAATGGGTTACCCAAACATTACTTACATAGCTACTTCCATACAAGCTTCAGAGTGGTTGGTTATATTTAAATATAGAATTCCCCCCACCTGATTACACTGAACAAATTAAAAATGGCTCAATCATTTGCATCCAGGTTCTGGGTTTCTTACCATGGCCCTCGCTTCCCTCTTGTAGCATTGAAATCAGATCGTAATCGTGCTCATGAAACAAAAGCACAGGAGACCACTTCTATTGCAGAACAGAAAGTCATAAGCCCAAGTCACAGGCCGGCGCCTTCATGTCTTTCTTCATTGGCCGGAGGTGGGGCAGGGAAGGAGGAGGAAGAGGAATACTTCCATTTCAACATCTCAGCCTCAGGTCAGAGATCAGAGGCTCCAACCTGCTGTGTGCCCAGGGCACCCTCTCACCTTCTCTGGGTCATCATTGTCTTTTCTTGAAAACAGCAGCACCAGCTCCACGTGCTTCCGTGGTGACAGAAGAGAAGAACTAATCAAAGTGACTAAGGCTAATAAATACACCTTATTATCACAAGTCCTATTTCTTTCCTGCCACACACATCGATCGGGAGTATGGCCCAGGACCAGGCAGTGTTTCGTTCTTTTCTACATGAGGTCACCATGAGTTGGAGCCAACTCAAAAGCAACTAACAACAATGACATGTCCCTTCTCATGTGGTGCTGATCTGGAAGCGTAACTCACCTCCTTCTAATGCCGTATTCCAGGAAGCTGACAATTCTGAATCCAAACCTGGTTCTCCAGGTTGTTATGAAGACCTATATGGCAAGACAGGAGAACAGAACATATTTTAGCGGTTTATTAGCTTTACCTGTAACTTTAAAAAATTTCAACATAGGATAAGCGGGCTTCCATTTCTTCTTTTATCCCACGCACGTCTTGGAGATCAGCTGGATTGCCACTTCCCAGCACACACCCCTTACTGCTTCAGTCAGGACCACAATTCCACCAACTCACCATGTCATCCTTAAATGACACCACCTTCTGCTCCAAACCTTGTTCTTCTTGGCCCCTTACCAGGTCTGCTCTCCCACCCCATCCCTTCCACATCCTTCCATCCTCCAAGCCTCATTCAGCCCCCACTTCCTCCCTGAAACCTCCCAGATAACTTCCACAGCTCACAGACCTCCCTTCTCTCTGTATTCTTGCAATGCTCCCAGGATATGCCACCAGCCATGCCCTATGTCATAATAAAAAAAACAGAAACGCAGTTGCCATCAAGGCGACTCTGACTCATGACGACCCCATGTGTGTCAGAGTAGAACTGTGCTCCATAAGGTCTTCAATGGCAGATCTTTCAGAAGTAGATCTCCAAGCCTTTCTTCCCAGGCTCCTCTGGATGGACTTGAACCACCAACCTTTCAGTCAGCAACCTAGCACTTAGTTGTTTGCACCACCCAGGGACTCCTGCCTTATGTTGTAGACTGTTTTAATCACATGGTGATGTTTTGTACAACCTTGTCTCTCCCCCACAGTAAACCTTGGTGGGGGCGTTCCTTACGCACCTGCGTCCCAAGCGATACCTAACCGAGTGTTGGGTTTGAAGTTGGCACTTGAACCAATAAATAGTTGCTCCTTTTCTGGAGGAAAAGTTGGCAGTTGCAATCAAAATTTTAAATGCACCTGCCCTCTATGCTAGCAACAGCGCTTCTAGGCATCGAACCTGGAGAAATACCCGCTCAAATACACAAAGATGCATGTTTAAAGAAGTTCGTACGTGGAATGGGCTTAGAGCGGGGCCCCACCCAGAGTAGGCACACTATTAAGGATTAATGGTAATTATTGTTGCTGCTGTTGTTAGGGTGTTCACTGCAGTATTGTTAATAATAACGAAAATCGGGAAAGATCCCAAGTGGCCAGCAACTGAATCATTAAAGAAATGATGATATATCAGTATGACTCTATGCAGACTTTTAGAAAGAATGAAGTCAATTTACATTTACTGACATGGGGAAATGTCCATATTATCATCGTTTATTGAAAAAGAAAATAATGTAACAGCATGTGTAATATGATTTCATTTTTTAGAGCAAGAACTAAATATATAGTTGTGTGTGTATATGTATTACAGATATTCTTGGAGGCAGCATAAAGTCATAATTAAGAGAACAAATTCAAAATTCAGATAGAATATGAATCCTAACTCCACCTCCTACTACCTACGTGATTTTGAGCAAATTACTAAGCTTCTCAGTGGCTCAGTTTCCTTATCTGCCAAATGGTGAAAATAACAATGGCTGCCTCGTAGGACTGATGCATGGACTAAGTGAGTTCATGTGTAAAGCATTTAGACCAGCGTTTGGCTCATACAGATCCCCTTAACGAGATGAACTGACATAGTGGCTGCATCAATGGGCTCAAACATAGCAACAGTTGTGCGGATGGCGCAGGACCTGGCGGTGTTTCCTTCTGTTGTACGTGGGGTAGCTATGGGTCAGAACCAACTCAACAGCACCTAACAATAACAACTATGACAATTATTATTTTCCCTTGCCATCGAGTCGATTCCACCCATAGCGACCCTTAGGACAGAGTAGAGCTGCTCCATAGGGTTTCCAAGGCAGTAAACGTTATGGAAGCAGACCGTGGAGCAGCTGGTGGGTTTGAACTGCCAACCTTTCAGTTAGCAGCAGAGTGCTTAATCACTGTACCACCAGGGCTCCTTTATTATTATTTGCAAAGAAAAAAA
Organism: Trichechus manatus latirostris; assembly: GCF_000243295.1. Taxonomy (NCBI): domain Eukaryota; kingdom Metazoa; phylum Chordata; class Mammalia; order Sirenia; family Trichechidae; genus Trichechus; species Trichechus manatus. The sequence goes on along the minus strand of NW_004443941.1, from coordinate 1,935,611 downwards.
GACTGGAAGGATGTACACTAAGTGATTAACAGTGTTTCCTCTGGAGAGGGTAAATAGGGAGAAAGGAAACGTTCCATTTCTTTCCACAAGCAGGTATGTTGCTGCTGTTGTTACCATCAAGTTGACTCTGACTCATGAGAACCGTGAGTGTGCGGAGCAGAACTTCTCCATAGGGTTTCCAAGGCTGTGACCTTTCACAAAGACCTGTCTTCTGAGGCGTCTCTGGATGGGTTTGAACCACCAAGCTTTCAACTAGTAATTGAGCGCTTAACTGTGTGTGCCACCCAGGGACCCAGCTTACATAACATAAAGACATGCTCACTGGCCCATGGGTTGGCAGGTGTGACTCCTGAGGATAACTGCTACCTGAGAGGTGGTATAAAGTGTCAGGCTGCACGGCCATAAGCCACGGCTTCCCCATTTCTAAATCCTGACTAACTCCAACCCACAGCCAGATAAATAAAAAATAAAAGATGTTATCACCAGCTGCTGCCCCCACACACACACTCTGCAATCCCACAACGTGCTAAAAAATTGAGAACATCTGTTTATTTAAAAAAAAAAAAAAAGCCTCAATTACTATTTTGAACGGGAAGAAAGGGAAGGGGAAGTAAATTCGGTGCCTGGTGTATTTTTATTCATACATCTTGACGGCCGAGGTAGGCTCTAGTGCTGCTTTAATAATTATCTTCCTGTGGAAGAAGATGATTGTAAGTCCCCGAACTTCCCTGCACCTCACAAAATCCTCCTCTGCCAACAAGCCTTTCCAACTCACCCAGTCTGCAGCGTTCCCTGACTGGCCCTAATTTAGAGAAACGTCTTGACTTCCCACGTCCCGCCAGCTCTCACACGGTAACCCACACTGTGATTTGACACATGCACGACCCAAAGGAACAGCAGCGCCTCCTAAACCTCCACCACCCCTCGGCACAACCACATCCCACCGGCTACAACACGAAGTCCAAACTCCTTAGCCTGACGCTCACGGCTCCTTTCAGCCTGGCCTTTTCCGGGCGTCTCCCACTTCTCCAATATGATCCCTCTCTTTCTGGGGATGCAGTCAGAATGGTAGGTCCCCAGCCTCCAACAATCCTATTGCGTCCCATTTCTTACTTTCATGTCCACTGTTCCCCATGTCTGCCATCTCTGTGCTATGGTCAGCGTCTCCTCCCTTGTTCTCCGCATACACACCCACCTCTCACCTTCCAGCGGCTCACTTAACGCCCTCCCTCATCCTGCACCTGGCCAGTGCACAGAGGTCCCTTCTCCCCTCTCCGCTTTGCTCCCCTTTGCTCCCCTCATCCTGTGCTCAGCAAAGGACCCACGAGCACATGGGCACTCTCAGGCAGACAGAGCTCGTCTCCCCAGCCAGATCACAAACTCCCGGAGGGCAGGACACCTGCCCAGGTTATTTTCCTTCCTCCTTCTGGGCGTGGGTGTGAGTGGAGGCAGGCTGGGAGCAGGGACAAGGGAAGACGGGAATCTTGTCCACAAAATCAATAAAGTGGAGTTACGTTTAGCAGCGATCCATCAACAGCTTGCTGACTTCTCATGACAGCCTTCTCTTAGTTGACTTTTTGTTCATTTTTCTTGTTAGGGAAAAAAAAAGAAAGAAAAAAAAAAGATTGTTAAAAATTAAATCCAAAACTTTCAGCTCTGATAAGACGATTTTGTCAAACGCCAATAATCCCACATGGCTCATCTAAAATGAGAGCGAGAGAAGTGACCAGGATTTTTAGTTGATTGATGCAAGAGAGTCAAAATCTATTTAAATGACTCTAGCAGGGGATTGGAACAGCCGGCAATGCATCAGACGCCAGAAGTCCATTTAAATATTACTCCGAGGAAGGGAATTAGTTTGGTCAAGCTGCTAAAATGAACAGGCAAGGACAGAAACGCCCTAGAGAAGTGCTGGGTGTTTCATCTTGAATCCATTTGTAAAATAAACACATTTATTGACCAACTTTAGTACTTTGACTTTTTCCTGGAATCACTATTTGCATAAATCTAGACCGGGATGGCCAACTAGAATTAAAAAGTGACCGGATGACAAGATTAATTTGAAACGTCTCATTTTCCTGGTTTAGAAATACATAAGAAAATCCTAATCATATTGGAAATTTATACAGTGTTTCCAGCTACAGCTTGGAAATGGCCACAGTGCCCTGGCAAACAGCAGCCCTTAATGCCTCCAGCCCCTACGTGCTGGCAATGATCGTCCAGACTGCAGCTGTTGATGAGCTTAAAATGCAAACATACTAACTTCTTTCTTCTGCAGGGAAAACTTACGCCCCTGCTGACACCTACTGCTGTCCCACAGATGGGCCTAGCCCTGAGATTTCAAACACTCTACAGGAAACACACAGACACACACACACTGCTCAGGCCCCCAGCTACCCAGACTTTTTTTTTTTTGATTGCTTTTCCAGTAGGCTCCCAGGAAAAGGTGCTGTTTAATGACCACCTGCACGTGGCCAGGATATGACTGGTTTGCTAATAGAAAGCCTCGCTGGTCCTGTAGGCATCCGTGGGTGGCTCTGCCCCCTGCGCAATGAATGACCCCTTATGGGTTTTGGATTGGGTGTTTGGTATCCTGCATTTCCTGAGGCCAGCAGAGGCAGGAAGACCACACGGTTTCAGTCATAACCTGCTAGAAGATGAGGTATGGCACCAACCGACCTACTGTGCTGGAAGTGGGCTGGATGGTGAGGAAGCCGCTTAATGGATCAACAGCTCACCGGCCAGCCTCCTTATTAAACGCCTCCCTCCTCAGCCTTGAGGAGTACAGCTCCTGCAGGCAGCCCTGACTCTCCCCCCCGCAGCTCTGCAAAGGTGGCAGACCCCTTCTTCCCTTGCAAACTCTTTCAGCGACTGCCCGCCCTGCTCCCCTGTATTGTCAACAGATCATAGCTGAAGCCTCAGTGGAATATCCCATCCAATTTCCCATAAAATGGGACTTGAAAATAAACACTCGTATTGTATGTTGGTTTACATTTCCTGCGCAGACCGGGCAAGGGCGACAGGAAAGACATTAAGGAAACCATTTCCAAAGCAATGGGCTACATTTTAGCAAGAATACTTTCACTGACCCTAAAAAGAAAGCCATTCAGATGGCTAAAATCCCATATAATTCTTCGAAAATGTTCCTGAACATTCCCATTTTGATTTCCAAAATCCATGTGACTTGCTAGGGCCCTGTTCTCGGAAACAACAATTCACATTGATGGGGAGGGAGGAATGAACATTTTTCTGTAGAATGGAAAATTTGGTTATTTTTGAGGACATTATTCCAAGAGGGAGAAAGGTCTTAAGTTCATTGCACCTGATAGGGTGTTGTTTTGTTCCTGGAAGGCTCATTTCTCTTGACATCTCTGCCCTCATTTAAAAAAGCCTATCAAAGTTGTCACCTCTGTGTTTTCCAGCCCCAAAACAGAATGTTGGCATTCATTTTTCCTCTGAATGAAAGGAACCCTGCTTGCATGCATGTTTGACACCAAAAATTCGAGGAAAATTTCCTGCCACACCTCGTTGATTCAGAGCACCCTGAAGGTCTTAAGTTAGTGAAATGTTTGAACCAGAGAACAGTAAAGGCTATTTTATTTCTTTCAAGGAGATTCACTAACTAGATAATAATCACGTGCCATTAGCACATTAAACACATATGTACGCGGTGCTGCTAAAGTGCTGGAAAACAGTTGGTTCTCAGGTAGATAAACGGTTCCCCCTGCAGTCTTGTTTACGCTGTTAATTTGCTTAGCAAGCTCCTTCCTCGTGGATTGTGCAGACATCAGCACCAGGCGCCATGCCAGAGAAGTGTGCATGCAACCCACTGCCACCTTGAGACAGCAATTCGTCCCCCACAGCAAAGCCATTGGACCACACAGAAGAAACTGGGGGGGAAGAGAGACAGAGAGACATGGTATCATGGACTTCCTTTGGAGGGGAACAAATTGTTAGTCTCACACTCCAACCACCGACCAGTAGAAGCTGAAGAGGTCTCCTTATATTAGACTTCCCTCCAAGTCTTGCTTCATGCTAGCCTGCCTCACGACTCTAATCTCTTCCCCTCTCCCACCTTCAAGCTCCTCTAACATCCCTGAACTAGATGGGTCAAAACCCAAGTTGGGGTGGGGCCACGGAGCCTTCCTTGGGATGAGAGAAGAGGTGTGGAGTGACCAGATCAGGTGCTCTTTGGGGGTCTGTCTATTCAGATGGCTCCCTGAGTGCCTCAGGCCACTGAGGGGTAAGATAGTTTGGGACCATTACCTTTGTGGATTGGCCAAGGATGGACAGCTTAGATCAACTCTAACAGTTGTCATCAAGTCAATTCTGACTCATGGCAACCCCATGGGTGTCAGAGTAGAACCGTGCTCCATGGGGTCTTCAAGGCTGTGACCTTTCAGAAGCAGATCACCATGCCTTTCTTCTGAGGGGCCTCTGGGTGAGTTCAAACTGCCAACCTTTTGGTTAGGAGTCTAGTGCTTAATGGTTTGTACCACCCAGGGACGGTAGATCAACTCTACTCTGGTCTTAAAGAGAAATTTCCTCTTTCCCTGCTTTTCTTTGAGGGCCTGTGTTTCTTCTCACCTCAAAAGGTAAAACTTGACAGACCAAGATCAGAGTACCAGGCTCCAGGACTAAGGAGTCTGCTAGAGTGCTTTTAGTCCAGGCCTGTGGCTGGAAAAGCAGAAGGAGCCCTTATGAGCCAGGCTTGGCGCAACAGAATTCTCCGAGAACAGGAGTTTCAGGTCAGGGCGCGGCCCAAAGCCCCCGTGGAAATCAATGGGACGCCTGTGCCACGAGTATCCGCTCTGCACGTCTCCTTTGAGCTGATCTAGGATTCGAAGTCTGAGATCCAACTCATCACAGCCAACCTAATGAATGGGGGAAACTCCCAAAAGCAGACAAGTGAAAATTTGGAGCTGCGATAATCCACACACAAATGACAGGTCTCCGAATAGCTCTGGGTTGACTATATGGACATCCAGACAGTTTCATAAACCTAGAAGAGTTAAAATTGACGAAAATCTTTGCTCTTCCTATACTTGCATATAACCCAAGCACTAATATCAAGCACCATTGTTAGAGGTGACTAAATTTGACCTGATACATACAATAAGACCCACGCTCCAACGGTGTTAAGATTCACTGTCAGACAAATCCATCCATCTCAGCCCTGATAAAGAAACTCAGTCAGGTAATTGGTTCAAGGGTCTTGTAACTTTCCACCCATGAAGGAGAGAAGAGTGACATCGCACTTCGGGGGTCTCGGGTGAAGACTGAAAGGAGAAGCCAGAGCAGAAGTTTGAAATTTCCTGATTTTATTTAAAATCAATGCAATTTTTGTATTTGACTCTGTAATGATAATATGTCCATTAATTCACTTTTCCTCGAAACCCTTTAAGTAAAATAAATACTCTAGGAACTTATCCTATACCCCCAGGGTTTGCTAGGACACCACCACCTCACCCCACGTACCCCAGTTTGTGAGGACCTAAGATAGAATACTGTATCCTGGAAATAGAAGTGAAAACAATGTTTACCAAAGTGTGTATGGGGGGCAGGGGGTGGGAAGGATCAAAAATAAGATGCTGATTTAAAATAAGAAAAAGGCCTCAGTCACTCCCAAGAGCCACAAATTAAACATGCCGTTTCCCAGAACCACCAGGCACTCCTAGAAAATGGTGACCGTACCATGCTGGTTGTGGTGAGCTTTCCCACTGCGCTGTGTTCACGCGGCCCGTGAAAATGTCTGTCCCCCAGGGACCATCAGAACTTGGCTGAGAAACAGGTCCTCTGAACACCTTGAGAACTTGAGACATGTAAACCGAACTCCTGATCCCTTGAGACACCTGAATTCTGGTGAAGTCACTGAAGGTGTCAGAGCAAGACGCAAAATCCTCCAGAGACTATCACCAACTTAGCATTTCCAGTTCATGTGGAGATGTTAATTCCACATATCAAGGAGCAGTACCAAAAGGCACTCATTATGAAAAGCAGAAACTCATAATGAATAATATTGTGGGTTGGTCTCAGCTGGGTTTCCCCTGAATTTATTACCTTACGAGTTCAGCACAATATAAGTCTTCCACCCGAGACAGTAGTGAGTGGAAAGTAGCAGCTCGGAGCAAATTGTCAGGACCTTCCCGGCTCTTCAGTGGCTCACAGCTGTGCACACCCTACCGGCGTGAAGGGACGGAGGGCGTTCATTTTGGGAAGCAGGTTATGGAAATAGTATCTGTAAAGGCAAGACAATTTTAATATTATTATTAGATAATTTGTTATGTGATGGCATGAGACCAGGAGGAAAAGGTTTAGCAAAATAGGAGAAAGAGGAAGTAAAGGGATCAGGGAGGAGAAGGAGTAGAGAATAGTTAAAAAAAAAAAAAAAAAAAGCACCAGTTGCTGTCAACTCAATTCCAACTCCTGGCAACCCTATGTGTGTCAGAGTAGAACTGTGCTCCACAGGGTTTTCAGTGACTGATTTCTGCGGCACCTCTGGGTGGACTCAAACCCCCAACCTTTCAGTTAGCAGCAGAGCACATTAACCATTGGCACCACTCAGGGACTCCAGGTTAAAAAAAAAGAAAAAGCCTATTACCATCCAGGCAAGTTGATGCTGACTCATGGTGGCCCCACATATTACAGACTAGAACTGCTCCACAGGGTTTTTTCAGCTGTAGACTTCACAGAAGCAGATTGCCAGGCCTTTTTTCCATGGCACTGCTGGGTGGGCTCAAATCACCAACCTTTGGATTAGATAGTCGAGCACAAACTATTTGTGCCACCCTGCCTAGAAGAAAGAGAACAAGAAGAGCTTAGACAGTGGGAACGGAGCAGGGCAACTGTGGAAATCCTTCATCAGGAGGCACGCTTACGCCAGACATAGGAATATATTTAATTTGATTTTCTTTTCCTTACTGTTTCAGAACATCTGTGGCTTGGACAGACAAACTCCTCATTTGACAGATGGAAAAAAGATCTCACTTTCAACTCACAACTTAAATATGGCTATGACTTAAAAAGTTAACCACTTTTGGAAAAACACAGCATAAGCCTGAAGCTTCAGAAGACGGACCTTAAACTTGGTTCTCAGTTCAATCTACCTTCCTGAAACCAAACAGTAATGGTTACATTTCTATGATCACATTGTCTGTCATGACTTGATTTGTAGGAAGAGTGTACAAAGACATGATTGCACCCAGGGAAAGTTACGGTCAATCATTTTACTTTTCATTGTTAGTCACGAGCATCATTTTCTCTATTTCAGCTCAAAGTCAGGCATCAGAGTAAATCAGTCTCTCTGTCTCTCTTTCTCACATACACACACGTACACACATACACATGCACACACTTGTGTACACGCTTATGCATGCACACACAAACCACCTAACCTCCTCCCACTCCACTCAGACAGTCACGATGACACAGAGCCCCAAAGTGTATCCACCCGTGTCCCATCATCATTTCTCCTTATAAACTTAGACCGTGTCTGTGACATTTCAACTGTCAGTTGTCCTGTAAACAATAGAGTTTCTGGGTTCTCAGAATTTTGAGACTCAAACAAAAACTAAATTTGACTTGGAGGTTTGTTTTTTTCTTATTCCCAACTTCCTGGTGAAGGTGCAACGGAACAGCCAAAAGGTAGGTCGACCGGGGCAACACGTGTAAAGGGCTGGAAAATCCACACTCCTGAATACTGGAAAGCAGACCAGAGATCCTTCTGTTCTAGGAACCCTCTTCTATGAGTAGAGAGTAGGCTCCCTGAAAAGGATTGGGTCTGAGTCGGATAATTCCAAATTACAAGAAGAGAAATCCCCTGAATAAAGAGCTCAATGAGAGAGCCCCATCTACTTAAACTGTGTTGTTGTTGGTAGGTGCCATTGAGCCGGTTCTGACTCGTAGAGACACTAGGTACAACGGAACGAAACACTGCCCAGTCCTGCACCATCCTCACAACATTTGCTGTGTTTCAGTGCATTGTTGCAGCCACTGTGTCAATCCATCTTGTTGAGGGTCTTCCTCTTTTTTGCTGATCATGTACTTTACCAAGTATGATGTCCCTCTCCAGGGACTGGTCTCTCCCGATAACATGTCCAAAGTACATAAGACAAAGTTTCGCCACTCTCGCTTCTAAGGAGTATTCTGGCTGTTCTTCTCCCAAGAAAGACTTATTTGTTCTTCTTGCAGTCTATGCTATATTCAGTATTCATTGCCAGCACCATAATTCAAAGGCATCAATTCTTCTTCGGTCTTCCTTATTCATTGTCCAACTTCCGCATGCATATGAGGTGATTGAAAATATCATGGCTTTTTAACACTTGACAGAGGTCTTTTGCAGCTGATTTGCTCAAGGCAATATGTCGTTTGATTTCTTGACTGCTGCTACAATGAGCGTTGATTATGGATCCGAGTAAAATGAAATCCTTGACAACTTTAATCTTCTCTCCATTTATGATGATGTTGCTTATTGGTCCAGTTATGAGCATTTGTCTTCTTTATGTTCAAGTGCAACCCATACTGAAGGATGTAGTCTTTGATCTTCATCAGTAAATGCTTCAAGTCTTCTTCACTTTCAGCAAGCAAGGTTGTTTCATCTGCATATCGCAGGTTGTTATTAAGTCTTCGTCCAATTCTGACACCACGTTCTTCTTCATATAGTCCAGCTTCTCCCACTATTTGTTCAGTACACAGATTGAATAAGTAGAGTGAAAGGTCACGACCCTGACACACACCTTTCCTGACTTTAAACCACGCAGTATCCCCTTGTTCTGTTTGAACGACTGCCTCTTGGTCTATGCCCAAGTTCCTAATGAGCAGAATTAAGTGTTCTGGAATTCCCATTCTTCATAAAGCTATCCGTAATGTGTTATGATCCACACAGTCGAATGCCTTTGCATAGTCAATAAAATACAGGTAAACATCTTTCTGGTATTCTCTGTTTTCAGCCAAGATCCCTCTGACATCAGCGATGATATCCCTTTCCACATCCTCTTCTGAATCCAGCTTAAATTTCTGGCAGTTTCCTGTCGATGTACTGCTGCAACCTCTTTTTAACGATCTTCAGCAAAATTTTACTTGTGTGTGATATTTATGATATTGTTCAATAATTTCCACATTCTGTTGGATCACCTTTCTTTGGAATGGGCATAAATATGGATCTCGTTCAGCTGGTTGGCCACATAGCCATCTTCATAATTTCTTGGCATAGATGAGTGAGCACTTCTAGTGTTGCATCCATTTGTTGAAATATCTCAGCTGGTATTTCGTCGATTCCTGGAGGCTTGTTTTTTCACCAATGCCTTCAGTGCGGCTTAGACGTCTTCCTTCAATACCATCAGCTGAACGTCAATCAATTCTTTTTGGTCCAATAACTCCACGTATTCCTTCCATCTTCCTTTGATGCTTCCTGCATCATTTAATATTTTGCCCATAGAATCCTTCAATATTGCAACTAGAGGCTTGAATTTTTTCTTCAGTTCTTTCAGCTTGAGAAATGCCAAAGGTGTTCTTCCCTTTTGGTTTTCTATCTCCAGGTCTTTGCACATTTCATTGTAATACTTTACTTTGTCTTCTCAAGCCTCCCTTTGAAATCTTCTGTTCAGCTGTTTTACTTCATCATTTCTTCCTTTTGCTTTAGCTAAAACAGCAAGTTTCAGAGTCTCTTCTGACATCCATTTTCGTCTTTTTTTTTTTTCTGTTTTTTTAATGAACTTTTGCTTTCTTTATGTATGATGCAGGACTGGGAGGCAGATTTTCGTGTTTTTGGTGTCTTTGCAATTTAAGTCTCATTAAAAAGGCTTAAGACTGTAAAGACACCAAAAACATGAAAATCTGCCCGCCAGTCCTGCTCTCAATCTCTTGAGCCCACTCCATGCATGTGCTCAGAAGCAGAAAATAAAAATGGCCCTGTAGTCCCTTGAAAAACTTTCCTTAATCTTGATGTTACTTTAAAACCATTGTAAATCACATAACCTGCCAATCTTGCTGTGTTTTATAAACTGTGGGGAGAAGTAGAGCATTTCTGGCCCAACGATCTCCCAGTAAAAAAGGCCAGTTCTAATGCTGTCGTATTTCCTCAATACCGCTCGACCTCTCAAGGCTCTACAAATATATTAACTGTCATATTCTCAATTTCTTTTTAACAATGGGAAGCAATATTCTCTTACGACTCACTCGATAGAGGCCGGGGCAGCATCTGTCTAAGGATTGGAAAAACACCCAGTTGTGGTGGGTCTGGCTTTCCCACCGCCCAATTGCCACCCCCAACATTCCGGCGGGTTCCCCTTCCTCTACAAGGTCCCTCAGGATCACACCCTACTGACTCACCAGGATCCTACTGAACCCAAACTTGCCCCTGCAACTCCTTGGCTTCCAAATGGATGCCAAAACCAAGCCTTAAAGGGAGACACTGTGCACGGCCTTGGGGATCCATCGAAAAGGCTGAACCCAGGCAAGCCGAGGGCCTGGCTTGCCTTCAGGAAATTCCGGGCTGTCTGCAACAGCTGTGGTTCCAGTACTACAACAAATTCACTTACTGAATGACAACAGCTTTATTGGCAAGCCAATTCAATTAAAACCCCTGCATCCAGCAAAGTCTCCAGCAGCCCTCTTTGCATAAGAACATGGAATCATGCCTACATTTCCCTGCCTGCCCTCCGCCCTAGCTGTCCCTCTGCATGAGAGAGAGAGGGATGAATGAATTAGATGCGGATGATGGTAATTAATGGCTGGCTGTCAGAGAGTCATTCTGGAGGCTCAGCCGTTGAAGGCTCCATATTAAAGACCGAATCCCAGCACAAACTGACCAGGACAGGCTAGAACTCTCTTTCTAAATGAGAAGGGTGTCAAGGGCACCTGGGGCCAGAAGTGGGGGGGGGCAGGGGACAGCAAAGGAGGGTTGGAGGGGAAACAAGGAAGCAAAACATCAAGCTGCTTGCATTGATCAATGCTTTTTTACACTATTGATATATAAATAATATGTTCATTTTTCATTTTTACAAAATATATCCTTTAGGCTACCATTATGGCAAATTTACTTCAGAGTTCTGACATGAGCTTATTAGGGGGTGCTGACAGCAAAGTTATAAACAAAACACATTTTCTTATAAAATACACATAGCGGATCATTTCTGTGCTCAGTAACAAAGATAAAACCAAGAGTCTTCCAATCACTGGCACAGCCTTGCCAGCCAATCTTTTGGCACCTGGAGAGAACTTTGAGGAGAGGCGGAAGGGGAGGGACATAGAGTGGGCACAGAAGGGAAAGAAAATGGTTAAGGAATCAGGTCCAACTGGCTCTTTTACATGGAGACGGGCCACCCTCACTTGCCTGCCGGAATGCCACCGGCAGAGACAGGTCCAGGTTAACTACCTAGCAGGACACAACTTGGGTATATGGAGGTATAATTACACCTGATAGTAGCAGGTTGCCATATGCCCCATTTGGAACATAACCGTAAGCCAGATGTGGAAGGGCCAAACCAATCCTTCTCCAACAAGTCAAGTGAGGTAAAAAGCCAGGCCCCCAGCTCATTCCATCTGTCTAAGTCCTAGCCTTAGAGGCCACCATAGTTCTGAGCTGCTGCCCATAAAGTGGTGGACATTCCACGACTGCTCCAGAGTGAACTCTTGTCTCGCTCCCATAAACAGAGGACAGAATTCAGGTGGGTAATTCCACTTAGCGATTTTGTTTTCTCTGCTCATGGTGATCCTCCAGAATGTTTTCCTGGAACCTGACTTCAAAATTCAAGGTTCAGAGCAAATGCCAACTCCACCAGGAAGCCTTCTCAGATTCCCTCAGTAAGAAGAAACTATTCCCTCTGCTACACTCCTACAGAACTCTGTATGTGCCTCCACTGTGGTCTTTCACCCGTTCCTCTTTACACCATAGTCAGCTGTCCCCCTGCCACCTTCCCCAGTAGACTGAGGGCTGGAGTCTGAGCTTTGTATACAGCTGGCACTCAGCAAACCTCACTGCAGCTGAATTGACTTGCCCTTAGTAAATGGAAATAATTCGGCAAAGCCTCAGTCTTGACAAGTTTATGCAGGACCTCGTTACGCCGCTGCTGCCATCAAGATTTCACTGCTGTTTTCCCCACTGCAGCCAACCACCCAATCGGTTGCCCACTTTAATTAGAACCGGGGCCAGATGTCTGGCCAGCTTCGCTAGAACCGGAAGAGCAAGCAAGCTGGTGGAGTTTCCCAGCTGGGGGCCTGAGAGAAGGGCTTCGTGTGGTTGGGTCACCTCCCCTTGCATACTTCCTTCCCTCTTGCTTGATTCCCCTTCCCCCCCATCCTGAGGCAGCTGTCCCTTTTATCAGCTCTAACCCTTTCCTGACAACACATCTGTCCCGCACAGTGTTTCACCCTGTCCAGTGATTCTGTTCCCCAGAGCATTTGCATCTTTGATCCTGCAAGGGCGTGAGACATTTGTGTCCATAAAGAACAGGCTGAGGTGGAGTATCCCCTTTCAGAAGCCTACCATCCACTAAGTCATGAAATCTAATATTTAAAGGGCATGACACCCGTTCATACTAGATTTCATTAATCAGTGTGTTCATGGAAAGGATAAATCCTTTATGCATGCCTTTTTCCTGATTTTTCCCCCGTTTGAAAAATGCAATGCTTGTTTTTCTTCTCTGCTATTCGTTCGAAGAGTCTGCTACCATGAACCCTGGTTCCTGGCCACCCCAAACTCACCTATTCACTTTCACACAGAGGAATAAAGTCCAGTCAAGAAAACAAAGAAGTAGAAAGAGACAGAAAAGTGTTCCAGCTCATCTGAAGCATATTTCATTAAATAAAACCTTAAAAAATAAAAAAGTAAAAATTCTTTAAAAAACAGAGAATGTCCCTGAAGTTACAAGCTTGTACTTGGCGTATGAGTGACCAATACATTCAGTGCCTCAGCGGTATTAAGCACAGGATGGCAGCCTCCATAGGGACACTCATCAAGGGCCATATTGGAGCCCTGGTGGTGCAGTGGTTAAGAGTTTGGCTGCTAACCAAAAGGTCAGCAGTTGGAATCCACCAGCCACTCCTTGGAAACCCTATGGGGCAGTTCTACTCTGTCCTATAGGGTCGATATGAGTCAGAATTACTCGACGGTAACAGGTTTTTTTTTAAGAGCCATATTACGACATTCGCCATGATAAGCATGGTATTTCTATTTCAGCCGCAAAACCCACACCTTTGGGTGAAGTTCAGAAAAATAGGACATCACTGACTATCTCTTCCTGAAGGACGTTGACCAAAAAGTAGACTGATTTTTTTCTTTTTTTGGCACACTTGCACATGGCCTCTTATATATCTGCATATGGCACTGAAATAGCAACAAAATAATGAAGACTGGCACCAAAGTACTTAGTCATGCTGCTAAGGACAGAAGGATCCACACACCACCCCAAGAACTCTGAATGAATCAGTAGGGCTTTGAAGGTGTCTGAACACCTATGATTGTGCTAATATTTTAATGCTGCATGTTCCTGTCAATTTATGGAACAGCGAACACCCAGCAGATGGTCAAATAAGGCCCCATTTTCCCACTGTAATTGCTAAATAGTGCTCCATTTCCCCACTAGCTTCAAAGGTAATGTCCACTGTTGAGCAAAAAAAAATCTCGGTTCCGGAACAACACTTTTTTAAAACGCACCAAATCAGGCCAACTTGGGAAAACAATAGGCACAGGCGTGCCCATCACAATGAGGTTTGTAACGCGGGAAAATTGGGAGCAAACAACATGATAACGGGGAACACGGTTAAGTGAGTTATGAGTTATGAGACACTGCATCGAGCAGTCACTCGCAGGACAAAGACCATAGCAACATGGAACCGTGCAAGCCGCTCACGCTAAGTGGGGACGGGACTAAAGCTGTATCGCACTGTGGTTAAAACTAGATAAAAGCATCCCTCACAAAAGACTGGAAGAGAATACACAAAAACAATAACTGTGTCAGGGATTACGAGTGATTATTGTTCCTTATCTTTGCTTCTCAAACAATCTGTAAGGCTACATACCTTCTATAATTTAAGAGAATAAATGGAAAACCCTGAAGCTTTTCTAAGAACTATTATTTTTTAAAGCAGTTATAATTTTAAAATAAAGAACCGTAACATGCAAAAGAAGTCACAAATCAAGACGCTCAGCGTGGAACCAGCAGCCCCACACTGCTGCTCCCCCACCGCCGTGAACGCGTCTCTCAGCGTTCACCTTCTCAGACTTCTCCATTTGCTCAGGTTTACAGACCTCTTTCTAGATGTTTCCATTTCACCTGAACAGTCTATTTCAGTATCGCTGGATGGGAGAAAGAAGCAGCATCTAAAACTGAGGGTGAGCATGGCAGACGCCTGCTTAACCACAGAGTGGGTTGTCCAATTGGCTGGCTGTTGGGTTATCGGCTGCAATGAAGCTCTCGCTGGTGGACACGGGAACGGCCACGAGGAGAGGTAAGAAGGTGGGAAGAATGAGCTTTGCAACTTAAGATAAGCCGGAATCTCCTTGGCTCTGTGGAGTAAGAGCCCAGGGTCCTGAAGCAAGTTGCAGCTTTAGCCTCCGCTTCACCATACATGATCTTTGAAGAATTAAGAATAAGACAGTCAGAACACTGGCTGGGGCCAATTTTCTACTCTTGTTCCAAACAGCGCCTCTTCTTGTTCTAGCGCATCGGTCCACTTCTTGACCAGAGTCACTTCCCAAACTACCACCTTCAGGGCCCCACAGAAAAGAGGGGACCCCAAATTCACATCATGAGCAGCTGGTAGTAACTCACAAGCATTAGCTAACAATAACTACATTCTGAAGTTACGCAAGGCAACCTGGATAACCAAAAGCTTGTCCCACAAGATATCCCACGCACTTGGCTATGATATTTGCACTTCTTGTTAAATCTGTACAGATCACGTGTTTCTTCTCTGTAGTCTTCAGTGAGTAGAGCCCGTGTTCCCACAAAAGCTATAAACGGCAATAATTTTTTTAAGACCGTGCCCTCCCCTTAGGGTTGGGCATCTTGCCATGACATTTTTGATGACTTTATCGACCCCAGTGCTTTAAAACGTTCAAATTCAAGCTCACATGCATAAACTACCCGACATTCTTTAGTGAGTCTACTCTGAAGACTAGCTCTTGAAGCCGTTACAGCAGCTTTTATACGCAACCTGAGTACAAGACAGTATCTTAGTCACTTTGGAAGCCAGACCTTATAAAGTGTGAAATCTTTTAACACAGCATGGGAGTGCACAGAACAATTATAATAAGTATTGCGTATACTTTAAAATGTGACTCTTTTGCTGGCCTTCTTCCTCATCTCAGTGCTTTGGGCGAAACTTCTGTGCTCCATACAGTAAGTTGTTTCAGCCTTGTTCTTCCCAAGGAAACGGAAGAAGAATGTAGCTCTCTCCTTGGGTACAAGCCCTAGGCAGTCCCTGAATCATCAGTGGTTAAGAGCTCAGCTGCTAACCAAAAGGTCAGCAGTTAGAATCCACCAGCTGCTCCTTGGAA
Source organism: Trichechus manatus latirostris (assembly GCF_000243295.1). Taxonomy (NCBI): domain Eukaryota; kingdom Metazoa; phylum Chordata; class Mammalia; order Sirenia; family Trichechidae; genus Trichechus; species Trichechus manatus. Next base: position 1,920,112 of record NW_004443941.1, on the reverse strand, counting down.
ACCCTATGGGGCAGTTCTGCTCTGTCCTATAGGGTCACTATGAGGCGGAATCGACTATAAGGCAGCGGGTTTTGGAGGCAGAGGAGGAAGGCAGCGGCGGTTCAGGAGTAGAATTCTTGCCTTCCATGTGGGAGACTCAGGTCTGATTCCCAGCTAATGCACCTTATCTGCAGCCACCACCCATCTGTCAGTGGAGACTGGCGTGTTGCTATGATACTGAACAGATTTCAGAGGAGCTTCCAGACTAAGACACACCAGGAAGAAAGGCCTGGTGATCTACATCAGAAAATCAACCAACAAAAACCCTATGGAACACAATGGTCTGATGCACAACTGATCACGGGGGTGGCACAGGACCAGGCAACACTTTGTTCCTCTGTGCATGGGGTTGTCATGAGTCCGGGGCTGACGGAACCACAGGGAACAACAGCTGATAACAACAGGCAGAGGAGAACAAGGAAGGCGAGAGGCTTCTCCCCGGACGAGTGACTTATTGTGTCTTTAATAAGATGTAAGATGGTCCTGATCCTTCCTCTTGCCGTGAGCAGAGTCTAAGAACTTACACTAGTTCCTGAATCAAGCACACAGATGTCTTCCCACCTCACACACTGGCCGGCACCACCCACTGTGCAACGTCCCACTTGTAAGTCGGGCATTTGCAAGTCTTTGCCTGAAACAGTTTTAATTCTAGAATTAAATCAAGCGCCGCCCCCTCCCTACAGAAGCCTCAGCCCAGCCAGGGTCAAGGAAAAGTTTGCTATTGAAACGACGCGTCAAGGCAGAAGGACACTTGGGGACCCTCTAGCCTGCTGGTCAACCGTGAGTGTGCCTCTGAATCACCTGAGAAGCCTGTGACCATAGGGCTGCCTGGGGGTCTGCATAATCCCTAAGAACCCCCCTACACACACACAGGTGACTGTGTCACAGGTGGACCAAGAATGTAGTCCAACACCCTCTGAGGCTCAGACAAGTCTTCCAAGACACACATGGGTCGGCAGGAGAGTTAGGAGGAGAGGGTGGCTCTGTAGCCACAAGGAGCTGGAGGAAAAGCAATTATAGCTGGAGGCCGGCAGGGCAGGCGTGGGGTTGGGGGGACACTGCTGTCCTCCGGGGAGCCCAAGATTTGCAGGGCAGTCTGGAGCCGGGAGCAGGTACTTGGTGGAGTTGCTAAGGACTCAGAATTCCACCTTCAGTGACGCCTGTGTAAACCTTCCCCACAGAAGCCACAGCAACAGAACTCTTTTCTACACACCTTCATTGTCCCACTATCCAGCCAGAACAGAACTGAGCTGGGCGGCCGGGGCTGGCCTAGCAGAGCCAGGAAACCCAGACTTAGCTTCCCCAGGTGCCAGCCACGTGCCCACGAGCAAGTCACTCCCTGACTCTTAGGCCTGTTTGCTCATCTCAGAAGCGAGCCTCGGAGCTGCCTGCCTACTGTTCTGACTCGTCATGAGGATTCACGAGGCAGCCTTTGAACATTAAAACCTCCCACAAGTGTAAGGTACTAACTAGCTTTCTTATACTCCTTACAGACATTGTGCAAAAAACAGAATGACTGGGTCCTCTCCCAAGACCAGAATGGGATAGGACACAGCTGCTCAAAACTGCCCCAATTGCTTATATTTCCCGGGAGACCTATGACCGTGCTACAGACTTAACGAAGCCCTGTGATGGGCAGAACAGAAACAGCGAGGCTTTCAGAAGGCAATCGGACACATTTGAGCCTGGACAACACCATTCCACTCACTGACTTCCTACAGCCGAGAACAGAGCCACGGGAGGCAGTGTGTGTCCACGTAGCCCTGGTCAGATCCAACAGCCACTATTCCAGG
>NW_004443941.1:1915448-1917510 GCF_000243295.1 Trichechus manatus latirostris | reverse complement strand
GTCCAGACACAACAGGGTGCTGTTTACCCCCCAGAGTGTGGCTTCCCCACACCCACGAGGAGTTAACAGGTGTTTCATTTTCGTGAAGGAACCTGGGTTCCCTGGGGGAGATGACTGGTGTAGGTCTGAGGCTGAAACAGTACAGGGAGGTAGATGGAGGGACATCGTGAGTCGGGAAGAAAGGATGTGCTCAGAGGTCAATAGGGACATGGTGAAAGGATAGGTGAGACAGGAGACAGAAAAAGAGAGGGAGGGAGGGGCAAGGAAGGGAAGAGAAGACAAGGGTATAAAGAACCTTCTGAGCACAATTGGGAACATGTGAAGCTGTTAGACGATACTGTTATAGCTCTGTTAAATTTACTGGGCATGATAATAGTATCATGGTTATATGTAAGAAAATGTCCTTGTTCTTAGAATACATACCCAGGTGTGTGTATGCGCACGTGTCTGTGCATGTATGCATGTGTGCATGTGCGTGTGTGTGTGTGCGTGCGTGTGCGCGCGCGCGCGTGTATATAACGGAGGGGAGGAGGGAGCAAACTGGGAAGAAGGAGAGGAAGAAAAAGAGAAAGAGAGAGTTAAAGTAAACCAAGCAAAATGTAAATTGATAAACCTTGATGAACAGTATACAAGTGTTCATCGTACTAGTCTCTACCTTTACTTTAGGCTTGAAATTTTTCCAAATAAAAATACTTGGGGTTAGGAAAAGTAACCTTACACGGGCAAATTTACCTTGAAGCGAATGAAGGTTAATGTCGGGCCCCTCACTAGATCAGGCCTTTCTAAGACCTGGTCAATGAGGGCCATCAGTTTAAAGAGTAAGCAGGATGAGTTACTGCCCCCAGAAAACTAGAAACATCCTGAAATCTTACAGGTCACACAAGAAGGAAATTGGTGGCACAGTGGTTAAGAGCTACGGCTGCTAACCAAAAGGTCAGCAGTTTGAGTCCACCAGCCGTCCCTTGGAAACCCCACGGAGCAGTTCTACTCTGTCCTATAGGATCGCTATGAGTCAGATCCGACTCAATGGTAAAGGGTTCCAAATTTGCCAGCAATCCCAAAAATGCACATGACATTACCAATAACAAGTTGCAAAGCTGATATTTTCTTAATAATAAAAGGAGCCCTGGTGGCACAGTGGTTCTGCATTCGGCTGCTAACCAAAAGGTCGGCCGTTCAAACCCACCAGCGGCTCTGCAGGAGAAAGATGTGACAGTCTGTTTCCATGAAGATTTACTGCCTTGGAAACAATCATGAAAGACAGATTTCCATCAACCATGTCAGAGAAAGACTAAATGATCTCTCTTTTTCTTACAGAAAATATTGCAAAACTATTACCATATGAAAAGGTAAACAAAGAGTATGTAGGCAAAAAATACATACATATACATAAGAAGAAAAGTATTATAAGAAAAACATTATATTAAAATATTATAGAAGTCAAGCAATTCGTTAAAATGTTACATTGTTTTTCTTGAGTTTGTAATGTTCGTGGTTTTCTCAACTTTTTAAATAATTGTGTGATGTGTTATGATTTCTTTTCTTCTTCTATATGAGAATTCACTTTCATAGCCTCCTTCCCCCCCAAAGGAGGGGATTTCTGATTAAACTTCAAGAGTTCCTGGAGTGTTTTTCTGCTAGTGTGCCTTTTGAAAATCTAAATGGGGATATGCATGCGTTGCTTCCCAAACGCATACATCACAAAAAATAAAAATAAAAAATAAATAAAATATTGGGTTTTTTGTTTTGTTTTTCAAAACAACATCTTTTGATCTGGGAACACATCTTGGAAAACAGTGCCCCAGAGGAAAACCAAACCAAACCAAACTCACTGCCGTGGAGCTGATTCCAACTGGTAGCCCCAGGGGAAAGCAGCCCCTTTCACCCACAGCTCTCTTTCATGGAAACGCTGCACTGTAGCATTTGGCCTTCAGGAAGACATTTATTTGAAGAGCATATTTAAAGCAAATAAACAATGTTTGTCACTAATGACTATCTTATATTTACATATATTCTGCTCTATACAAGCCACATTGATTCATACAAGCCAACTGAACCCCAA
>NW_004443941.1:1913992-1915348 GCF_000243295.1 Trichechus manatus latirostris | reverse complement strand
TACTGTGCACTACAGGTTAGCAGGCAGGCACAAGCAAGCCCGTGCGTGCCTTACTCGTTGGCAAACCGTCCCTGCTCCTACCCACGGCAGCATCTGGGAGTGGCCTCTCCTCCACCTGGCAGGGACACTCCCATTTCCACCTGTCAGTGGCCTGTGCTGGGGCACCTCTGGAGTGACATCCCCAGGGGACCCCTCCTCCTCAGACTGTTGGTTTGGTTTCCAGACAGCACCACCTTTGTAGAATCAGCTCCCCTCCAGGAGCCCTTTCAAAGGACAGTTCTCCGAAGAAACTGTTAAGGACTCTGCCATGACTCCAGGGAAGCAAGTCTGCATAAGACACCCGGTGTCACACTTCTAGTTCCCCGTCATGGCCCAAGCCTGCTGACTCTCCTTTGTTCTGGGTGTGTTTTCAGATCTCCAAGGCGCTCACTCCAGGGCCTGTAGGAAGAAGCATTTGCTCGTTCTGGACAATGTCTCAGGGTGTTCTTTGGAAGCCCCCACCACAGGGCCCCGAGACACAGAAGACTGACTGACGGCCCAGCTATCTAAACACAGGATACTGAAGCTTTAAGAGCTGACCCTGGGGAGGGGCTTGGCCATCATGCATGAAGGGCAAGTGTTTAAATAGGAGAAATTCCCCAAAATTTCCTCCTCCTTTGCTATAGGCTGACTCTCTGGTCTTACTCCCTCCTCACCCTACTCCCTGACCGTAGGAGGGGTGGTGGACAACGAGAGATTAAAGGGAGTGGAGGCTAAGCCTTTTTCCATGGAGAAAATGTCCTTGTTCTCAGACTATATAGCCTGGTGTGTGTGTGTGTGTGTGAGCACATGTGTGTGTGTGGGTGTGCATGCGTGCTTGCAGGTGTGCGTGTGTGCATGCACACGTGTGGATGTGGGTGTATGTGGGTGTGGGTGGGTGTGCATGTGTGTGTGCGGGTATGGGTGTGTGCACATGTGTGGGTGTGGGTGTATGTGGGTGTGGGTGTGGATATGGGTGTGGGTGGCTGTGCATATGTGTGTGTGCGGGTATGGGTGTGTGCACATGTGTGGGTGTGGGTGTATGTGGGCGTGGGTGTGGATGTGGGTGTGGGTGGCTGTGCATATGTGTGTGTGCGGGTATGGGTGTGCAACGTTTGGGTGTGGGTGTGGGTGTGTGCAGGTATGGGTGTGTGCACATGTGTGTTTGTGTGTGCATGCGCCTGTGTGCATGTCTGTGTGTGTGTAGAGGTGGGAGAGGGAGAGACTGAGAAAGAAAGAGATGACAAATACCTGGCGAAAAGTCTCAAGGTGCTGGCAACATAAGCACCTGCCCTGGTACCTAAGAACCAAGCTCAGAGGAGGGGAGAAAGGCACAAG
>NW_004443941.1:1906348-1913892 GCF_000243295.1 Trichechus manatus latirostris | reverse complement strand
CTGAGAACTCAGCCCTCTCCCTCCCAAAGTGAAAACAATTTGACCTTGCTCTAACTGAGAAAGATCAGACTTTGACATCTTACATTACAGATGAGTTCCAAGCCCGAAGAGGCAGCCCAAAACACTAAAACTTTCAAAGAGAAGGACAGGTCCCTCCTCCTACCCATCCCACCAGACAAGGTACCGGGGCCCCAGACACAGGCTGCTGCCCCGTGAAGGAACTGGAAGGACAAAGCCCCATCACGGTGCTGGCTTTGCGCTGGATTCTCAGGCTTCCACCTGGAATTCTAAGAGGGGAGGGAAGGTGCCCTTCTGGTGAAAACTCCAGAGCTAATGCTCTGCACCAAAGCCCAGTAACAAAACCAACATCAAAATGATCATAATAACAAAACAACTGCCATTTATTGGGCATTTTCCCAGCTCCACTAGGTATTTTACTTGAATTATCTTGTTTACTGGAGCCCTGGTGGTGCAGTGGTTAAGAGCTAGGCAGCTAACCAAGAGGTGGGCGGTTTGCATCTACCAGCTGCTCCTTGGAAACCCTATGGGGCAGTTCTGCTCTGTCCTACATGGTCACTAAGAGTCAGAATTGACTGTCTGGCAACGGGTTTAATTTTGGATTTTTGCTTATCTCGTTTACTATAACAAAATAACCCATACTTCCTCAGACATTAGGATAGGAGGGTTCATTCAATTCATCACAGTAAAGGGTACAGATAATTGTTCATGTTAACAAGTAAGTAGAGGAAGCTGACCCCCTGTGGCTGGGAGTCGTCCCCTTTTCCCACCTCCCACCCAACCCTGCCCCATTGCTCAGCACTCCGAGGACCAGCAGGTGGGGGGGGTGGGGAGGGATGAAGTGGGTGGATGGAACGGCGAAGACATGGACTGGTGTGACGGTCATCCTCAGACACTAAATACTACCAGTAAATTAATAATAATAGCAATTATACAAGTGATACATGAATGTAGTTTGGTTTTGAAATGGTAAACAATACTGAAGTTTATACAGTTCGAACAGAAACACACTACCCTTTCCTCTGCTCCAATAACTGTTCACAGCTCGGTGGGTATCCTTCCAGATTTCCCCTGGCATTACATACACAGGTATGTGTGTAAACAACATTGACCTAGACTGGTTCAGAAGTCCCTGCCCCAAAGATTACAGTAGGAAAAAATAACCAGGGGACATTTCTGGAAAAGACAGAAAAAGTCAGAGAGCAGTGCCGCCGCTTTAAACCGAATCAGGCTCCAAGAGACCTGCCTTACTCAGAGTCCCCGGACACGGACTCTGGGACAGAAGTGTTGGTGCAGGTGGTGTACTGGGAGCAGTACTGGGAAGAACTCCTAGAAGAGAGAGGGGGAAGCAGGAACGGACAGTGGGATGCTCAGCTGTGGTGCAGTTGTAACAAAGGCTTCAGCCAATCCCACAGGGAGCTCTGGAGTTGGGGTGGCCCTTCGGAATGGTCCCGAGATAAGGCAAGGGAGCTGAACTTTCTTATCCCAACTAATAACTGGATGCAGCATGCCCCCAAGGAGGCGGAGTGACATTGGTAAGGCAGCTTTCTTCTGCTGCGGTGGTTACAAAGAGAATGCAGCTGTGAGTCGGCAGCACTCAATACTCTCTCAGCTGCTGGGGTGATGAGCACCTTGGTCCTGAAGAGGAGAAGTGGGCAACCCACCACAGCATATACTATAGGGCCCTCAGATGTTCCAGAACATTCTTTCCAAAAAAAAAAAAAAAGCATCTCTTCTAGAAAGACTGAGGAATAAATAAGAGGAGGTCTTGTTTAGTGAACAGATAAGAGAATGCCCCAACCCAAGTGTTGACACTGCTCCAGGATCTGAAATGCCCAGAATATTACAAGAATATTACATTGTGCTGTACCCTGGATACCAGCGCACACTGAACCCCAATGGGAGTGGCCAGTAAGAAAGGGCTAGGACCATATGCCCCTTCCATTTGGCCCAGAGTGTAGCATTCCACTGGACAAATTTCATTTGTGTGTTTGAAAAGAAAAAAAAATTATCTTTTCTTTACTAGCAATAATGAAAACAGTTCTAGGAGAGGGGGCTACCTCAATGCAAAGCTTTCTTGAAAACCTCATTGCTGCACCAGGAACAGGTCTTGAAGGATACACAGCCACAGGCTTGTCCCACCACCAGCAACCCTCACACACATGGACCCAGAGCTTCTGGTGATCCGGCTCAACTGGCTTTGTTTTCTTTCTTCCCAAGCCCAGCAAGCACTCCAGAACCTCCTGAGGACAGGACAACTCCAGTACAAAGCTGGGATCCCAGGCATCTGAACAATGCACTGAGACTGACTACGTCAACACCGGTATCCTTTGGGCGACATCTTGCCAGAGGTTTCACACTGGCAGAGCTTTCCTGCAAACAACCGTGATGAACAGCAGCTGACTCGTCCTAAGCCAGACCCAGGCCAGCATGCTTTCCTAGGAAGCCTTCCAAGCTTCTTCAAGGGAGATTTCTACCCAGCAGGAAGTATCCAGTATTATCCCTGTTGTTATTAGTTGCTATCAAGTTGGCTCCAACTTATGACGATCTCAGATATAACAGAACCAAATGGTGCCCAGTTCTGCACCATCTTCGTGATCATTGGTATGTTTGCCTCTATTGTTGCAGATATTGTGCTGTGCCTTCCAAGCTAGGGGACACATCTTCCAGCACTATATTGGGCAATATTCTGTTGTGATCCATAAGGTTTTCACTGACTAATTTTTGGAGGTAGATAACCAGAACTGTCTTCCTAATCTGTCTTAGTCTGGAAGTTCTGATGAACTCTGTCCACCATGGGTGACCCTGCTGGTATTTGAAATACTGGTGGCATAGCTTCCAGCATCACAGCCACATACAGGCCACCACAGTACCACAAACTGGGTTGGGGTGGTGGTAATTGTTCCTACTCGTCTCAAAGTAGCCCTAGCCTTATCAGTTGTCATGGGGAAATGGCCAATGAATGTACTGCTGGGTCTCAGGCTACCAAGTCTATGAAGTAAGAAGCTGCCTGCCTGCTCTTAACTTTGAAGAACAAGTCAGAGAACAGACAGTATCCCTGTCAGCACTTGGGAAAAATGAAAGGCAGAACTGGTTCAAACTTATAGCACAACCTTGACAATCTGTTCGAGAGCGTGATAGAAGATGTTGATTGTGATGATTCAGCTGCCACGGAACAAATAACTTTATACTTTAACTCAGCCACAAGACAGCCTATCTCCCCCTATAAACCTATGGCCACTGAGTTGATTCCAACACATAGCGACCCTAGAGGGCAGAGCAGAACTGCCCCACAGGGTATCCAAGGAGCAGTTGGTGGATTCGAACTGCTGACCTTTTGGTTAGCAGCCATAGCTCTTAACCACTGAGCCACCAGGGCTCCTTCTCCCCTTCTAAGTGCATGTAAGTACAAACCATTTTTCAGGATCAAGGAAGAGATAGTCAGGGAAAGGTCATTATTTGGGAATTTATCTTTAAACGTGGTTTCTCCACTTTTTTACAAGGATCTGCAGGGTGTTTGTCCTATTGTCCCCCTTCCAGTGACTTACCAGGCAAGACTACAGAAAACAGAAACCAAAGAAACGCCAGGTGTCTTCTGCGCTGATGTCTCTCCCAGGAAGTTTGCATTCAAATGGGACATAAAGGACGTGCCCCTCGCTACAGTAGCTTGACAGCTACAGAGCATTCACCAGAGCTAGGCACCACCTGAAGCTCTATATGTTATTACGTCATTTAATCCTCACAACAACCCCAATTTGTTATTGTTATGCCCAATTTACAGATGAGAATACTGAGGCCCAGAGAGATCAAGTGGCCTGTTAGTGTAAGAGCTGTGATTCAGACATGGGCACCTGACTCAGGAGTCCGTGCACTTAACCACGATACTGTCTTGCCTTCCGAATGAAATCACCTTCCAGGGATGCTTTTACTTCCAAACCTTTCCTTGGCTTTATTTTCCAAATTCCCTTTGAGGCCAGCAGAGCCAGGGCTAGTCATTTCATGAAGACACCAGACCTACATGACTTAATTGAGTCACAAAATTAATCAGCAATTGGACAAAGAATGGAACCTAATCCAGCGCACAGCACAGACCATTACAGTTCAACCAACAGAGCCTGGAGAAGTCTGTCTCTGGTCAGTGGACACTTGGACCCACATGCTGGACAAGTCTGGAAGGTGACTGCTAAGCTCTGCCCAGTGCTGGCCCTATGGCTCATCACATTCTTCTTTTCATTCATCTTGGGCAAGGCATTGAGCCCGTCTGGACCTCTTTGTACAAGGACTGACAAGAGTCGATACATTTCAAGAGCAAAACAGTAATAAATGTTTGCTTTATACTTAACATTTCCAAAACCCTTCAAATGTATCATCCCATCTTGTCCTCCTAATAGCACTGAGAAGGAAATTTTATGGCATTTGTTTTAGAGATGGAGAAATCAAGGCTCACAAAAGTTGTGATTAATCCAAAGTCTCCCAGCTCGGTCCTGATGCTTGATCCCAAGTTCTCTCCCCTCTGCTCTTTCAATTGTCTTCTGTCCAAGATGCAGCAGATGAAGGTCAAGGCCAAAGAGAAAGCCAGGGGAATCTGGAACTGGACCATCAAACCAGGGGCTTTTCATCCCCATGTCTTAAATTTATTATTGCCAAATGCAAGAGAATGTTGGTTTCCAGTATTTAACCAAACGGGATCGGTGCCATGCACATTTCAGCTTTTAATTAGACTTGGTGAATCACTAAAGGACAAAGACATTCTTCTTCCAAATGCTTGTCTATTCTGCCTGACTCCTAACCCACTTACTAAAACTCTGAGGGACCCCAAGATGCTAGTGGTCAACTTGTGCAATCCAGGTCCTCTAATCAAAAGGCTGAACTACCCTCACATTGTGTCCTTATTTGCTTTTTTTTTTTTTATTCAAAACACTACATGTCACAAAAATGGTTCCTTGATGATTAAGTCATTTAACTCGCCCAGCAGCCCTCTGATATAGGAACTATTGTTGTCCCCATTTCTCAGATAAGAAAACTGAAGAACATAAAAAAGTTCCCTGAAGTTTAGCTTAACTGGCAAAGAATGTCTGCCTTGAGCACAATGCTCTTTTAAGAGCTATCTATACAGGATCAAACTGACAACAGCAACTCAAAAGATTAGATTAGAACCTTAGGGGGCATTAAGTTTATGTTAATGGGGGAGGGACAACTCAGAAAAGGAGCGTGAGAATGGTTGCACAACTTGAAGAATGTAATTCATGTGACTGAGTTGTACCTGCAGAAAATGTCAGATTGGTGTACGTTATGCTGTGTATGTTCTCAACAACAGCAACACAAAATAAAATAAGTTATCATTTTTTTAAGTACACCCGCCCCAAAAAAAGAAAGAAAACTGAGGCACATAGAAGCTAAGTTATCTGCTAATGGGTGTCAGAGCTGTGATGCAGACCTCGGTGTCTGACTCAGGACTCTGTAGCTAACTGTGGACTCTGGAGTGCTTAATCAGAACTTCTGGAGCTGCAGCTCTGCTCTAGGATTTGATTTGAGGGTTTGGGGGACAGGAAAGTTTTGTTTTTTGTTTTTTAAGTTTCACTGTCTGCTTACCAATAGAGTTTATCCCCATATCCTATCATTACACTTCCATGTTTTGTTTGTTTGTTTGTTTGTTTGTTTTGGCTCTTAAGAAATCCTCTCCCCATCAAAATAGGAATCTTCTTGGAAGGGACAATGTCTACAGCCCTTATCAGTTCACTTCTTAGCTCTCAAGTAACACAGAAACAGAAAATAGGGGAGATGAGAGGGAATATAGCCTCTGGAGAGATTTGGCAACGCCTGGAGGTGAAAAAAGGAAGAGAAAGAGCAAGTAGGACAGCGGGATGGTTTCCAAGAGCAAGGGTCACCTACGCTCTCTCCCTCAGCTCCTCCACCTTCCCTCTCTCCACCAGCTCTTTCTAGCATAACACATATCTCTACTAATGAACACACTTCAGACCAAATAGAAAAATAAGGAAGATAAAAGGATGAATGAGGGAGTCCAAAGATGTAGTCCTGGCTTCCCCTTCTCCTCAGGCCAGGAGGGCTGCCATTCTCCTCACCTCCTGACCCCCACAAGGTTGTCCCCTAGTCCTGATGTAAAGACATGGATGGGTGGATCGATGGATGGATCGATGGATGGATGGAAGGATAGAGTGAACATCAATTTTAAAGTCAAAATTAATTTCAAAAGAGCACACAGCTAGTCCCCTGTGTTCCGGTAGGTAACTCACTGCACTTACTTCACTGAAGGAGTCTGCAAAGGTCTCATACCTTGCCCAAGGTCTCATGGAAGTATGGACAGAAATAGAGCCTCAGATCCTTCCTCTCCACCATGACACCACACATACCCCCCACACCAAATCATATTTGTCCTACCTGAAATTCCCCCAGGCCTGCCACATGGATAGGCTGGGGGTAGGTAATGTACACGTCTCTCAATGAACAGCATGCCCAGTGTACCCTTCCTTCCCATATCCCTCCCACACCTCCAGGAAGGAAGCCACAGTGGTCCACATCCATCCAGATTCCCAGCTGCTGAGGCTGTGGGCTTGTGCCTAGAGCTCTGGGGATCCAAATCCACTCCAGGGCATCTGGGAAAGAACTTCCTCCTCCAGGGCTCCAGCTGTGGTCCCAGAAGGTTTTCTCTGCTAAGACTCACACCATCCCTGCCAGTAGCACCCGTGTGGCTGGTGGACAACATCATGGACAAGAAGAAGGGCTCGGGTCTCTACTCCTCTCCAACAAGCTCCTTCACTTCTCTTGGCCTCCCTGTCATTCTCTGTAAAATAAGCGGATTTGCTTACAATCTTACTACACCAAGTGTAGTCCACTGGCCAGCCTCAGAGCATCACCTGGAAGTTTGTTAGGTATGCAGGATCTTGGGGCTCCATGCCAGATCTACAGCATCAGAATCTGCATTTCAACAAGATCTCCGCATGATTCATGTGCTCACTAAAGTTTGAGAAACACCAGCTTAAGCCATCTGTACGTCTTCCCAAGACCTAAATTTTATGATTCTCAAAAGACAGCTCGTGGTTCATTTTCCAAACCTCAGGGTTGAGCTGCCTCTTGGAACTGGGGGAACCCAAGCTTCTAATCAAGAGTGGTCAGAAAGTGGAGTCATGGAAGGCATCTGTGAAACCCAAAGCCCTTGGACAGGCAACTGGGAGCGAGGAGCAGGAGGAGACCAGTTAATTTTTTCCATAGGCATGCTGTGTACGCCATCTGAGGTCTTTAATGTAAACCCTCCTATACTCCGACCCAAACAATGAGCATAATTACGGGCTAGCTTACCCCCTTCAGATGCAGGGCTTGGGGTCGGCCCTCCACAGGGTCCTGCAGGAGGTCTCATTTCTGAGTCAGGGGGGGCCTCTGGTTAACCAGAACAGGCCCAACTCTGAGGGGCAAAGTTGACATACCAGCATAATTACACATAGGTTGACCATATTTACTGCAACTCTGTTGTTCTAGAATTTCAAACAAAGGCTGAACCCAGGAAAACA
>NW_004443941.1:1897509-1903426 GCF_000243295.1 Trichechus manatus latirostris | reverse complement strand
ACTCACCCAGCAGCTCTGAGGGTAAAAAGCTTGGCAATCTGCTTCCATAAAGATTACAGCCAGGAAAACCCTATAAGGTGGTTCTACTCTGTCACATGGGGTCACTATAAGTCAGAATCGACTCCATGACACCTAACATCAATGATATATTTCAAACACAGAAAATTAACCAAGACCATAACCTGACTTTAGAGAAGCCAGAATAACAGGTCAGGCGTGCAACTGTCCTTTCCCTTCTGGAGGTTACTGGCAGGACAGCTTTGAGTGAGTGCCAGAACTCTTTGGCCTCAGGTGTGTCCCATGTAAATACAAAAGAGTGGTGGAAAACCGTGGTATTTCCAATGCACAGTTCACAACTTGCCCTGATCCGGCTATGACAGGCCAGAGACATGTGGAAATCTCCACAGTTAAGAAACAGAATCTCAACCAAGAATTAGACTTCTGTCTATAAGATTTAGGCACGCCCAGCAGATCAGAGCTACAGAGAGCTCAGAGCACCTTGCCTTACCCATCCTCAGCCCAAAGTGGGCATGCGCGTGTACACACACACACACACACACACACACACACGCACACACGATAACAACTCCTCAGCCAAGTAAGACGTATCAAGCACCTACCACATGCCTGGCAAACAGAAACTGTAGATCGGCTTCCTGTCTTCAGAGTTTATGACACCTTTGGAGAGACAAGACCAACCATGAAAAACAAACGGGAACAATATAAGAAGTATTTGGCCAAAACTCAGCGCTTTTTCTCAGGTAACTGATAGACCTTTGTGTAGCAGAGTCAAGAGATGGAAAGCAGAGAGAGAATCACTGGCCGTAAAGGTCCATGGTGATTTCCTGGTAGTTTGGAGTTGAAGTTATTTTTATTTTTTAGTGTTGTTTTAGAAAGCAGAGGGCTTCCTTCCTTGCCAGAGATCCAAGGCAGGGGCTTAGTGTTTCAACAGGTGGTCCTTTGCCCAGTCTCATTGCCCAGGACTCAGAGGGATGACATGTTCCCAGGGCAGGCGGTGCCACACAGGTGAAGAAATAGCAAGTGATTAGGCTAATTAGCCTATTTGCACACAGTCATAAAATTATGAAAGAATCTTTTGCAAAACTATAGATGTTGTTAGTGTTCAAAAGTCAAAAAAGGAACACAGAATCAGGATAGGAATCAAGCCCTATCAGACATTCACAACAGTAAAGCTCTACTGAATGAAAATTTTCAAACTTGGCAGCTTAGAAACTCAACGGACTTAATCCTGCCCAGCCCCTAGGGGCAGCACTTGAGGTCTACAAGCAAATGACAGGGTCTGACCTAAGAGAAGGCTCTCCCCGCTTTAAAACTCCTCTCTGTTCCATTAGGGGAAAACAGTGAGCAGCTTCATAAACATTACCTTATGTCATCTTCACAGCAACTCGATGAGCTAATACTATTATGTCCACATTTTACAGACAAGGAGACTGCGGCTAGGGGAGGTAAAGTCACTTACCCAAGTTCATACAGCAAGCAAGTGGATTCTCTCAGTTCATCCACCTCTCCTTGAAGACCCTACCCACCTGCAACCCACACCTACTGGGCAGTCCAGCCAGAACTGAACAGATGCCCAGCAGGACACTCTTCTCAGACCTGCAATATTCAAGCAGCCCAAGAGGAAGGCAAGTGAGCAGCCGCTCAGCACTATTTGAAAAGTCTATGACCAAGGTCAGAATCAACTCCACAGCAAGGGGGTTTTATGACCAAGAGGTCAGCAGTTCGAATCCACCAGCCGGTCCTTGGAAACCCTATGGGGCAGCTCTACTCTGTCCTGTAGGGTTGATCACGTTCTACTCTGGTCACATGAAACGATAGACATCCTGCTACCACCACCAACCTCCGCCCCACTTCTCTTTAAGTGGGTCTTAGTTCATATTTCAGATACTTACAACCACTGGACTCATGGCTAATACAGGAAGTATGTACATCCTTGCCAGTCGCTTTCTAGTTTGTATCAGACCCCCTACCCTGTGGGCTGGAGTCCCTGGATGGTGTAAATGGTTAACATGCTAGGCTGCTAACTGAAAGGTTGGAGGTTTAAGTCCACCCAGCGGTACCTCGGAAGAAAGGTCTGGCAATCTACTGCTAAAAATTCAGTCATTGAAAACCCTATGGAGCACAATTCGACTCTGAAACACATGGGGTCACCAAGAGTCAGAATCAACTCTTTGGCAACTGTTTTTTCCCCCCATGGGCTAGGACCTAGAAGACACCCTGACAGAGAGGGTCTCTTACCTCAAGTGTGAAGAAACAGACAGGTGGTTATTTCTGGTTCTTCATCCTGCTGGTAGTGACAGTGACATCATCCAAAGTGTTGTGGGGAACCAGTGATGAGGAATTTCCCAATGTGACACACAGCAAAGTTGCTGCTCTGGATCAAGGGGCCTCTACGAACAGAAAAATGAGACCATGAGTCCCTCCAACTGGAAGCTGCCCATACCACTCCCAGTCACTGCCCTCCAGCAGAGCTGGCAGGAGAAGCCACAACGCATAACCCTTCAGCACCTCTAGCAAGCACTAAAAAGACAATCCAATGCAGCTGTCAAAAGCATGTGGTCTTCCAGAAGAACTGGATGTGCCCAGTTACCATTACTAAATAATGTGATCAAAGATTCTATAAAAGAATCCTGATCAAAAGGGGGGAAATGTGAAAGAGAACTTCAGATTTTCATGGAATACAGAGTTTTGGAGCCATTGAGGCTGGGTGATCCCTGAAACTCTTGCCCTGGGGAAATCTCTAAAGCTTAAACCTAAACTATCCTGAAGTCATCTTTAAACTAAACAATAGTTTAGCTTAATTAGAAAAGAATGTCTGCCTTGAGCATTGTATTCTTTTAAAGAATTATCTATATTTAAAAGTATTATCTTTTAAAGATCAAACTGACAGCAGCAACTTGAAAGGTTAGATGAGAAGTTTAGAGGGCAGTGAGTTTGTGTTAATGATGGTGAAACAATTCAGAAAAGGCTATCAAGAAAAGGTGGCACAACTTGAAGAATGCAACCAATGGCACTGAATGGTGCACGTAGAAACTGCTGATGTATGTATGCTGTGTGTAGCATCAAGGAGCCCTGGTGAAACAATGGTTAAAACAATTGACTGCTAACCAAAAGGTCGGTGGTTTGAAACCACTGGCAGTTCCGCGGGAGAAAGAGATGGCAATCTGCTTCTGTAGAGATTTACAGCCTTGGAAACCCTATAGGGTCACTATGAGTCAGAATTGACTTGATGGCAGTGGGTTTAGCATCACCAAAAATTTAAAAAAAAAGAAAACTTTAAAGAAAAAAATCTTGTGGTCTGCATTGCAGAAATTTATCTTCCAATGCCACTCCTTACCGACCTTGGTTAAGTAACAAAACCACTTTGAACCTCTCGTTCCGCATCTGTAAAATGGGACTAATTACAGAATCTAGCTCATAATGCTGTTCTGAGGACTAAATATGACTATATATGTGAAGCATTTCATACCATATCAGGCACAGCTGAAATTATCATCATTATTGTGGCCGTTATTGTTAGGAAATGCTCTGACAACTGTGCTCTGTGAAATAAGTCAGGATCTGCCCTTGTAAAATCAAAAAGTGCACCATCCCTGGGAAATGGCTACTGGCTCCCTCCGAGCTAGAGTGGAAAATTCTGGGCTCAGGTCTATTTCTTGCCTTTATATACTTCCTCATTTATTTCTTGATTTATGAAAAGGCATCCATCACTTTCTAAGGAAAGCCTCCAGACACATGAACAAAAATGATAAAAATGCACAATGAAAACAAAGCCATTCAGCATGGCTAATAAGCTAGGTGTTCAGCCCCAGTGAGGTAGATAAATCCAGAGCTGGGCTGGGCACTGGGATCCAGAGGTCAACAGGCTGGGACTTTGCTAAAGGAATAAAAGAAAGGGGATTCTAACGCATCAACTAACAGCCCGCTTCAAATCTAATGAGCACTGGAGAGCGAATCTTCTAGGCGTGGTCCCCAAAAGGTCTCCAAGAAGCCAGCCCAGAAGCCTGTGGGGCAGCTGCATCTCTCTGCTCACTCACTAGGGGACCACTTCTGCCTACAATTCCCATTTCAGTGAGGGAGGGGTCTTCCTGGGGAGGGGTGCTCAGTTAAGAGAATCGGGGCTCCCTAGGGAGTGTGGAGCCCAGACACATTGCAATCTTGAAATTACTAACAGTCAGAGGACACGCTGAAGAATTGGCTTGGGGACCCAACATTTCTAGCTCCCAAAATGGGTCGTTAATTTTTGTTCTAGGTCAGAAATGTGTGAGAAGAAAAGCAATGAAGGAAGCCCAGTAGTGCTGGAAAGACTGGAAGGGATCCCGGTGGCATGAGATGGAGATAGGGCCCCCACTAGCAGAGCACAGGTGCCTTCACACAGCCCAGGTAGGGGTCCCCAGGTGCCCATCTTAGACTACGGGGTTCCTAGAGTGTCACATTGGACAGGCTGTGCAGGACTCCTTCCTGCCCACAGTCTTCTCCAAGGATGACCTCAGTTGTAGGCTGCCCCGGCCATAACTGACTAAACAAGGGATTCATTCGTAGACTCCTGAGAAGCCAATGAAGTGGCCTTGTATGGAAACTCTGCCCAGTCGGGCTGCCCAATGCTGGATACACCTGGCAGAGCCAATCAGATCTTCTCTTGGGACATCTGACAGGGACACACTGGGAGCCATCATAAGCACGGAATGGTAGATGCAGTAGAACAAAAAGAATAACCGAGTTGCTTTAACCACTCAGCACTGGTGTGGACCATGACCGATACCTACCTGAAGGACATTCAGCTACCATGTGAGGAGCTGGGACTCCATTCACTAACCTTCTAGAAAAGAAAGAGTTGCATCAGCTATCATGCAGGGAACTCTAAGAAGGTTGCTCTTTAAAAGGAAAACCCTTCAGTGTGGTTCAAGATGAGGGTGCCACAGTTTAGGGGGGAAAGGCTTCCAGCCCACCACAGCAGAAGGAAACAAAAGATCTTGCCGAAGCCTCAAAACAAGACCATGCAAAGATTCTGCAAGTCATTTTTCCAGAAAACAAACGGACTTGCCTATTGATCCTAAAAAAACCAAACCTGTTGCCGTCTGGTCACTTCTGACTCAGAGCAACCCTATACGATAGGGTAGAACTGTTCCATAGGGCTTCCAAGGAGTGGCTGGTGGACTTGAACTGCTGACCTTTTGGTTAGCAACCAATCTGTTAACCACTGTGTCACCAGGGCTCCTACTGATCCTGGGACCTTAAAAATTGGACAGCCAGCAAGTCTTGACCCAAAGCATAGACTCTACTGCATAACCAAAGAAAAACTCCCAAAGCTGTTGCATGAACCCAGATTTAGAAAAGGACCAGCTTCTCCTCTGTTGAAAGAGAAGGGAAGAAGGCAAAGGGTTTACTACAGGACGACCAGAGTTTTTCCCTGGAGCAGCCCCTCCACACAGCCAAGCAGAATTTCCTGGTTCCTCCAGAGGGCCAGAGATCTTACCTGTCTGCAAACACTCGGGTTTGGGCTCTAGGGAAAATCACATCTCCTTGAGGTTCCTGTGGGCACAGCCCTAGTTTACTGGGGGTGGCAGGTCAGACTTTGTTTACATTCACGGACAAACTAAAGTCAGCACTCACTCCCAACTCACCCAAAAGGATCCTGGTCCAGTACAGCTAGATGGTGCCTGGCCACCACCACTGACTGCTCTGACCAGGATCACAACAGAGGGTTCTGGACAGAGCTGGAGAAGGATGTAGAACAAAATTCTGGCTCACAAAAAAAAGACCAGATTTACCAGCCTAAAGGAGACTGGAGAAATCCCGAGAGTATGGTCCCCAGACACCCTTTTAGCTCAGTGGTGAAGTCATCTCCGAGGTTCACCATTCAGCCTGGGAGTAGACAGCCCCATAAAACCAAATG
>NW_004443941.1:1885225-1896659 GCF_000243295.1 Trichechus manatus latirostris | reverse complement strand
TGACAGTCTGCTTCCACAGAGATTTACAGCCTTGGAAACCCTATGATGTTGCTATGAATCAGAATCGACTCGATGGCAGTGGGTTTTGGATGTATATATACAATACATACACACATACACATATACGTGTACATGCATATATATATGCAGTTGTGTTTCCTAGTTAGTGAAGATGATACTGAGGTGAAATAAGAAGGAATGTGCTCACCACAAACACCATCCAAATTCCCATGGCTAGGTTGACAGAAAGGATCTGAGGATCATATTACCTCCTACCATGTAACCGCTATCCCGTCTCCTTAGTAAATCGCTCCTCTTCTGAGTAGGTATCTTCTAAGGAAGGGCTGCTGACAGACAGGGACCAATGACCAGTAGACTCTGCTGGTATCACCCAGAAAGACCACCTCCTCTCATCTCAGCTGAGAGGTTGTGAGTTTGGGTCTTCCCCTCTCATGGAAAGTGTCTGAGGGACAGAGAGGGTGAGACAGAGCCCCAACAAGCTGATGGCAGCCCCCAGGTCCAGCCATGCCTGTATCCCATGTTCTTCTGCACTGCTCAGTTACATTAGCTAGTAATTCCCCTTTCTGTTTATTAGTACTGCTGGGTTTCGGTCACCTGCAAATTGTGGCCAAGACGTTCAGCCTCCATCAATCTCCTTTGAAAAACCTACAGCAGCTCTTTTGAACACCAAGCTCCTTTCTCCATTCAGCCACCCACCACCATAAAATGCAAACTCTTGGCCCACTTGAGTACAACAAGTACCTTCTTGCTCAGTCCCTCCTCTGCCTGTTTGCCAGCCCCCTTGGTCTGGCTGTCCGCTTTCAAATCATGTCAATCCCATTACCACCACCACTTCACCCAAGTGCTCTTTCTTCCCCCACCCCTGTCTTTGGTACAAGTACCTCACCAGGGAAAGAAAAGTTATCCCCTTTCCAAAAAAGAATAACTGCCACAAATGCCACGAGCCACATGAAAGGACATGCCACAAGCTCCTTCCATAAATACTCTGCAACTGCAGCTTGAGAACAGTGGTCTTGCCCTGTTGGAACGCTCTAGGTATTTGCTGTTTACAGGAAAGGCAAACAGGTCCCAGAGTCCAGAACATTCAGCAGAATTCCAGGCTTTCCCCATCTCCACACACTCCCACAGACAATCAGAGGCACTGCAGTTGCTCTGAGACTCAGTTTCCTTACAAGTAGACTGGGAATAATTTAGCATTAACGACCACCAGTCAAAAGTGAATCATCCCCGACATGACCAAGACTTGATAAAGATAAACAGCACTTGGGGAAGAATTCTAGACTGGCTGTTTTGGTTGTTTTTTTTTTTTTTAAATTATTGCTTTGTTGTGGTAGAAAAAAGTACATATAACAAAACCTTTGCCAATTTAACATATTTTACATGTACAGTTCAGTGGTATGAGTTACGTTCATCATGTTGTACAACCGTAACCATTATTGGTTTCCATTCTCCGACCGCCGTTAACAGAAACTCAGTACCCCAGCTTAGGTTCTTCCTTCTCCCCCTCTTTCCCACTAAGTAACCACTAAACAACTTTGCTCTCTATACATTTGCTTGTTTCATATAAATGAGATCATACAATATTTGTCCTTTTATGACTGACTTATTTCACTCAGTATAATGCTTTCAAGGTTCACCTATATTGTAACATTTATCAGAGCTTCACTTGTTTTTATGTCTGAGTAATACTTCACTGTATGAATATACCACTTTTTGTTTATCCATTCATCTGTTGATGGACACGGGTTTTTTTCACTTTTGGCTATTGAGAATAATCCTCCAGTGAACTTTGGTGTACAAGTTTCTGTTTGCATTCCTGCTTTCAATTATTTTTGGTATATGTCTAGAATTGGGATTGCTGGGTTGTGTAGTAGTCCTATGTTAAACTTCTAGGCTGGTTTTTGAGTAATAATTTTTTTTGAGCAGTGAGACAATAGCTGACCTGCATGGGGCTCTTACCACGTTTTAGGAGCAGGGCTAAACACTTGACAAGCATTGTCTCATTTAATCCTCACACAGGCCTTTGTGGTAGGAACTAATCATAGTCTGTTTTTCAGAGGGGGCTCCTGAGGCTTGGGAGGAATATGGGACTTGTCCAAGGTCACTCAAACCGGGTTCTCCAGTCAGCTGGGAGTTGGACCTGGTGTCTAAACTCCATAACCATGCATCTCCGACGGATGTAAGAAAACTCACCAGCTGCTCAGAATCTCCCTGTGACTGGCTCCACAATGTGGGCAATAGTGACTGCCTTGCTCCCTCGAAGCATTCTTGGGTAAATCTATGGAAATAACTTGGAGATATACAAAGCCATATAACAAAGATGAGGTGCTTAACATGGATGAAGCTGGAGGACATTATGCTGAATGAAATAAGTCAATCACAAAAGGACAAACGTTGTATGAGACCTCTACTGTAAAAACTCATGAAAAAGTTTACACACAAAAAGAAACAATCTTTGTTGGTTAAGAGGGATGGGAGGGGTTGGGGGGGAATAAACAGACAATAGATAAGTGGTAACTTTGGTGAAGGGTAAGACAGTACACAATACTGGGGAAGCCAGCACAATTTGTACAAGGAAAGGTCATGGAACCTCCGTAGACACATCCAAACTCCCTGAGGGACTGAACTGCTGGGCAGAGGGCTGTGGGGACCATGGTCTCGGGGAACATCCAGCTCAACTGGCATAACACAGTTCATAAAGACAATGTTCTCCATTCTACCCTGGTGAGTAACGTCTGGGGTCTTAAAAGCCTGTGAGCGGCCATCTATGATACTCCACTGGTCTCATCCCTTCGGGAGCAAGGGAGAATGAAGAGAACAGGATACAAGGAAAAGATTAGTCCAAAGGACTAATGGACTACAGCTACCATGGCCTCCACCAGACTGAGTCCAGTACAGCTAGATGGTGCCCAGCTACCACCACTGACTGCTCTGACAGGGATCACAACAGAGGGTCCTGGACAGAGCTGGAAAAAGATGTAGAACAAAATTCTAACTCACAAAAAAAGACCAGATTTACTGGCCTGACAGAGACTGGAGAAACCCCAAGAGTATGGCCCCTGGACACCCTTTTAGCTCAGTGGTGAACTCACTCCTGAGGTTCACCGTTCAGCTGGGGATTGGACAGCCCCATAAAACAAAACTGGACTACCGAGGCACAGCAGTCCATGGGCAAGGACTAGAAGGTAAGAGGGGACACAAAAGCTAGTGATAGGGAACCCAAGGTTGAGAAGGGACAGTGTTGACAGGTTGTGGGGTTGTTAACCATTGTCATAGGGCAATTTGTGTACTGTTTAACAAGAAACTATTTGTTCTGTAAACCTTCACCTAAAGTACAAAAAAAAAAGAAAAAGAATTATCTGTGCGAGATCAAGTTGACAACAGCAACTCGAAAGGTTTGATGGGAAGCCTAGGGGACAGTGAGTTGAAGATAATGGTGATGGAATAATATGGAAAAGGATAGTGAGACTAGCAGCACAAATGGAAGAATGTAATTGATGTCACTGAACTGTACATGTAGAAATTTTTGAAATGGTGTATCTTTGGCTATGTATATGTTCACCAAAAAAAAGGTCCTCCAAGGTCAAGACGGGAGAGTGTTGACATGTCATGGGGTTGTCAACCAATGTCATAAACAATATGTGTACTAATTGCTAAATGAGAAACTATTTGTTCTGTAAACCTTCATCTAAAGTACAATAAAAAAATTTAAAAAAGAGATAAGGTGCTATTAATATCTGTGCCATCCAGTCAAAGCTGATCTCATGAATCGTGGCTAATAACATGAGTGGGAGATTTCATGAGTAGTGTCACTGGGTGGAGGGAAGTCCACTCCAGAGTGCCTCCCGGTGAAGTCTTTCCTCCCAGCTGGACTGCAGGCTTCTTATGGGAGCACAGCCCAGGGCTTTGGAACCTCTGAGGACAGACAGTCCTGAATTTAGTCCTCTTCCAACGATTACTATCTGCGTGACCTCTAAGCCTTGGTTTCCCATCTGTGACCTGGGAACAATAACAGTACCTACTTTAGGTTTTCTGGGGTGGGGGGGGGATTGTCTTCTAACTTTTGAATTAGTCAAGGTTGTCCAGAGAAATAAAACCCATAAGACAGATATAGATGTAGAGATAGATAGATAGATAGAGACAGACAGGTAGATAGATAGATAGACAGACAGATAGATAGATAGATCCACATAAATCTGTTGCCGTGGAGTCAATTCCAACTCATAGCAACCCTATAGGACAGAATAGAACTGCCCCATACGGTTTCCAAGGAGCAGCTGGTGGATTTGAACTACCAACTTTTTGCTTAGCAGCCGTTGCTCTTAACCACTGGGCAACCAGGGCTCCAGATCCATATATAGAGAGAGAGATACAGATAGAGAGAGATTTATTTTAAAGATCTGGCTCATTTGATAGTTGGGGATGGTAAGTCTGAAATCTGTAGGGCAGGCCAGAAGTTTGGAAACTCAGTCAGGATTTTATGCTGCGGACTTGACACAGAATTTATTCTTCTCTAGGAAACCTCATTTTTTTGCTCTTCGGGCCTTCAACCAATTGGATGAAGCCCATCCACATTACGAAGGATAGTCTTAAAGTCAGCTGATCATTGATGTCAACCACATCTACAAAATGCACAGCAACACCTGCGTGAGTGAAGGACTGAATAGCTGGGTACAATGGCCTGGACTATAGGGTCCATAGGGTTACTGTGAGTTGGAACTGACTCAACAGCACCTGACGACAGCAACCACAATCGCCTGTCATATAGGGTCTGTAGGATCCGCTGTGAGTTGAAATCGACTCCATGGCAACGGGTTAGGGTTTTCTTGTTTGTTTGTTTATAGCCTGGCCAAGGTGACACGTAAGACTAACCATCACACTTTTTTAAGATGATGAAATAGTTTAGAGTTTGGAAATGTAAATAATAATATATAACCAACCAGCCGCTTAAAAAATAAAATGCTATAATTGAAACCCCTATTACTTTCCTAGGAGCTCTGGTGGCGCAGTGGTTAGGCGGTTCAAGTTCACCAGCTAGTCAGTGGGAGAAAGATGTGGCAATCTGCTTCCATAAAGACTAAAGCCTTGAAACCCTACGGGGTGGTTCTACTCTGTCCTATAGGGTCTCTCTGAGTTGGAATCAACTCCACGGCAATGAGGATTCCCTTCCCCCAATCTCATTCCCCTTCTTCCCTCAACAGAGGTAACCATTCTTCTAGATTTGAAGTATATCAAGAGTTGGCAAACTTCTTCTGTAAAGGGACAGATAGTATATATGTTTGCCTTTGAGGGCCATACTGCATGCCATTGTAGTAGAAAGTCAGCCATAAGCAATGTGTAAAGGAAGGAGAGCAGTTATATTCCAATAAAACTTTATTCATGGATGTTGCCATCGAATTTTGCATAATGTTCAGGTGTCATGAAATATGTATCTTCTTTTCTTTTCAAACTATTTAAAAATGTAAAAACCATTCTTAGCTCACAGGCTGTACAAAAACAGGCAGCAGACCTGTTTTTCACTACGTGGTTTCACTGTATGAATTTACCACAATTTATTCATTCTCTTCTTCTTGGACATCAGGCTGTTCTTCTTTTTTTTTTTTTTTTTTTTCCTCTTAATGAATACAATGCTGCAAAAAGCATCCTTTCATCTTCCTGTACATGTGCACCAGAATTTCTCTAGGATTACTCTTCCAAGAAGCATTGCCTGGTCGGGGGGGTGCTTGTTGATCACATAAAGCTATAGACACAGAGTCCATCATACCTGGCATCTCGGTAATGTCAAATCGCTGGTGGTTCTTAGTCCTCTGGATCTCCCTCAAAAGACTGAGCATGTGTAAAGGTTTAATAGCAAAACACTTTTTAAATTTAATTTGAAATGCGTATCATGGGAAGAAATGTGTGGGACAAACCATGGGGGATATAGACCATCAAGGAGAGAAAATACCAGTTGGGTCAGAGTCATCAGGAATGGCTTTAAAAGCACCGTAGGGCTTAAAGAAGGACTTGGACTTGGAGGGGCAGATGGGAAAACGGATGCTTCTGCTGAAGGTGATGACATAAGTAGGCTCATAGTCAGGAATGAGCATAGCATATGTGGGAGAAATCCAGGAGACCAACCTGGAGAAGCTGTCTTGGAGAGGGAATAGAGAAAACATTTGCAAAGTCCTTTTGGTAGGCTTTGAATGCTAGGCAGAGGGTATGGAGCTTGACTTGCTGGGCAGTTCAAGTCAATGTCCAACCAGGAAAGTCCAGGCCCTTTAAGAAGCACAAGGGCTACCTACAGGGGATGCTAACTCAGTCTATCCTTTCAGGTGGAATGTTGACAGCAGGTGCAGTGGATGGAGACAGAGGTGAGATCTGAGTATGTCAGAAGGCAGGATCCAACACTGGCAGACCAGTTCCAAAGTGAGTTATTGGAAATGGCCTGTACGTGCAGCATCTCTCAGTATGGTCAATGCTGCCATCACTCATGGGCTAGATGGGACCTTTTAGAGGGTCTGCTGGGAGTTGGGCTGAGGGCTAGCCTTTAAGTAGCACATTCCACTATCTGGTCCGGGGAGAGGGTGGGACACTGTAGCCTGAAATCAGATACAACATGGGAATCAGTGTGTTGGTGGAGTGTCTCTTTCCAGCGCTGAGCCCAATCTAATCTAGCTTTGCCTTTAAACTGATCTCGCATGTGCGGTTTAGGCAGAGATGGGAAGTCTATTGTTTATCCAGCTAGGACTCTGGAGGCTTACATTTCTAACTTTAACCTGTACATAAAGCAAACAATTATGGCTATTAAGGAAGAAGCTATGTGTCTTAGTTATCTAGTGCTGCTATAACAAGAATATCACAAGCCAAATGGCTTTAACAAAAAGAAATTTATTTCTTCACAGTAAAGCAGGCTAAAAGTCCAAATTCAGGGCGTCAGCTCCAGGGAGTCTTTTCTCTGTGTCAGCCTTCTCATCAATCTTCCCCTGACCCAATTAAAAATGGGCAAAGGATATGAACAGGCACTTGACCAAAGAAGATATTCAGGCAGCTAACAGACACATGAAGAAATGCTCACGATCATTAGCATTAGAGAAATGCAAATCAAAACTACAATGAGATACCATCTCACCCAACAAAGCTAACATTAATCCAAAAAACACAAAATAATAAATGCTAGAGAGGTTGTGGAGAGACTGGAACACTTATACACTGTTGGTGGGAATGTAAAATGGTACAACCACTTCGGAAATCGATCTGGCGCTTCCTTAAAAAGCTAGAAATAGACGTACCATAAGATCCAGCAATCCTGCTTTTTGGAATATATCCTAGAGAAATAAGAGTCGTCACACGAATAGATATATGTGCACCCATGTTCATTGCAGCTCTGTTCACAATAGCAAAAAGATGGAAGCAATCTAGGTGCCGATCAATAGATGAATGGATAAACAAATTATGGTATAGTCACACAATGGAATACTACGCAACGATAAAGAACAATGATGAAGCCGTGAAACATAACATGGAGGAATCTGAAGGGCATTATGCTGAGTGAATTTAGTCAGTCATAGAAAGACAAATATTGTATAAGACCACTATTATAAGAACTCAAGAAAAGTTTTAAACACAAAAGAAAACCTTCTTTGATGGTTACGAGAGTGGGGGTGAGGGTTATTCACTAACTAGATAGTAGACAAGAATTATCTTAGGTGACGGGAAGGACAGCACACACTACAGGGGAAGTCAGCATAACTGGACTAAACCAAAGCTAAAAAGTTTCCTGAATACACTTCGAGGGACAGAGTAGCAGGATGGAGATCAGGGGACCATGGTTTCAGAGGACATCTAGGTCAATTGGCATAACAAAGTTTTTTAAGAAAATGTTCTGCATCCTACTTTGGTGAGTGGTGTCTGGGGTCTTAAAAGCTTGCAAGCGGCCATCTAAGATGCATCAGTTTGTCCCAACCACCTGGAGTAAAGTAGAATGAAGAACACCAAAGACACAAGGTAAGTATTAGCCCAAGAGACAGAAAGGGCCACATAAACCAGAGACTCCATCAGCCTGAGACCAGAAGAACTAGATGGTGCCCAGCTACCACCAATGACCACCCTGACAGGAAACACAACAGAGAGTCCCTGATGGAGCAGGAGAAAGGCAGGGTGCAGAACTCAAACTCTAGTAAAAAGACCAGACTTAATGGTCTGACTGAGACTAGAGGAACCCCGGAAAGCAGGGCCCCTGGACTCTTTGTCAGCCCAGAGCTAAAACAATTTCCGAGGCCAACTCTTCAGACAAAGATTGGATTGGACTGTGGGACATAAAATGATACTTGTGAAGAATGTGCTTCTTAGCTGAAGTAGATACATGAGACTAAACGGGCAGCTTCTGTTGGGAGGTGAGATGAGAAGGCAGAGAGGGTTAGGAGCTGGTTGAATGGACATGGGAAATCAGGAGTGGAAAGGAAGAGTGTGCTGTCACAGTATAGAGAGAGCAGTTAGGGTCACATAACAATGTATGTATAAATGTTTGTATAAGAGACTAACTTGAAATGTAAACTTTCACTTAAACTACAACAATAATAACAACAACGACAAAAAGATATGGGGAAAAAAAATCTTCCCCCGAACTAGGAGCTTCTCCGTGCCGAGTCCCTGGGGTCCAATGGACACGCACTGCTCCTGGCACTGCTTTCTTGGTGGTATGAGGTGTCCTGTCTCTGCTTCCCTTTCCTTTTTATCTCTTAAGAGATAAAAGGTGGTGCAGGCCACACACCCCAGGGAAACTCCCTTTCCATTGGATCAGGATGTGACCTGGGTAAGGGTGTTAACAACCCCACCCTAATCTTCTTTAACATAAGGTAACAATCACAAAATGGAGGACAACCACACAATACTGGGAATCATGGCCCAGCCAAACTGATACCCACATTTTTGGGGGATATAATTCAATCCATGACACTATGTTTAAGATATAAAACCATAAAAAAGAAGAAAACTCAAGAGCACCTCTTCGTTCATTCATTCAACAAATACGTATTGAGCGTCTTTGTGCACAGTGCTGTACCAGGCACAGTAGAGCACAGAAACATGTACCATCTACCCAAGGAGTCAAGACATCTTTTCTTTTAATGGTAATATAAAGCAGCACATGGTAAGTGCCAGATTTAATCTTTCGGACACTTCAAAAAAAAAACACCAAACTTGTTGCCCTCAAGTCTATTCCGACTCATAGCGACCCTATAGGACAGAGTGGAACTGCCCCATAGGGTTTCCAAGGAGCGGCTGGTGGATTCGAACTGCTGACCTTTTGATTAGCAACTGAGCTCTGAACCACTATGTCTGGAATTTGCTACCATGTCGCTTTGCACTTGGGCAGGACACCTCCTCTCTCTGGGTTAATTGTAAATGGCTCAGAAATACATCCTCAAAGTTATTACCAGGTCTTTTCCCAGGTGAGCACCAAAGTCCTGGATGACGGTGGTCTCCAAAATGGTGCTCCCACACCCCAAGGGGTGCAGAGGTGAACCACTGGGCTGTTGGAAAAAAATATTACAACTTCTACTTACAGTTTTTCTAATATATAATTGTATTAGGTTTCTATTGCTGCCATAACAAATTACCACAAATTTAGCAGCTTAAAGCAACACAAATTTATTATCTCACAGTTTCTGTAGGTCAGATGCCCAGTTAGACTCAGCTGGGTCCTCTGTTTAGTGTCTCACAAGGCCAAAATCAGGGCTTTAGCAAGGTCACATTCCTTCCTGGAGGCTCTGGGGAAGAATCCTTTTTCAAGCTCATTCAGGCTGTTGGCTGAATTCTGTTCCTTGTGGTTATAAGACCAAGGTCCACATTTCTTGCTGGCTGTCAGCTGGAACTGATTTTTGCTCCTGGGAAAAAAGAATAGATGCCATTGAGTAGACCTCAATTCATGGCAACCTCACGTGTGTCAGAGTAGAGCCATGCTCCGTAGGGTTTTCAATGGCTGACTTTTTGGGAGGAGATCACCAGATCACTAGTTTCAAGATGTGCCTCTGGGTGGACTTGAACCTCCAACCTTTCAATCAGCATCCAAGTCCGTTAACCATTTGCACCACCCAGGGACTCCTTTGCTCCCACTGAACCAAACCCACTGCGTTCGAGTTGCTTCAGACTCGTAGCAACACCCCAGGGTTTCCAAGGCTGTAAATCTCTACAGAAGCAGACTGATACATCTTTCTCCTGTGGGGTCGCTGGTAGTTTCCAACAAGTGACCTTTCGGTTAACAGTCGATCCCTTTAACCACAGCGCCACCAGGGCTCCTTCCTTTGCTCCTAGAGCTTCCTCTATCCTTCCTCGTGTTTTCCGTGTGGCTTCCTCCAGCGAAGTTTCATCAGATCTCTCTGACTTCTCCCTCTGCATCTCTCACACTCCAGCCAGAGAAAGTTCCCTGCTTTTAATGCTCATTTGATTAGATCAGATCTACCTGGATAATCCAGGATAACCTCCCCATTTTAAGTCTGCAACCTTAATTACATTTAGAAAGTGCCTTTTGCCGTGTAAGGTAACATGTTCACAAATTCCAGGGACTAAAATGTGGACAGAGTCCTGATGGCACAATGGTTCAGAGCTCAGCCGCTAATGAAAAGGTCAGCAGTTCGAATCCACCAGCCTCTCCTTGGAAGCCCTAGGGGGTAGTTCTACTCTGTCCTACAGGGTCGCTATGAGTCAGAGTCAACTCGACGGCAGCGGATTTGAAAGTGTGGATATCTTTGGGGGACATTCTGTCCACCACAATAACAAAGAAAATGAGATTTACTAGCATTCAATCTACAGACCGCTCCTGCAGGACGGGGCCATGTGTCACTTGCCGTACTTGAGGTGTTTCGAGGAAAAGTTGAGAATCCCATGACAAGAAAGTGTTGACAGTGACACCCCCAAGTGTTTGTTTGCTTTTAGCACATCGTGCAGATTAAATTTTGTACCTTCACAGTGGCTGAGATTGAGAAATGAGAATCCCAACGTCCGTCTTCTGTTTGGACTTATGTACCTTACCTTCTTCAGTTCTAACAGCCATTATAATCAGGTACTAAAACAACCAGGTTTGAATCTACCCAGAAGCACCTTGGAAGAAAGGCTTGGTAATCGACTTTCAAAAAATCAGCCATTGAAAACCCTATGGAGCATAGTTCTACTCTGACACACATGGGGTCACCATGACTAGATCTGACTCAACGGCAACTGGCTTTTTTGTTAACGTGTTAATATAAATAATAATTCGCATATATGTCCACAAACTAGAAATACATATATATAAGGAAGGTATTCTCAAAAATGTTTCTCCTGTTAAAGTTGCTCATGCCTGCAAGGTTTGGAGGATAAAGCTTTAGGCCACAAGACAGAGACTGCAATAGGGTAAACACAAACCTTCTGGAATTATTATTATTTTTTTTTTTTT
>NW_004443941.1:1855926-1877152 GCF_000243295.1 Trichechus manatus latirostris | reverse complement strand
TCATTTGATGTTCTAGGGTTTCAGGATTGTTGATTCTCTGTTTGGCTTAGTTTTTTGGATCTTTGTTGTGGAGGGACGGCGTGGTGCTTCTGCCTAGACCGCCATCTTGCCCCGCCTCTCTGGAATTATTTTTAAAGCTCCTGCAAACTTCCTAAATATGTTGCTTTTCCAGATATTTGGTTCCTTGGTTGTGATTGATTTCTCAGGCAATTTGGCAAATTTAGCTTCCAAGTAGGCCCTCCTCTGGACTCTCTCGTGCTGACCCACAAGGGCTCAGAGCAGAAACGGAGCTTTCTCGAAGGTACCTCTTTCCAGTTCACAAACTGAAAGGCGAGTCTAGGTGTCCCGGTGCCTGGTGTTGGTGGTCCAGCCGACTGAGAATAGCGTGCTGGGGGGCTTCACATGTGAGACTTTACACATTTGCAGTCCCATCAATCCAGCACCTATGGGACAGGAAGCCAGATAGCCAAATAAAAAGGAATCACTTTTTACTTTCCTGAAGTTAATTAACGCTGAACGGAGCCAGCCAACAACAAAACCCGTCAGGCTTTCTCTGTGAGAGGACTCCGCATTTCACCCCTAAAGCTGACCCCAGGACCCCCACAGATGCTGGTGGGGCCTAGCGGGGAGGTACAGAGGAACGAGCGCTTTCCCCTTCACACGCCTTCTGGTGTTTCCCTTCTGGGTCGTATTTTTATTCATTATTCCAGTTTATAAAACACGCTTACCCATGAGCCCTTGGGGCACATGTGGAAAAGCTTAAAAGACGCAAGTACAAAAACAGACGGACTCAGAGTCAAGAACCAAAAACACAGCCTTCTCCTTCACCGCGTTCGGGCCCACTCCTACCCCAGGCAAGTTCTGCGCTTTACCCTTCCGTCTTTCCTGAAAGGCCCTTACACTAGGGCTTTTTGGAAGGCCAAGGAAGTGGGCGTCAGAACTGTTCCCTAACAGCTCCACCCAGGTCTTTCTCTGGAGACTGGTGGTGTGATTCTGAGGGGGTTTGGCACACGAGCTCCTTGAACAAGGAGTTCAGGCCTCAGCAATGGGCAGTGGGGCCTCTTCATCTGGTTCCAGGCCCTGGACAACCTCCAGGACACCCAGGACACCTCCGAGAGATCCAGGACCCAGACCCTGTGCATACTTATTGGGAGCTCGGATTTCCCACAGCAGGAAGGGAAATGAAGACAGTATTGTTCGAGGGCTGCCTAAAAAAGTGCTTTCAAAGGTCCCCCTATCCCTGCCTTTTAAAGAGTGTATTGTTGAAATTATTTCAATCTACTCTATTAACCAGCCGACTGACAACTTAAAGGGTGGGGGAGAAAAGATATAAAGGAGGCCAGACACCATTCCAGGAGCCCCGGTGGTGCACTGGTTAAAGCACTTGGCTGCTAACTGGAAGGTCGGAAGTTCGAACCCACCAGCTGCTCTTTGGGAGAAAGATGTGGCTGTCTGCTTCCATCAAGACTACAGCCTTGGGAATCCTATGGAGCAGTTCTACTCTGTCCTAAAGGGTTGCTATGAGTCAGAATCAATTCAACGGCAGTGGGCTGATTTTGGGGTTTGACACCATTTCAACACAGAGAGGCGGTGCTGTAGGCACTCACTCATTCTTTTTCTCATTAAACGTGTTTATTGAACACCAACTACATGGTCCAAAGCAAGAGACTCATCTGCAAATAGAAGAGACTTGTTCCTGCCGCTGTGGATCTTGCAGTTTAGTGGGGAAGCCAGACATGAAACAACCACACTCAGCAGCAAAGCGATTTCTGTTGGGCCTTATGCAACGGAAAGAAATCACGGGGTTCTAGAAAGGCGTATTTCACAGACACTGACTTGGTCTGGGAAGACCTCTCAGAGGACAGACATGTGGGCTGGAACCTGAAGACGTGGGGGTTGGCCAGCTGAGGAGGCGGGGGAGAGCCTCTGAGGCAGGAATCGGGGAGGAGGCCGAGGGGTCCACAGCCTTCAGAGGGGCCATCATCTAGGGCCAGACTCGGGGGTTGTTCTAAGAGCCGTGGGCGGAGTGACATGATCTGGCGCACGTTTTTAGAAAGATCACCCACACCCCGGGACTCTTCTAGTCCCTGGGGCTCAGAGAAACATGGCTGGAAAACCACCTACCTGGAGAACTGTGATCACTGTCTTCATTTCCACAGTGCAGTGCATGACTTTTGTGACCATGGAGATGAATTCAATGGTCTGCCGAGTATCTTGAGAGGAGCGGACACGACCGAGTGCGGGAGAAGCAGGCTTGATTCCGAGGCTGCAGGAAGGTACGCTGTTGTTGTTAGCTACTCCTTGCGCGATGGAATGAAACGCTGCGTGGTCCTGCACCGTCGCTGCCGTCAGACTGCTGTCATCCGCAGGGTTCTCAGACCTTTCTTCCTACTCTGTCTTAGTCTGGAAGTTCCACTGAAACCTATTCAGCATCATGGCAGCACCCAAGCCTCCACTGACAGATGGGTGATGGCTGCGCACGAGGTGCATTGGCTGGAATCGAGCCCGGGTGTCCCATACGGAAGGGGAGAACTACCCCTGAGCCACACTGCTCTCCCTCCGGGATGCACAGTGGGCAGATAAACACACTAAGGAAGACAAAAATCCCCAAACTGGGCATCTGGGCAGACTTGAGAGGAGTGGACTACAGGGTGAGCCACTGCTCTTTCCCAGGGCCAGCTGCCATCAAGAGGCCACTGCCCACTGGGGATTTCCCTCCACTGGCCAAATCCAGACCCATGAACCACAAAGGATTAAAAGAAAATAAGGCCTTTCCATTGCCTCTTGATCAAATGACCAAGCATGGTGACTATCAGGAAGTTTGTTTTATTTTTTGCCTGAAGCCTGCGAACGTGTTCTCCCTGCGGCAAATGAGAACAAGCTAAACCGAGCCACCGTGCAAAGCTGCGGGCACTCATCCCTAAACGTCCCCGAGGCCCAGGGTTCTTGAATGGTCTTCCTGTCCAGACGAACTCCGGAAGGACACTTCTCCAAGGCCTGTTGTGTGCGGTGCTTTTCACAGAAGAAGGAGGAGAAGGGGGCTCCCTGCGAGTCGGCTACCCGCTCCACGTCTCCCCAAAGTTAACGTAACGTGTGTATTCTGCTCAGGCTTTCTCCAAAAATACGGTGTGTGTGGGAAGGAGGCAGTCTTCTGGGATTTATTAACCCTGCCGCCACCCTTCATCCAACGCATGAATAAATGAGGGGGCATACTCAGCTGAAAAGAAAAAAGAAGGGACTAAAAGACACCCCCCGCCCTGGCCAAAACATGAAAAAATAAGCAATTTTCCCCAAAAGTCATTGAATAGGTTAAATCGCCCCAGGGAATGTTTAACTTGCTCCTTGGTCATTTATTTGAGCTTTAGGCCACTCCTGGGCTGTGGTGCTTAATGGAAGGAGTATTTACCTTAGCAACGGCAGCAAACCGGGGATCCAGCAGGCATGCTGGGAGGACACAGAATACCTCCGCCGAGGAGGCCGTCAGCTAAGAAAATGTCAGACTTCGCGTCTGGGGATGCCATCGAGGGATCTTTTAAAAATATTTTTCTGTTAATGATGGCTGAGGGTGGAAAGAGGAAGGAAAAGTCATACTCAAGGTGCCCCTGTTTTTCATCAAGCACCCCTGCTTTCTCCTCGTTCTCCTCTGTTGAAGGGTATGCAGGCAGGTAAGGCTGATGGGAAAAAGGATCATTTGGGAGAGAGAGTTTGGGAAGCAATGCCTTTCTTCCTGCTGTCTTGTTGCCAGCAGACGCCAACGTGCGTGTATAAGGCTCCACATTAAAATCCTAGAGGTCTTTCTCCCGGCAACTCAAAAGGTGTCCACGCGTATGTTTTTGCAACTTCTCTTTCCAATCTTCTGATCCCCATACATACACGCATGACATTTCACTTCCCGTGTCTAATGCCAGGGCTGCAGAACGTACATACACACACACACACACACACACACGTACACACACACATACACACACACTCACACATACACACACACTCACACACACACACACACACACATACACACACACTCACACCTGGCTTTTTTTGTTCTTTCCTTTCCAGTTGTCGTCAGTCTGCTCCAACTCATGGTGACCCCACGTGTGGCAGAGTACAAACTGCGCTCCATAGGGTTTTCAAGCCTGTGATCTTTCAAAGTAGATTGACAGGTCTTTCTTCCGAGGCACCTCTGGCTGGATTTGAACCACCAACCTTTCAGTAAGCAGCCTAGCACATTGATCGTTTGCACCACCAGGGACTGCTGGCAGCCCTCTTGTTTTCACAAGCACTGGAAAGAATCCACTATTCAGATGCAATCGATTGGACCAGATGACAGAGCTAGACTGAAGTGTAAGGCTCAGATGACCAGAAGTGAAGTGATGGGCATTTTACCTTCCAAGGAGCTCCTGTGAGCTCTCAACATGGTGACTTACAGAGAACCCAAAGGTGGAGTTCCTCCAGCTTTTCACAAGAGGCTTCCTGATCAAGGAGGGACAAGGTGAAGAACAAAGGGGATGGAAGGTGGGGAAAGGAAGGTGTGAAGGTGCAGAGGGCAGCTACCATCTGGGAAATCTCATTGTAGGCTATGGGAAGGAGGGTCAAGCAGGCAGGTTCCACACTCACCACCTCGCTTCCCCCACACACTTCACCTGATACATCACCATTGTCATGGATTGAATTGTGTCTCCCAAAAATATCTGGCTAGGCCATGATTCCCAGTATTGTGTGATTGTCCACCATTTTGTCATCTGATGTGATTATCCTATGTGTTGTAAATCCCACCCCTACAATGTTGATGAGATGGGATTAGTAGCAGTTATGTTAATGAGTCAGGACTCAATCTACAAGATTAGGTTGTTTTAAGCCAATCTCTTCTGAGATATAAAAGAGAGAAGTGAGCAGAGAGACATGGGGACCTCATACCACCAAGAAAGTAGCATTGGGAGCAGAGCGTGTCCTTAGGCCCCAGAGTCCCTTCGGTGAGAAGCTCCTAGACCAGGGGAAGATGGATGACAAGGACTTTCCTCCAGAGCCAACAGAGAGAGTAGGTCTTCCACTGGAGCTGGCACTCTGAATTCGGACTTCTCACCTCTTAAACTGCGAGAGAATAAACTTCTGTGTGTTAAAACCATCCACTGGTGATATTTCTGTTCTAGCAGCACTGGAGAACTAAGACACCATCTCAAATGCCTCATAGTCCACCTTCAGTGTTGGGCATCTGTGCTCTGAGGCCTGGATTATCAAATGCAGTCTCTGTATTTGGTGGGAGGGGCCAAGGTCAGTAACAAATAAACCCCAAATGCAACAAGAGGTTATTTCTGGCTCGTGTAACATCTTGGGAGGATGCTCTGGTCTGCAAAGAGCTCCCTTCCATGCCAACTTCCAAAGGCCCAGGCTCCTTCCATTCTCTGAAGCCTCATTCCTGAGGGTTGGTGGAAGGAGAAGGGACATGGAACAGTCCGGGCCTGGAAGCAGCACATACCACTCCACTCTCATTCCTCTGGGGAGAGCCTGCCACATCTCTATTTCCATGCAAGGAAGGGACTGGCTGGGAGTTCGTCTCATTGACAACTCTGTAGTATGGACAGGGAGACAGCAGGCCATTGCTGCCATCCAAAACCCAAACCCACTGCCATCAAGTCGATTCCAACTCACAGCGACCCTGTAGGACAGAGGAGAACTGCCCTATAAGGTTTCCGAGGCTGTAATCTTCACAGAAGCAGACTGCCACATCTTTCTCCTGCGGAGACGCTGGTGGTTGCAAACCACCAACCTTTCCGTCAGCAGCTGAGCACTTACCCAGTGCACCACCAGGGCGCCTATTGCTGCCTTAACCCATTGAACCCATTGCCGTCAAGTCAATTCCAACCCATAGTGACGCTTTAGGACAGAGTAGAACTGCCGACCTTTTAGTAAGCAGCCGAGCTGTATAACTCTTAATTCAGCACAGTCCTATGCTCCCAGGAAAAAATCTTGGTTTACACATGAACAAAGCAAAAACTATGCTCAGTTCAGGAGTCCTTAGATGATACAAATGGTTAAGTGCTGGACTACTAACCAAAAGTTTCGTGGTTTGAATCCACCCAGAGGCACCTCAGTAGACAGGTCTGGCAATCTACTTCCGAAAGGTCACAGCCTTGAAAACCCTACTGAGCAGCTAAGTTCTGCACATATGGGGTTACCATGAGTCAGAAGCAACTCGAAGCCAACTGGTTTTGGTTTTGGGTTATGTTTAGCTCACTTCACTTCTAGTTTATATTTAAGATTGAGGGGCTGATCAAGGAAGAGAGAGGCCAAATATAAGACACGCACCTCCGTTTAATTTAATTTGATTGGCTGGTTAGTGCATGAGCGGTGTCCAGCTTTCCACCCCACTCTGGGTTTAACTACGTGTGAAGCTCTTCATTGGTCCTAAAGTCAGAAAAAGGAGGAGTTCCAAAAGTATCATTACCTGCAGGGTCCTGGTCAGCCTCGTCCTGGATTACTTTATTAGCCCTGTCTCTTGCCTTCTCTTCCTCCCCCACCATCATTCAGTGCAAACACCAGCCACATCCAAACCCTCTGCTCCTCAAGCCCACCATTCTCTTCTTACATTGTCCCTTACACATGTAATGCCCTTTCCTCATCAGCTATGCCTGGCACAAGGAACCTTGGTGATGCAGTGGTTAAAGCGCACGGCTGCTAACCAAAAGGTCAGCAGTTCCAACCCACCAGTCACTCCATGAAAGAAAGATATGGCAGTTTGCTTCCGCAAAGATTTACAGCCTTGGAAACTGTATGGGGCAGTTCTACTCTGTCCTACAGGGTCACTATGAGTCGAAATCAACTGGACAGCAGTGGGTTTGGGTTTTGGGGGCATGTTTATGCCTGGTACACTTTCTCACACCATCCAAGACCAGTCAAACATCCCCTACCCCCCTTTTCTAGTTCCATAATCCTTTGAATGTGCATCCAGTTAAGCACTTCACACATCACCCTGTGTCAGGTATGTCTGTCTCCAATTAGACCAGCAGTTCTCAACTGAGTGGATTTTGTTCCCCAGAGGACACTTGACAATGTCTACAGACTTTTTTTATTGTAACCACAGGATTGGGAGGAGGGGAGTTGCTACTGGCATCTTGTGGGTAGAGGCCAAGGATGTTGCTAAACATCCTACAGGACAACCCCTCACAACAAAGAACCATCCAGCCCAAAATGTCACTCATGCTGAGGACGAGAAACCCTGCAGTAGACAGTGAGTTCCTCGGGGGCAAGGGCATTCCATACCTTAGGAATCACCTTAGCAATTGTCACAATGCACATAGTAGGTTCTTAATAAATGTCAGATGGAAGGATGGACATATAGATGGGTCAACATCGGAGCAGACATGGACTGAAGGTCAGTAAGGCTAAGTGTCTCAGTCGTCTAGTGCTGCTATAACAGAAAGACCACAAGTGGAAGGCTTTAACAAACAGAATTCATTCTCTTACAGTCTAGGAGGCTAGAAGTCCAAATTCAGGATGCCAGCTCCAGGGGAAGGCTTTCTCTCTCTGTTGGCTCTGGGGGAAGGCCCTTGTCATCAATCTTCCCCTGGTCAAGGAGCTTCTCAGTGCAGGAACCCCGAGTCCAAAGGACCTGCTACGCTCCTGGTTCCTCTTTCTTGGTGGTATGAGGTCCCCCTGTCTCTCTGTTCCCTTCTCTCTTTTATATCTCAAAAGAGATTGACTCAAGACCTAATCTTGTAGATTGAGTCCTGCCTCATTAACATAACTACCTCTAATCCTGCCTCATTAACATCATAGAGGTTAGGATTTACAATGCATAGGATAGTTACATCAGATCACAAAATGGAGGACACGATGCTGGGAATCATGGC
Source organism: Trichechus manatus latirostris (assembly GCF_000243295.1). Lineage (NCBI taxonomy): Eukaryota > Metazoa > Chordata > Mammalia > Sirenia > Trichechidae > Trichechus > Trichechus manatus. The sequence goes on along the minus strand of NW_004443941.1, from coordinate 1,869,302 downwards.
CTAGCCAAGTTGACACACATTTTTGGAGGACAGAATTCAACCCACAACACGAAGCTTATCTCCTAAATTGGCCTTGACACATAAAGGTACGGAATCTCCAAGCTTCATGCCTCCATGGCCAGAAGACAATGACCTAAACTACAGGATGTGCCAAAGAGACCCTAGGAGGGCTGAGGACTATCCCTGGAGCTCCCCACTTAGTGGGTGCTTGGCTGAGACGTTCAAAGCCGTTCCAATACATAGCTCAGTCTGTTGGGTTCTTTTCTTCTTTTTTTTTTTTTTTGCAACTCATATTTTACAAATTGATTTGTATAAATTATGTTTATCAATGTAAATAATTTGCATTCTGAACTGGTTTGTTTTGTTTTATGCATCTTCACACCCTTTAGTCCCTGGGAACCCTGAGGGACAAAGTGTTATATAAACTGGTTAAAAGATTTAATTCTCTGCAATATCATAATTTTTAAACAAGGTTTATTTAGCTGTGGTTTGCCTAATGTTACTCAGGCAAGAACTGAGTAGGTGATTATTAGACCCAGCCTGACGTCATTCCCAGGGCATCCCCTTCCCAGCTCCCACAGAACTGCCAGTTACAATTGACTACAGTGCATAGGGTAAGCCCCTCGCTGTCCCTTTCTTGTCTCCATGGATCCCAGCTGTCCCTTTCCATCACCAGATGGGACGGCAACCACAGCTGAACACAGGCTTCAGGATAAAGTCCTTGGACACTGGGTGTGACTGTGGCCCAGAGATTCCACAGACAGCCAGCTCATATATCTGGAAAGCTCTCTCTCTCTCTGCATGCTCTAAACCCCATCGTCCCCGTGGGATTTTTGGGCTTTTGGCAAGCACATCGAACTGAGTTCGGTTCAGGCCCATCCAAAAGCCTCTATTGGACAAAAGCTCCTTACAAGGCACTATGCTAGAAGCCAGCGAGCGATTCAAAGCAAATACTACCACAAGCCGTGTGTCCATCAACAGACGAATGAATAAACAAAACAGCATCTACACAATGGAATATTGTTCAGCCACAAAGAGGAATGAAGTTCTGGTACATTCCATGACATGGGTAAGCCTTGAAGACAGTATGTTGAGTGATATAAGTCAGACACAAATTGTACGATCCCACTTACATGAAATATCTAGATACAGCAGACACACAGAGACGGAAGATCCTGAGTGGTTACCAGGGGCGGGAGGAGGGCAGCGGGGAGTTATCGTCTAAGTTACTGGTTTCTGTTTGGGGAGCCGGACAGTGGGCATGGGGACACAGCACGGTGAATGCAATTAGCGTCGCTGAATTGTCCACTTGAAAATGGTGACAATGCCAAGCGTTTTGTTATATACATTTTGCCACAAAGAAACTTAAAAAAAAAAAACTATGGGAGGAGACACAGCCCCCAAATGATCACAGGGCTGTGTGTATGTGCGGTGACAGCAGCAAATATGAAGGGCTACGGGAACAGAGAGGCCCCGGGATGCAGGGCCTCGCCCAGGCCAGGCCCCATCAGGGGAGAAATGGCCACTAGCTGAAAGAGAAGGGGCAGGGGAGGGCAGATGCTGACCTCCAGCCTCAGCTAGGTTCCCTGTGACTTTGCTGACGGCCCCTGGACTCAGCCTCCCTTCGGACTTCAGCGGGAGCCAAGCTGCCTGAATGCACACCCCCCACGTTCCACTTCCCAGGAACGGGCGGTGGTAGACAGCTAAACCGGGCCTATCAGGAGTTGAGCCCACTGGGGCCTGGGGTCTCGTGCAGACTAAACATTTAAAACCCTGAACTCCCTCAGATGTCAGTCTGGCTGGGCGGTACAGTCGGACACCTCCAGAGGCTGTCCACTCCCCGTCTGAGAATAAACAGGGCCATGAACGGACGGGTTTTCTTTTTTTTTCTATCCTTCTGTGTGTGTGTGTGTGTGTGTACGTGTTCCCTTTAAGAAAAGAAAGAAATGGCATTTCCTTAACTTGGAGGTCAGAGGCTCAGTCCTTCCCACTTCAGCCCACACACATGCCGTCCCCTTGGCCCCGCAGAGCGCCTACAGGAGACAGACTTTCCCATGACTCTGTCCCTTCTCACCCACACCCAACCAGATGCCATCGTTGCCTCTGACCCTTCTCTTCCGTGAAGACTAGCCCCCTCATCCAGCCAGCCGGGGGCCTCCTCCCCCAGGAGTTATTGTCTCTGTATTTCAGATTTGTTCTAAACCGGGTAGCCGCGATAGGCTGCCCTAGACCTTCTCTGACCATGTCTGTGGCCTGGCCTGTGGGGGTGACCCACTCCAGCACCCGACATTACACCTTCCACCCTGAAGAAGTGGCCCCTCCAGCCCCTGTGGCGGACTCCCTGTTGTGGAACAGCAGCTCCCTTAGAGCACGCCCAGCCAGGGGCACCACTGCCCACCTCAGCCCCCACCCAGGCCCCTCTCTCTCCGTCTCTCCTTCTCCCAGACCAACCAAAAAAAACCCAAACCAGTTGCAGCTGAGTCGATTCGGACTCATGGTGACCCCATGTGTGCAGAGTGGAACTGCTCCAAAGGGTTTTCAAGGCTGTGACCTTTCAGAAGCAGGTTGACAGGTCTTTCTCCTGAGGTACCTTTGGGTGGGTTCAAACCGCCAACCTTTCGGTTAGTAGCTAAGTGCTTAGTTTGCGTCAGCCAGGGACTGAATCCTCTCTAGACCATACCTGGTGCTGTGGAGTCGATTTGGACTCATAGCGACCGTATAAGACAGAGTAGAACTGCCCCATAGGGTTTCCAAGGAGCGCCTGGTGGATTCAAACCGCCGACGTTTTTGGTTAGCAGCCAAGCTCTTAACCACTGCGCCACCAGGGCTCCATCTCTAGACCAGGAGATGCTAAACCCCGACCCCTGGAGAAGTCTGTGAGGGAGCTTCCGTGAAGTCCCCTTCCACATGGCACCAGAACATCCTCATTGGAGGATGTTAATGATGATGAAGGGTGAATCCGTTTTCAGTCTTCCTGGAATTCAGAGAGGTCCAGTGTGCACATCTTTAATTTAATTACTATTTATTACTTATCATCACTTCATGGGCCTTGACACTTTTGGTCTTTAAAGAATTAGACATGAAGTACGAAGATATGCAACCCAGCATATAGCAGATTAATCACTGGCCTTCTTTCTTTAATTTTTAAAAAATGTTTTTGTCTTTCGTGCTTCTCCCAAAATGTGTTTCCCCTGAACAACCTTATAGAAAAAAATCCCTTCCCCAGGGAGCAAAAGGAGGGCAGGGCCATTGAGAATGAACTCAGAGCTGACCTGTAGCCTTCAGCCCTTTCATCAGGAGATTTACCATACAGTAAGCCAAAGGGCCAAGTCCAGGGCAGCCGCAGCCGCCGGTGGCCCCCAGTCCTTATCGCAGAGCAGATGCCTCTTCTCCCAGGCTGGCTTTGGGCCAAGAGCTGGCTCAGCCAGCCAGACGCAGTTTCCCGTGTCCAGGCTGGTTCCAGAATCCAAGACTTTCTCATTGTCCTCAAAGAAGGGCCACCACCCAGGCCCCAGACAGCAAAGGCCGGCGAGGGCGGGCAACACATCCGATCCTGGAAGGGAGGCTTGTCCTGCTGGGGGAGGCGAGGCCACGGGGTGGACGGACAGACGTTTACTGAGGTGATGTGTTTGGAGCTATGGGATAGGGGGTCCTCTAGGTCCATACTGATCATATCTTACTCTTTAATCGGAAAGAATTTGGGTGCACAAAGGATGCAATTAAGCGGTGTGACTCCCTTGGGACCAGGCTGGTTACATGGAAAAGTGCGCAGAAGTTGGCAGCGGCGCTAAATTGTTCTTCAGGCAGGTGGTGAGGCTGCAGCCCCTCAGGGGGATTTTAGGGCTCAGAGAAAGCTGTCACACTTTCCCAATCCTCTCTCCCTAAAAACGGCCTTCTCATCGTTCAGCTTGATGTCCAAAATCTGTAAGTGAGCAAACCTTTTACCGTACAGTTGGAGATGAGGCTAGAAAGTACGCTAAAGAGGTGAGGTGTCCGCTTTAGCGTACCTGGCGGCCTAAGTGAGGCCTAGACCCTACCTTAGAGCGGGTTTCAGAGCATGCCAGAGGGCAGAGAGGCAGCAGGCTCTGGTGGGAGGACCTGGTATTTGGAATCAGATAGGCCTGAGCTGAGCCCCAGTGGTACAGTGGTTACGAGTTTGGCTGCTAACCAAAAAGTCGGCAGTTCGAATCCACCAGCCACTCCTTGGAAACCCTATGGGGCGGTTCTCCTCTGTGCTATAGGGTCGCTATGAGTCGGAATCGACTGGACGGCAACAGATTTTCGGTTTTGGGTTGAAATCGTGGCTTCACCTGATACTAGTTGTGTGATCTTGGCCGAGTTACTACCTCTCTCAAGGTCAGTTTCTCCATAGGTGAAATATCCAAGTCACTGAGTTATATAAAAGAAAGGAGATGGCATGAGTAAATTGCCTGGTTCATAGACGGCCAATGTCCTCTGTCTCATGCAGGGAGGAGACTCCAGAAAAGGTGGGAAAAAAAGAAAGACTTGTCACTTGCTTTGCCATTGAGCCCAGAACCATTGTTAGCACCAGTTCCAGCTACAGTCAAGTTGACCCCGACTCATGGCGACCCCACGTGTGTCAGAGAGAACTATGCTCCATAGAGTTTTCGGTGGTTGATTTTTCAGACATTGATTGCCAGGCCTATCTTCTGAGGCACCTCTAGGTGGACTCAAACCTCCAACCTTTCAGTTGGTAGCCAAGCAGTCTAACCATTTTCACCACCCAGGGACTCCAGTCCTAGCCTTACGAAGCTGTAAATAGGAATTCATAAGTAAAATACGCTGAATAACTGGGGAAGCCACACGTTCATAAGAATCTGGCATGACAGCCTACTTCAATCTATAATCCACACCAGTGGTCAGCAAATTTTTCCTGCAAAGGGCTAGAGAGCAAACATTTTCAGTTTTGAGAACTGGTCTCTGTCACGATCACTCAGCCCTGCCATTGAAAGCAGTTAGAAACTTAGATAAACAAAGGTACTTAAAAGATCCAGCATGGCTGTGTGCCGATAAAACTTTATTTACAAAGGCAGGTGTTGATCTGGTTTTGGCCCCTTGGTCGTAGTTCGTTGACCTCTGTTCTATACCAACAAGTCCACCATTTCTTGACTTCCTGCAAGCATCACAGGTCCACCTCTGATTGATCGCGCGTATTCCGTGCTCGAGCCGGAGGTGTACCAAGGCCTGATTAGTGACAGAGTCAGAAACAAAATCCAGCTCTCACTTTCCACCATGTCATAGCATCTGTCCCTCTGCCCAGTTTGTCCTGCGCTTTCCTTGATTTTAGGGGCCTTTGGAAGCGGCAGGGAATTGGCAGTGAGGAGACAACCTACACTGAAAAAGACCCAATGGTTTTAAACTAGGGGCGACGAGAACAAGAAGCTCAGGTAGGTGGCAGTGAACGGCTTGCTGTGTGTGGTTCCATACATCTCAGACATACTGCAAAGATTATGTCTCATTTCAAAGAGCACCGGGCTTGGGAGGGACGGGAATCAGCCCCAGGTGGGGGCTTCTCTGCACAGTGCCACTGTCCAGTCTCCTGGCATCTTATCCCGTTACCCAAGCAGGTTGCTGAGAAGTAAAACTGCCCTTGATCCATCTAAGAACATCTCCCGAAACAGAAGCTTGTGGAAGCAGGGCGCTGAGCCTTCGTGCCCGTCCTGGGGGTATACGAGGTTTCTGCATGGATTCTCCCCACCACCGTGCACTGAGGGGAGGGGGTGGTCAGAATTCCTCAGGTCACCGGAATCCGGAAAGTGTGTTTGCTGTGGGGTGTCGTGGGGTGTCGCTCACTGAGAAATTCGATCCTCGTTCTCTAGCATGGTCCCTGTCCCTCCCCAAATGCACATCTTAAAACACTGTCCTTTCCCCACAGATTTGTGTGTAAACACCTTGAATTCTTTGAGACAAGGGCTAGATATAAATCTTAAGAAATTAGTAATGACTAGCATTTGTCGTGCTGTGGTGGCTTGCATGTGGCTGTGATGCTGGAAGCTATGCCACTGGTGTTTCAAATACCCATGGTGGACGGGTTTTAGTGGAACTTTCAGACTAAGATAGACTAAGAAGTGAGGCCTGGTGATCTACTTACAAAAATTAGCCAGTGAAAGCCCTGTGGATCACAGCAGAACACTGATACAGCGCTGAAAGGTGAGTCCCCCGGGCTGGAAGGCACTCAAAATGCACAGTGGCCACAACAGTGCACTCAAGCACATCAATAATGATCATGAAGATGGCACAGGACGGGGTAACGCTTCCTTCTGTTGTCCGTGGGGTCTGTCATACTGACTGGTCGGCATCTACCAACAACACTTACCGAGAGCCAGCTCTCTGCCAGGCACTTTGCAGACAGCAATACGTCCAATGCTTTGCTGAGGAAAGAGGTGACGTGAGGACGGAGGGATCCTGGGAAGAAGACAGCTTCAGGTAACACTCGGGATTTGAACCCAGGCCTATGTGCCTCCATTGTCTTCTCGCCTTTGCTGACTTGTCCTGGTTCATGGAGGCACCTCTCTTTCACAAAGTCAGAATGAAGTCTCTATGTTCCAGAAGCAACGGCTGGGAAGTGCTCTTCACGGGGATGTCATTCTCCCTCTCCCTGCCGTTCAACTACTCAGGGTCTGAAAGGTGAAGGAGGAAAGAGACTTCAATGCCCACGGGTCTGGCCCCCTTTATAGGGCGTCCCCTTTCACAGAGGTGGCAGGGGGGCGGTCAGCCCATGCTCCCTGCTCCCGGCTCCTCATCCTCGCCACAGGACAGCACCCCCTGCTCCTTTGAGGTTTCAGAGGATGACTGGACCCTGGGCCTCAGAGCCAACTCTCCCCTCCAGGATTGTGAGCACGGAATACAATAACATACAATACCGCTGCCCCCACCCCACCTCCCAGGGCCCTCAAGGCCTCGGGCAATGCACAGGACCACTGGGAGGGGGGGGGTGCAGACGGGCCTGATCCGGGGAGAAGGGAGAACTTGACCCTCCAGGCCTTCTCATGCCCCCACATGAAAAAAAAAAAAAAACATGCGCTAGGTCAGATTTCATTCATTCTCCCGGTTCCCGAAAGCCAGCCTGAGACTTTGGGCCGGAAGGCAGGCAACACAGAGACAAATCCCTCCTGTACAGAAAGCCAAACAGACTGCGGGGGGTGAGGGGTGACACACTGTTTGACAAAGGTGTCATGTGATATTAAACATGGTCTCGGACCTGCGAACACTGACCCCCGCCCTCCTTCCGCCCCACCCCCTCCTCCCCGGCCTCCCCCATTTCAAATCTGAAATGTAGATTTGACTGGAACACAAAATCCCTTCCATGGACCAGAACTGAACGTTCGCACACCCGACCGCACCGAAACGCTACAATGCCGGGGTCAGAGTAACACAAAATACTGGGGCCGCTAGACATAACACAGGCCCTTTATTTCTAAACACCATTCGGGCAGTTGGCGGTCCCAACCCCGCCCCGACCCGAGGCTCCTCAGGCGGAAGAGAATTTTCATTTTGTCTCCGCTGCCTTGTTTTGCCTTCGCTTGCGTTATTCATTGAGAGTCCCAGTGTTGTATTTTTGCTTTTCTATAAAATACGTATATATACAGATATCAGGACCTTCTCTAGCGCTTCGGCCAACCTTTTTAAAAACAGCTGCAGTGCGGGAGAAAGCACCTAAAGAAAGCGTGTAGACATCTCTTTGCAACTTTCTCGAGTGTAATTCTAAACCACAAGGAAGAATATCCTTCCGCCCTGCGCGCAGCTAACAAATTCAACAAACCACAACCGGCTCTCTCCCTCGGAGGGAAGGCGACCTCTCGGCTGAACGACTGCAGTCAAAGGAAAAGACCACACACGACAGTTAATCACAAGGACGGTATCCTTCCTCCCACACTCACCTTTGAGTTTTAAGTGTGTGTGTGCTGAGTGTGTGACTGTGTGTGCAGGTGAGTGTGCGTGTGTGAGGGTGTGGATGCATGTGTGTTTGGGAAGTGTGCATTGTGTGCATGTGTGAGTATGTACCTGTGGGCATAGTGTGCATGCGTGGATATGTGCGTGTGACTGTATAGATGTGTGTAGTGTGTATACATGTGTGCATGTGTGTGAGTGTGAGAGTATGTACATGTGGGTATAGTGTGTAAGCATGTGTGTGCATGTATATGTGTGCATAGTGTGTATCATGTACGTGTGGGGGTGTATTACGTGTGTGTATAGTGTGTAAGCATTGTGTGCACGTGTGTGCATGTATATGTGTGCATAGTGTGTATCATGTACGTGTGGGGGTGTATTACGTGTGTGTATAGTGTATAAGCATGCGTGTGTGCACATGTGTGAGTCTCTGGGGAGTGTTTGTGAGTGTGCGTGTGGGGCTGGGTTTTTCCTGGAGAAGCTCCACTTCTGATTGACCAGCCCGATCAGCAGGAATATCTCCACCTGGCACCTGCCACGTGAGCCTTGCTCCTGCAGTCGGCAGGTGCAGAGTGAGGACCCCGGGAGGAGGCGATGACCCGAGGGCAGGAGAAACACGAAGCAGAGGGCACTCAGGGAACCAGCTCTGCTGCTGAAGACACTGAACGTTTACGGACCTGGCTGCAAGGCCCAGGGAAAGCCTTTCGCAGGAGGGAAGCTCCCTGGGATAGAGCAAGGGGCGGTGGGGACTCACACCTTTGCCTGTCTCCTTAGTCAGCATGTCTGCCCGAGTTTACCGGACCTCTGCAGGAAAAGGCGGCCTGAGTCAGGGAGATAGGCCAGGCAGAGGGACTCCTGTATTTCTACATCTGTGGGGCAACAGCGACACACCCAAGCCAGTTAAACTCTCCCAAAAGAAAGCCCAGCCACGCCTCGGGCCATGCCTCAGTCCATCTCTAGCCAAGCATTTCCTCCATCCTTCCCAGCAGCCTAGCCTCCAACTGACAAAAGGCTCCGGAATTCGATTTTCCTTTTTTCTCCATAAATTTATGCTCTTCACTACTCCCTTATATTTCTAATCTCCTAAACTCATTTAATTATGTCCAGAGTAATTAAACTTGCTATCAGGGGCATCTGGAAGGGAAGTTAATACATTTTAATTTTACTTTTACAATGAATATTCGATCCCACATACAAGGTGGGGGAGGTGTGTGTGCACACAGTCTCACATGACACACTCACGGGGATCCTGGGGCTGCAGGAGGTGCACGGGGTAGGAGCTGGGCGGATTCTGCCAGACTTGCTAGCAGACCATGAATGCCATGTGGACAAGGCCTCGGGGTGAAAAGGGATTAGTGGGGAGTATTAAAACTGGGCAGGGTGGGGCTTCAAGAATCTCAAACACCCTTTTGGAAAAAACAAAGTTTGGAGGAATTAAACCAGACAATAAGCTTCCTCAATCAGACCTGGGGATTTGTATTTCTTTTTAAGAGCAAAAAGGGGGTGGGGTAAAAAAATAAATCAGGTGTGCCTTGTATGGAGCCTCTCTCCCGATTGAAATTGTTAATGAGGCTTTTTTCCTGAACTCGTCTGACACAGCGGCTGCAACAATGGGCTCAAGCACAGCAACAATCGTGAGGATGGCGCAGGACGGGCAGTGTTTTGTTCTGCTGTACACAGGCTCGCTGTGAGTCAGAACAGACGCAACGGCACCTAACAGCAACAACAGCCTGGCGGGGGATTTGAACCCACACCCCTTCTGATGAGGGCGCCAGGCAGGTACCTGCCATATGCACACACAGAGTCTCTGTCTACACCGGAGCCAGGCCACGTCCCTACCCCTTATCCGTGAAGAGGACTCAAGTCCGTGTGACCTAGAGGAGCCGTGGGGCTGGAGGTTTGGGTCCCAGCTTGGCCCTGCACAGGTGTGTGGCGTTGGCGAGTCCCTTCACTGCCCGTTCCCTATGACGAGCCAGCCCCAGCTCTGTCATCTGAGAGGTGAGGTGTTGAACAAGAAGCTTGCCAGAGTCCCTCGGAGCCAGGGTGTCCTATGATCCCATACTTTCTTATTTAGGCCTCCCTGGGGAAATGTGCCTCCTGGTGAGAAGAGGTTGTGGGCCAAGACCTGCTGGCAGTGGAGTTCCCCAGCAAGGGCCACGAACCCACATGGGGGCAGTTAGCAGAACTGAAATTTAATCAAATAAATGGCTAAAACGTAATTGTTCAGCGGAAGCCCGCCTGTGCCATCTGACACATGGCACCGTCCCTAATCCTGCAGCTTATTGCCCTGCTGGATGCCATGTGAGGGGCAGGGTGGGACAGAGGCAATTCCTGCTCACCTCCCAGTTGGCTTCAGACCACTCGCACACCGGGGAGGCCACTTGTCACCGGAAGGCCCCGTTACGCGGACAAGCCAGTGGGGTGAAACAGGGAACTATTTGAGGGGGTCAAAATCCCTGGTGGGACAGGCTCACGGTAGGAGAAGCCGCCTCCCTGGAAACAGATGTCTCGGTCCTATAACACAAATTGCAGTATCACATCCCCAAAATACAAGACCTCCCATAAATCATTCAGGGGAGCTTGTTTCGTTTTCCTGTTCTGATGAAAGTGACCCGGGTGTGGGGCTCAAGGCCAAAAGCACTGCCACGCTCCAACAACCCCACACTTCCCCACAGCTTACTGTAAAGGTGGTGACCAAAACCACCGTGGCTGGGGCCACTTTCTCAGCCTGCCCTTGAGAAGTGGGCATTCCCCAGCCTGCTGTCCACAGCCCAAGTCCCGGCCCTTCCCCTCCTTCTGGGCCAACTCCAGCGGGCCCTAGGTGTCCATCCTCCACCTTCCTAAATCACCCCACGTATAGCTGGGGATCCAAGTCTCTTTTAGAACTTCTTTAGCGCCTGGTCTGCGCCTCCTACCTGGGCATTCTCTTTTACTGGACCTTGCATTGTTTCATGCCAACTTGTTTTCTCTCTCCCCATTGTATTTTTTTTATTATTCAAGCTTTCCTGGGGTGTAATTTACATAAATAAAATACACCAGTTTTAAGTGTGCAATTCAGTGAACTTCTAGAAATGTACACAGTCATGTAAACACCACCATAATTACTTGGAGAACATTTACATTATCGCCCGCTCCTTTGCAGTCAATCCCTGCCCGGACCCCCTCCCCCCAGCTCCTGGAAAACACTGCTCTGCTTTCTATCACTACAGTTTTGGTTTTTCTAGAATTTCACTTAAATGGAATCATCCAGTGTGTACTCTTGGTGTCTGGCTCCCTTCACTTAGCATAATGCCTTTGAAATCCATCCGTGTCGTTGCGTGGATCAGTACTTTGGTCCCTTTTATGGCTGAGTAGTAGTCCATTGCATCACAATTTTTTTCTCTATTCATCAGTTGATTGATGTTTCGGTTGTCTCCAATTTTTCGCTTTTATAAATAACGCTGCTATGAACATTTGAGTACAAGTCTTTTGATGATGTACGTTCTCATTTCTCTCTGGAATACACCTAGCAGTGGAGTTGCAAGGTCATGTGGTAAGTATATGTTTAACTTTATAAGAAACTACCAAACTCTTTCTCAAAGTGGCTGTATCTTTTTGTCTTCTCAGTGTATGGGCGTTCCAGTTGCTCCATATCTTCACTAATGCTTGTTACTCTCTCTCTTTTTAATTTTAGCCATTCAAGGGTGCACGTAGTGGTATCTCTTTGTAGTTTTAATTTGCATTTCCCTAATGACTAATGATATTAAGCATCTTTACATGTGTTTATTTGCCATTTGTGTGTATTCTTTGGTGAAATGTCTGTTCAAATCTTTTGTCCATTGTTACTGGGTTGTTAGTTTTCTTATTATTGAGTTGTAAGAGTTCATTGTTTATTCTGGATACAAGTTCTTCATCAGATATATGTTTTGCAAATATTTTCTCCTAGCCCATGTCTTGTCTTTTCATTTTTTTAACAGTGTCTTTAGAAGAGCAAATGTTTAAATTTTGATGAAGTCCAGTTTATCAATTTTTTATTTTGTTGTTTGGTTTTGTATACATGTCTTATTTAAAAGTTATTTGCCTAACCCAAGATCACATGAATTTTTCTCTTGTTTTCTTGGTTAGTTTTACCACTTACATTTAAATCTATTATCCATTTCAAGTTAATTTTTACATATGATATGAGATGTAGATCAAAGTTGTTTTGTTTGTTTGTTTTAATATGGATACCCAGTTATTCCAGACCATTTGATGAAAAGATTATTTTTTCCCCACTGAACAAACTTTGCATCTCTGTTGGAAATTAGTTGATCACACGTGTGGGTCTATTTCTGGCCTCTATTCTGTTCTGTTGATCTAAATGTCTGTCTGTCCACCAATACAACAATGTCTTGATTACTGTAGCTTTACATTGAGTCTTGAAATCAGATAGTTAATAAGTCCTACAACTCTGTCCTTATTTTTCAAAATCATCTCTACCTTTCCCTATAAATTTTAGAATCAGTTTGTCAACTTCTACAAAAAAGCGTGCTGGGATTTTGATTGGATTTGCACTGAATCTGTTGATCAATTTCTCTCCCCATTATGTTTTTAGTTACCGGAGGACAGAGAGCTAATCTTACATTTCTGCTTGGTTCCTGAGTGTATTCGTTACCTACACCTGTTGCAACAAAGCACCACAAATGGGGCAGCTTGAAACAACACAAATGTATTCTCTCACAGCTCTGGAGAGTAGAAGTCCAAAATCAGGTGTTCACCATGTTGATTCCTTCTGACAGCTCTGAAGAAGAATCTGTTCTATCACTCTCTCCTAGCTTCTGCTGACTGCCAGCAATCCTTGGCGTTCTTTGTCTTGCAGATGCATCACTCCAATCTCTGCCTCGTCTTCACATGGCGTTCTCCCTGTGTGTCTGTATGTTTGTGTGTCTGTGTCTCTTCTTATAAGGACACCAGTCATATTGGATTCTGGCCCACTCTATTCCAGTATCACCTCATGCTAACTTAACTTATCAAACCTGTAAAAATGCTATTTCCAAATAGGTCATACTCCCTGATATGTGGGGTTAGGACTTGAACATATTTCCAAGGGCGTCACATAGAAACCCATAACCCTGGGTATTGGTCAAATATGCGCTACTGTGGAAATGTGGCTGTGGCTGGGTGCTGAAGGCAGAGCAGGAAAAGGCAAAGAGGAAGGAACCCAGGTTAGAAATGGTATGGAATCAAAAGCAGACATGAGGACAATGAATGGGAACTCTTGGATGGTGTCATAATACCCCAGGTGTGACACAGGACAGTGATGACTAGGAAGAGGTCAGTTTTTTCTCATAGCCACGGTCACTCTGTTTCACAATCAGGGAATGTTCCAAGATACACAAGACTTGGAAATTCTAGAAAGAGAAGCTGGGGTGCCTGCAGACTGGGATCTGGTGATCCAAGCAATCAGTGAGAAATGGAATAGAAGTTGGTTCATTTCTATCTGACTT
>NW_004443941.1:1740988-1854286 GCF_000243295.1 Trichechus manatus latirostris | reverse complement strand
AAAGCCCTAGAACTGACCTAGGCTTTGCTTCTCTTTCCTGCTTCGAACATTGAATTACTAAATTAAGTTAATACCGTTATTTTTCTAATCGCAAAGGGTGTTAAGATGATCAATGTCACTAATGGGTAGCTGCCTCTCCCCCCAGCCATCCGCTCACTCACATCCTAATTCCACTTGTACAACTCCCCGGGAGAACCCAAGGGTCTCGTCTCCATGTGAGAGTGCTGCATTTCCATGCAAATGGAGTGTCCAGAGTGAATGGGATGGGGGCGGTGCCCCTACTTTCTCCATGGCTGACTTGCTGGAATATTTGCATAATAAAATGTGTTAACAGCTTGGAATTAATCATCACTGTGTACACTGGATGGCCTGAAGAACTATTTTCCAGGCCCTCTTCTGTGAAAACTATGAACGGCATTTGTAGGTAACAGAGCTTCTGTATATTTTTCTAATTATCACCACATTTTTTCTGCTTGTCTCTAAAATATGCCCCTATCCTAGAATACCATAAATTGCTATGAATTTCTTAGGGTGTTTTTATTATGTGAAAATCATCAAACACTCAAGACTTTACACCACGTGTGTGTTTGTGCTTGTGTTGGAGCAGACGGAGTCGAGGTTAGTGTGGACAGAGAGTGGACGGAGCCCAAGCTTTGGGATCATCACCCTGGTTTGAATCTCCCTCCCGGTATGAGTTAGGAAAAATTGTGTGTCCCTGCGAAGCCTCGGTTTCCCCTGCCGTAAAAACGGGATGCAGTAGGCAGCCTTCCAAGATGTCCGCAGTGATCCTCCCTCTGGCACGCACACCCTTGTGTTATCCCTCCTCGTGAGAGTGGGCTGCACCTAGCAACTTGCTCAGGATGAACGACCAGTCACTGTCACATCGATTCTGACTCGTGGCGACCCTATGTGTGTCAGAGCAGAACTGTGCTCCCTAGTGCTTTCAATGGCTGAGTTTTCTAAAGTAGATCGCCAGGACTTTCTTCCGAGGTTCCTCTGAGTATACTCACACCTTTCCATTAGCAGCTGAGCAAGTTAACCTTTCACACCATCCAGGGACTTCTAATGAATAGAACCCAGCAAACATGATAGGAAGTCAATTCCCAGATTAGGTTACAAAAGACTGTGACTTCTGTCTCGCTCTCTCTGTCTCTCTCTCTCTTGCTCCTTCTCGCTTACTCACTTCTGATGATGCCAGCTACAGTGTTGTAAGCTGCCCCATGGAAAGGCCCAGGTAGCAAGGAACTGAGGGTAGCCTCCAGCCAACAGACAATGAGGAACAAAGGACCTCAGTCCAATACGCCACAAGGCAGTGAGTCCCGCCAGCGACCACAGAGAGAACTTGGAAGTGGATCCTGCCCAGCTGACCTTGGGGTGAAGCAGCTCTGGTCTGCATCTTGATTGCAGCCTGTGGGAGAGCCTGAGCTTAGCTGAGCTGATCATGGATTTCTGACCCAAAAAAAGTGTAAGATAATAAATGTATGTTGATTTAAGCTGTAAGTTTTGGGGTAATTTATGTAGCAAAAGGTAGCTGATACAGGGGATAAAACCATTTTGCCTACTTCACGGGGTTGTTTTTTCTCACGAGATAATGGGTTTTTATCTTTTAGAAGCCAGGATGGCAAGACTACATCTCACTTACTTTGGACATGTTATCAGGAGGGACCAGTCCCTGGAGAAGGACATCATGCTTGGTTAAGTAGAGGGTCTGCAAAAAAGAGGAAGGCCCTCAATGAGATGGATTGACACAGTGGCTACAACAATGGGCTCAGGCATAACAATGATTGTGAGGGTGGCGCAGGACCGGGCAGTGTTTCGTTCTGTTGTACACGGGGTCGCTATGAGTGGGAACCGACTCAATGGCACCTATCAACAACAACAGCCAATGGACGTTTAAACAGTGATGCACCATACAAACGTGTACTCCATCAATTGCTTTCTACCTAGTAAATAGGTCACTTTCCTAATTGCTTAGTTTGCTTTATCTGAACACCCAGAGGAGTTTCTTCTCTTCTCCAAATGCCCCAACCATATATTTCCAGGAGAGTTTATCCCTGTGGCGATTTTTGCTTCAGGGCTTGGTTCTGCTGTGTCTGGATGATGGGTGGGACTCCCACAGAAGACATTGGGTAGACAGCAGTGAGCTGACGGTAAAGGAAAGCTGTCCCCACGAAACTATTCTTACTGACAAATCTCTACCACTGATAATAGCGATAATCATAACAATAGCAGCTACTACCTTTTACTGAGCAATCACCATACGCCAGGAGCTTTGCAAAACATTCTTTCAGATTGTCACCATAATCTTGAAAAATGTTCAGAAGGTTTAAATCACTTGTTCAATGGTAAACCGTTACAGTGTCTGAGCTTAGGTTAGAATCAAATTCTTCCTGCTCTCAGGTCTGTATTTCTGCTCTACATTATATTGTCTCAAATTTCACAGTTAGAGGTTGTTTAGTTTGGCTTAACATCTTCCGCCTATTAAAAGGCAAACTACCTCTTGGAGAGGTAGCACCTTAAGCTTTCAGAACCAGGCAGTTGCCTTATCACTTCTACAGGAACAGGTGTGGGGAACTGACCCTAATGATGGTTCCCAGGGCTCAGGTGCAGATTTGGGAAGGAAGGCCCAAGACAGAAGGACCTGCACCTCCAAGCCTGGCTCATGCACCACCTTAGGAAAAGTCTTCGCAGCAGATCTCATAGGTAAGTGGGAAAAACATAAAAATGTTTCTCTGATTGTAAAGTTGTTAGTTGCTGTCCAGTCAGTTCCAACCCTTGGAGACCTTATAGACAACTGAACAAAATGTTCTCCTGTCCTGCGCCATCTTCACCATCGTGTCAAGTCAGTTCCAACCCTTGGAGACTTTATAGACAACTGAACAAAATGTTCTCCTGTCCTGGGCTGTCTTCACCATCACTGGCGTGCTCAAGTCCACTGTCGCACCCACTGTGTATTCTGAGTGTCTCCCCACCTACAGGATTCATCCAGCACTATATCAGACAATATTCTGTTGTGATCCATAGGGTTTTCGTTGGCTAATTTTCAAAAGTAGATCATCAGGCCTTTCTTCCTAGTCAGTCTGGAAATTCCACTGAAACTTGTCCACCATGGGTGACCCTGCTGGTATTTGAGATACCAGTGGCATAGGTTCCACCATCACAGCAACAGGCAAGCCATCACAATAGGACAAACTGACAGATCAGTGGTGGATTATAAGCTTAGTACAGGCAAATTGTGAAAAAATTAGAAAATGCATAGAAGATTAGAAAATAAAAGAAAAATCATCGGTGAACGCACCATCGAAAAATTTCTGTTTTCATTTTGGTGCGTTTATCCCTTGTCTTGTATGTACACGTGCCTAAATAAGCAGTCATTTTTTAATAAAGCTAGAATCTATTTGTCTTGTGTCATTTTTTTCACATAACACTTTTTCATAAGCATTTTCCCATGTCACTGAAAATGTGTTTTTGAAAACACTATTTTTAAAGGCTGCATGATATTCCATTATCTAGCAGATTTACCCGACCTTTATTTTTTCAGCATTTAGGGCTCTTTCCAGGTATTTTGCTATCATAAATTATGCAGTGATAAGCATTCTTGTGCATACATGTGTGATCACGTCTCTGATGATTTCCTTAGGATAGAGCCTAGAAGTGGGATTGTTGGGTCAACTACATAAACGTTTTTAAGGTGTCTGATGCATGTTGCCAAATTGCTTTCCTGAAAGGTTGTACCAGTTCACACTCCCAAGGAGATAAACACTTAACTTTGAAAGCAAAGGGAGTTTAAAAGTGTGAGATAAGCTGGCACCTTGTTTAAGGGAACAACTCCTTAAGTTCCCCCCAAAGGCCCTCTGAGAACCCCTGTGAACTGCTGGCTGAGGAAACACTGCTGGGCCTTCCTGACTGCCTGGTGAAATTCCCAGCGTCCCACATGTCATTTTACTCACGGTTGTAGGAGGGGATTGGGTGGGGTAAGAGAGGAGATGGAAGCATTTGCATGATAATAAACCTGAAACTTAATAATCATGCTTTTACAAAACGTGGATATGGTCCTTTCTTGAGGCAGCTTTTCCAGAATTGGATGACCTTCTCCAAGGGGATAAGGATATTTTTCTCTGCCAGATCTTAAGCTAGGGCATTGAAATTATTTCTATACACATACACAAAGAGAAGGAGGGAGCCGGGGTGCAAATATTTAGTCACCCAGAGAGAGGAGAAAAGATAACTACTGTGGCATTAATTATCTAGATGGTTAAGGCCAAAAGGAAGATTCAGAAAGATTTTTTTTTTTAATTGTTAAAATTCTCCACCCTAATTTGTTATGCGTTGACAGAGCCAAAGAACCATTGGCCTATTTTAACCTTTGAACATTTCCATTCTGCTTCTATAAATTGGGAGAGAGACAGAGGGAAAAAAAGAATACTCAGAAAGGCAGTAGGGAGAAGGATGGCTACAGGAGAGAGTCAGAAACAGAGGAAGTAAAGAAGACCATTTCCATTCTCTGTAGTTGCTTGGGTTTTCAGACCATAAGGCTAGGTCTTAAGAAATTAGAGTCAGCTTCATATAAAGCCAGGTAGGGCAGGGCCTGAGAGGTATGATTTTAAGAAGCCAAGAACATTTTTGTATCCTGCCATTATCTGAAATGCGCTACATCGGTCAGGGTAGGCCAACTGCTGCAATAAACAACCCTAACCTCGGTGGCCTAACTAAACAAAGGGTTATTTCGCGTTCACTTCACAGTCCTATGCAGGGCGACCAGGGGATGGGAGGGGAAGGGGGTCTACTCCTCACAGTCATTCAGGGACCCAGGGAAATGTACATTCAACCAAGATCATACCATCCTCATTCATCCTATTAACAAAATGTGAGCTTTTACAACAAAAATGTATCTGTATATAAATTGTGTGATTCAGCTAGATTCTAGGAATCATGATGTGGCTGCTCAGAGTTCCATGCTCTTTGAGCATGTGGATACACCCTCATAAGCAAGGCTAGGCATAGAAGTAAAATTAGATGGAAGGGAGGACACTTGGGGGAACCATTTGCATTGCTCCCCAATTCAAGAGAGGTTTAAGAGAAAGGGGAAAATGAGTCCAAGTCCCAGAGAGAAGTTGCCAAATTCCCATGAAGAGTAGCTATGACAACAGGAAAGAGGCTGTGCCAAAATACGCTCTTTTAGAGTCTTACAACCACTAGAATCCTCCCCCTCAGTAAAAAACCTGTTGGCCTTGAGTAGATTCTGTCTCATGGAGACCCCACCTGTTTCAGAGTAGAATAGTGCTCCACTGGATTTTCAATGGCTGTGATTGTTTGGAAGTAGATTACCATGCCTTCTTCTGAGGCAACTTCTGGGTGGGCTCCAACCTCCAACCTCTCAGTCTGCAGGTGAATGTGTTAACACTTGACCACCCTGGGGCTCCTCCTCCCGCCAGTAAACCACCTCAATTAGGACACCTTGGGGGTCCCAAGCTTGAAATATGCATACTTGTTTCTTCAGGCACTGGCTGTCCTGCAGTCACCCATTTTCTACTTAGTAGTCCAAGCCATGGAAACCCTGGTGGCATAGTGGTTAAGAGCTACAGCTGCTAACCAAAAGATTAGCAGTTCAAATCCACCAGGTGCTCTTGAAAACTCTATGAGGCAGTTCTAGTCTGTCCTATAGGATCGCTATGAATTGGAATTGACTCGATGGCAACTGGTAGTCCAAGCCATGGTGTTTTCAATCGCCTCACATGCACGCGAAAGCTGGACAATGAATAAGGAAGATGGAAGAATTGACGCCTTTGAATTATTGTGTAGGTGAAGAATGTTGAATATACCATGGACTGCCAGAATAATAAACAAATCTGTCTTGGAAGAAGTACAGCCAGAATTCTGCTTAGAAGCAAGGATGGCAAGACTATGTCTCACATACTTTGGACGTGTTATCAGGAGGGATCAGTCCCTGAAGAAGGACATCATGCTTGGTAAAGTAGAGGGTCAGCCAAAAGTAGGAAGACCCTCTACGAGGTGGACTGACCCAGTGGCTGCAACAATGAGCTCAAGCGTAATAACGATTGTGAGGATGGCACATGATTGGGCAGTGTTTTGTTCTGTTGTACACAGGGTCACCAAGAGTCAGAATGGACTCGATGGCACTTAACAACAACAACAGCCCAATCAGAGCATCAGTTTCCAAAGAGAGGGCGCTGTTGCCAGGCGCAGGATAAGGGGTATGAAGATGCATGAAGGCTGGAGCAAAGGCCCAGCCATGGTCCCATCTGACTCCTCTGGAGCTGCACTCCTACTTCGGGACAGGTGTATGCTACAGGAGGAGGCTGTGATGTGAAGGTGGTTTCTGGGACACTGGTGCAAGACCAGTTAGACCAGGACCAAACTAGCCTCTGGGACGGGAAATGTCTTGGTTACATGGGTCTGGGAGTTGGGAGGAGGAAGAATTTCATCATTTCAACATCAATATTCATTCAACAGAGATCTAAAGAGACTTCCGGGGAAAGATAGTAATTGCCAAGAGAAACTGGAACTTTCTGGAATTTTTTTACATTTCTTAGTAATACCTTCACTTGCCCCAGTATACGTTGTCCTTCTTAGGGTAACCAAGTCATCTTGGTTTGCCCACTACTTGGCTGGTTTTAAAACTTAAAATCCCACATCTCGGGAAGCCCCTTAGTCTCAGGCAAACCGGGATGGCTGGTCACCGTAGTCTTTTTACACAATTGTACTAACAGCATGAACTGGGAGCTGTTTTACTGGAAATGACAAGAGCTAAACCACTGACCTGCTCACCTGGAGGAGTCAAGATGAGGGAAGGTTAGGGAGATGTGACCCTGGCACCAAAACCAAAACCAAACCAGTTGCCATTGAGAAGACTCCAATTCATGGTAACCATGGGTGTCAGAGTAGAACTGTGCCCCGCAGGGTTTTCAGTGGTTGATTTTTGGGAAGTAGATCCCCTCTGGGTGGACGCGAACCACCAACATTTCTGTTAGCAGCTGAGTTCTTAATGGTTGACACCATCCAGTGGCTCTGTGACCCTGACACAAATTAACATTATTCCATGAAGAGACCGAATTTATGACTTTGGCCTCAAGTCACAGACTTGGAAGTGAGCTTGAAGATTTTCTGGTGCAAACATCTAGATGGCAAATGAGGGAATAAAAATGGAGAAGCCTTAAGGAACTCACATAAGGCCACACTGCAGAACCGTCCAGAGCCAAGGCTTCATTTCTAATCTAGTGCTTTTTCCACCACACCACACGAACCTGTCCCTAGAATGCCCAAGGGACCAAATTAATGGGTCCCAAGAGATGAACCTGGTCATCCATCCCAAATCTTATGAGAAATGTTCCCAATAGTCACCACCGGCAGCAATGTAGGTGATGGCGGCGGCAGCCTCCCCTTGGGGAGATCCAGCGTGGTGGCTCAGAGGCCACACCACATTGCACCCAACCCACAACTTCCACCTGCTCCTGACCACCTTCAGAGCCCCTAACCATCCTGTAATGTGTTCTCCCACCCACCTCAAGTTTACATAGGGGTAGAAGAAAACAAGGGCAAACGAAGACGGAAGGGGTGCAGATGGGATGCAGTAACTTAGAGTGGCCACAGCAGCCTCCACTGAGAATCTCATCAAAACAAAGTTCATTAGCACCTTTTGAGAAGCTATATGCTCTGTTCAAGTTGATTCCTCAGAAACATCATTTCTGTTCTCTGAAAACCAAGCAACTACTTCTTCAACCAGTAGAGCACCTACTTACAAGCGTATCATGTTTAAAGGGAGCAAAAGATGTTTTGATCACACAGAAAATATGCCCCATGGGAACACAAGGCTTTTTAAATTATTATTCTTATTACTTCTCTCATTTTTATTTCAGATTTATTTAGCCTCAGTTTTATAGATGTACCTGTAGGAAGGTAATTTGGGTTGGGTATTATTTTAGGAAGCAGGTGTAAATTACCATCAATGAGTAATATTTTATATTCTCACCTTTCCCAGCTCTTTCTGGACTTGGAGAAAATCATTGTTAAGGCAGGTGAATGGGGGAGTAAGACAATGCAGGTTACTTCCACCTTCTCAGATATTTTGGGGATTGAAAGGCCACTCCAAGTAGATGTATTTGAACCCAAAAGGATATGACATTGCAAAGTTAGATCATCTACACTGGTTCACCTCTGTACCTCATTGTCCCCCCAGGTAAACAATGTCCCGTGTCTCCTTTCTGTTCTCTGTCCTTGAAAATCTTTTCTATGCCCTGAGACCGAGTTTCGGATTCCCTCTCCCCCACAAAGACGTCTTGCCCAGCCACCCCAGCCCACATCATTCTCCTTTCTCTGGGTTTATATAGCTCTTAAAGTAGCATTTGATTACACTTCATATTGTGCTTTGATTGTTTTGTGATTGTTAAATATGTTTCTCTCAGTACATATGGAATATCCCACATGGAGGCAGCATATTTGGTGGGAAATGCTCAGTTAATATTTGCTGAATGAATTAAGACCATGGGTTTTAGAATCAGAAATACCTGAGTTAGAATCCTTGCATTGTCTCTTGCTAGATAGATGAACTTTATCAAATCTCTTAACCAATTTAACCTTCAGTTTCTTCATCTGGAAAATGGCAGTAATGCTACCTGGCTCAGAGGACTGAATGAAATACACATAGCAGGTGTTCAAGACAGGAACACGCCCTTTACCTTCATAAGCTCCCAATGAGTAGACATTGGTTTATTGATTGACTAAACCAGTGTGTTTTTCAGAATCTTATTTTTTAAAACATGCTGTGACACGTCTACCGTACTGAGATTAGAACAAAGTTTGATCTACCAATTGTGAGACAAATATCCGGGAACTACAAGCAAGCCCTGCCTCAAGAAGACGTGTAGAGGTCAGGGTTTAGGTAGGTGTTGACGTGCCCTCTTATCGCAAAAGGAAAATTCTCAAAACTCAATACAGGAAATGTTGAGTTGCCTGCTATGGCCCTGGTAGCCTTCACTGTTGTTGCCCTTAAAATACTAAGCGCTGTGTCTTGCACATAGTAAGACATAGCGGGTCCTCCATTTGTGTTTGTAAACTGAATTATAGCCTTAATTTAAAACTATTGGGAATCTAACAGGGTGGAGTGGGCAGGAAACGTTTTCAAGGGGCACTGAGTACTTTGCATTCTAAACTATACTTCAACAAAACAAAACTCCAAACGATCACCCAAAGCTGCAGCCAGACAGCCCTGGGCCAAGAATTGTTGAATGGTGTCCTTTAATCCCTGCCTCATAAATACTCCCAGCCTAATGAACCCATGCCCCCAGACAGCCCCTGAACTGCTCTACTAACCCCAATACATGGGAAATTTATGATTTCTAAACAAGATAAAAGACCTGATGGGATTTATTTCCTTAAAAAAAAAAAAAAAGCATTCCATTCCTGACCAAGTTGAGACCCTGAGCTGTTTTTTTTGCTACTAGTACTTACTTGTCCATTGGTGAAGGATGTGGTCTCACCTCTTTCTTAGGCAAAACCTCCTTAGAAAGCTCCTCTGTTTTGACTAGTCCTCTTCCTTCCCTGACTGGCTTGAGCCGACTTCTCTCTCACCAGAGGCTGCTCATGGCCAGTCACTCCTCACAGATTTGATGATTCCTCCTATGCCCATGCCTGTGACTTCCTACTGGCCACCTCCCAGCACATACGCCTAGGTTCCCCTCCACAAACTTTCCAGGTAGAAGCATAGAGAATCTTAGAATTAGAAGTGACCTTGGAATTTGTCTCCTCATTTCACAGATGAGAAAACTAAGGCGCAGAAGGGAAAACTAACTAGAAGAGCAAGAGCTAGAACTCAGGTGTCCTGATCTGGAATCCAGGACAGGGCCACCAGACAGTGGCCTGATGATGTCTCCAGCATCCCCTCCCCCAGAACACACTCCTGCAGGGTCACATGTGAAGACCTGGGAATTTGCCTGCAGTGCCTCCAGCTTAGCCCCCAGACGTCCACCTGGACAGGGCCTCTGTGGTCATCCCCCTGCCCCACACCGCTACCAACTCCAGTCTTCTTTTGGTTGACTCCCCTGTGTCTCATCCTCTCAAGGTGAGACTCCTTGCTTCTAGAACAGTTCAAGTTGAGATGTACTAAATATGACAACCTCGTCTATCTGAGGAGAGGAGACTAAAGATCCCTCCTAGATAATGTGAGAATATAAAAGCAATGGCCATCTGGAGGAAATGGCTTTGCTAAGCAGACCAGAACAGTAACTTTAAAAGAGAGCATTTGAACTAAGAGGATGGGGAAAAATACACCTCTCGGGAGGACTAGGGTGTAGGAGGTGGCCAGGCTCTGATGCAGCCAGGAGGATACAGGTTGCCAGATGCACCTGCTTCCACATCCTGAATGGAGTCTCTGAGAGCCACACATCAACCTCATGAGCCCAGCACTCACACTCAATCCTTCCAGGAAAGGGTCTGCCCTCAAGTCCCATCACCCCACCATGCAGGGTTAGGACCAGCTCCACTCAGTACTTTAGCATCTTCAAGAGGGCCCGCCCCCCTTTGTGGGTGATGGCTGCACATCATGATTGGTGAAACTGATATCACTAAATTGTATGCCTAAAAACTGTTGAATTGGCAAGTGTTGTGTTATACATATTTTACAATAAATAAAAGCACCCTTTCCCGTGCGACTTACTGCACTATAGCCAACACCCTGCCACCTAGTACCCAGCTTAAGTCTAAACCCAGGAGTGGGCAGGTCCAGAAAAGACACGATTGAAAACCCCAAGGAGAGCCTACAGAATGAGTCACAATGCCTGGGTCCTAATCCCAACCAGTTCTACAGCCTCCGACAAACCGCTGGACTGCTCTGAGCTTCAGTTACTCATCTGAGAAAAGAAGTGACAGTAACAACAAAGCCCGGCGGCATGAGACAAAATGAGAAAATAAAAACTCTTCGACAAAGTGAAACAGCTTTTCAAAGGTCTGATTATGTCATGATGTTATTAGTAATCATACAATCACTTCCTTGCCCTCTTCCCGGACATGTGCCGTTGTGTCTTTGGAATCGTTTCAAGGAACTCCCCAGATTTTCCAAGTAGCTTGTAAGAATTTGCCCAGCCTCCTGTTTAATGTGGTGAAGCCCAGCCTGTACCAGTTGGTTTTTAAAAATAAAATTAAGGGGCAGGTTTGACCAGGTCATCTCTCAGGACTCAGGAAACCAAATCATTTGGCAAAAAATGAAGTCCAGTCATCTGCTTCCATCACCAGCAAATATACGCTGGATGCCACTTGGGGACAAGTCATAGTGTTGAATGCTGGTGGCCCTTTGCCCTGGTCTAGGAAGGTGACTTCAAGTTTCTGAAGTTCCTTTGCTGTTGAGGCCAGTTCTTGACCTTCAAATTCTAAAGGCCGATGGTGACCAGAAAAAACACTTGGTGGTACTCTGTGTTATCTCAGGATTCACACCCTGTGCTCCAGCCGTTGTACCTACAGACTTTAACTTTCAGGGTTTGACAGAGCTCTGCAGGCAAGGGCTGCTATTACACCATCTTGTCGATAAACGGGGAGGAGTGAGGAGAGGCGATTGCAAACAAAGAATGACCAACAAAGGAACAGGCCAGGCACCATTCAAATTCTCAGTGATTCCTCATCCAGCAAGAGTCAGTGTCTGAAAACCCCAGCTTCCACCTCTCCTAATGGGCAATACAGACAGCACAGAACTTTTAGAATTATAGAGTTTGTGAAATTTGTATTTCACAAACTAACAGTAAAGAGCTCAGCACTCCCAGCAATTCCGCTCCTGGGTATATACCCAAAAGAATCGAAAGCAGGGACTCAAACAGATACTTGTATATGAATGATCATAGCAATGTTATTCACAATAACCAAATGTGGAAACAATCCCAGCATCCATCAACAGATGAATGGATAAACAAAATGTGGTACACCCATACAATGGAATATTATTCAATCTTAAAAGAAAATGAAGTTCTGATACCTGCTACAACATGGATGACCCTTGAAAACATTATGCTGAGTGAAGTAAGTCAGACATAGAAGGGCAGATAAGATATGATCCCATTTATATGAAATATCCACAATGGGCAAATGCAGAGACCAAACTTTATTAGTGGTTACCAGGGACAGGTGGAAGGGGGAAGTGGGGGGAGGTAATTGTGCAAGGAGAACAGAGTTTTTGTTAAGGGGGATGACAACATTTGGAAACACACAGAGGCGATTGTTGCACGGCCTGATGAATGCAATTAATATCCCTGAATTGTACACGTGAAAATAGTTGAAATATTTTGTTATCTAAATTTCACCCCAACAAAAAAAATTTTTTTTAAATAAGAAGGAGCTCACCTCCGGGCTGGGGAAGGTTTTACCGTCTTTGGAACGCCCTCCAGCTTTAAGGGGCCTGCTCCCTGAGCGCTCAGAACTTATTCAAACTTAAGAATATACTCGGGGGAACAGCAATCACGGAATCTGATGACTCTTCGCAGCCTCCTCCCCAACAGAAGCCCTCTGCTAGAGTAAATGGCTGTGAGGGCACAGTCCATCTAGAAAGCACTCACATCACTGGCCTTTAAAATGGACGTAAATATCAGGTCAGTTTCACAGCCGTTTATCCCACTCTGGGGATAAAGCACATAATCACACAGGAAACGGACATTTCTCCAGCCTGGGATGTGACGCCTCCCCTGAGCTCCAGGGGCACCGCCATGCAGTGAAAGAGTCGGTCCTTCTCTTGCTGACACTGGGCCAGCTGTCCCTGCAGGAGCCCCAGGCCCAGAGAGTGTCCTCCCTCCGGGCACCAAGGCACCGGGGACACAGAGCCCTGGCCCAGTGCTTCCTGGCCCTCCCAGCGCCATCCTGCCCTTTTTCCTTTTCCAGGTCACGGTCTGGGCCATTGTCTCTCCCACGCCAGCGCCAGCTCTTCATCCTCGTGCTTTCTCTTCCTCCTGTCGCTACTCTTTTGCTTCTGTTTGTTGTTTTTTATTTGGGTTTTCTTTGCTTGCTTTTCAGGAAGGGGGCAGGGAGAGATTCGTCCTGAACCACCGCTTTCACCACATGGTCTCAGGCTTCTGTGAGCTGGCCAAGAAGAAATTCCAAGGAAGCTACTGCCTAGCGCTGATGAGATGCTTCCAGCGTTGGCCCCAGGAGAGAGCACTGATTGGACTTGCTGTCTTGACAGGAAGGAAGCAAAGCAGAGGACTTGAACTTGTCAGAGAAGCTGCGGGCTGCAGACATCACTTTATGCCGTCCTCACACAGTGCTGAAGCATTGACCCTGGGGTCCTGACTTGACTTCTAACTAGCTGTGTGATCTCAGAGGAGCCCCCAAGCCCTCTGGGCCTCAGAGTAATGGCACCCATTCTGCATAGGATACCATACCACAGTATGGCTGTGGGGTTCAAATGAGAGAATGTTCGTGGATGCTTTAGCGGGCTAATAGTTACACCAATGTGGGGGCATTAATATTAACACCTGGAGTAGAGCAGTAATAAGAAAATGGGTGGGAATCTACAAAGAATTAAAGCCCACCACAAACTTCTTCCTGGGGCTGCTTCACCAGCAATTCGGTGCCGTTCTTTGGGGATTTCTCCCAGGTGATCGCTGTTTCTTCTGATTCCACACAGCAGAGTCAAACCCAGATGCAGCCAGGGAGGCACCTAGGCTCTCCCGCCCAAAGAAAGCACCGACCTGGCTTCTCAAGGTCAAACAGGAAACTGAGACTAGATCCTAAATCTGAATTACTGGGAAAACACAAGCATTTTAATGGACAGATTTAAAAACAGGAATTAACAATCCCACTCCCACCCTCAATCCTCTGCCCATCTGCGGGGGTTTAGATCAATCTGATGGTATAATTCAAACTTTTGGGAGCCTCGTGAAAAAAGTCCACTTTACTTTTAAAAAAAAGAAGGGGAAAATAATGCAACAAATAAGTTATTCCAGAGAACTGGATGCGCGTGGTTGTCCAGGCAACAACATACTGAGTAAAATCCACCCTGGGAGAGGAAATAATCCCATCCAAATGTTTGCTGGTCCTTCCAAGGGCCACTTACTGCTGAGTGTCTATACAGAGTTCACTAATCACTCAGGAATTCTGTACTGAGCACTGTGCTTGCTACAGTGGAAACCACAAAGTTTGGAACAGGACAGGTGGAGAGATAATTCATCTAAATGCAATGCTCCAATTAATAAGCCCCTAGGAAGAAAGGTCCCCACGTGTGAAACAAAAACCAAAACCACACTTGTTGCCGTCAAGTCGATTCCGACTCATAGTGACCCTGCAGGACAGAGTAGAAATGCCCCGTAGGGTTTCCAAGGCTGTAAGTCTTTACAGACACAGACTGCCACATCTTTCTCCTGTGGAGTGGCTGATGGGTTTGAACCATTGATCTTTCAGTTAGCAGCTGAGTGCTTAACCACTGTACCACCAGGGCTCCTGCCTCCACATTAAGCCAAAAAACTAAACCCGTTGCCATCGACTCAATTCCAACTCATAGCAACACTATAGGACAGAGTAGAACTGCCGCATAGGGTTTCCAAGGAGCGGCTGGTGGATTCTAACGACTGACCTTTTGGTTAGCAGCTGAGCTCTTAACCACCATGCGTCCAGGGCTCTTGTCTCCATGTTAGCCGTGCTTAATCATCTAAGGTGACCTGGAGGTCCCTGCCATCCTGCCCATTCTCTCCTCCCAGCTTCCTCTAAAGGTACGGGAAGGAGCAGACCACCCTATGTCCATAGCTTCTCTTACGGCATGGGCCAACCCTGCCACAGAGGAGCATCCAACCCCGCGTGTCCCCAAGTGTTGGCTACAACATCACTTCTCAGCCAATGTCAAGGTGACCCTGATGTCCCCTAAGATGTCTAAGACATCCTCTAAGATGCCTGCATTCTGACAATCTCCAGTGCCTGCCTATGCTTCCCCTCTAATCTTCAAGTTTCCGGCTGAAATAAGGCAGGAGTTTACAGACCCTCTCTGCAAACACTACAACTATTTCAACCACTAAATAGTAAATGGCAAGTGAACGGTTCATGCAGTAGGTCAGAGGGAAGGTTTGGCCCTGCTTCTCAGAACTTAACGTGCGTGTGAAAAATGTGGAAATGGCAAGGGTGTTGTTACACCTGTTCTGGTCATTGTTGTCAGTTGTCACTGAGTCACCCCCAACTCGTGTAACAGAACGAAACATTGCCTGGTCCTGTGCCATCTTCACCATCACTGGCATGTCTGAGTCCACTGTTGTGGCTACTGTGTCAGTCCATTTCACTACGGGCTTCCCTGGTTTCACTGACCCTCTGCTTCACCAAACAGGAAGTCTTCTTCTAGTGTTTGGCCTTTCCAGGTGACGTGTCCAAAGCAAGCGAGCCAAAGTCTCGCCATCCTCTTTTCTAAGGAGCGCTCTGGTTGTATGTCTTCTAAGACTGACTTGTTCATTCTTCTGACAGTCCACTCTATATTAAATATTCTTCACCAACACCACGATTCAAATGCAGCATATATATTTACCACAATAAAAAAAACAGTTAATGTGCACAGGGGACCTTGTGAAAACGCACATTCTGGCTCAGCAGCTCTGGGGAAGGGCCCCAGGTTGTGCGTTTCTTACAGGCTCCCACATGAGGTTGGTGCTCTGGTCCACCGATTTCGCTTTGAGTCTCAAGGGGGAGAGACCCTTCCAGACCTCCCAGGTGAGGAAGTTCTTCTGAAGGAGGCAGGATCTGGGAAGGCTTCCCCATTCCCTGAGCTGCCCAGGGCTGGCCACCTGGGGAGGCACAGGGCACAGAATGCAGCCTCATGGCCCCAGCCTGAGAGGAGAGCACCATTCACCTGCTCGGGAGTGGAAGCAGCGGCAGGAAGTCTGATGGACACCCAGCAGGCTGTTTGTGCCACCCGAGGAAAGAGGAACTGGCCTTTTTCTCATGGGGAAGTGCATCTTCTGTCTCCCAACCGCAGGCTCATAACCGTACCAGCTCAAGTGAAGTTCCTGCGATGACCACCAGTCTGGGCCTGCCTCTTCTGGCCCCACCCAGGCCAGCCAAGGAGGGCTGCCATCCCTGGGCCCTGCGGGAGCTCCCCGGCCACCTCTGCCCAGGAGCTCAGCCCTGTTATGTTCCACAAGCCAGAGCTGTGCCTCCAAGCCCAAGGCAGTAAAGAAGCCTGTGTACACTGACACTTAAATTAGATCCTTTCAATTATCTCTCAATCCTGGCTTGCCCTGTGCTTCTTTATCACTGTTTTTTATAGCTAAAGTTACTCGCCCTCGTTTTAAGTACATTGTGCAAGAGGCATAGGCCAACTTCTGATATATTCCCACAAGCAAAATTAAATACCAGTAACATGTGTTTTAGTGAATTGGGTCCCTCAATTTGCATCTTATAATAAGGATGTTATCATACTGGTTTATGGCTCAGCTTCTTAGTTTTTATCTCTCTGGGGCTAGATTCCCCCTCATGAGTTCTATATAAGTCTATGAACTAAAGCAATTTTTAAAACACTCTTCTTCTGTGTTAACATTAACACCCTTATGAGTGAAAGGATCTTACTCCCCAAAGTGTAGGCAATGTTTGCCTTCACATTGCATTCACAAGGATGTGCAGGATATTGGTCCTTAGTGATCCCGGGCTTGCTCTTAAGTCAGTCATCCCGGCTGCCACGGGAAAAAAGCCTTTTTCACCTCTTTGCACCAAGACGTAATCTCTTGTGTGTTCATTCCCTTACATTTAGATTAATTATAAAACATTGTCACCAGAATATTCAAGTAATGTTTAATACACTGAAGGGAATAAGGTATTCCGGAAAATGCATAATTTCCCTATGATGGTTTCGCCAGTCGCATGCAATATGATCTTTTGATTGCCAGCTATAGAAATATTGTGACTGAGCTTTCACTAGCTTTTTATTTTTGCAACCATCTTGTCATAGCACTTTGAAAACTGTAAGCTTGGCCCATCAAAAAAAAAAAAAAAGAAAGAAAACTTACGGGTGCCCATGCTGAAGAGTTCTCTCAGCCTGGTTCCAAAAAGAGGAACTAAAGGAGAAGTGTGTGGTGGACGTGGAGCACCTTCCCTTCACTGATTGTAACACAGCTGGGTGGTGGAGGAGGGACAGACCCCCACCCTCTATATAGGCCCAGGATGCGTGCACACACACACACACACAGACACACACACAAGCATGTCCTTTGAATATGGGAAGGTGTCAACACTCCTAAATGGAAATCTCAAGTCCTCTCACTCGCTGAAGATCTTCCAAGCTCCACTGCAGCCACGCACCCAGGGGGGATCCTCTAAATCAACACAAAGTAGCAGCAAGTGGAACTTTCCTTGCTGGCGGTGGCTGAAGTGGGACCGGCCTTCCTCAGGGGACTGCTCCTGGGGACTGGTTACCTCAGCCATTTCCCTCTAGGTCACTGGGTCTGGTCCTCAGCTGGGTTGGTTAACAACCAAGTGTCGTTGCCAGTGAAGGGCTCCAGGTCCTCTGCAGGTGAAACTTTTCCATTTCTGTCATAATAGTAACAGCGATAGCTGAAGAACTCCAACTGACACTCCATCCCGCCAGCATCCACTGGACAAGTCGCTATCCCTGTCCCTCCATCACCACACCACCAAGAATGCTGGTAGACTCTTAGAGCTTTTAAAAACTGGAAGTGAGTTTTTTAAACAGGTTTTCAATTTATCCATGCAGCCTGAAAGCTATACACCAACACCTGTCAACTCATTCCCATTCTTCCCAAAGCGTCCTGCTCCTCTCTCTCTGACCTCTTCTCAATTCTCGTCAAAAATACACTAGATGTAAAAGACTAAGCCCTCTTCCCCCAAAAGGCTCAGCGTCTGGAGGCTTAATTACCCTCTCCATTTGTGACACAGAGGTCCCTTGGGTCAGAATTAAATGTGATTTCCAGTAGGAGAGGGGATCGGTTTACTCCACTCCTACCCAGCCCACAGCTGTTCCGTAGACACGATGACTCTTCGGCTAGCAGAGGGTAAGGAGCCTTCTGTAGCCCGGTTTTCTAGCCTCTGCCTTTAACTCCTGTAGAAGAAGGATGGAAGCCCAAAGGGAACACAGTTTGTGAAGATAAAACTCTCTATGCCAGGGGGGTGATGAATACAAAAGAGCAGGATCCCTGGGATCATCATTGTTACCACAGATAAGATGTGTTTTCCTGTCTGGATGAGTGTAAATGACAAGTACACACAGGACTTGAATACGCACATGATAAAAGTAGATGTGTGCTTAAGGAATGGCGCGTGAATTTGGAAAAGGGTAATGTGGATGGTTGCACAACATGAAGAATACAGCCAAGGTCACTGACTTGCACATGGAAAAATTGGTAAATGTTTTGTTCTGTATACTTTTACCACAATAAAAAAAAAAGAACTACCCATGCAACCGTTCACATCTACACACTTCCCATACATACACCCTAATGGTGACTCACGAGGAAATATGCAAATAGGCCTTTGGAATTAACACTTGCATTTTCTAACCCAAGTATATATGGTTTCAGTAGTTGTAATTCTGCTGAGAGACATTGGTGGTCCAGTGGTAGAAATCTCATCTTCCATGTGGGAGACCTAGGTTCGAATCCCAGCCAATGCACCTCAAGTACAGTCACCACCTGTCTGTCAGTGGAGATTTGCAGGTTGCTGTGATAATGAACAGGTGTCAGCGGAGCTTCCAGACTAAGATGAATTAGGAGGAAAGTCCTGGCTATCTACTTCTGAAAGTCATGAAAACTCTATGGATGACAATAGGGAGACCCGAAACCAGTCACGGGAATGGCGCAGACCTGGGCAGCATTTCATTCCATTGTACGTGGAGTCAGCATGAGTCGGGCTGACTCTACAGCAGCTAACAACAAGAACTTTGCTGAGGCGTGGACTGTACCCTGTGTGGACACAGACGAGGCAGTCCTTAGCTCCTTAAGGGCTCTTTGTCTTTCTCCCTGGCCTCCGTCCAGGTCTGCAGGAGTTACTTCACTTTTTCAGTTACACTTCACTTACTTCAGTGGGAGAAGTGTGGGCCACACCTCAGGGAAAAGTGTCCATTTGTGTTCAATCCTTCCAGCAGCTCCCAGCCATTCACTTACAACTGATCCTTCACATGTATTTGCATACTTGCTGTTGGGTGAGGTAGCTGTTCCAAGCTCCTGGGGGTGGGGCCAATGCTGGGGCTGGGGCCTGGGCGGGGCGGGTCACAGGAAAGGACAGGGGTCCTGGGAGAAACTCAAGCGTAGAACGGAGAGTTCACAACCCAGTTTCAGAAATAAACTATTCACGGGCTTTAAATGTCCTCATGTATGGCACTGGACGGTCATAGCCAGTCCTGCTTCCTGGAGCAGGAGGGGTAGGCAGGTTGGGGA
This sequence comes from Trichechus manatus latirostris, assembly GCF_000243295.1. Taxonomy (NCBI): domain Eukaryota; kingdom Metazoa; phylum Chordata; class Mammalia; order Sirenia; family Trichechidae; genus Trichechus; species Trichechus manatus. The sequence goes on along the minus strand of NW_004443941.1, from coordinate 1,834,934 downwards.
GGAAGGACCTGAGAGGATACCGGAAGATAAGACTACAGGACAAAAATCCAGAAGGTCTCTATTTTGAAAAGTAAACTTCTAGAGGGCAGAGTCCAGCCTGCTCTGCCTCACTTCGTGAAGAGACTAGGGCTCCGATTCCCTGTGAACATGCTTGCTTACTTTCAGTCCATGCACTCATTATGAAATTCACCTAATGCTGAGGCCAAATGACAGTAAAATGATACTACTACGGGATGCAGCGTGTATCAACAAGTGTATTACAAAGTGTTACGGATTGAATTGTGTCACCCCAAAATGTGTGTCAACTTGGCTAGGCCATTATTCCCACTATTGTGTGATTGTCCTCCATTTTGTTGTGTATGATTTTCCTATGTGTTGTAAATCCTACCTCTATGATGTTAATGAGGCAGGATTACAGGCAGGACTCAATCTACAAGATTAGGTTGTGTTTTAAGTCAATCTCTTTTGAGTTATAAAAGAGAGAAGCGAACCGAGAGACAAGGAGACCTCATATCACCAAGAAAGTAGTGCTGGGAGAAAAGCGTGTCCTTTGGACCCCGGATCCCTGCGCTGAGAAGCTTCTAGACCAGGGGAAGATTGATGACAAGGACCTTCCCCCAGAGCCAACAGAGAGAGAGAAAGCCTTCCCCTGGAGCTGGCACCCTGAATTTGGACTTCTAATCCCCTAGACTATGAGAGAATAAATTTCTCTTTGTTAAAACCATCCACTTATGGTATTTCTGTTATAGCAGCACTAGATAACTAAGACATAAAGAAAAGCAACATAATAGGATTGTTAAAAATATTCAACTTGTAGTTGTTGGTAGGTGCCATCGCGTCAGTTCCAACTCACAGCACCCCCGTGCACAACAGAACAAAACACTGCCCAGTCCTGCGCCATCCTCACAATCCTTGTTATGTTTGAGCCCATTGTTGCAGCCACTGTGTCAATCCATCTCACTGAGGGTCTTCTTCTTTTTGGCTGACCCTCTACTTTACCAAGCATGATGTCCTTCTCCAGGGACTAGTCCCTCCTGATAACATGTCTGAAGTATGTGAGACGAAATCTCGCCATCCTCACTTCCAAGGGGCATTCTAGCTGTACTTCTTCCAAGACAGACTTGTTCGTCCTTCTGGTAGTCCATAGTATATTCAACATTCTTCATCAACACCATAATTCAAAGGCATCGATTCTTCTTAGGTCTTCCTTATTCATTGTCCAGCTTTCACATGTGTATGAGGCAACTGAAATAGTCAAGAGAGTCAAAAAATTCTTAAATCCTCTTCTCTCCTAAAAAGTCCTTGGAGTTTGCTGACCTACAGAAATCTTGTAGCTGTCATTTCTTTCCCCAAGAGAGGTTGTCACTTTGCTTGAGACATGATGCCAACATGGTAAATGCTTGAGGAGACATGATGTTTTTTCCTTTATATTGTAAAAATAGTCAATCTCTAGGAACTAAGAGACCTTGGGCCCCATGCTCTTTATCTTTAGGCTCTTCCTTGTGAAGGCTTCTAACAGCAGTCCACACCTAAGGAATGTCTTTTGTTGACTTCCATGGACAGTCTGGAATTGATCCAGACTAGCGCAAAGGGAGAATTCAGATACAACACGGGACAATAGGATCGTTGTTAATTTGAATGTGGTGAAGATGTCTACATGGTTTGCCCCCTGTGTTATTTATAGTCAAGGCTTTCCTCAAGGCTCAGCCCCACACTGGTTTCTTGACCTCCTTTGAGTTCCCCTTCAATCCCTTCCACCCCTGTTAGCTCCTTCCTAAAACTTTCCTTTGAACAAAAACTATGTATTTCTTATAAGACAAAATACAAGCCCCTTTGTTGTTGTTGTTAGTTGCTGTCCGGTTGGCTCCGACTCACGGAGACTTTATCTATTACAGAACAAAACATTGCCCCTTGTTGTGTCGTTGTTAGGTGCCGACAAGTCAGTTCCAACACATAGCAGCCCTATGTACCACAGAATGAAACATTGCCTGGTCCTGCACCATACTCACAGTCATTGCTATATTTGAGCCCACTCTTGCAGCCACTGTGTCAATCCATCTCCTTGAGCGTCTGCTCTTTTTTACTGACCCCCCTCTATTTTACCAAGCATGATGTCCTTCTCCAGGGACTGATCCCCCCTGATAATACGTCCAAAGTATGTGAGACATAGTCTCGCCATCCTTGCTTCTTAGCTTATCATTAACGGACCTCCATAACATAAACCCAAATGTGTTTCCAAACTTATCTTCCATTATTTTCATAGACGCACCTTCTCTTCCTGCCACACTGGTCTAATCATTGCTTTCCAAGTGCCACAGTGCTGCCTGGGAGGAGTTTGCCTTCCTTCTCTATCATCTAGCTCCTATCCTGCCTTTGCTGACCAGTTAAATCTCAACAACTCTGTGCGCTCCAGAGAAGTTAACTTCTTCTACATTCCTACAGTTGGTGCCTCTCATCTATGAAGTAATCAATTGCACCCTTCCATTGCTATTTATTTGCTTTTATGCTTATAATCTTAACTTTGTAAGATATAAAAACAGAACTATAAACTCTCGAGGACAGGGATTGGGTTTTGTACTTTTGTATAATTCCCCACAGTGTCGAGAACGCCATTTTGCACTCTCTTGTTATTAGTTGCCATTGAGTCAGCTCCGACTCGTGGCGACCTTCAGTATAACAGAACAGAAAGGTACTCAGTCCTGTGCCAGCTTCATGATTGTTGGTACCTTTCAATCCATGGTTGTGGCTATTACGTAGTGCCTTCCAACCTAGGGGGCTCATCTTCCAGCACTATATCGAACAATTTTCTGTTGTGATCCATAAGGCTTTCCTTGGCTAATTTTCAGAAAGGAGATCGTCAGATCTTTCTTCCTAGTTTATCTTAGTCTGGAAGTTCTGCTGAGACCTATCCACCATATGTGACGCTGCTGGTATTTAAAATACGGGCGGGATAGCTTCCAGCATCACAAACACACAAGCCACCACAGAGCAACAAACTGACAGACAGGTGGTGGTGTATGCTATGCATGCAGGGGAAACACAACTTTGCTTATGCTGATGTTCTAAAAAAGACCATAGCATTGCACATACAAGAAGGAAAGATTTCTTTGTCATGTTCCACTTAAAATGAATGAGCTGCAAGTATAGGTAAGCTCAGAGGGTTAACATTCAGTTGGAACGATGTCAAAGCCATGGACTCATCCGCTGTATATAGGTCATTTATCTTTGATCACAGGACAAGGGCTGTGTCCCTATTACTACCCTCTTTTTAAATCATCTGGTGTTGTTATTTACAAGAAGGCCAGGCCATGAGGAAACATCAATGTATACTCACCCCTACCATTTAAAAAACAAGTCTAAAAAGCTTGCAAGTGCTCATCCAAGGTACAATAATTGGTCTCTATTCACCTAGAGCAACAGAAGAAAGAGAATCAGGAATAGGAAGGGGAAATGGAATGCGTGGCTAATTGCCTCCATGAACAACTGCCTCCTTTGCCATGAGACCAGAAGAACTGGATGGTACCTGACTACTGTTACTGAACATTTTGATCAAAGAGTCTATAGAAGAATACTGATCAAAAGGAAGGAAATGCAGAACAGGTTTTTAAACTCACATGGAATCCAGACTTTCTGAAACCATGGAGGCTGGATGAACCCCCAAAACTGTATCCCTGAGATAATCATTAAATCTTAAAGCTTAAACGAAGATATCCACTGACGTCTTCTTAAAACCAAGCAATAGTCAAGCTTAAATAGTAGAGAATGTCTGCCTTGAGCAATGAGTTCTTTTAAGATCTATCTATATGGGATCAAATTGATGACAGCAACTCAAAAGATTAGATAGGAAACTTAGGAGGCAGTGAGTTTATGTTAATGAGGAAAAAACAATTCAAAAAAAGAGGGTGAGAATGGCTGTACAACTTGCAGAATGCAACCAGTGTCACTGAATTGTGCATGTAGAAATTGTTGAATGGGTGTGTGTTCTGCTGCGTAAATTCTCAATAACAACAACAAAAAATAAATTAAAAACAAGCAAACAAACAAAAACCCCAACAATTCTTCAGTATACATCTTACTGGTAAGGTCTAAACAGTCCCATTCTCATCCATCCAGGAGCGCTGAAGCCCTTGCCTAGACTGCTGTCTACACTGGCAAAGTGCATTAGATATTAGCATTTTAACAGGCCCACTGTCCTCACCACATCAGCTTAACCGAGACCAGTCATTTAGCAGGATTCTAATTAATTTAATTCTCCACTGGAGGTGATTCCTGACAGGAAGGGACTGTGTCTTTTACCTGTTTGCATCCCCTCCCCAGCATTTAGCTCAGTAGGCAGCATGTAGCAGAACCTAGCAAACATTTGTTGATTGAACAAATGAATGAACCTTGCAGTAGATGGAGAAGACGTGCAAGGGAATTGTCAAGTACAGCTCCCGTAACTAAACTGGTCCTCCCAGCACAGAGAAAGGACAGAGACACAGGCACCATGGAAAATAAGGACACCGTTTTGCTGGGTAGTCAACAGGATCAGACTCCTCAACCCAAAGCCACTTTGAATGTGCTTCTTATTATTAGTTTAATTAACACTCTTGTGTATACATATAGTACACTCAGCCTTGACTTTACAAATGGTGAAAAAAATTCCAGAATGAGATAGATACCAAAACCAAACCAGTTGCCATCAAGTCAATTCTGACTCATGGCAACCCCACATGCATCAGAGCAGAACTGCATTCCAGAGGGTTTTTAATGGCTGTGATCTTTTGGAAGTAGATAGCCAGGACGTTTTTCTGAAGTACCTCTGGATGAATTTTAACCGCCAAGCGATTAACTATTTGTGCCACTCAGGAACTCCATGAGCTCGAAAGTGGGATTCAATATGTAGAGGTTAAGAGTGACGGTTGTGGAGCCCTATCACAGCACCAGTACTAGTCCTATAACCTTGGACAAGTCATTTCATCTCTCCAAGCATCACCGTTTGGTCAACATCTAACCATTTCAGGAGGTAACATATGATCAAGAGCTGATGGTACTAAAGGAAGGAGTCCAAGCTGCATTGAAAGCATTGGTGACAAACAAGCCTCCAGAAACTGATGGAATACCAATCGAGATGTTTCAACCAACAGATGTAGCACCGGAGGTGCCCACTCATCTATGCCAAGAAATTTGGAAGACAGCTACCTGGCCAACTAACGGGAAGAGATCCATATTTGTGCCCATTCCAAAGAAAGCTGATACAACCAAGTGTAAACATTATCAAACACTATCATTAATATCATATGCAAGTAAAATTTTGCTGAAGATCATTGAAAAGACAAATTGATGACTTTGAACTTTGAATCAGTCCCTGTAAAGGACACCATGCTTGGTAAAGCAGAGCATCATCCAAAAAGAGGAAGACCCTCAACCAGATGGATTGACACAGTGGCTTCAACAATGGGCTCAAGCACGACAACGATTGTGAGGATGGCGCAGGACCAGGCAGTGTTTCGTTCTGTTGTACACAGGGTTACTGTGAGTTGGAATTGACTCGATGGCACCTAATAACAACAACAACTTCACCTATAGTTTTTTTTTTACCAAGTTCCAGACAATCTGCCAGCTGAGAATGAGAAGAGTTATTTCTCAGGCAGAGACGGCATTTTGGACACGTCCTGACCCTCATCTGCAGGCAACAGAAGAGGGAGGACTGGGTCTTGAATGAGGCCAGGTGCAGGGGGAGGGGTCACCTGCACCGGGTGAGCATGGCCATGATGAAGCCAGGATCATACCCTGAGCAGGGGGCTCCAAGACCAGCACCATCTACCAGTCTGGACGGAGGAACACAGGAGTCCACCCCGCAGCACGTCAACCTGTGTCAGAGGGAAGAGAAAGTGCACTCTCAGAGAACCTGAAACATAAGAGAAACTCCACAAATAAGGCAGAGTGGCTGCAGGCAACTCCACAAAGGTGGATCGCTGTGCTCCCGCGTCCTGAGCTTCCGGTGAGCGTCTGGAGAGGAAGGTTTGCACTTTGGCTTTTCCTCCTCATGTGGAGAAGCAGGCAAGTGAACGTGGCCACTCACATGGGGACATGAGCAATTGTGCAATCTTAGCACAGAAAGGAAGATCAGCTCTGCGCCGCCCCGTTGACTCCACACTCCTGAGAAGACGGGACAAATCAGCAGGGACAGCGCAGCAGAAGGGACAGCAGTGGCAGCAGGGATTGCCTGTTTACACCAGCGTCTAAGGAAATTCAGGGAGCCATCACCGGGGAAAATCAGGCAGATTACTTCCTCTCAGACCATCCTCAACAGGGATGTTTGATTTGCCATTGCTCTGGTAGGCTTCCCACTGTCTTGCGCCTATTTCAGGGACAACTTTGCCTGTGTGAGCTCAAAACAGCTGCTCCCCACAGCAACTGCAGTCCTGTCAGGCCTCGAGACATTCAAGTCAACCCATGTCCATGCAAAGAGGTAAGTAAATGTAACTCTAAGGGCGGTTGGCAAGAGAAGAAATGGGAGCAGAAAACCCGAACACAGCAGATCTAATACAGGGTGAGGCCGAATACGCACATCTCTTAACAATCACTTTGTCACTTTGAGGATTAAGTTGCGCCTCACCCAAGCCATGGTGTTTTTAATTGCCTCATATGCATGCAAAAGCTGGACAATGAATAAGGAATACTGAAGAAGAATTGATGCTTTTGAATTATAGTGTTGGCAAAGAATACTAAATATATCGTGGACTGCCAGAAGAATGAACACATCTGTTTTGGAAGAAGTACATCCAGAATGCTCCTTAGAAGCCAGGATGGAGATACTTTGTCTCATGTACTTTGGACATGTTATCAAGAGGGACCAGTCCGTGGAGAAGGACATCATGCTTGGTAAAGCAGAAAGTCAAGGAAAAAAAGGAAGACCTCAACGAGACGGACTGACACAGTGGCTGCAACAATGGGCTCAAACATAACAACGATTGTGAGGATGGCGTAGGACCAGGCAGTGTTTCGTTCTATTGTACATGGGGTCGCTGTGAGCTGGAACTGACTTGACAGCACCTAACAACAAACATAACCAGGGACTCCTGATGAAAAGGGAAAATGAATACCGTTTCATCCTGCACAGAAAAAGAATGGGTTGCATGAATCCCATAGTAAGCGGACGAATCCCCCCAACCCACACTGTATATCATTTCAGTCAACTTTCCCTTTACTTTGGATCCCTGAGTAGTGCAATGGTTAATGCACTCAGCTGCCAGACTAAAGGGTGGAGGTTGGACTCCACCCACAGTGGCCTTGGATGAAAGACCTGGCAATCTACTTGCGAAAAATCAGCCACTGAGAACGCTGTGGGGTAGTTCTACCCTGGCACCCATGGGGTCACCCCGAGTTGGAATCGACTCAGCCTCAACTGGTATCCCTTCGAGGTTGTTGTTGTGTTCCATCCAGCCGATTCTGACTCCTCGCGGCCCCAAGTGACAGAGTAGAACTGCCCCGTAGGGTTTCCTAGGCTGTCATCTTTACAGGAACAGATCGGCTGGTCTTTTCTCCCACGGAATGACTAGTGGGTTGCAACCTCCGACCTTTCGGTTAGCAGTTGAGTGCTTAAGCCTTGCACCACCAAGGCTGCTTTTGGTATCCCTTTAGTTAATTGCTATTTCACCACCATTCTACTCAAAATTAAACATTCCCAGTAACGAGATCCAGGTCATGTGACTGGCTGTTTGGATTCTCCAACAGGATGTGCTGTGATCTCGAAATTCAAAGTAAGTGAGTGTTGCTGTTAAATCCTGCCTGAGAATGGAACAGATTGGGAGATCTGCTGAAGTCGTCTGGGATGCATTTGGTTTGATGAGTAGCTCTTTTCTTGTTCTCTTTTGACTTTAAAAGCCATCTTCCCAGTAAGTTTTGATCCGTAAGTTTATTTCCACTGCTGAGGGGTGAACCAAAGGAAAAACCCTTGCAGATAGTGACCTAACTGCCCTCTGTCAGAAGGGATACTGCTTAGGAACGTTTGGAGTGAGGGACATGCTCATGGTCCTCACCAAGACCGGCCCCAACGCAAGCTTTTGGTTTCATTCTAAAACCTTCTGAAATGCACACTTTTCTGCCATTCCTGTTTCTCAACTTCATAGGTCACAAGGGAGAGATTTACTGCTTGAATTCTTTTGCACCGGGGCTAGAGGCTTGGGTTGCAATGCTGGCTCAGCCACTACCCAACTAACTAACTGTGAGGTCTGAAGCTTGGCTCTGACTTTTTTTTCAAAGCTGTGAGACTGTAGGTAATTCACTTATCTTGGGGCCTCCGTTACCCCAATCCGTAAAATGAATGATTGCTATGGTTCCTTTCCGTTTGGGTCTGCTCTTGTCCTAGCTGATTTATAGAATGACTAGGAAAGCTGATTCCATCAAGTATATAAAGATGTTCTCTAAATCTTGGTGGTGTTGTTAGCTGCTGCCAAGTTGGCCCCCGACACATGGTGACCCCATACACAGGACAAACGCTGCTAGGTCCTGCACCACTATCCCCTTGATCATTTGTGGGTCGGACCATTGTGATCCCTAGAGTTTTCATAGGCTGATTTTCGGAAGTAGATCACTAAGTCTTTCTCCTTGTTCCATCTTAGTTTTGAAACTCTGCTGAAACCTTTTCATCATAGCAACACCCAAGCCTCACTGACAGACTGCCCACGAGGCACACTGGCTGGAAATCAAACCCAGATCTCCCCACAGAAAGGGAGAATTCAACCACTAAACCACCCATGCTCCCCGGTAAACCTTAAATATATTTCCTGGGAGGTTTTTTTAAATATAAAAGCCTGTACGAGGGGAAAGGTAATGTTATAAACAATAAGAAATCTTCATTTACACTAAAATCGTAAGGAAAGCAATCGCTGCTTCGGGGTTTTGCCACAAGTTCTTTGGCTTTAATGTAACACTGGAGGAGCAGAAATTAAGGAGTGTCGTCTCTACCAGGGAGTCAGAGGAAAGAAACAAAATAGTACTGTTTCCTTGCTGGGTAAGAACACAGACACTGGGGATCCTTGGAGAAGGAGGAAAATGTGATCCCAACATTTGTTGTCTCTGAATTTGCACCAGACTCAAAATTCTTCAAGTCCGGTTCCCACGTACTCTACCCAGAAGCAACCAGAGCTATGTGGCACGAAAGAAGAGAAACAACAGCCTATAAAATACTAAATCCTAGACCTTCTCTACCACTGCTTTCTGGGTACCCTAATTTGTAAAATAGGGATTCTTTATAGAAATAAGCAATTAATTACCACTCAAGTTAAAAAAAAAAAACCAACCCTATATCAATATTAATAATCATCTTCTTCAACCTTAACCTCACCATCTAGACCTCAAAAAAAATAAAATCGTCTCAACACATTCAAAACTTGGAAGATATTCCTCAACATTTGAAAGGCTTTGCTCAAATCTAAAATGCTCCTGAGAACTCCAAGCAAAAGCGTCTGAGAAGTATTTTGCCAAGGTTTGGGGCACTCAGTTAGACCTTAGTGGAAGTCACGTTTGCCCTCCTTATCTAATTAAATTTAATTTAAATTACCATCAGTTCTTGATGCAATTATTTCTCAAGCACCGCCCATATTCCAAAGGCTGGGTGGTAGGTATTGAAGGACGATCTGCCATCATGGACCTAAAAGTCCAACAGACCTTTTTGTACAGTGTGACAGTCTGGATACACCACAAAATTAGTGTACATCCACCAAGCTTGGGGGGGTTAGAACAGTGTTCTGTATGTGGCCCCCCCACCCTCCCCTGGGCACCAGGACTGTGTCCTCTAACCCAAGTTCAGTGTGTGCTGGACAACCAATTAATCTCTGCAAATTGAGGTGCTACTCTCCAGCCAGGGCACAGAGAGGACCCCCGTCAGACTTGTCAGTGCCTTCCCTGCTTCCTCCGTTCACGGACGACACACCTCAGCGTATTACCCAGAGAGGTGGTCCCAGATCATCAACCCTGTGTGGGGTTCTGAGAGTTCCAGCCCCAGCGTAACACCATTTCATAAAGAATTTCATAACTGAATGTTGATTTTCTTTCAACTGAACAAGTTACGGGGATAATCTTTAAACCTTAGCCCAAAAATATCCCCCGAAGTCTTCTTAAAACCAAAAAATAGTTTAGGTTAACTAGTAAGAAAAAAAGTCTGCCTTGAGCATTGTACTCTTTTAAGAATCGCCTGCATAGGATCAAATTGACAACAGCAACTCAAAAGATTAGATAGGAATCTGAGGGGGCAGTGAGTTTATGCTGTTGAGGGAGGAACAACTCAGCAGAGGGTGAGAATGGTTGCACAACTCGGAAATGTAATCAATGTGACTGAACTGTGCCTGTAGAAACTGTTGCATTGGTGTATGTTTTGCTGTATATATTCTCAACAACAACAATAACAAAATTAATAAAAAAAATTTTAAAGTTATGGAAAGATGAAGTTAATTTTTTTCTTAATTAATCAGGGATATTTTTCTTCTCCAAAGTGAGAGAAAAACACAACGGGTATCTTTACCTACGTCCTCTCTCTCAAAAATACCCACTCATGGTGCAAATGGTTAACATGACTGGCTGCTAACCAAAAAGTTGGCGGTTCAAGTAGACCCAGAGGCATCGCAGAAGAAAGGCCTGGTGATCTACTTTTGAAAAATCAGTCATTGAAAACCATGGAGCACAGTTCTACTCTGCATGTGGGGTCGCCATAGTCAGAGTCAATTCTATGGCAACTGTTTTTTTGGGGGGGTTTTTTTTTTTTTGGGTTTTAGTGATGTCAATTTATTTGCAAACTGACTCTGAGAAGAAATAAGAGCTGGGGGTGGAAATGCAAACCAGAAGTGAAAGTGTAGTGAACACCAAGTGCAGCCACCGAGGCGGACGTGGCTCACAACTCCCCGTGTTTATTCTCTTTCAGTTCGGATCTCCCTTTTGAAGTGGTGTCCATCTCTATGCATCAGCAGAGGGCTTAGCCCATTCAGCGGGTGCCGTGACACAGTCCGTAACGGTCATAGGTTTCAACAACACAAAGGCAGAGGCGGGGGCAGGGAGAGAGTTTCTCCACGATCCAACTTCTTCTCTGGAATCCCCATCCTCACCTAGGGGAGAGGAACTCCGAAAAACCCACCAAGGCCACCTGTGCAGTGAGGCTCATTTACTTGTCCTGGAAATGTCACAGGGAAAGGTGATGGCAGGGAGGGGCTCTTGCTCCAAGCCCCCTCCTCAATGCGCACGGCTGTCTGAGGGAGAGACAGCCCTGTGGACCTGATCCCCTGGACAGCCTTGGTGTTGGTCTGTGTGTAAGCCACACCTGAGTGTGCTCATGAGCACTCACAGCTTGTGTGCTAACACAGGGAGAGGGACCTGAGGGAGAGACCGTCCTTTGACCAGTTAGAGTTCAGTGCAATTAGCTCTGGGCCAGAAACCAGAAGCCCTTGCTTCTCAGTTTCATCTCTTACCGGGCAAGCCCTTCACCTTGGTGAGCCTCAATCTCCTCGTCCATAAATGGAAGTCATGAGGACGGTCCCAATGAGGAGCAAAGGAAACAATGCCCACAAAAGCACTTTATAAAGTCTAAGGCAGCACACTACTGTAAGGAGTCATGATTTATGATGAACAAGCAGGAAAGAATCCAGAAGCCAATTACTTTGCTATCTTCGCACGAGGCTAAGTAACCTAGCCGGAGGGTGAGTGCGTAAGATTTTCCCTGCTTACGTTCACAGCCAATATGTAAATCTATAATACACAGGTGTCTGAGTTCTATTATTTATAAACCTATTTTGATACCTTTTATTGTTTCTAATTCTCTTCTGCATCTCCAGGCAATAGAAAACACCAAATGGAGCCAAGTCCTTTGCAAATTATCTGGGCCAGAGGCGTCTTCTCACCTGTGCGCAGACCCACCTTATTTGTATCACTGATTTTTTAAGGACTGGGGCCTTACTGTGATTACAATGGCGTACTCTGATGTGAACCTCTTCCATCCTGGAATCGTTTTCCCTTATACAATCTGCCCCAAACTTCCTGATGTAAGTAATCAAGAAGTTTTATGTTTGTTTGTTTGTCTGCTTTCAGATATATTTGCTGAAGGTTTGGGAGCCTAAACTTAGAATCTTTAATAAAGCAACTATGACATTGATCACCTTCTTTGGGATTTACCGCTAGCCCAGTGACATTCTCTTTCTTGAACTAAATTAAAAGACCAATTCCAACCCTGCAGGGCAGCCACCAAAAGCATATATTTGAAAAACAGAATTCAGTGTGCCATATTATGCATTATTTAATGGTATGCAAATTATAAGTCAGACAGTTAGGAAAACCACACTTCAGCATTAATAAACAGCAACAGTACTACTACATTAATTATGATATTGCTATGATTTATTCCCAAGTTCTGCATTTTGATTCTCCTTGAAAATTTATGCCGTCTGATAAGCAGTAGCCGATTTCCCCTTCTACGCCGCCTACCCACGCCTCAGATCTCCTCCTACCCGCCCAGCGGTTGTCCGTAGGAAAACGGGTACGAAATACAGTCATAACCAACTGCATAGTCTCACAAGCCTTAAAGATTAAAGAACAAGCGAACACCACCGAAAGCGCCAACATTTATTGTGTCAAATGGTAAGCACACTTTTTAAAAGACAACATAGACTGTACAGGAACCAGGGACTGGGAATTCATGCTCCTTTCCACGACACGGGTCAGCAGGTTGGCTGGTTCCAAAAGGGCGGGACATCGCTCAGGACAGCGAGGGTCCAGGAGCCCTTTCTGTGGGACTGATTCACTTTCCAATGTGGGTCTGTTTTTTTGTTTTTACTTTTTATTAAAAAATATAAATAAAATGGCACTGCAGGCCCAGGCAGGAAGGACCCTGCAGGATTCTGTCATCACACAACGGCTTCGTGGAAACTACGGTCGGAAAACATCACAAACGAGCAGGCTGACAGACCAAGGGCTGATGTCGGCCGGGCGGCACGCGTCCACCCCGCCCCTGGGGGCTTCAAATTTTCTCAGAACTTAAGGGCTCTCGAGCTTCCATCCGAAAACTGCCACACATCTTGAGCTCTCTGGGCACTACGCCGAATGGGGGTGTGTGAAGAACCTAGAGAGAGGTAGGGGACAGAGGAGGGGGGGGAGAAAAAAGTACAGGTTGTGACTTGGCCCACTGATTTTTCTCTTTTCTAACTCGCTTTTTAAAATGGTAACTTAAATCAGCCACAGGTTGAGCCACCGGCATCTTAAGCATGATTTCGAACTCAACCCCCCGCCCCACAATCTCTGACTCTGCGTGGCGTTCCCACGCTTCCCTCCCTTCCTTCCCCCAAGGACCCAGACCCTCCTCCCCAAGCATATGAGAGGCCTGATAGACTCGAGACACACCTGGGAGGAAGCACTTTCCCTTATGACTGAGAAAACTTAGTAGGAACAGTCCTTTGGTTGAGGAGAACAGGGAAGGGCGGGCGGGGGGGGAGGACGTTTTTTAAATAATAATAATAAAATCATAAAGAAACGAAAAACCAAAACTGATGTAAAAGCGGCACAATGAAAACATGGAATGTCATCAGGTTCAACGTCAAAGCAGGCAGTTACGAGAGGCGGGCAAATCCCTCAGGAGAAAACCAGAACCCCAATAGCTGCTCCCAAAGTGCACCCAAAACTGCCTCTAGGTGCTTTCAACATGCAGTCGTCTCTTCCGCTTCCTTTCTGGTAAGGGGGCAAGGTCACGGTGAAGGGCAGAGGGGTGTGGCTTTCCTCCGGGTCCTCCCTTGCTGTGGACACGGACTGGAAGCAGCAGAGCTGGGAGTCCAGATGTGCCGAGGACTACCTCCGTGGCATGCCTGCCTCGTTGCCATGGCGACCGGAGCAGGGGCCTGGGGCCTCTTCTCCCGACTCAGCGCCACTGGAGGCCGGGATCTGGAGCTCAGCTGCTCTCAGGCACCGCCTCCTAAGCAGTGGAGACCCGGGATGGGGGGGGGGGGCCTGCTGCGTCCAGGTGGGCTCTGGGGAGTCAGCTGATACTCAGTCAAACCCCTTAGTCAGACCTGCTACCAATATTTAATGCCCTAACACACAGAGCATGGCATCGGGGTGGGCATGTGCCATGTTCACGGTTATTAACAGCACAGCCCCTGTGGGCTTTTTGGGGGAGGAGGGTCCCACTTTCCTGGTAGACTTTGGGAAAATCACCTAATTTGCCTTTTCCCTGTCTCTATGAAAGACCACTACATATGTTCCCTTCAAATCGTCTTTGCCACTTTACAGAAAGGAAAAACAGTATTTGGATCAACCATGGAGTTGTGTTCAGCCAAGCTTAGGTACTTAAACACAATGACCCTTGTGAACTGTTCTTGTCTCCTTTCCTGCTTGGGAGGAAGAATTCACCACCACAGAGGACACGGGGAAATCGAGAGAGAGAAAGAAAGAGCCCAACCCTCCAGAGGCTGGTTCACCAGCCAGGTGCTCCAGCAAATGAAACAGGGGGCTAACGGGAGAAGGTGGCGGCAAGCAAAAGTGCAGGCCAACGGCCCGTGTCCACAGCATGCAGCTATGGCGGCCCCGGAGTAGACGTATTTCCAATTCTATCTACGTGCCCTGAAGTCCATTTCCCTAAAAATGGGTTCATTTATTGCTAACTGGGAAAGCTGTAGGGCCTTCAGAGACACTTAGGGAAATTTGTTAAGTGGCTCATGCCTATTAAAAGTTAACAGTCTTTCAGAAAAGCATTTCTCTACACAGGTTTAAGGAACACTGCCAATCCCATCCTCACACCAGCCAAATTCCCACTTTTTTTTTTTTTTTTTTTTAAATGGGAAGTTGACTGAGAAAAGAGAATGGGATGGCTACACTCTCGAACACACCAGGCCCAGGGACAATGGAAGAACAGCATCATAATGAAGAACACACAGTTACAACACGCTCATAAGAAATCATGCTTATGTGTGTGTGTGTGTGTGTGTGTGTGTGTGTGTGTGTGTGTGTGTGTGTGTGGTAGGGGAAGAGAGTTCAAAAAAAAAGAAAAACTGTATTTCCTCCCTCGCTCTCTGTGAGGCAAATGCTTGAAGTACGACAGGATGGGGCCTGAAGCTTCCCAACTCCTTTCCAGGAAGGCCTGAAATAATCCCAGTACCTTTTAGCAAACTTTCAGCGTCTGTGAATAAACCACCTCATTTCCTTATTGCTCCAATTGAAGTTATATCTAAACTCCCCCCCCACTTCCTTTCGAATTCTAACTTCAAGCATTATGAATATATACAGTATGTATGTATTGCATATACAAAAAATGGTATTTAAATAAACAGTTCCATCCACAGAATGCTGTGGGGAAAACGCAACTACTTCACACCTCCTGACATCGCTAGTACAAACGAGCAACCATGTGTTGGCCTCACTTCTTAGCAACCTTTAAAATGTGTTGTTTTTAGTCCTGTTGCAGGCCCTAAACAAAGACAGGATCGTACATGGTCTCAGGAAAAAGACAGTACATGCATTGCAAGGGCTTCTGGGTTAGAATCTGTGAGAAGCAGTCGTTGCTGTGTTCCTGTTTATGAAGGTATTTTCAGAATGAAGACAAAAGGAACGTTCTAGGCATCAGGAGTTCAGGTTTGTGGACGATTAGCACATCAGAAGTGTCACAAAAACCTACTTGAGAATTCTGGAAAATGTTAAACGCTCTCAAGGTTTCCCCATTTAAAAAAAATATATCATGAATTCATCTTACTGCTGGAAAGGTTTTTGATGGTATGTGACATCAAGATTTTTAATTTTAGGGTTCCGGATACAAGATGTCATTTGTAAGTTATATTTCTGCTGGCTAGGTTTTCCTGCTTCTATTGTTCACTCAGGTTCAGAAATAATATTTTATAAGAGGGCTTCCATAAGTCAGGAGACTAGCTAACCTGAAGAGCCTGTCTCTCAATAAATTTATTTAACTTTGGGACCATGTAAATCAAACTCAATCTGTGATTTATCACCAGATGTTTGTACCCCTCCCCACTCCCCATTTGATTTAGGAAATTTGAACACACAAGTATACAGTATCCACCATTAATTCTGTCTGTCAGACTGCAAAACCTAATCACCCTAAGAGCACCATAGACCGAGAAATTAAAATGAGTCTGCATATAACCGCCACAGCTGCACTCAGAGCTCCCAATCAAAGAGGAACGGGGACACACAGAGGTTGTGTGGACATTTAATATGGTGGAGCAGAAGTCACCATGTCTAAAACCCACCTGGTACTGGGGGATATTCCTGTTCTGAACAGCATTTTGGATTCAGTTTTGAAGTCACCTAATCTAAGACAACTATATCTCGTCCTCGTTCTCCGACAATCACCAAGTTCTTCAAAGCAGCCTCCCCAATCCCATCCCAGCGGCTCCCCAACATCCTCTCTAACAGGACTCCTCTGCCTCGCTCTCTGCTTCCACCCAAGCTGGTTTAAAAAAGCAAAACCAAACAACAACAAAGAAAAAAAAAAAAACTGCTTTCTCTCTACTTTAGAAAGATAAAACTACTCCTGCCTCAGACAAAAGGCATCACATGAAAAGGGAACCTAACAAGGACTGGGGCGTAAGCACCGAGCAACGAAAAATGCTACCACAAGAAGACAACCGAACAGCTTTCGTCTGGGTTTTCACACAAGTAAGAACAATGTCATATCCATTCATCTACACCGGGGACCCGAGACAGCATCACACAGGTTTGTGTGTAGTGAAGCAAATAGATACTGCAACATGCAGTTTTTATAAAACTGACAACACAGATCTCTACAGAGAGGGGTTCTGTTTGTTTGTTTGTTTGTTTTTTTAAAAAAAGACCTAACTAACTTGCTTTTCAAAAGACGGTGTTTGCGTAACATTTCATCAACCCGTTGGTGGTCAAAAGATAACGGAAGGGTATTCCCACCCTCCATTTGGTGTCAGCCAGGAAGACCCTATGAAAACATCTGTCGAGTCTAGAGTGCCTGGGACCTCCGAATCACAAGGCAAAGCACCACGCATCTCAGGAAATGACTGGCTCATTCCAGATCAGGCCACATCTGGATAAACTCCTGGTTGCTTTCGTTCTATTTTAACTTGATGCCTTCTTTTCGGGATTTTTAGAGTTGGGGGTGGGGTGGGGCTGTTTTTAGTATAGGGAAAGACTCTTATGTGAAGACTAAAGGACTGATTTTTTTTTTTAAAACCTTTTTTTGATATTATGTTCCAAGATAGAGTAGGGATGGGAGAATAGAAAAGAACGTTTAGACAACAAGAACAGCAAAAATTCCAACGGAAATAAAAGCTTAAGACGCTATTACCGGCAAGTTTTTTCATTTCTATCTGAATGGATTATTGCTAAGAGATGGAGGAAAAGTTTTTAACACCAGACTGAAAAACATCTTGCACTTCTTGAAAATTATTCTAGAACTGGAAAGCCTAAAAACTATTTCTATGGTTTGAGATAGGTCTATTTTAATACAGTAAGTACTTTATGTTCCTTTAGGGTATAATACACACAACAAAATGCCCATAGAAATAATCCTGAAAAAGACTGACTGGCCTTCTCTGAAAACCTGTTATTTTCTTGAAAGTAATTTACAGAGTGTGTCAAATGAGGACACAAGAAGCTTACATTGTGAACTTTAATTTTTTTTATTTTTTTCAATAAAGGGACAAAATGGGTGTATGAACAGGTTAATGCAGACAACTGCCAAAAAAACACAGACAGTGGTTTTTCCAATAGAACTTAACAAAGACCAGAAACAAATACAATAAAAAGCCAGGTTGTAATGACCTTTGGTCATCCAAATAAAAAAAAATAATAATAATAAAAACAAAGAAAAATAAAAGATCAAATTAAGTGCCTCTGTTTTGAACAGGGCAGGTAAGCAATAATAAATAGTGACTCCCATAGTAAAAGATAAAATTTCAAGTTACGACAAACAGCTTTCATTACAGGAATAGAAAAGGCCAATAACAAAATATTCTGCATTGCCATTTACAAAAAAGTATTGACTAAAGCGGGCTTTTCTCTTTAATATGCTTTGCA
This sequence comes from Trichechus manatus latirostris, assembly GCF_000243295.1. Lineage (NCBI taxonomy): Eukaryota > Metazoa > Chordata > Mammalia > Sirenia > Trichechidae > Trichechus > Trichechus manatus. The sequence goes on along the minus strand of NW_004443941.1, from coordinate 1,816,919 downwards.
TATGAAATTCTTTCCAATCTAAATATAAAGCACCATTTAGTTTTTGGCAATGAAAAAAACTGCAAAACATTTTTTTTTTCCTTTTTTTTCTCTTTCTTTCTTTTACTGCATATGAAGGTAAGATGCTGGAATGTAGGTGATAGAAGGAAAGGGACAAAAAGCACACTACATAACAAACCAACGTTATTAGCTTGCAGTACTGCATACAGTATGGCAGCAGGAAAAAGGAACAAAAAAGGATATGTACAACCCCCATGACGGCCATCCATGTGACATTCTAGCAGGCTCCCCCAAACCGCCATTATATGGCTTCTCATCTGTACAATGTCACACTTTTTTGTCTCTCTTTTTTTTGTTTTTTGAAGCATACAAATAATTTGCACTATATTATCCTGCCAAATTAAAAAAATATACTGTGGCAGCCTGTCTTTTTTTTTTTTTTTTTTTCCCACTACCAAAAAAGGTACATCGATACCTTTTAAGAGAACAAGCAACAGTTAAAAATACAAGCTTCGATATAAATACTATAGTGCCTAACACTGGGTGAACATATAATTCAAATACCATTCTAGAAATACAGAAAAAAGACCATAAATGTGTTTTAGCATAGGAATCAACAGGAGTGTGCATTTTTCCTATATTTAAGTACTATATAATCTTCAACCTTTCCCGAATGTATGTTTTTTTCTTTTTTTTTTCACAACCTGAAGAGCGGTGTGTATCCAAGGCATAGAATTTCCACTACCATTCTTAAATGGATAACAAGTCTTGTAACACCACCAAGACAATGGAACCCTAAAATGCAGTTCCCCCCTAAACATAATGAAGTGTTTTTTAAAAAAAATTTTTTTCTTAACATTTATATATTTAAAAAAGTTTTGTACAAAAAAAATCCTTGCACTGTAGAAGCAAAAGCAATCATTCATTTCTATGTTAAGTGTACTGTTTCCATTCACAGCGCTTGCAATGTTGCGTCCAAGTTAGCTCAAGAGTCAAGTAAATGGCTGGCAAAGGTTTTTTTGTTTTTTTTAAATGCTCATCAATGAGATTGTGTTCTTTTTTTTTTTTTTTTTTTTCCCAGCATTCTTGCAACTTTTCCCTTAAGTATAGACCTGTAAACTGGGAAAATTGGACAGTGCACTTAATTGTCCTATCTGAGCAGGTTTATTTTATACTCAACCTCTGTACCTCTGATTAGATACAAGATACAGCTATCACTGGCAGAGTCAAGTGCTATTTGAACACCAACTGGGGCAGATGCTAGCTTAATAAAAAAGAACAAATTAAAAAAATAAAATAAAAACAATGAATCTTCTTCCATGTTAACACAAATAGCGCACAGTATATGGGGAAAAAATGAAATACAACTTTTAGGGAGCACAGACATCTATACTGCTACTCTTAAAAATCTTCCTCTTCTTTTGTTAAGAATGTCACATTAAAACGCACGTCTTAAGAATTCATAGTTAATCATCATTGTATCAACATTAGCTTATACACCTGTTCTAGTTTAAAATGGCAGATAGTACCATGTTGTGCTAATACATCACATATTTTTCCCTCCGTTGCCCTCTGTCAAGCTTTACTGTCAGCTTCTTCTTTTTAAATATGGTATACGAGGTCTTAACGTTTATAATTTGATTGTCCGTTTGACAATCAAGTTGGATCTGGATCTATTTCTTTCGGTGCCAGAATTTTCTTTTAAAAGACATTATTTAAAACAAGTATTTTCATAAAATGACTTCCTTACTAATGTATTTAATTATGTTTCGGGGCTTTTGCACGTTACACCTTCAATTTAATCATCATTTAAAAAAAAAAAAAAATAAAACTTTGGGCAAAACAGCCCATTTCTTTTAAGCTCTCACCAGGAGCGAAACAGCTTTTATACTGGTACGATCAGTTTTGTTTACACAATCAAACTCAAGGGAAAATGATGATTAACTACGACATAATGGGTCATATTTTTAGGTAGCCATCGTTGTGAGAAATATAATATAGAATTATATGCTAGGTCCTAAGGTTTATTACCTCGTCCAACGCTGAATCAAGCTACAAGTTTACAACAAGCAGAAAGAACCATCGATGTGGTTTTAATAGATCCAAGGCACTCATATTTTAAAACCAAATGATAGAATAAACTCGTTCTGTTTGTCTGTTAATTTGTCAGTTCCAGGCCTTTTTCTCCTCTCCAATTGATACTTTTAACCCTTTAGAGACAGACACGTAGCTCACAGAGAATCCGTTTTTTCAGGGCTATCTATTCTGCCCCTAGAGGGTTAATCCAAAGACTGTTTTTCCTCCTCACATTATATAATAAAACTGTACATGATATGTATTACAGACTGTATGCAGCACGGTCTCTCCTTCTCTCTCTCTCTTTTTCTCTCAGAACGGAACTGGAAACAGCAACATGTTTGCTCAGCAATAAGTCAGGGACAATTTAAAATAGCCATAACATACCATACATGCTGTCTAAGTTTAAAAAACAACAACAAAAAAAAAAAAACATACACAACATGTAAATTATTGCACAAGAGAAAGGCTCAAAGTTTGCGTCAAATGCAATAGTATTGCCCCATACAGATCATGCATTCAAACGGTGAGAACAGGGAGGAAGAAAAACAAAACAAAACAAAACAAAAAACCAAAAAACAAAACAAAAAACAGGTGTGCTGGTGACAAGCACTTTCGTGTTCTTAGCTTCCATTCTTTCTGTTTGTTTGTTCTTGTTTAAATCACACGGGACTAGAAAAAAACCCTACGAGGGAGTGGGGCTGGAGGGCCACGGGGAAGGGGGTGGGTGGGGAAAAAAAGGGGTGTCAGGTGGGGGCGAGGGCCGGGTGTTAATATACCTCTATTCGGTTTTTATATCATTATTCAACACTCGATCACTGTGCCATTTTTTCATGTGTTTCTCCAGGGTACTGTACACGCTAAAAGGCATCTTACAAATTTCACATTTGTAAACGTCCTTCCCCACCTGGCCATGGGTTTTCATGTGCCTGGTGAGCTTGCTACTCTGGGCGCAGGCATAGTTGCACAGCTCACACTTATACGGCCTCTCGCCCGTGTGGCTTCTCCTGTGCACCGTGAGATTGCTACAGTTCTTGAAGACTTTCCCACAGTACTCACAAGTGTCGCTGCGTCTGCCCTCTTTTGAGTTGGGCCTGCCCGGGCCCGGACCACTAACATGGGGCGTGCTCCCTCCACTTCCCGTGCCGCTGCGCCCCGAGATCCCTCCGTCCAGCTCCCCGGGCGGCGTGGAGAAGCGCAAGCTCCCGTTCTCCGAGGAGTGCTCCGACGAGGAGGCGAAGGGCGATTGTCTGGAGTCCCCGAAGCTCAGGAAGGGGTCTTTGAGCTGCCTGGAGGCCGCGTAGCCGGCCAGCCACTGCGAGTACACGTTCTCCGTGTTGGGCATGGCGGCCGGGGGCAGGTCGAACTCCTTCTCCAGCTTGATGCGCTTGGAGAAGGGGCTCAGCGAGCTGGGGCTGCCCAGCAGCAGCTTCTTGGACAGGCCCCCCGAGGCCGACTCGCCCGGGGAGCAGCCGCGGCCGTTAACAGTGCCATCGTCCATGCGGTCCGACTCGCCGGCCACCGAGTCTTCGTCGCAAGTGTCCCTGTGGCCCTCGGCCTCGGCCAGGTGGCCGCGTTTATGCTTCTCGCCCAGGACCTGGTGGAAGGCCTCGCTGAAGTGCTGCATGGAGCCGAGCACCATGCCCTGCATGACGTCCGGCAGGGCGCGGCCCTCGTCACCCACGCCCACCACCGCGCCCCGCGAGCTGTTCTCGTGGTGGCGAGCCGCCTCCAGGCTCAGCCCGAAGCCGTAGTCCACCCTGTCTCTCTCGGCCAGCTCCTCCTCCTCCTCTTCCTCCTCTTCTTCCTCTTCCTCGTCGTCCTCCTCTTCCTCCTCGTCCCCGTTCTCCGGGATCAGGCCGGGGTCGTTCTCGCTCTTGAACTTGGCCACCACGGACTTGAGCGCGCTGCTGGCGCTGCCCACCAGGTCGCTGGTGCCAGGCTCCGGGGAGCTGGCGGTGGAGAGGCCGTCGTCGGACTTGACGGTCATGGGGGACGACTTGTGCATATGCGTCTTCATGTGGCGCTTCAGCTTGCTGGCCTGCGTGCACGCGTGGTCGCACAGGTTACACTTGTAAGGCTTCTCGCCCGTGTGGCTGCGCCGGTGCACCACCAGGTTGCTCTGAAATTTGAACGTCTTGCCGCAGAACTCGCACGACTTGGACTTGACCGGGGGCTGGGAGGGAGGAGGGGCGGGCTGCAGAGGAGGGAGGGGGGGCGTCGCCAGGAAGGGCGGCTTGCTACCTGGTTGAAATGGTTGCAGTAACCTTTGCATAGGGCTGGGCCGGCCTGGGGACAGCGGTGGGCTAGACGTGTTCCCTGCCAGCTCTCTAAGTCTCCTAGAGAAATCCATGGCGGGAGGCTCCATAGCCATTGGATTCAACCGCAGCACCCTGTCAAAGGCACTCGGGTGATGGGTGGCCAGGGCCATCTCTTCCGCCCCCAGGCGCTCTATGCGGTGGGGGTCCAAGTGATGTCTCGGTGGTGGACTAAACAGGGGGGGAGTGGGTGGAAAGCGCCCTTCTGCCAGGCCCGAAGCCTCTCGCGATACCGATCCTGGTATTCTTAGCAGGTTAAAGGGGTTATTGTCTGCAATATGAATCCCATGGAGAGGTGGCTGGGAAGGACATTCTGCACCTAGTCCTGAAGGGATACCAACCCGCGGGGTCAGGGGACTTCCGTGTTCGCTTTCTAAGTAGATTCTTAATCCATGAGTGTTCTGTGCGTGTTGCAAGAGAAACCATGCACTGGTGAATGGCTGTTTGCAAGTTGTACATGTGTAGCTGCTGGGCTCATCTTTACCTGCAAAATAACACAACACCAACATCAGTGTCGAATCACCGAGGCAGGCATCAGCAATTGCTTACGCACGTTTCCCCCTCCAGCCTTCCCTGCCTCGCCCCTCAGCCCCAGGCCTGAGCCCTCACTGTTGCCTCCGTGGTGGTTGCTGCCCCATAAATAGCTGCTCGGTCAGTCTCCTTACCGCCTAACTCAGCTCTGAGAATGTTTCATCCAGTCCCCCCCAAAAAAAAAAAAAAAAAAACTAGACCCTACATCCTAGGCACCTTCGGTAAAGTTCTGAACTCTCCCGTCTTTCATCAGCCGTGGCTTGGGGAAGCCACTTCGTCTCGCTGTGCCTCTGTTTCCTCATCTGTTAAATGAGGGACTTAGACGAGGTGACCTACGGGACGCTTTTCCGCTTCCTAAATCTTATCCGTCTGGGATTCCCCCCGGGGTGGCAGACGACCTTTCTAAACAGGCAATCATTTCATACAGTCATCAAAAAAGAGGAGATCAGCTCGCTACAATTCGCTTGTCACCCTGGCCTGAAACACACTAATGTTGATACCGTTGAGACTAAGGAAGGACTCACAAAATAATTCGGTGGAGAGAGACTAGGGAACATTCTCACATCCCAGCCTGTGCGAGGATCAGTGAGTCCCAATTCGGGTCTCACCGCACCCACGGGGGCTCCCATTTTTACCTCGAGGGAGGCTGTGAATGTCTCAGACGAAAAACTGAATTCAGAGTTAACCAATGGGTTGTGTGAAATCCTTAGGAGTTGTCCCTGAGTCAAACAAACATAACTCCAGAGAAGCCGGGAGGAGTGGCTGGTGCCAACAGAAGCAGACGCAGCATCCTAGTTTAAGGAACAGTTACAGCAGCCAGCACCATGACAGGCAGCAGGCTGAGAAATGCTACTCTAGCCTCCCCCTCATTATTTTGAGAGGCTAACAACGTGAACCGAATTATACAGCATCCCGCGCCCTCGGCTGAGACTCAGCTCCAGTTGAGAAAGAAACAGATACGGTTCAGCTAGTCAACTCTTTGGCCAGTAGCCAAGCCGTCTGGAGAGGGGCCCTGCTTAAGTCACATTATTTTTCTCTCGCTGAAAAGAACCCGGGAGCAGTAAATGCCACTTTGGCAAAGAGGGGCCAGCTTGATTTCACATCATTTATTTTTGGAGATAGCTAAATTAAAAAAATATATGGACACCAAGGGAGTAGCTAACCAACAGTTTACCAGTCAACTGCATCATTAAGGACATAAACATGGGTGGCCAAAGGACAAGACAGAGAAAAATAGATAACTTGCCAACATTCCAAAAAAAACACCAAAAAAATCAAACCCGCTGCCGTCGAGTCGATTCTGACTCATAGCGACCCTATAGGACAGAGAAAAATGCCCCACAGGGTTTCCAAATGGGAGCAGACTACCACACCTTTCTCCCACAGAGTGGCTGGTGGGTTCCAACTGTCAACCTTTCGGTTAGCAGCCCAGTGCTTTAACCACTGTACCACCAGGGCTCCTATACACTGAAAAGGAAAATGTATACAATGTAACTGAAAAATAACAGTTTCCCCCTTCTTTTAAAAGAAAGGCTAGAGAAGTTGCTTAAGAGGGTAGCCAGTATTTGTCAGTAACTTTTTAAAAAGAAAAAAAAAATTTCACCATGGAGCTAAAGAGTGGGAGTGTGGAATTAATCAATTAAAGGATTCTTCCATTTAGCAAGTCAGAAAGAAAAGCTGGCAGGGTCTTCTCAGGAGCCCCCAAAAAAACTCATCTTCCAAAAACGCCAGCCTGCTGAAGCACTTGTCTGCATAAGGGACCCCCACGCTGACCCTGTAATTTACAATGCGTTTATAATCTCACTCACTATATCCCACTCCTGGGTAAATCTATTTAACAAGATTAGATGATAAGACACCAAAATTAGGTCTCTCACATTTGCCTAATGTGGGAAGAGGAAAAAAAAAAAAAAAAGGCAGAAAGATTTTGAAAGAAAACGCTGACATTAGTGTCACATTATCTGCCTATTTTTGTTTGCCTCCGCTCTTCAAAGGGAAATAAAAAGCACCATTGAGAGTATTTGCATAAATTTTTTGTTGTTATTGAACAATGACTTGGGTCCCAAACAGGCAGGAAAAAGAACTATCTGGTTCCAACTACAGTGACCCTCTAGCTTTCTCCTCGGCCTCTCTAGGACTCTCTGGGTAAGCGAAAAGAGATCTGTCAGTGGAAGCAAGTCTTTAACCCTTTCATCACCACGTCACATTTTACCATATAATATTGTATGGAAAAGCCAGGACTGGATCCATAATTAGTGATGCTGGTTTCACATGCGGCACGAACGCAGCCATCGCAATCTGGAAATCTGCGGCATACAGCTCTACCTCGGGGATCTTGTTTGGACCCTTCCAAAAAGGCTTACAGGAGAAAAGTCCACTTTATTTTGCTGCCCTGAACTCCCTCATTTGTTTTCCCCCCAGGGCCAGTTATGCGACCACGCCACAGTGTGTTAGCGCTCTGATGGTACCCTCCCCTCTGTCTCTCCTACATCAGGTCAGAGAAAATGGCATTTTATCTTCTAATGAGCATACAACATACAGTTTTCTCTCTCACATTTTAGTCTTCCCATCAACTAGATATTCTGGACCACGAGGGCATCTAGTGTAATCACAATGTCAATGAGAAGGGCTGTTACGATTGAAGACTGAAGATCCCACGGACAGAGCTGCTTTGAAACTGGTAATTATTACCAGTCCACTAATAGCAAATGATGCATTACGGTTTCACCGTATAATCTGTATTTCACTCAGCTCATGCCAGAGCAGCATATTACATTACAGTGCTCAGAGAGTCTAAATTCCTAAACTGCAGTCATCAATAAACGTGTTACTTGCCATAATTTGTGAAATTACTTTGTTCATAATGTCTTTGATGGTTTAGAAAGACCGGAATTGATTTCCTGCACAGCAAAATTGGGGCTACATTGATTTATCGATGTGCAAGATATAGTAATATTCTTCATTTACTCTGATGAAAATCAACTTCTCAATTTGAGAGTCTCATTGGGCATTCACACTAGGATTGTTTTGATTTAGAGCCATAAGCTGAGAACCGGCTGCTGAGCCTCGGAACCGGTGGCACCGAAAGGGTTAAAATCAGCTATTAGCCTCCCCATTGGCTTTTATTTTGTTTCATTTTGTTTTATGGGAAGGAAGGACCCCATTTCTGGTTTGTCACCATGCTGAAAAGTCACATGTATGGCCTGCGCCTCGGGGTCCAGGATAAGGAGGTGAGAGGCTGGGACCCAGGTCCCGCTATTTACCAGCTGTGTGACTCTGGGACGGCCATTTAACTTCTCTGAGCCCCAGGTTTCTCATCTGTAAAAAGGGCACAAAAACACAGCACCTTCGAGAATTGTCAGGAGGCTCAAAAGCCCTTTGTAAACTATCAGGTCCCCCATGACTGTGAGTTTTCCTTACTATATCACATCAAAACCAAACCCGTGGCCGTCGAATCGATTCCACCTCACAGCGACCCTACAGGACAGAGTAGGACTGCCCCATAGGACTTCCAAGGAGCAGCGAGTGGATTTGAACTGCCAATCTTGTGGTTAAGCAGCCGTAGCTCTTAACCACTGCACAGGTAGGGCTCCTTCATTACTACCAGGCTTGGTTCATGACGGACAGGAACCAATTACACACCCAGAACGGCTTCCAGAGGAAAGTCCGAATCCCGGCCTCACCCAATTCATACAGCAGGCTCTGGTTGGGGCGGGGAGGGTGTCATTTAAGTCTGTGACTGCCCCACTGGCAAGGACATCACAGGTGAACTCTAAGATCGCTGGTGCAGCTGAGTGGGGGTGGGGGTCAGCTTTGCTGGAGAGCTTCCTGGAACCCCACAAGCCATTTCCACACACCTTATTCTGGTCACCCCTAAACTGTCTGCTGTTTTGGGCATGTAGCACCCTTGCTTTGTAGGGTGTGAGTAGAAGACGGGGGCTCCACATCCACCTCCTACTTTCCCACCCATCCAGTCCAACTCACTGCCATCCGGAAGACTGAGCAGAAGACAGAACTAAACCATTTCCCAGGCGAGCAGCCCTGGACATTCTACTCCACCCTCCCCTCACCTGCCCTACTCTTTCTTTCTCTTCTCTCCGAGGGTGGTTCCGTTCCTACAGCCAAGTGTGGGCCCCAGGCAGTCACCCCCCACAAAACCAGGGAGGTCTCCCCACACAGCCAGCAAGTAGGGACTTGAAACTCTGAGTCCAACCCCCTAAATTCTGCAATCTGTGACCTAACCCAGGCTTGGGCCCAGCTCGGGGGGTGGGGGAAATGAGGGCTGTTAACCCCTGCACCCCCCAGCCCTCAGTACCAGAGGCTTGTGAAATTCACACAGTAACTCCTTGTTCCCTAAGATTACCTAGGAGTTAACAAAAAAAAACAACTGGCTTTGAATCTGGGTGTCAGGGTGAATGTCCTGCCCTGCAGACACCATCCCCCGGACGGTTAAGTCTAGCTTACCTCCCTCCAGACACAGTCCCTTCATAGCCTCAACTCCTGTGGCCTGCGGTTAGTCTCCTCCCAAGACCCTTTGCCTTTCTCTTTTCCATCGCACAACAGGTGATTTTTCATTTACTTTCAAAATAAAAATACTTTCCTTAAATAAGAATTAGATGTCCCACTTCTTTTTTTCCTTGAGTTTGCTTTTTTGTGTTTGGGGTGGAATCCACCCCCTCCCCCATACCACACTTTATAGCCATGCATGATTCACACCATTTATTCCTACACAGAGAAATAAATCATATTACTTTCTAATACAACATCTTTCAAAGCATTTTTATAAACGTACAAATCTAAATTTTATTAAAAAAAGGTCCCCAATATAAAAGTTGGCTTTAACAAGTAAGCAGATGGTGGTAGAATCCTTCAATTTTAACAATACTGTGTGTTTTTCTCTAAAACTTGGGGGAAAATTAGTAGAAATTATATATATGTACGTAGTACGTATAGATACATACATATGCACATATACGTACGATGTGATGTGCCATGTATATACAAAAGTGTACAAAAACCCGTTGACTCATTGCTGTCGAGTCAATTCCGACTCATAGCAACCCTACTGGACAGAGGAGAACTGTCCCATAGGGTTTCCAAGGAGCTCCTGATGGATTTGAACTGCTGACCTTTTGGTTAGCAGCTGAGCTCTTAACCACTGCGCCACCAGGGCTCCTGGGATCCATGTATAACGTGCATTAACTTTAAACTGACTGACCAAAGGTCATTCCGCTTTTTGGCTCTGGCCTCTACGCAAGGTCGTACGCCACGGAATGAATTCCAAGTCTTAACGGCAGCACGAGAGCCAATGTCCAGCAGTAACGTGGATGCTGCGGATGCAGACACGTGGCCAGCTGCCAGGCCCGGAGCCAGACAGGGCTCTTGGGAGGCTGGCGTCCCGCAGGGAGACCATCACTGTCAGCTCCCGGCCTTTGGTGTGGAAAGAAAAGGAAAACGGGAAGGGAACAAGCCGCTGGGGGGCTGAGTGGAGCAGTGGAGTGGACGCCAAATGAGTAATGGAATAATACATTTGTGAGTGCCAATCTATTTTGAAAGTAACTCCCTTTAGTACTTAAAAAGTAAAGGTAATTTCCAGAAACTCTCATCTCTATATACATGGATATTTATTTGTAGAAGAAATAATGCTCAACTTACAAATACCCTGCGGGGCATATTCTGCACTCATCCCAGGCGTGGGGATTAGAGCTCCGTGTGCAGAACGAGGGGAGGAGAGGCCCCTCCAGTGCAGGAGTTTATCTGTGAAAGAAACCCAAAATCAAGCACTAAAGCTACAAACAACGTGCATCGTAAACCACAGGATATCACATTTCAATTCCATTAAAATAGATTAACATCATTACAACAGCCTTGCAGATAGTTTACAGGCCCAAGGCCTGCAGCCGCACAATGGTGGTGCGGTGTCTCCCACGGTTTTATTTTGGTTTTATTTTTGGTCTTTTTTGGCCAAAGGGAAGGGGTTTGTTTTAGTTATGGGGAAGCCGTTTGGTTCACTGGCTTGTTTACTTGTTGTTCGATACAATCTTATAAGAGACCTGTAAACGGCAACGGGGGGATGGGTAATATTTTGGGTGGACTGGAAAACCCGAAAAAAAAATCAAACCCGTTGCCGTCAGTGGATTTCGACTCCTGGCCACCCTACGGGACGGAGGAGAATCGTCCCATAGGGTTTCTCCAAGGAGCTCAAGCTGCCAGTCTTTTGGTTAGCAGCCATAGCTCTTAACCACTGTGCCACCAGAGCTCCAAGAATGGGGGGATTTATCTGCAAGGCTGGTTGACATGCATATATTTACTTTGTTTTATAGGCAAGCCCAAGCAAAAGGCAATATGCTAATAGGAAATAAGTGCATTTGTGAACCATTTCTACGGGACAAAAGCCCACTCTGCCCTCCCTGCTCCACTGCCCCTCTTCCCATGCTGTGTTTACGGTAGGACCCTCAATGACAGGGCAACCTTGGGCATCTCAGGATTTGGTTAGACCATACTCTAGACTTCTATCAATGGAGAACCCCATAGAGCCATGGCTTCTCACAACGAAAAGCAATGAAGAATAAAGCTTAGACCTTTGGGGTGAAAATAACTTTGGCCAAGTCCTCACCTTGAGAATGAGGACTCATATCACTAAATAATTTAAAAAAAAACAAAAAAACAAAAAAAACAGCAGGCCGCCTAGTAATAGCAGCCCCCAGAAAAAATGGCCCATCTCATCCACTCTTCTGTACCTTGCTGCACTCTGGTGAGAAAAAAAGACTTCTCGCACTAATATACCTAAACCTAGCAGTACATCAGAGTAAATCAAGCTTTCCTAGCACTAAGATCTTTGTGAGGAAGGAAACTCCCGGTTTGTGCTGCCTGGAACTTCTATGGTTTGTGGCTAACTAATCCCGTGGATGTCAGCCCTGAGACACAGTAGGGGAGAGATGGAGTCGGAGACATCAGTGAGTTCTAGAGATTTGGCGTTTGTGATGACTGGGGCAGGCGGGAAAGAAGAGAAGCAGACTTTGAAGGTGAGTAAACAGAGTATGTTTTCCATTAGCTTAATATTAAGAGCACTTAAAAGTCTTGTTGTTATACCCGAGGAGAGCAGGTCTCAAGCGTGATATACATCCTGTTCTCCTTACACAGGCCACGCTGCCAAATGCAGCCAGGGCAGGAGGGACAAGGACTCCTTTCGCGAGGAGCCTGGTGGCTAGCAACGGTGCGTGGCCCATGCAAGTTCTCATCCAGACAGCATAAAGCTGCTGCTAGGCCTGCCCAGGGGACTGCTGTGGAGACCTACCCAGGCAGAGAGACGAAGCAAAACCACAAAATGAGCCAGCAGGAGACAGGACAGACTTAGAGAACATGGCTTCGTGTTGGTGTTTACGTGACAGGAACTGAGAGCAGGTGTGACATGAACTAGACCTATCCACGGGACTTTGCAACAAGACATTTGAGAATCCACTTTTGCACTTGCTCTTGCATCAGCTTTTACATAAGTTTGCGTGTTGTCTGCAACCCTTTTCCTAGGACATTCATACACCTGAGATGTGGCCCCGGCACAAAAGCAACAAGGTACCTGGACCCCTGCATGTGGAGAGTCCCCTGCCACTTACCCTGGCAGAGAAGCCTGAGGCCGCCAGTGAGAACGGGGAGAATCGTTAACCTAACCCAGGCCTAGCCACCTGCATGCACCTGTTGGCTGGCAAACTTGCGTACAAACCCTTTGCAAGCTGAGCTGCCTGGGCCAGTTCTCTGTAATGTCAGCCTATGAAGCAAAGCAAAGCCCCATCAAGAATGAGATACTGACTATCCAGCATAGCATTTTTGTTTTGTCTTGTTGAGTTGTAAAAATAACCTTAGAGCTCATCAAGCCTGTGCCTTCATTTTACAGGTGGGGAAACTGAGGCCTTGAGAACTTCCATGACGGTGAGAATGAGAACTAGTCTACTGACTCCTGGTCCAGTGCTCTCTCCTGGGGTACCCATCTGCTTGCTCTGCTGTGCCTATCCTGGTCTTCACTGTCCAAGAAGTGTCAATAAGGGGGTTCTTTCTCTGCTGACCTGTTACTAACTGCCTCAAATCAATTCTGACTCATGGCGACCCCACGTGTGTCAGAACAGAACTGTGCTCCGCAGGGTTTTCAATGGCTGATCTTTCAGAAGTAGCGCCAGGCCTTTCTTCCAAGGTGCTTCTGGGTAGACTTGAACCTCAACCTTTCGGTTAGCAGCCAAGCATGTGGACCATCTGCACCACCCAGGGGCTCCTACTGACCCATTAAGCAGCTCTTAAAAACCCCGTGGGGAAGAGTCCCAGCCCACGGTGTGGAGTGACGCTCTTAAAAGACCCAAATGAACTGACTTGGTTTCAACATCAGAAGCAAAGCCTGCTCTGCTTCCTGCTCCTCCCGGCTTACCTCCAATGTTTCGTCCCTCTACCTTGGGTTCCCCTGCAGAATTAGCTGATCAGGGAGAAACAAACCGTTTCCATCAGTCTAACAAGCTAGTTACTTTAGACAAAAGCACACTGTTTGTGAGAGAGAGTCCGACTTGCGTTTCTTTTCCTCCAGGAAGACAGTCAAAGCAAAGCCAGCTGGGAACCCCGGCTGATTCTGCTGCTTCCTCGGCTAAACCCGTCCATAATATTCTCACTGGTAAAGCGGAATCGACAGTCCCACATGAACCGGAAATGCTAAATTGTTAATAGCCTCCCCAGGGTTTAACTTCTTGCTATGATGCCTTCAATTATTTCATCATGGCTTAGGCAAAGTAAAGCATCACAATTAATGCTTCTCAGCATCTAACTCAACAAGCAGTTCTGCTTCCCAGGCTGGGAGGAAGAAAAAAAAAAAAAAAAAGAGGCGCCTTAGTTAAGACCTCTTCTCTGCCCATCCTCATTCTAACTCCCCCAGGGAGAGGTGGGCTCCAGGTTGCTGGCTGGAAGTGGGTGCTTTAGCCACGCCCTCTTTGTTTCTTTGGTGGTACGGTGGGGGCAGTGATTCTCAAAGCGTGGAGCCAGGACCAGCATCAGCATCACCTGGGAGCTTGCTAGAAATGCAAATTCTCAGGCTCTACCTCGGACCTCCTGAGTCAGAAACTCTAGGGCCGGAGCCCAGCCGTCTGTATTTGACCATTCCCCCCAGGTGAATCTGGCAAGAGCGAGTTTAAGAAGCACTGTCTTAGCACCTGGGTGGTATCAATGGTTAAGTGCTCAGCAACTAACCTAAAGATTGCCAGTTCGAACCCATCCAGAGGCACCCTGGAAGAAAGGCCTGGCAATCTACTTCCGAAAGGTCACATCCTTGAAAACCCTACGGAGCACAGTTCTACTCTGCAACCATGGGGTCACCATGAGTCAGAATCAACTCAATGGCAACTGGTTTGTTCTTAGGGTAAGGACAGGTGGGGAAGCTGGAAGCTCTGATGTGTCTGGGTGGAGGCCTGTTGCCTATGAGGCCGTTGCCCCTTCTCTCCCCGCCCCTCCTCCTTCAGGACTGGAACTGTCAAAATAGCATGCTTGGGAAATTTCTAAGGGTCTCTCCACGTAGAACGCAGAACATGGGACAGGTCCAGTCACTCCGTTAGGTACTGCTGTTCCTAAGGACCCTTCTTAGCGTAAGACAAAACTCAAGCTAGCTCATGTCAGGTAGATGGTGTCCTCACTGCCTCCGGCCAGCTGAAACCTTTGAGGATGCTGCCGTGGCACGCTGCATGCACGGAGCAATGATAGGACGTGCTGGTTCCCAGTCCGGATTCTCAAATGTGTCACGTTGCCCTCTTCTGAATCAATGGTGTTTTAAATGCCTCCCAGTCCTCTGGTGAAAGGTGTTTTAATCTGCTCTGTTTCACAAAGGTCTCTCTAGGCCCAGCTTTTCCACTTGGGGCCTCGGAATGCCTTATGCATTATTAGGTTGCAAAGTTTCCTTATGGCTGAATAAAAATAATGACTCTTATTTTTCAGGTCTCATTAAAAATCTGCAACAAATTGGGAATGTTCTTGATGGGCCTTGAGGTATAGTCCTCCTGTGCCTAAGCCAATATGATGGAAATTTCTCCAGCCATTTATTTAGTGTTACATGCTGGTCACTTTTCATTCCTCTCTACATGAGGAGGAGCCCTGGTGGCGCAGTGGTAAAGAGCTCGGCTGCTAACCAACAGGTCGGCAGTTCGAATCCACCAGCCGCTCCTTGGAAACACTATGGGGCAGTTCTACTCTGGTCTATAGGGTGGCTATGAGTAGGAATCAACTCAACGGCAACGGGTTGGGTTGAGTTGGGTTTGCGTTTATACATGAGGTAGCGACTTTCCATGCGGAGCTCTACAAGCTGCGTGGGATGTGTCCCTGGACTTTAGAGACATTAAATCAAGTTTTTAGCTTTCCCCAAGACACCAGAAGGATTTCTTGACTAGTAACATGCTACTTGTTTCGGAAACTACTCACTGGGCATGTAACACAACCACATTACTATCTGAAAATCCAGCAAGTAGTCCTGCTCATCTGCAGACGTGCAGACACAAAGCATCATTTCCAACACACATGGTAACTGCTTCCAGAGCCCCACCTACACCAGGTGTTAAAACCCCAGGTCTCTCTAGAGGCGTACACAGATGTTTACTGCTCACTCAAATATATATGTCTACATATACTTCTTCTCCCCCTTAAACGTATGTTTAACGTCTGTGTTTTTCTAATGAGACAGTGCACGTACAAAGTTGAGCTGACCCCCAAGTGAAATGGGCTACCTTGTGAGCCATGCTCTCTGTTTTACCCCGGGTCGTCAAGAAGAGACTGGATGGTAACTGACCACGATGAAGAAGAGATCTCTGTGTTGGTGACAGCTTTAATAAAGGACTCTTAGGGCCCTTTCAGCTCCACAATTCTCAAGTCTTCCCCCTCCTCCAAGAGCCACCTTCCAGACTACATTTGGAGTCCCTGAGTGATGCAAAAGGCTAACACACTTGGTTGCTAACTGAAAGGTTGGAAGTTCAAAGCCACCCAGAGGCACTTCGGAGGAAAAGCCTGGTGATCTACTTCCAAAAAATCAGCCACTGAAAACGCTATGGAGTACAGTTCTACTCTGACACATATGGGGTCCCCATGAGTTGGAGTTGACCCAATGACAACTGGTTTTTAGAACTTAAAATTCATCTTGCAAGTTTGTAGAATTCCCTGTGTGAATCAATTCCAGTTCCACGAACGTTACTGAATTCAAGGCACACAAATAGCAGCAGATGACACAGCCTTGCTTGCTGCAAGTGAGGAGGACTTGAAGCACTTACTGATGAAGATCAAAGACTACAGCCTTCAGTACGGATTACACCTCATTATAAAGAAAACAAAAATCCTTACAGCTGGACCAATAAATAACATCATGACAAACGAAGAAAAGATTGAAGTTGTCAAAGATTTCATTTTAGTTGGATCTGCAATCAACGCCCATGGAAGCCGTAGTCAAGAAATCAAATGACGTATTGCATGGGGCAAATGTGCAGGAAAAGACCTCTTTAAAGTATAAAAAAGCAAAGATGTCACCTTGAAGACTAAGGTGCGCCTGACTCAAGCCATGGTATTTTCAATTGCCTCATGTGCACATGAAAGCTGGACAATGAATAAGACCGAAGAAGAACTGATACGTTTGAATTATGATGTTGGCAAAGAATATTGAATATACCATGAACTGCCAGAAGAACAAACCAATCTGTCTTGGAAGAAGTACAGCCAGAATGCTCCTTAGAAAGGAAGATGGTGAGACTTCGTCTTATGTACTTTGGCCATGTATCAAGAGGGATCAGTCCCTGAAGAAGGACATCATGCTTGGTAGAGTAGAGGGTCAGTGAAAAAGAGGAAGACCCTCAATGAGATGGATTGACACAGTGGCTGCAACAATGGGCTCGAACATGGCAACAACTGTGAGGATGGCACAAGACCAGGCAGTGTCTCGTTCTGTTGTACATAAGGTCGCTATGAGCTGGAACCAACTCAACCGCACCTAAAAACAACAACTAGTATGGGCCACAGACTCCTTTATCTAACCAGAAAGCAAATCCACCACAATGTCCTTTCTAGTCAAATGCTTCTAGCTCCTAACCCTAGATACCAGCTCTTCTCTCTCAGATTCTGTGACTTACCAGAGTATTCCTGAGCAAACATTTTTATTTCCATGGCTTGAGTTGAATCAGTTTGAACGGAAAATGTGCCAGCTTTATCATCACTAACAGACTGCTTAATTAACCTTCTGATGGTGTCAGAATTTCATCCCCTTTTGTTCTAGAAACGAGCATTTACATGAGCATTTTTTCCTCTACTGCTTTCTTCATTGGCTATGGTTTTACTGTTTGGAGATGCTCTTCAAAAAGCATACTCTGCAAAAACGAAAGGGAGCAAGATTTCTAGAGTCACCACACTCCAGAATTTCTTGGCTGAAACGTATTCACGGTTCTTCTTTATATTCCTTGATACTTCTTCACCAGTGACTCCAATTACATGAATCATTCATTTAAAAACTCGTTTTCTGTTTTGACTGATTCTATCCTTTCAGAGCGTTGATGACTGAAACAACACATTCCTAATGTTACCTTTTAAGAGTTCTCATCCTAGGCATTCACTCTATGTGGGGCGATTGGGGAATGACATCTTTCATGCCCCTCTATCAAAATGCAAAAAAAGCAAGCCACCGGATCTGTCAGGCCTAAGCAAAATTTTCCGCAATCTGTGTCTTTAACATAAGCAAAGCACATAATTCAAAAAAAGAAAGAAAAAAAAGAGCTTGCTTTTCTGAAGAATAAAGACATTGTGTTCCATCTTTGTGTTGAAATGCAGATTTCCCACTAAAAGGCAAATCCTTCATTTCAAAAGGTTGAATAGGATGGTACTTAAAAAAAGAATTCCAGCTGGTTAAATTTAGGGTGCTGAAAAAAGTTCACTCCAATAATATTCTTTGGCTCTGGGCCCAAAGTATTTTCACTTGATGGTGAATTAGATAAATTTTTATTACACTTCAAGCTTTTGCCTCTTAGAATGGTAGAACTGATCTAAGAGGAGACTGAGAGGGCAGATGCATACAGAGACAAATTGTCTTAGGACAATTTTTTTGTTTGTTTAACCATGTACCTCACTATGCAAAACGTGTGTTCCCAGGAGAAATTCCACTCATTCATTCTTTCACGCATTCATTCAACAAATATTTACCAAGTGTCCATAATGCCCAAAGCAAAGGGCTGGCCTCCGCGGGTAGTACAAAGAAAATCATATACCGACCTCCCCACAGGAGCCTTCAGCTAGGAGAGAAGGTAAGGCCTGACCAGAAAGAACTACTCCAAGGCTGAAAGTGTGTCATGAGAGAGGTACAGAGAAACTGCTGGGAAAATTCAAAGGGAGAGAAATTACTTCCGTTTGGAAGGGAGGAGGGAGGCTTGAGGGAGGAGTTAACTCATGAACTGGACCTGGAGAGGCAAGAGAAAGGATTGTTTAGACAAAAAGAAAAGCAGATCCGGATGCTCAGAGAGAAAGCCCTAGCTGTGTACACAGCAAGGGGGGCACAAGTTTGAATCAACTGTAATTGTTACAATTGTAACTGTAAACGTAACTGACTACTAGTTACATTAAAATCAAAATACCGGACAACACTTCATTTAGTTGACAACAGAGATTATCCTTGTGGCTGGGTGCCATCGAGTTGATTCTAACTCATAGCGACCCCATGTGACAGAGCAGAGCTACCTCTTGTTTCTGTGGCTCTAACCTTTATGGAAGCAGATCACCAGGTCTTTTCTCAGGAGGAGCTGCTGGGTAGGTTTTAACCGCCAACCTTTCCGTTAGCAGCTGAGCGTTTAGCCGTTGAGCCACCAGGACTCCTTGACAACAGAACTTATGATTATCTAAATAAATCCACAAGTTTATGTCTTCAAACAGCACATTTTCCTAAAATAAGGGACAGAGTCATGTGGACAATTGAGAAACTCCTCATGAAAGTTCATCTGTTTTCCTCCACCTCAGTTATTTTACCCTGATGAGTGGTGAGTGGTCTGCCCTGGCAGAATTCTGTTTCATTCCTCTGAGTCAGACAAACAAGTGTTGTTGATAGCCATGTTCTTCTCCGCGATACTGCCTCCCTGGCTTAAATAATCTATTTCAGATGTATTATTGCCAGTTTAAGATGGGCTTGTACTTGCTAACACATTTTCAACAAATGACTATGCAAGAAATGTTGAGATTTTCCTATACTGCTTTGTCTCTTCAATCATCAACTTGACTTTCCCTCCAAACTCTCCCTCTTTCTCTTCTTCAAAGCCGTGGGGGCGGGGAGGGGTAACCTTGTTCCTGCTGGGAGTGCGTAAGGGAGGACCCATCCTGTGTGTGTGTGTGTGTGTGTGGTGGGGTGCGGGTGAGCGTGTGTGCACGAGCTTGTCTCCACCTGAGATGTTTTTCAGGTTATTTGTAGGAATTTGAGAGCCACTTTCAAAAATACCCTTGTCCGGTGCATCACATCAGGAGTCCACTGAAGCCCGTCCCCCAGATTCTTCTCTTGCTTTGGGGCATCAGTGTCTGGAGAGACTGCTGGAGCAAAGTCAGGAATCTGGGTTCTTCATTGCCTGCCACCTCTGCCACTCGCTCGCTGTGTGTGACCTTAGCGAATGCCTTCCCCTTTCTGGCCCTTGATTTTTTCATCTTTAAGAAGAGAAGTCTGGATCTAATGGATGACATCGCCCTGCTGTTTCCCTCCTTGGGGACCGGTCCTAGGGCAGGGATACTGGACACAGTTATGAGACCTACTATGGGCCAGTTATGAGACCTACTATGGGCACATTTACGAGACCTACTATGGGCCAGTTACGAGACCTACTATGGGGACAGTTACGAGACCTACCATGGGCCAGTTACCAGACCTACCATGGGCACAGTTACGAGACCTACCATGGGCACAGTTACGAGACCTACTATGGGCAGTTACGAGACCTACTATGGGCACAGTTATGAGACCTACTACGGGCACAGTTACGAGACCTACTAAGGGCCATCTTAAAAGCTGACCAGGATGTGCCCCTTGTGACCTGCCGGGCATCAGGAGCAACCTACAGGAGTGAGGAGTCCCTGGATGGTACAAATGGTTAACGCACTCATCTGCTAACCAAAAGATTAGAGGTTTGAGTCCACCCACAGGTGCCTTAGAAGAAAGGCCTGGCAATCTACTTCTGAAAAATCAGCCACTGAAAGCCCTATGGAGCACAGTTCTACTCTGACACACATGGGGTCGCCATGAGTCAAATCAACTGGAGGACAGACAAGTGGTTTGACAGAAGAGTGGGGTTCAGTCCAGTCCCAGGCTAAGTCTCAGACTAGGAGAACGAGCCTACTGGTGGATTTCAACCTCCTGGGCACAGTCTTGCAAAGATCACCTGTCTGACCCTCCAGGAGAAAACCTAGTTGAGCCTTGAGCCAATGAGAGAGAAGGTCAGAGAGAACCAAAAAGAAACTTCCCACAAACCCGGCCAGATGTCAAGGGAACAGGTCTCCATGCACCGTGCCGGAAGGCCAGTGGCAAAGCTGAGCTTCACGCCAGAGCCTGGCAACCCCTGTCCACGGCACACACAAAAAAACCAAAAACCAAACCTATTGCCTTCACGTCTATTCCAACTCATAGCGACCCTGTAGGATGGAGTGGAACTGCCCCATAGGGTTTCCAAGGAGCGGCTGGTAGATTTGAACTGCTGACCTTTTGGTTAGTGGCCAAGCTCTTAACCACTTCACCGTGGCGCGCACACAGAACTCTAAAAAGAGTGAGATTCCTTTCCCTAGTCACCTTAAACCACGCGGCCCAGGCCCCGGTGTTCTGTGGTCCCTGCCCTTAACCAACTTGAAGGGTTCCTGGAAAGTCGCGTGTAAACTGATTTTCTGTAAACTGAATCACATTCGCTAACGGACATAATTTCAGAAATGTCTCATTGCCCTTCCAGGCTCAAGGAAAACTGGCAAGGCTTCTTGCATTTTACGTTTTACGTGCTTCTTCCTTCCCCCACCTCCTCGGTCAAGCAGTGAACAATCTGTAAACAAACACTCTGGATTCAGTGGGGAGCTCACAATTTAAAAGAACCCTGTGATGACTCTTTGTGAACAGTTAACAATCTTTCTGTAACATGAAAAACTGACCCTCCAATGTGTCAGTTCCCACGGATGAGACTTTGGTGTTTACTGGGCTTTTCCTGAAGTGACGCTCGACAGCAAGGCCTGTGTGGGCAGAAGGGGTGAGCAAAACAAGCTACCCTGGACATGTTTCTTTATCCAAACTGTCCAGCCTCACACAAGTGTGTCTGTAGACACCAATCATGCCTCCCCGCCCCAGCCAAGAAACAAAGAATGAAAAATCGCAGTCTCAGACACTTCAAGAAACATCTGAGTTTCACTTGAGTTTAGCATCAGATGCCTGAGGAGGATGGCATGAGCATTTTCTATCGAGGGGAGGAAAACACATTTGGGCTGTCAGGGTGGATCCAGTGAGACTGACCATTTGCTTAGCAAACATTTAAAGTCTGATAAACACCAGCCAGGGAGTGAAGGACTTGTCTATCAAAGCCAGCAGAACATGCAACTCCCAAATTACTCTGAAGAGGCCACCCAGAGTCTTTATCTGTGTCAACCCCCAACAAATGCACTTTATGCCACTATATCGCCATTTTGATCCGTCTCAGTAAAATGCCAGAATAAGCTGAGGAAAACCAAGATCAGCACCGGAGAGAAGGCCCCGTTGTTTTCAGGTGTTGTTGGGCCTTGTAGAAGAGGACGTCGGTGGAGGCAAGGAGGTTGCAGGACAAGGGAGGAGAGAGGCTTGGTCAGCAGACGTGTGCAGGCCCAGGCAACACTGAGCCCGGACAGCTGGAGTTGGCTGGTCTTCCCTCTGTGACTGGTCTGTGCAACTCTTTGATGGAAGACTGGTCAGAAGAACCAGCACCCCAGGAAGGCTCTGTCAGGCTGCTCCCACTACTGGCTGAGTCAGAAAATTCTGCCTTCAAGCCTGGCCCTTCCAAAGGAAGTATGTCCTGGCCTTTGCAGGGGGCTTTATGTTCTCCCCAAAGTTCGTTCCTTACAGTAACCCTGTGGGAAGCGGCGTTGTCCCCGGCTCCCCAGTGGGGACAAGGAAGATCTCAAAAGTGTCCTACTGAAGGTCGCAGACCAGTGGGGTGAATGCAGAATCCTGCTGCCTCCGTCCCCCCAACTCACCTCAGGAGCCATCGGGGTGGGCAGGGCCCCTGTCTGGACCCTCGACTCATGACCACATACAGGTAATCGCTCACCTTGCTGGGACGATACAGTGGCACGCATACATCAGAGTACACGAGGAAGGCACACACCACCAGCCTAACACTGTGACAGACTTGGCCAGGAGATCCTTAGGGCCGGAACTGGCCATTCTCCAGAAATAAAATCTATTACATCCTATGGTTAACACAGAACAGTTCCGAAATTATGAGGACTAAATTTAAGGCTTCAAAGTCCTACAAACTAAAAAAAAAAATGGTCTAGCAGGTCAGGCTTTGACATTTCTTCAGGAACAAAACTAGGCTGCCCTTTCGCCTGAGGTGAGACGAAGCCCAAGAGGGTTCTGGCGCTGTGAGGCCAGACAGCGAGTCCTTCTTCCAGAAACAGGTCTCTGCCCACCCACAGCTCCTCCAGCTTCTGCCCAGGAGGCAGCTGCTGCCATCTCCTCAGTCCCTCAGCGCCCTGTCCTCCACGCGGGCACAGAGCAGCCAACCGCCAGCCTCAGGCCCAGGCCGTCCGACAGGAGTCCCACAGAGCAAAGGAGAGGCAAACACAGCTATCTCAGTCCTGTTTTCTTGGCTTCATAGTTATTTTCCTGGCTTTTGACCCTATTTCTAATCCTTCCTTTATATCACTGACCAAGTGCCATGGACAAAAAGAAGAAGGTCACAGGTTTGCAATCATTCGACAGGGAGGCCCCGATCCGGCCACAGGGTGGGTGCCAGGGACTGTTCCCAGGTTTACTAAGTGTGCTGATTCAGTGCAGACAACATCCAGAGTTCTCAGACCCCTCTAAGCCCCTCAAACCAAGAACTTACCAGCCAACTTCTTTCTACTCACTGGACGGGACCTTTTGGAAATACAGTATTTGGAAACCTGGCCTCGCTAGGCAAAGGGGCCATGTTCCCCTTTTCCTTTCTCCACAGGCACCAAGAGGAGGGGTGCTAAATGGACCCCAAACTACTGGGGAGATTCCAGGATCATCTGTTATTGTGAATCACTCTAAGGCCACTTGGAGCCCTGGTGGCATAGTGGTTAAAAGCTTGGCTGCTAACCAAATGGTCGGCAGTTCAAATCCACCAGCCACTCCTTAGAAACCCTATAAGGCAGTTCTACCCTGTCCTATAGAATCGCTATGAGTAGGAATCAACTGGACGACAACAGGTATGTATGTATATGTAAGGCCACCTGGTCCCTGGGTGGTGCAAATAACCTAGAGGTTGGTAGTCTGAATCCACCCAGAGGCACCACAGAAGAAAGGCCTGGCGATCTTCCTCCGCTAAGAATACAGCCAAGAAAACCCTATGCAGCAGTTCGACTCTGACACATAGAGGTAGCAGCTGTTAAGGCCACCTTGAAAACCAGGTTTTGTGGTCCAGCATTCCCAGTTATGCCCTCTTTCCACGCAGTCCCAGTCGTGAGGCTGACCTGGAGCCACCGTGTCAAGATCTCTCAGGTCTACTAGGAACATGAAAGACTCAACGCTCCCTTAACAAGCCCCTCAGGCTGAAATCCTCTTGCTCCCAGAGCCTCAACTTTCCACTGTTGGGTAGAAAGCCCCCTGTCACCGGCCCACAGATCTCCGCCACCACGGCACTCAAACCCTGCCAGGCAGTGGGGAGTGTGGACAGGCAGGCTGACGCGGTTTCAAAGAGGCCAACCAGGCAAGAACCATCCTGTACTCCTGCCCCGGCTCTAAGCAATAAAATGCCTTTTATCAACGTGATTCAAGGCAGAGTCAAGGGTCTATCACCATTTTAAAGAGGCTTATTACACGGCCACAAAAATTTGCCCCAGGCTCCCATCTGGCAAGGAAGGTATCAGCGTGGGACAGGTTCTTTTGATTTGATTTGATTTGATTTTCTTACAAAATCTGAAAATGAAATGCTTCTGTCCCTCCCTTCCCTCGACCGTTTTCTTTCTTTTTTGATTTACAGGGAGGAGGAATGAAATCTGAAGTTGACAGGTCGGGACAACTCCACTCAGCTCTCACTCTAAAGCTGCTTTTGTTCAATCATACTTTGCATTTGTGGCCTGCGGCTCTCGGCTGAGCGGCGGCTCCTCCAGCGTGGGGCTCCTCCAGCGTGGGGCTCCTCCAGCGTGGGGCTCCTCCAGCGTGGGGCTCCTCCAGCGTGGAGCAGGCTGCGGACTTCCCTGGCAGGTGGAGGCCCAGCCCAGCCCTGCCCTCTCTGCACCGAGGGTGTGCACACTCAGGCTCGGCGCACCAAGCACCTGGTCAGACACTGCCGGGGTTGCAGAGGGCCCGGGCCCCCCGCTCCACTTCTCCTGGACCCAGGGCTCTGCGTTCTCATCACGCATCTGCCCCACTGGTTCCCCAACTCAAGTTCAAGCCTTCTGAGAACCAAAACCACACTGCCCATTCTGGGCGCAGGAGAGACCTCCAATAAATACCCAGAAATGGAGCCTGTTCAGTGGGCTTTTCTGGTTGCAGGAGATGGAAGTACCCTGCCGTGGAGCCCACAGCGACCGGGGGAATCCCTCCCTTCTGGCAGTCTCAGAGCTCTCCCGAGTAAATGATTCACTAACCAAGGGGCTGCGGGTCAGCCTGGACCCAAGCGGTGAGCGCAGCCACTTGAGAGGGGCCACCGGCCCATCGGGTTCACGGTACCATTTCGGCAATCTGTAACTGCGTATTTACTCAATGGTTGTTACGGACAATCAGGTTGATAATTCACCTTCCAAACGCAGTGCAATTACACATTAGGAGAGTTACAGCGGGGCCACGTTTCCTCACAACCTTCTGACCAGTTGCCTCAATTACCTCGTCTGGGTCACTTTCCTCTCCCTCTCCATTCTTTTTTTTTTAAAGCGGACCCACATTTTCCTGTATCCTCATCCTCCACCGGCACCCCCACCTCCCTGCCCTAACAGAAAGAAAAGGGTTAAGTCCTTCAGTTCAAACAATCCTGTTCAGAACCCGTAGCTCTACTCCATCAGAAGGGCTCGGCAGTAGGGCTGGGAAGCTAGCCGTGGAAGGCACGTTGGAAGCCGGCTGGATGACCTCACCGCCTCCCTGCCACAGGCTCGGAGCCCACCTGCAGCAGCCCACACCTCCTTGGTGGCCCAAGTTGCAGCAGGGCCTGGCACAGCCCCTGGAGGCCACGGCCCAGGGAAGAAAGAACGCAGAGGCTTCGTGAGCTCCGTGAGGTCGGGGCTTCCCAGGCAGATGACTGGCGAGGACCTTGCAGTGTGTATCCACAGCCCTGGGCTTAGCAGACAGACCTGGAAGGGATGCCCTTCCCACCCAGGGCCCCATGCCTGAAGCCAGACACCCACATCTGCTTGGGATGCGCTGGAGGCTATGAAGAGAGAAATGCCTACACTCTGGACACGATCAGGGTAAGGGTCCCAGGAATGTGAACACAGAACTGTGGCAACTGGCCTCACCGTGGTCTCCGGAGAGCTAAGCCACACCCTTCCTTCACATCTCCGTCTGTGGTTTTAACACGCTACACCTCACCCACTGCAAGGCATAACCGAGCTTTCAAAGGAATTTCAGCTCCCCAAGCGGGCAGTGGGGGCAGCCGACCTGGAGCACCCCAGCTGGAACCAAGGTCTCCGAGCTGCAGGGCCTGGCAGGGACACCAGGGCAAGGCATGTGAAGAAGGAGTGGGGACGAGGGTGATGCTCACTGCTGGCGCCTGGGTGACCACAGCAGTGACCAGGTTTCGTCTCCATTTCAACAGCACGAGACGCTTTTACAAATCATTTTTTGACCGGCCCCCCTCTGCATCTCTCTTTCCCTCTCACACACTCAGCACACACACAACTCAAGGCTCCTGTGTTCTAAAGGCTTCTCCCTCCCACCCACAGATGGGACTGATTTTCTAAGAGACCTTCGGTACCTTCTGTTATGGCGAGCCTTTTGAGCACCACAGTGTCCCGGACTAACAAGAGCCCAGCAGGCTCTCTGGGGAGTGAACTGGGAAAGGCCCTGACATCCCCGTAGCTGTTGTCGTGGAGTCGATTCTGACTCATGGTGACCAGACTCGGGAAAATTCTCATACTCAGGAAACGTACCCAGGTACAGAAAACTTCTCTGGAACCTCTGGTTGGTTCCAATCTTGGCGCCCAAAGACTGGGGGCGGGACTGATGTTTCCCAGACCTGACGTCCCGTTCACGTAGGGTCTCCTGACTCAGACTTGTTAAATGGGGGATTTCTGCACACTTGGTCAACGCCGGGCCGTTCTGTCTGCAGCGCTGAGCTTAGTTCAGTTTTCGTTTGTTCAGGCTGTGGTTTCTTTGCCCCATTTTAAAAAAAAAATGGAGCCAGATTTGTTTCTTGTTCACGGAGCAGGCAGAAGGCGGGTGTGCAGTGGAGGAGGTGTGTGGGGAGAACGGATCGATGGAGCGGGGCCGAGAATATCCAGAATTGGAGGAAAGTGAGAACTGGCGCTTTTCCTTGGCTTCCCAACACTTGCAATTTCCACTAACGCGGCTTAGGTCCTGGGCACCAGGCACCGGGAGCAGGAAGGGGGCACGTGACAACTTCTCCCCAACCAGGATCCGGCATTTCAGTCCACAGGAAGCGAGAGGACTTGGAGGGACTTCTTGTTTATAGTTCTGCAGACGAAGTGAGTGCCATCACCAAAATGCCCTTCTCGCGTATCTGACGGAGCAATCCCTTTCCAGACTTGGAAAGTTTCCCGTGACGGAGCATCACCGACCCCGAGACCACACGGTATCCCAAGGTTAGATTAGATTCCCAAACACGGGCAGAGGCGGCTGCTTCAGAGTGAGCTCAAGACTTCTGCTTTGATGGGGAGGTCGGTCCCACACTACATTTAACTGGATTCGGTTCACCCGATTACACAGTGCCTTGCTTTCTGGAATATGTAATCATCTCTTTCTGATGACATTTTAAATATCCAGCTAGACAAATAATCTCAGCAATAATTGATAGCAGAGTCAAGCTGAAAGATCACTGATTGGCGGAGTCCCCACCGAAACAAACGTTCTTCTTTCAAATATTAGAGGAACGGCGCTTAAATCTAACTTTGCGCTGATAAATGTGCAAAATCTGATTTACTGATAAAGGCGCTGCAAGAAAGCCCACGCTTTAGCCTGTGATGGCGTCGTGAGGTATTTGAGAAGACAC
Source organism: Trichechus manatus latirostris (assembly GCF_000243295.1). NCBI lineage: Eukaryota > Metazoa > Chordata > Mammalia > Sirenia > Trichechidae > Trichechus > Trichechus manatus. The sequence continues at coordinate 1,789,624 of NW_004443941.1, read as the reverse complement.
GGGCAGCGTGATGTATTATGTTATTTACTTCCCGGGAGTTAACTGCAAGGGTGGAGTGGGTAGTTTGCGGAGCATCAATACAGGCAAGAGAAAACGTGTGAGGTGCTGCCCCTTGATGCTGTGCCCCGCAAACAATGCAGGCCCACACTCAAGGACTGCAGCGTCCCCCTCTCTAATGCAGACCCTGCAGAGGAATGGTCCTGGGGGTGGGGGGAACACCCAGAAAGGAAGACAAACAGATGATCTGCTCCATTCAGGCCCTTGAAAGCTGATTTCAATCAATGCCTCACACTGGAGTTCAAGTTCCTTTCCCCTGTGCATGATGCAAAAAGTCCTAGACAGTGTCAGGGGGCCTGGGTTGTCTCCCCAGAAGACCTCCAAGCAAGCCCCAGGTACCGCTGCAGTTCCCTCCAGCCCCCCAGTCTGTTTCTGTGTTCAAGGCAGAATCCCAATCAATTGCTGCCTATACCATGCGTTTTGATTGCAGTATTCAAGTCATGCTGTGTGGGGCATAGTTTTCAACAACTCAGACCCTCTGGAAAGCTGCAATGGCCAGAGATTAACTTATGGGAGATGACAGTCTCCAGGAAGCATCAAATGCACAAGCTGGCATATTAGCAGAAGTAGATTACAGTAAGGAAAATCTAAAACAGAAATGTATCTGAATGCTTTAGCTAGCAACAAAGGCAAGGATTCAGGGGTGGGGTCTGAGCATTTGCCCGAACCACCAGAGTGAGGATTTCTTTTTCTTGCTTATTCTTTCTCTGCTTGTTTGTTTATTCTTCATTCCTTTCTTTTGTTTCTTTCCTTTTTTTTTTGGTGACTTTTTCCCCCTTGAAACTGAACCATTATGAGTCAGTCTCATACCAAACCAAACTCACTGCCATCAATTCCAACTCACAGTGACCCTACAGGACAGAGCAGAACTGCCCCATAGGGTTTCCAAGGCTGTAAATCTTTAGGGAAGCAGACTGCCACATCTTTCTCCTTTGGGGCAGCTGGTGGTTTCGAACCTCCAACCTTTCAGGTAGCAGCTAAGCGCTTTAACCGCTGTGCCACCAGGGCTCCTTGTTAGTCTCACAGCTTCTGTGAAAAATCAGAAGCTTGTTAGATGTAATGATTGTCTGCACCGTGACACTCACTGCATCTGAGGGGCTTGTCGAGCAGCTTTCCTCTAATTTGGAGCTCCTCTGTTAATTAGAAAGCTCTGAGAGTTTCTGCAAACACAGGTCACTGTGGACAGCTCATGCTTTTGAGGCTTCGCCCGTGACAGTGGCTGGACTGCCCTTCCAGGATCTGGCAGGGTTGTCCAGCCTCTGATGGTGTCAGGAAATTCAGCCACCACAGCCACGTCGCAGGAAATGACCAGGAGGTGACCAGGGCAGTGTGTCTCCCCACCACCAGCCCCCTGGTGAAATCTGTGCTCACATCCTGCTACAGTCAGCTCCAATTTCAATTCTCGCTGCTTCTCCCCCTCTTTGCCTTCTCTCTTCCCTCTTCTCTTCTTCTTTCCACCTCTCACTTCTCTGTTCTTTCAGATCCTCTCTTTCTAGCGTCTCCCTTCCCTCCCCCACCCACCAGGGTCCTCTGCTGCTGAAAACGTTCCCTCTCACCAGAAAGGGAAGTCGGTTTTGAAGAGACACCAGGCTGCTTTTTTATTGAAACAGCACTGATTGTGGAACAGAAACTGCCCCTCCTTTTAAAAAAAAATATTTCCTATTTCTCGGTGGCAATCAGCCTCTGCACCTGGTAAGGCCAAGTCCTGCCTTCTTTATGGGAAGGGGGGACCTCGCAGGGGAGAAGAAAGGACGGCAGGGAAGGGAAGGCTAATGACTGAAGCAAAAACGCACATGGGCCCAGGTCTCCCGCCCTTGCCACCATTCCAAGGTAAGGCCTCAAAATTACAGGCATTCTCATGTACCAAGGGTTCACTACGGGACATGTGCTAGACGGGTGTGTGCACACGCGTGAACATGAGTGCACAAACCGGTGTGCTCTCAAGGTCATCAGGCTCAGGCCAAAAAGAAATCTTCTGTGGTGCTCGCTTAGGACCTGGACAAAAAAGACCGGTGTGTAAATCAAAATAGGAAATAGAAGAACTATCTGTACACACGTCACCATCACCATCACCCCAGCAAGACACGGGTCTAGAAGAATAAGCTATCACTCAGTGTCATACTTTCTAAAGTTGCCTTGTCTCACCAGGCCAAAGTCCAATTCCCTAAGCAGCCCGATCCTTCCTTGAGGTCCCCCGCAAACAAACGCATGAGGGCTAGAAGGTAATGGGAATCTGGCCTTGCAGTTGTCGGCTTATGGAATGCAACGGGATGAGGTGGGGTTGGGGGCCATGATGGACTGATGGACTCACACAAGCCCAGGACTAGCTAAAGTCACAGCCACTGGGCAGGGTGGACCAAGATGACCCCTGCAGATGCTCCCAGGAGAATATCATCAACAGCCGCAGTGGACCGCTAAGCCCAGCAGAGCCCAGGCCTCCGCCCTCCACCTGCATCCTGCTGCCGATGACTAGGTCATCTGTTCCCAGATGCCAGACCCAGGAAAGTCCTGCGTGCCTTTAAACTAACTAAGAACAACAAGGATTGTCTGAGCCAGTGCATACCCCCTACTCTTTCAGATGCTGTCTGTGAGGGAAAAAAAAAAAAAAAAAAAAACAAGAAAGAACCTAGACCTGGGAAATAATGTGGAAAGCGGCAAAAACCAATCAGCTCACTTAAAAAGAAGAACCCTCCACCCAACATCACAAAGATGAAGAATTCGGTTCCTAGGAAGCTGTCCCAGCGACCTAGATATGAAAGACAACGCTTACTATTCTGGGGTGAGAAGTGACATTACCTTTCACTCAGGACTGTCAAACATAGTCTATAAATACTAACAGTGCCCTCGTGACCAATGGGCTGAGCCCACCCCACAGAAGTCAAGGGTTTCCCTAAGGTCACGTAGCAAGTCCAGGTCCCCAGACGTACCCTTATCAACTAGATGGCTTTGTCTAGAAATACATATTGGTAGATCTGACTCTCATTTTTGAAAAGAGGGCTGGGGGAATCGATTGCACATTTTAGTGTTTCTATCTCCCACTTTCTCTCTCCAACCTTCTGCCCTGGCTCTCCTCCTCCACCACAAAAAAAAAAAAGATTTGTTTGATGTATTTAGCGATCTGTGTCCAGGTCTACTCAAGGTCTCTAAGACATTTGTTGTACGGCAGGTCAAGAGTAGAGGACTGAAAGTGATGAAAAATTTGGAAAAAAAAAATTGTGATGGTTGCACAACATGCTGAACATAATTAACGCCACTGAATTGTACGTGCAAACATGGTTGAAATGCTTTCTTATGTATATTTCACTGCAGTGGAAAAAGGGTAGAGTTCTTCTCCACTCTGAAATGGATCTGAAGACATCCTGGGAAGGCTGGTGCTGGCTGGGGCTTCTGGTCACATCTCTCTGTGGGTGGGTAATGACTTACTTCCAGAGAATGATTTGCTCTCTCTCCTACACATCAAATCAAGACACCAATCACAGCTCTTCTAGCCCATCTTGCCGCACCTCCACACACAATCAGAGAATCAGGTGGCCAAATGCTAAGAGTTGACTTTATGCACATGTATGTAATTATGTACTGATGTGAGAAATTCAGAGACACCTGTAACATGCCTACATGCACACACATACTTTAGAGGATAATTTCTAAAGACTTAGTCATCTACAAATTGAAAGAAAATAGCTACATCGGGCTCGGGAAAAACTGGAAATTGTCCCTTTCTGCAAACCACAAGCCCTGTTGTGGATACGAGGTCCATGGGTTTCAAAATAAATAATACACAGAAACGGGCAATGCAGTGGATTAACTTGTAGATTGTCATCAGACATATGGAAGCGCCAACTCAGCAACAAGAAGGGCCTGACTTTTGTTCAGAAAGAACAGATACTAAGATCTTTATGGCATTGGATGGTTGGCCAAGGTGTCACGGCATGACAGAAGCAGGCCACTATCTCAGGCTGACTGCCACCTTCACTGAGAGCCCTTTCTACCTGCTGCCCTGTGAACGCCACCCACGGGTGGCCTGAGAGGAGTCGTTCAGCCCCTTGACCTGGGCGCTGCCCTGCCCTCTGCTAACTCCACCTTTCCTGTATTCTCCCCTTTCCCTGCTAACAGAAATGTAATCGGAACAAATTAATATTCAATTTAAAAATCACTATTCTATCAGAATCACAAAGACTCGGGAAATTCAAATCAAAGGCAAACACCCCCCCTGTAAATCTAACTTAGCTATTCAGATATTTCACATTTCTATAAACAGTGAGTTTTCCTGCCTTCAGTTGGTTATTTGCCAAGATCCTTCGCCACAAGGAGGGAGAAGGAAAGACAGCACTACACCCTTAAGTGTGTGAAGCTCTAACCTTTTATCCATGTAATGATCTACTTAGTATAATAGTTTGCCTTTAATCAGAGAAAGAGTAAGATAATTTGATATCCCATAAAACTCCCTAACCTATATTCTGCAAGTCGATTAGCCAGTCCCTTTACATTAATGGCAGCCCAGCCTCTGCTGCACCTCAGTGTGGCTTTGGGGTGTCTGCAGCCCCCAATGCCACACACCAAGAGTTTCAGGAGAAAACTCAGCAGGGGAAGCTGTGCAATGGGCAGTTACTTTTTCCATCATCTGTATGGAAATGGGGAAATTGTCTTCTCAAATGGAGATTATCTTCCCTCGAGATCCTTCTGGAGGGCTATAAATAATAGAACATACTAATCAACATTATATATTAAAAGATGAATACAGAATCAGATTAAGGAAAAACTAAATTATACTGTTATAAAATCCAAAGCAAAAAATATAAAGCCATGGAAAAGAAGTCTCAGCTGGCCTCCCTTAGGTTAGAGCCTCTTCTCCGGCAGCCAAACCAGCCTTTGATAAGGGCGTACAAAGTAACCATTTCTCATTCCCTTATTTATGAGCAATGGAATGTGAAAAGCAAGAGGCTTAATTTTAATGCAGGGATGTTTCCATCAGCCATTCTAAGAAAGCTGCAAAAAGGTGAAGACTGGAAATATATGAACCTCTTCTGGGAAGCCTGGATAAGAATTTTGTCTAAATATGTGAGGAGGGGCACGGACAGGTGGCGCAAACACAAAACACGAGTGCTCCCCACTCCAGCTATCTGATGTCTGCCTCTAAAGGTCTTATGACTCAGTCTTCCCATCTATAGAATGGAATCCTTTCGCCAACTCTGGGGAAGTATCATGAGGAGCAATCAGATGTTAAACCCCTTAGATAGATCCCTCTCTTTGCTATGACTTTTGACCTTGGCTTTAAAAACACAGTAACAATAATCCTCATAATGCGTTCTCATTATGGAGAAACATTAAAATTATCCTGGCAGGGTCTGTTGCATTGACTGTTTAAAGAGAGTGTCACTATCCTTCCAGGAACATGAGAAGTGGATCTGGGTAATTCATCAAAGCCTATAAAGGATACCTGAGTCATCATGTCAACCGAGCAATTTCTCCATGAATTCAACGTGGGAGAGGGAAAAGAAGACAGTCTCTGCTGTGCATTGGGCAACGCCATCATGTTCCCCTCGATTCCTCTCCTCTGTCCTTGGCAATCCAGTTACGATTCGACAGCATTTAAAGATGACAGTACTTGAGGTAACAGGACAATGTATAACAGGATTACAGCGAATGAGAAAGAAAGGACACACGTAGGTACTGTCATTTAGGCAATGTCATCTATGATCAGTTTTTGTTTCATTTTTTGCTGACACAGAAGTCAGTACCACTTACACAATTCATTGTAAACCGTGTTACTGCTGTGAATAGTTGGCTTCCCAGATGAAAGGAAACACTTGTTATACTGCAGGGAGATTCAGTGAAACTTGCTTGCTTTGGTTGATGTGAAAATAGTAACAAAAGGATTTCAAATCAATAGCCAAAGATTCAAAAATAGCCTGAAGTCACTACCACCCAAAATGAATTTATCTTCAAAGAAAGAAAGAAAAAATTGCTGTTGGTCACAGAACAATAGTGGCCAAGAGGTTTCTGAAGGACGTCTTAGACCCCAATGAAACTCTAGCTTTAGAGAGTTTTTCAAAGATACAGTGGAACACCTAACTAAATTCACATTAGGGGAGCCAGAAAACACCAGCATACCTGCCAACAGGGTCCTTGCAGTCACTCACACTGTTTCTCATTCTATTTCCTTCCTATCGGTCTGCCCAAAGCACATCCAAATCCATACACACCCACTACTCACTTATCGACATGGTTAGGTTCCAAAGAGAATGGAGGATGACCACAACAGATCACAAAATGGAGGATGATTACATCGTTACCTAACTGCCAAATTACATCATTACATAACTGCCAAACCACTGAGAATCAGACCCAGCCAAGCTGACACATAACCTTAACTACCACAGCTAATGTCACTCTCGCCTCACACCTCAGCTTTCATTACTGCCAGACATATGTCATTAATGCACAAAATAATCTGAGAGTAGATTTTTTTACTATCGTTGTAAATTCAAAATGTCAGATAACGAGATAGTCAATAAGTGAGGAGCAGGTGTAATACAAGACTTTGGAATCCAGTTCTACTCTACTTTTTAATTAATTTCTGCCACTGGAGGTTTTTGTATACCCCCCACCCCTCACCCCCCAGAGCCACCAAGTCCCCTAGAAGCTGTTATTCCTTGGCAGTGAACATACAACTGCCCTGCTTGCCATTAAAACAGCTTCTTTACTGTCCAGGACAAGGAGCTATGCTACATGCCAAGTGACCAACCACAAGCTAAAGCTTGTTTGGCCAACACTTGTCTCAAAAGAAAAGTCTGACTGAAAGAGGAAGCACTGCAAAGGACGCTGAAGATATGTTCTGACCATTTCAAATCCTAACACAGGCTAGTTCTCCTCTAAAACATTCTGGGCTCACTAGGATCTCTGCTTTTCTTGTCTGACTTTCTATGCTTCCCTGGCTTATCCTCTGAGCCCTTAGGCCCCCTTCTGTATCCAACTTTATCAATGCTCCTCTACCCCACCCAAAAAAGTTTGTTCAAGTTCAGGCTAGCTTAATAGCCCCATGAAGTTAAGAAGATATCATTAAAGAGAGTTCATAGGGATGTGAATTTTGGTGCCTGCTTTGTTTCATCACACACCATCTGAATGATAAATGCCATCATGAAAAACCAGCCATGATCTGAACACTTCCCCCAACATGGATGGGCTGGAGAAGAGGAGCAGGAGCCAATGTGGAAGCCGGTGGGCACTTACCTCCCGACTTCACTCTTGCCCACTCCCCATCCTCAACACGGGGGACATTAAAATCTTCCAAGATGTAAAAGGTCCTCTACATTCATACAGATCCATCTGCTGACCTACCCGGTTTAGTTCCATTTCGCTTGTAATAGAAAACTCTACCATCAACTGACTCTATCCTCTAGAACATACATGTTAACAGGGGAGAACTCGGCATGCAGAATATTACAGAAAGAATTCCAACAGCTCAGCCCACCCCGCGCCCTGTACAGAATCCTCAGTCTGTCTCCTAGAGTGATGCTTTTGTCCTCTGCTCAGAACATTTCAACAGCCTCCCGTGTCTACAGGATGTGGTCTATCTCCTTAAGATGCTATTCCAAACCTCCATAATCCAGCCCCCAATTTCTTTTCTAATTTTAGTTTCCTTTACACACCAAGGAAGATACTCTGTTCAAGTCAAAATCCATTCCATTCCCATTTTCCTTCTGGCTTTTCTTCTTCCCCTCTGGCCTTCTGGAATCCCACGCATGCTTCAAAGCCCAGCTAAAGGTCTACCAAGTCACCTCAGCATGAAGAATCTCTTCCTTCTCCAACCTCCAAGCTCATTCTGTGTACCACCCTTTGACCCACGGCCAATCCTTACATTGCTGGCTACCTCTCTATTCCTCTACTTAGTTCCATATCTTCCCAACACACTTCTTAAGAGCAAGGACTCTGTCTTCTACTTGTTTTTATCTCCTTCAAAGTACCCAGCACAGCATGTGATATATGGTATACAGTCATGTACTGCACAACATCCATTCAGGCAACGTCCAACTACACATATGTCCCTGGCCCCATAAGGTTATAATAGAGCTCAGAAATCCTGATCAGAGAATGGGGTGTACTGGACATAACAGGACGTAGTGAACACAACTTCCCGCACAAAACATGCGTATCTCATGTCTCTTGTATACAAAGCGATTGCCCTGCCAGGCATATAATAGTACAGTACACATATAACCTATGACACGTATGTCTTGATAGTCATGATAAACGCCTATGTTACTGGCTCATGCATGTACTGTACTTTCTATGGTTATTTTAATGTGAGCTTTCCCTACTTACAAACAAAAAGTATAACAGCGTATACTCCGACTCGTAGGCAGTAGCATCCAATCTCGTGTATCGCACGTCTCTTGAAAGTTGTAGCGTTATCTCTCTGTTTGATTTTCTTTCGAAAATACTACCGTGAAGTGCATCATGGCTCCCAAATGCAGCAAAACCAGTGCTAGTGACTGCAGCAGCAAGAGGCAAAGGAGAATTATCTATCTGGAAGTGAAACAAAAGGTATCCCACACAGCTTTGCTAAGTATATACCATGGTGTTGGCACCACATCCAAATCACATAACGTCCTATTTCACAGAACACATTGTGGACGTTAAGGGATGCATGACTGTGCATATATCCTGGAAACTCAATAAATAGTAGTAAAATGACTAATTTACTTTCCCAAGAGGAAAGTTACTTTTCTAAATATCATTTCTGTTCAGAATGGTAATTTCAACCATCTCAGCACCCAAGAACAGTTCTCTTCTGATATCTGCTTAAACTTACTGATAAAAAAGGCAAGCAGCAGTAACATGTTATGCTCCCCAGAGATTAGCATTAATATCCACCCTTGTTTAAACAGCCACCCCACACCCTGGAGAAGAGCAGACGTGAAGTGCAGTGTGTGCCGGGCTGATGGGGACGTATAGGCAGAATTATCAAGAAATAACGATTTTTACATCTTCCAGATGTGAAACCCAACTTTTTGGTTGTGCAACTCTAGAGTTGTATTTCAACCACGGTCATCTGCAAAGAAGCTAGGTTCAGCACATGCACATACATCCTGAAGGCAAAAAGCTAACTCCTCAAGACATTCTTCTAATACCCTTCTAAATCCAGCACCACCCAAAATGGCTGGTTGGTCATAATCAACCTCCTTTGGAGGCTGAAGAGCAACAAACATGGACATACCTGGCCCCCTTAGCTATTGGGTGTGATTAAGGGAAGTCCTAGCAAAAAATAAGGAGGGCAACAGCTAATTTAACTATTATTTGAAATGTTATCTGCAAATTCCCCAGGCTGGGCTGATGGTCTCTACCAACGTGACCTGGGCCTCCTCACTCCAGTCTGACAGCCAAGACCTGGAGTCAGGCCATGTTCCTGTGTGGACCTGACACTACACATCCACAGAGGTCTTCCGTGTTAAAAACCCAAATCCACATAGCACTTAGCACTCAGCCAGAGTCAGAGAAGGTACTGCACACGCATCTGCCCAATAAATGAGTAAAGTTCAGACACCACATTTACGCTGACAACCTTGGAAACTGCATGAGAGACAACTTAGAGAAGAAGATGGGTGTTAAAAGCAACAAGGAGTCTCACCCCACAGGAATTCACCAGGCACTGACACAGTGGGACCTCCACCCCAGGAGAAGGTTAATCTGATGAATAAGAATGATTCAGGTTCCTGTCCCTTGTTTTAAAGCCCACTGGAATTCTATGAAATAAATCCTGCCCCCCCACTCACAGGAGCTTATACATTGCTAACACAGACGCACACTTTCTGCTCATAACGGATAATCGCCTCTTAGTCTCTGTCTGTCTCTCCCACAGTCGTTGCCAACTTCTATGAAATCTCCTCAGAATCCGAAGGGCATTCTGATTCCCCTGAAATGTACGTTGGTACCCACCCCCGAGGAATAAGACTCTCGAGAAGACCCAAAGAGCTAAAGGCTACAGACAGCCAACCTTCCATGTTTGTCCCACTCAAGTTTTTTGTTTGTTTTGTAGCTTTATCGAGTCATAATTTATATACAATAAAATTTGTTCATTTTAAGGGTACAGTTTGATGAATTTTACTAATTGTATACAGTCATGTAACATCTACCAAAATTGAGATACAGAACATTTCCATCATTCTACAAGGTTTACTCTTTCCCCTGAATCCCATGACTCCTGACAATCTCTAATCTGCTTCCAGTCACTACAGTTTTAATTTTTCTAGAATTTCGTGTAAATGGAACCATACAGTCTATTTTGTGTTTAATTTCTCCCACTTAGCAGAATGATTCTGAGATTCCTCCATGTTGTTGAGTGTATCACGACTTGGTTCTTTTTATTGCTGAGTCATATTTGGTTGTGCAGCTGTACCACAATTTGTTTATCCATTCACCTGTTGATGGGCATTTGGGATGTTTCTAGTTTTTTACTATTATGAGAACATTTGTGTACATGTGTTTATATGGGCATTTCACCTCACTTAACTTCACTTAAATAAATACCTAGAGCAATCCAGGTTTTGAGAACACAGAAAAGGTTTTGGGTTTGAGAGTCCAGAGAGCCTCAATTGTGTCTCCCTTCACCCTGCTCCTCATCTCCCAGGAACTCAACTCCAAAGCCTGGATCCCAACCACCTGTTTGGCTCAACTGCCAAGTGTCACCCTATTCCAAGCAGGAATCTCTCTACTACCCTAAGAAAGTGATGGGAAGAGGCCCCAAAACCTTCTTATGCTGGAGATTCATTTGACTGAGCTCCCTTCTGAGGCATGGGAAGCTATCAACGGTGGTTACTTAGAACACTAAGAGCCCCCATTAGGTTGGAAAGAGGGTGGCTGACCTCCCCCGAGAGCTGTATATCGTCGACCAGCAGTTGAGGGTGCTGGAGACAACCGCCATTTGCCAAAAGGCCCTGGGGAGAAGGAAGACAATGTCGAGGCGTCTCTCAGATCACACCCTGGGCAACAGCTGCTGCCCAGTGTTGTGGCCAGCAGAGAATTAGGGCCGGAAATGAAGATTCACCCTCCTTCCCTCTCCCTCACCCTCCTCAGCTGGGAAGGGCAGGACTGGGGAACAACGGGTGAACAGGAAGCTGAAGGATCCCCCGAGGAGCCAGAGCCCAGGAATCAGGGCTGCGGTGGCCCCAGGAGAGGAAAAGCAAAGTAAGGGAAGACATGAGGAGTGGAGGGGAAGTAGACAAAAGAGGGGCCGCCATCTTAAATAGTCAGAAAACCATCTCAAAGGGAAGAAGCTGAAGAAAACAGAACAGAGAGTTACTGGCAACAAACAACTGGGAAAGAGAAAGTAAAGCCCACGACTGAGGTGCACCTACATTATTTATTTAAGACGACTGTGCAGATTCAGTCTCCTGAGGCAACAGACCTTCAGTTAAAGATAAATGGACTAAGGAAGCATGAAGAAGCAGAGGATGGTGCTGAGTGAGTGGTTCAGGACAGGGGCTGGGAGTTGGGAGGCTGGGTTCTCGCTGTGCATTGTCACCAACTGGCTGAGTGATCATGGCCAGGTCCTGTCACCTCTCTGGACCTTAGTGGCCCCACTGTAAACAAGGAGATTGGACTAGGTTATCTCTAATACCCTAATGTTTTATAAACCTTGTGCCATTTTTACAGAGATGGGGGGCGTGGAAAAAGGAGAGTGGAAATGGCCCAGGGCTAGCTGAGATGGGATATCACAGAGCAGGAAAAGTATTCATTCCCTCTACCTAATCTCCACTTGGCAAGGCCAGACTTGGGGAAAAACAGGCTGGTTGTGTCACGACAAATAACTCCTGGCTCATACCTGATGTTACACCACCAAACTTTATTTCTTCAGCTGGAATAAAACATGGACTCATCTGTAAAAAAGGAGTAATAATAGCATCTGCTCCCTAGAGTTGTTAGGAAAATCAGATGAGTGAATATTTGTAAAGTGCTTAGAATGTAGTAAGTGCCGTGTTTATAAAATAAAATACATAGTTCCTGGTATTTATTAGTTACACCTTAGTTGAAAGTTATCGGCGCCTCTCCCAAGAGTAAATTTTGGTCAGCAGAAAAGGGAAGAGGGAGAGAACAGAGCAAAATAATGTGTGGCAGAGAGAGAAGGGCCAACTGGGAATGCAGATTCTAGCACAGTAGCTGGTACCTGACTGCAGGTGCCAGTGTATGACGGAAGGATGGATGGACTGACGGATAAGGATGGATGGATAGTGATGAGGTGGGAAGAATACACACAGGGGGATTTCACCTCCTTTACAATTCTGAGAGATGATCTAGCCTACCTGATGTGCCCTACAAATCATATTACTCCCATTGAGAAATAAAACTGAATTGTCCCCTGGCAAGACACCCCTCTGTTAACAGGCCACCTGAGCAAACAGCCACAGACCTGAGATCTACCACTCTTCTTCCACCCCACCCTCACCCCCACCCCAATCAGAGGCCAAGCCCTTCCTTGGGGCCTTTGATAAAAGCAACTGTTAGCTTACACTAGACCAACTTCTAAAGGCTGTGTTGATCCTGGTGCCTTATGTCTAAGACTAGATGTCGTATCTCCTTTCTGGCAAATGTCATTAGCCGCTGGGACTTTGCACTAGAATCAGCTACCTGCTCTTACTTATGTACCCCTGAGGCATGGACCCAGACTTGGGTTTCTCTTCAGCTGTATCAATACTGATAACTTCCAAGTCCTGCCTAGCGTCTTTCTCACAAGGATGGCATGTGGGGGTCCCTCAGTGACTCAGAGCAGACCCCCACCTTCTAGAACAAATTTAGCCAGTGGGGATAGCTAGGTTGCTCTGTGACTTGGAGTGCACCCATTATGATGTCTCTGTTGAGCATATAGCATGTGTCTGCTGTGATCCCTGTGGTGTGAGAGTCTGACATGATGATGCCTATAGTTTGAAAGTCAAATGTTTGAAAGGGACTCTCAATCTACATATATACATATACACATACGCAACCCTCAATTTCCTTCTTCTCAGAGATGAGTAATTCCACATTCCTCCACCACCACCATCACGACCACCAACATACCACATCACCACCACCATCACCATCACCACTATCACACCACCCACCACCACCACCACCACCACCACCATCATCACCACCATCACCACCACCACCATCACCACCATCACCACCACCATCACCACACTGCAACTGCCATCACCACTACCACCACCCGCCCCCGTGGATGCCCGGGGCAAAGAAGGCACACTTAAGACAAACCTGAAACTCCAGGCTCTCCAAATGGTGCTGCCTCCACAGTCATCTTAAACCCTAATGTGGAGCACCCTTGGGAAGAAACCCACCCTCACTTCTCTGAAAGTGTCTGAATTACAAGGATGTTTTCATTCTTCTTAGAATATTTTTCAGAATATCTAAGAAATATACTGCAGATTTGGGAAAGATTACCAGAAAAAAGGGGGAACAAACCAAAGAGAAAGGGAACACAGGCCCTCATATGTGAAACCCTTAATCTATGAGGAAGGCTTTTAGGCTAAAAAGTGGGAGATGACTGAAAGTTACATAGGAAGGAAATGGATTTGACCATGAACTTGCTCACACAATCCCAAAATGCTAGGACCAGAGAGGGTCCCTGGAAGCTGGAAAAATCAACAATGACCTATAAAATGGAACCACAACAAGCACAATTATAAGCCACAGGTTTGAGAAGCGGATATGAGCAAAGTTACCCCTTCTGGAAGAACCTGACGGGGAACACCTTTCCTGTCTTGTACACCCTCTCTCCTCACCCACGTCTCTCTCCCAGCAGCCAGCAGGGGCCTCGCCATTTCTGGAGCACAAACCCTAATCATGTAGACTTAAATTCCAGGACACGCAACTGGCAGCATTTTGCCTCTGGGTTCCATCAAGAGCTCTTGCGGTGCACTCCCAAGAGGAGTCTTAGCCAACTCCTTCTTTCTCAAATCTCCCTCACTTTATGCAATAGCTGTATTCCTGAAAAGCTGTTTATAAACTGAATTTCTGTAAAGCAGAGTCCATTTTCCAGATGACGACCACAAGCGCACGAACACACTTTAGCACCTGGTTTCTGTTTTGTATTGCTTCGTGAACGTCTTGATTCTAGAGGAGTAGTACACTGTGGGAGGGAAGGACGCGTGTGCTGTGTCTCTCCCCAGTGAAGGATGCACAGGACGTGCTCAGCAGATACCTGTTGGCCAACTACTCTAATACTCTTTGACGAACAACCTCTAAGCTAGAGCTGTGAGCCTATTTCCTTGCAGCTTTGCTTTTCCCTCTCAAAGTCCTCCCATGGAGTGAGTAGTTAATGACCTGTAAACACTTAATGAGCTAAAGAAACATTCCATTGAAAGGAATCCTACTGTGGATCCTTTTCCGTACAATGGGAAAAAAAAAAAAAAAAACTTTCGTAAAATGAAGCATCATCTTTTAATTGTTATGTTGGATAAATTTAGATTTTTCAGAATATGGACAATGAGTATTCAAGGACATAGAAGTTGTCTTTAAGTCAATCCCTAGAAACTAGCCCTCAGCTTAGTCCAAAACCCGTTGCCGTCGAGTCGATTCTGACTCATAGCGACCTCAACTTAGCAGACCATGGGTATTTCGGAGAGCTTTGAAGTCTAGACTCAAACCCCAGCTCTTGAACCGAATTGGAATGTTCCAGGTAACAAACACATGGCCCCTGAAGTCAGGAGTCAGCTGAAAGCTGGCTCAGTGCTCACCAGTCACCACCTACCTCATTGTCACATCCTATAATGGTGATGATGACGACCATTATGATGATAATAATAATAGCTTCCACTGGATGGCACTTTGCAGTTTACAGAGCAATTTAACAACCTTCACTTCCTCTGAGGGCCTTCAAAATTAATCTCCTCCTCAACCTTCACTTCCTCTGAGGGCCTTCAGAATTAATCCGCTCCTCTCTCCATTCCTTACCAGCAGCACACATTTCCCCACAGGATCCCGTGGCCTCTTTTGTCTCACCTCTACCTTCACCCTGCCTTCAAGGAATGAAACAATGATCTAAAGGTCCCATGCGTTGTCCTAAAGGAAACCAAGCATCCTCTGCGGGACACGAGCGGCCGCCTGATGGATCCACCACCTCATCAGCCAAGGGCCTCCATGAAAGTCTTGCTATGCATAAAAGCCGGCAGACCCCTGGGGCTGAGTGACAGGGGACCCACAGGGCAGCCCCTGGAGAGCCCTGGGGAAGGACATTGCTTTGAGCAGGGAGGGCTAGGGTGATCAAAGTCCCTGGGGGTGGAATTGGGTCAGCTCTCTGAGCAGAAGGACCTCTGGGTACAATGGGTGTGTGGTTCTTCAAGGGCACAGAGGTGGTGAGCAGAGATAATGCCCAAATGATAACCAGCAGGGCCTGGAAGCAGAGGCCCTGGACATTGCTGGCTGGGCACAGTCCCAGGGAGAGCCCACAGGATGTACAGCTGTGGGCTCGGAGGAGGGTTCCTCCCCACCAGTGACCCCTATCAGTGCCGACCAAACACAGAAGATGCACACCCAGGCTGGGCTGGACTTAGGGGTCCCTACAAGGCTGCAGGGGCGGGGGGGCAGTCACAGCCTCCACGTATCATCCCCCACTACCAGGAAGGCAGGCACCTTGAAGCACTGGGCTGCCCCCCATGCTCACTTCTCTTCCTAGAAGTGGCCTGGGACATTCTTAATAGAGTCACCGCTGGCACCCACATTCATTTTTCAAATTTTAATAGCAAATAGGGTGTACTGGGCAGAACCGGGCAAGGGCGATGTGACTGATCCCTCTGCCAACCAGCATGTGTGACCAGGGAAGAGAGGGAGGCAGGCATATGAGGGTGGAAGAGGCCAGGGGCCAGTGAGGTGGCTGGGGTCCTCTTCAGGTCCGAGAGCATCCCCACCCACCCACCCCACTGTCTGCCAGGCTGCTGAGTCTCAGAGGAGACTGGGGCTTGGCTGCTAAGGAACCCTCTTGGGTTCATGTACTAACAGGCATGTACCTGATATGTCCTGGAATCACCATTAACCTTGGCAAAGCCATACGATTGTCCATCTCATCCGGAAGCTGCATTTCTCTACCAGAACAGGAAGCAGGTGGGGTGGGGGTGTGAGGTAGGGTCAATGGCTCGTTTCTATTTTCCCTTCCTCTGACTCTCTCTGCAAAGGGAAGGAAGCCACAACTACACCGTTCATGTTTTCCTTTTCTGGGAGACAGCCCTACCCCATGTCCCTAGAACTCAGGCTTCTAGGCTGCCACCATCTCCTCCTGTCCCTGGGGCCCAAGCCAACAAGTTGGAGAACAAAGTCTGGCTGCACAGCCTGGGAAGGCCAGGTGAGCAGGCCCAGACAGGTGAGCAGGCCCAGACAGGTGAGCTGGGCCAGGTGAGCCAACTTGCCCTGCAGTGGGCTGTTGGGGGCCCAGGCACCCCTCACCTCCCCCCACACAGTTCTTTCCCAGTGGTTGAGGCTGAAGTGGAAACGCCAGCATGCCTCACTCCCCTGGGAGAAGCCACACCTTCTGTAACTTCTCTGAGTGAGAGTCCATCAGAACATTTCTTCCCAGGGGGCATGAAAGGTCATTAGCCCCATTTTACAGATAAGGAGCCTGACGCTCAAGGCAGTTGAACAACTTGTCCAAGGCCACCCAGCCAGCAGGTGAAGGAACTCAGGCCTCCTTCAAAGTCCTGTCTGTTCAGACAATGTTTGCCACAAGCCAGGGCTGGCTGAGGGACAGCACTGACCACCCTCTGCCCACCTGGCTGCAGATGTCAGTGAGCCACAAGTAACAACACAACACCCCAGGACCAAAGGGGTAACCCGACGGCAGTGCACAAAACTGCTCAGCTGTGAGGAGGGAGGCTGCGGGGGAGACGTGGGGGCAGCACCTGCGAGACGGTGTGTGGAGGACAAGCGGGACACAGCCTGCAGCTGTTGGGTTCTCCCCCTCTCCTCCTCCCAGGCACAAACACCGGCTTTAAGACCCTGTGTCCATCGCCCCAAGGCGGCTCCGGCATCTGGCAGGCCTCGGGCAGAACAGGCCTCAGGGCCTCCCAGAGTGGGGGCCCCCGAGCTGACTCCTCCCAGGGCAGGCCAGCCCGGGCCAGCCCTCCAGCCAGGGAACCCACCTCACCACCGGCCTGTTTACTCTGGAGCCGGCTTTTGTCTCTTGTCTGGTCTGTGCGGCTCCCCTGGCTCCTCCTCCCTCCGTCCTCTGCCCAGGCCTGCCTGAGGCTGCTTGCCAGAGCCACGACATGTCAGGGCCATGCCCAGGGCACTGAGGGCTGGGCTCCCCGAGTCCTGCTTCTCTGCCCTAGACGGAAAACCCAGAGGCTCAGGAAGGTCTGGGGCAGCACCTGGGCAGCAGAGGGGCTGCGAGTTGGAGAGGTGGTCCTGAGAGTGAAACTCCCCAAGCCCAGCTGGGCAGGGAGGGCAAAGGGGCAGGTAAGGTTCCTGGGACGGGTTCCCTCAGGCCAAGCAGCCTCTGACTCCTCCGCCCCCATGAACCACACCCCTGTGGGCTGACAGACATGCCTTCGGGGGAGGGCGGGGAGGGCCACGGCCTGGCCAGAGCAGCAATCCCCAATAAGAATGTAGCTCAGAGCTGGCACCCTACCCAAGAGCCTCTGGTAGGAAGGCAGGAGAGGTCCTGAGAAAGATGGAGGAAGAGTGGGAGGGACAAGGTAGGTCTACTGAGGGGAACCAGGCGCCCCACACCTCCCAGCCCCAGGGAACACGTCCAGGCTGGCAGCTGCTACCTCTGGCAAGCACAGTGGCCAGCAGCCAAGGTGTATAAGGCTGACGGCCTTGGCCACCAAACCCAGAGCTCAGAGTCAGGCACACGGGTTCAAGCCTAGGTGGTTCAGTGGGGTGGACAAAGCTCAGGTTCCCGAGAGAGCCGTCATCCACCACCACGTCCCGGCTCTGCCACCCAGAACCACTGTTCAACCTCTCCAAGCTTCAGTTTCTTCAACAGTAAAATGTGCATAACAATACTGTGTTGCTGTGGTAACTGATTAAAACAGTGCAGGCAAAGCACCCAGCACAGAGCAGGAGCTCGGTGGATGCTGGAACTCCGAAATCTAGATGGATGGGCTTGCCAGCACTTCCGGGTCTGTGCATTCTCATCTGTCTGTAAAACGGGAAAAGTTTTAACTGCTTGGCCGAACGCTCTGGGACAATATCCACAACAGAGGTGTTCAACTACTGTATCAGCCCCTCCCAAACGAGGTGTTCTCAGCAACACCCTCCAAACAAGACCTCTTTCTGGAAAGTTGTTGGTAAATATCCAGTTTTGCACTTATTTACGTCATCATTTCAGAGACACTGACTTCTTTCTGCTGATATTCAATAGCGGCCGCTTTCATTCACTGGCTCCAAGCACGTATCGCTTACCGCGGGGAGAACACAATCAAGTAAGCCTCATTCCTTGCCCTCGAGGAGCTCACCGTCTAGCTGCTCCATCTTTAAGGATCTGTAAGTAAACATGTAAGTGTCCTTCACTCCCAAATGGTTTACCTGGTTTACAAGTTCTCAACCAGGAGCTCACCTCAGTGGCAAGAGACAAGGCCTTTCCCAAGGACTAGTTACAGCGATGTGCTCATCACCAATAGAAGCTGAAGAAAGGAGAGCTGGGAGACGCGTTCGGAGAGGTTATACTGGCTCCTGGTCTTCCAGATAGACTCTCCCCCAATGATTTTATTAGTGAATGATGGAACAACGCAATGCTGTGTGTTCTTTCTACACAACATAGGTGGAATTGGGTGGACTCTCAGGCTAACCAGGCTTCAGAGAAAGAAGACCAGCCCAAAAATATCCCCAGTTCCACGGAGAACCTTTACCACCAGAATTCTGGAAATCTGGCAGCCGTGCATGTTGTAATAACGTAACTCGAAACTATGAGAATTCTATAAATATTTGCACGGACACCTGCAAAGCAACAATTGGACATGAGGTACCTTGAAGTAAGCTGATGAGTTTACAGTTTACTGCTCTGATTTGTAAAAAGTCAGTAACAGAAAATGTTGCCAAGCAGATCTGCTGGGTCCTGAAGTCAGAGAATAGGTAAATGGTGCACATGGGTTTGCCCCTGTCACGGATTGAATTGTGTCCCCCAGAAATATCTGTCAACTTGACTGGGTCATGATTCCCAGTATTGCATGATTGTGTGCCATTTTGTAATCTGATGTGATTTCCTTATGTGTTGTAAACTCGATCACTATGATGAGGTTATGCTGATGAAGTCTGCAAGATTGGATAGTGTCTTAAGCCAATCTCTTTTGAGATACAAAGAGAGAATCGAGCAGAGACACAGGGGAACCTCATACCACCAAGAAAGCAGCACCGTGAGCAGAGCACGTCCTTTGGACCCGAGGTTCCTGCGCTGAGACGCTTCCAGACCAAGGGAAGATTGATGACAAAGACCTTCCTCCAGAGCTGACAGAGAGAGAAAGCCTTCCCCTGGAGCTGACGCCCTGAATTCGGACTTCTAGCCTACTAGACAGTGAGAGAATAAACTTCTCTTTGTGAAATCCATCCACTTGTGAGACTTCTGTTACAGCGGCACTAGCTGACTTAGACAGCCCACTCCCTCGCTCTCTTCCCAGTGGCTGTCAGTAAACAGACACACCAATCGCTGAGGCGGGGGGATGACATGGATGGAATCGCTTCCTCTCAGACTTCAGGAGAGCAGCGTGGTGGATACTGACTGGCACATACACGCTCTCCACATCACACGTTTTGTACACCCGACTCCCAGGTCTCAGGTATTGCTCTGGAACCACCTCCCATCTACATCCTCCACTCGTCTTCCTCCCACATCAAACAGTATTCACACCCAATCCCATGTCTCCTTATATTAAATTACGAATTTAAGAAATACCAATAAAAGAGGATTTCTGAACAAAACTTTTTTTGTGTTCTAATGTTCCTGATATGTTAATAAAATTTTGTTCTCAATCATCAGAAGGAGAAAAAAAAATTCAGCTCTGATCATGGCAACACAGTAGGGCAGAAAGAGCACCAACTGGTGAGCAAAGACACACTCTAGCCCTGTCGCTAAGGAGCTACATGACCAGGAGGAAGCACTTAATCCTCACGAGAGTCAAGTTTCTCATGGGTAAAATAAGACAGGCTACGGGTGAGTGGGAGAGTGGATACTGGTCCATCTGGGGTTCCCGGAAGAAACAGAGGGGCCTGTTTTCCATTCTCCTCTGAGCACCTACCTGTCTTCCAGGGTCTGGGGCTAATCTAGGGGGCGTGGCTACCAGCTTGGAACAAAACCAATGTGTTTGTCACCTTAGTTCACGTGGAATGTGTTTAAAATAAAGATCGAGGACAGTCATGAAGGTATCTGCCGGGAAGAGGGCAGACCAGATACTCTCACTCCGTCTGTCTGGGAGGGGTGGGAGCAGGGCAGGGGGCGTCTCCTCACCTCAGTTTATTCCCCACACACACAATGTTGGCAGGCCAGCTCCCCCAAACCAGGTAGGAGGGGCCACATCTTCACGGATCATGTCAGCCCCACTCTGAAGTCGGGGTACTCTCTGACCAGGTGGAAGGACATGAGACCCAAGACAGCTGCAGAGGCATCTCTCCTCTCCAGGGGGTCTGACTGATGAAAACCCACACCTATGCCACCCAGCCCAGCCCAGCCCAGCCGGGCACTCCAGGGACCAGAGATCCACCCAGAACATGGCTGGCTCCTTGCACCACGTCCTCACTATTCCCTGCACAGGCATAACCCTCCCACCCACTGCTTAGGCTTCAGGCCTCCTGCCCAAGTTTGGGAAAGTTCTTTGTGGCGTTCAGGTCTGCATGCTGCCCAGCTCCCAACACCACTGCTGCTTTGGAGTCTAGGAAGCCTTGGTGGTTTCCACACATAGCAGGTCCTGCACAGGACTGACAAGCACCCAGCCAGCACCCAGGTGGCCCTTGTTGGCCCTCCCGGAAGCCTAGCTCCTGCCAGGAAATGTGACATGCTTCACGTGCTAGAAGACCTGGGAGAGAAGGTGCAAACCAAGCGCCCACCGGGAAGAACAATATCCTGGATCTCGTTTCAGACTCTAATTATTTTTGTAAAATTCTTTCTAATCAAACGAAAATTTGCATTCATCTAGACCTCCTGAAAATTGATTGTTGGCTGCTTTACTGATTCAAAAAAAAAAAAAAAAAGGAAGGAAGGAAAGGGGAATGAAAGACTCTGAGTGCTAAGTCCCCACCAAGCCCAAACGCCACGTTTCCACCGTACCCACTGGGCACAGTCATGACATTGGAAGGTGCTGAAAAGTCCCACTCAGCCTGCACTGCCACCTTGCCACAGGCCCTGGTCTCCTTCTCGACTCGCGACTGCCTGGCAGGACACCCCACTCAGAACAGAGATGCCCAGCTGAGCCTTCACGCAAGACAAGGCCCAGGTTCACACCCCAAAGTGGTTTCCCCAGGAGCACTCCCACAGCTGTCACGTGTGCAGAGTGACGAGATACAGACTGTCCCCAGGTCTGTCCGGGGCCGCCCTTCCCTTCCCAAGTCACAGTGAGGCTTCACACAGCCTAGTCACCAGCTGGCAAGGCAGGAGGTCACCACACAGAAGATCGGGTGTTACACACGCCTGAGCCTTCTGCCCCGCCAGCCCTCTCTCCCAGAAAGCCTAGCTGCCCTCAGACGACTCTGACTCACGGCAACTTATGTTTAAGAGAACGAAACATCACCTGTCCTGCACCATCTTCACCTCACTGGCAGGTCTGAGCCCACTGCTGTGGCTACCATGTCAGTCTGTCTCATGAGGGGCTTCCTTGTTTGCTCTGCCCTCTGCTTTACCAAACAGGATGGCTTTTTCTAGGGAATTGGTCTTTCTTCCAGAGAAGAGAACATAAAAAACAGACAAGTGACTTTCTGACTACCTGTGGTTTTTCTACCTACACTAGTGTTTTCCCGGAAGTGAGAGCTCAGGGTCCTGGAACCCAGAAAAAGCAAAAAGAAGGAGCCCTGGTGGCGTGGTTGTTAAGCACTTGGCTGCTAACCGAAAGGTCGGTGGTTCAAACCCACCAGCTGCTCTGAGGGAGAAAGATGTGGCAGTCTGCTTCCGTAGAGATTACAGCTTTGGAAACTCTATGGGGGCAGTTCTACTCTGTCCTACAGGGACGCTATGAGTTGGAATCAACTTAACGGCAACAGGTTTAAAGAAAAAAGCAAACGGAAGAAGTCTTCTGAAACAACCAACTCTATGTCTGTCTTCCCCAAAGCCTCTATCTGGGGCCTTCTCTCAGCATCTCAGAGTAAGGAATACGCCCAAGCACAGATACTGCTGCTCTATGTGGAAACGCGTGTCAGGCGTGTTCTAGGAACTTCTTCACGTTAACATTCCCACTGGTGTTAGGGACTATGGCGATAAATTCTTGAAAACTATACAGAAAGACTGAACATCAAGCACGTCTCTGTCCCTGCAGCCCTTAAAAAGGCCAAACTAATTCCTATCACCCGTTTCTCCTCCATCGACTTCCCTGCTCCAAACTCTGAAAACCCATCTTCTGACAAGAAACAGCCCTCTGCCAGCTGCAACTATCTACCCTGGGGATGGGCTGCGGCGCGTGTGTGGGACCAGGAGTCAGTCCTGGGCTGGAATCCCAAGTCTACCCCATCTCTCTGTGAGACCGGACAGCCCGTTAAAACTCTCAGAGCTTTCGATATCCCCTCTCCCACCTCCTTCACAAGGTCACTCACACACGAGGCTCGGATATGACAATGTCCATCAAAGGGCTCATTCAAAAAAAGCCTCAAAACACAGTCATTTTGTCTCTATCCTCACTATTAACAGTACTGTGGGTATTTGAAAGGGATGGGCCCCCATTTTCCATCAACCCCAAAAGCAAGAGACTTGGGAGAAGGGAAGGGACAGACATTCAGAAATTGCTTCACGGTCGTCCTTCTGAGCCTCACGCCTCCAGATTCTCCCAAACGCCTGCTGCAGTAAAAACAACCCCAAAGAACACACCACTTTGTCAGGACCTGTAGGTGAAATGCGTTGGAGCAGCTGTCAGCTCCAGGGGAAATCGCTCATCAGGTAGTCAACCAAGGCGGGGCTGCTCTCAGCTGGACAAACACTGCATCGGCACTGGAGGGCTTTCCTGTCCTTCCCCTGGGGCCAAACCAACCCTCCTCTGCCTTCTTGTCCCACCCACCGCCCCCCCCTCAAACGCACGCCTCCCCACCCTTCCTGCCAGCTCCCTTGGGGGACAGATAGCTGGTCAGCCGCCGGGGCAAGAGCGCTGTGAAATAAAACCCCCCACACACACACCGCCCAGAAGTGGGGGACACAGGCCGGCCGCTCTGTGATGGGGGGCAGCCCTCCCAGCTGGGGGTTCTGCAACTAAGTCATTCATGGTTGGTTTCTAAAGGTGAAAAGCCAGTTACAGAGTCACCGGAACAGCTCTACCGACACCAAAAACCAAATCCACTGCCGACCAGTCGATTCCATCTCACGGTGACCGTACAGGACAGAGCAGAACTGCCCCACAGGGTTCCCAAGGCTGTGATCTTTACAGAAGCAGGCGGCCACATCTTTCTCCCACAAAGCAGAGCTGTTGGGTTCAAACCGCCAACCTTTTGGTTGGTAGCTAAGCACTTTAACCACTGCACCACCAGGGCTCCCCTCTCTACCTCAGGGAAGAGGAGGAAAAAAAAAACCCATTGCCATCAAGTTGATTCCAACTCATGGAGACCCCATGTGTGACAGAGTAGAACTGCTCCGTAGGGTTTTCTTGGCTGTGATCTTTACAGAAGCAGATCTCTAGGCCTTTTTTCCATGGCACCACTGGGTGGGTTGGACCCACCAACCTTTAGGCTAGTAGTCAAGGGCAATTTGCACCACCCAGGGACCTTAAGAGGGGGAAAGGGGGGGAGCAAAAAAAAAACATCATGTGCTGTCTGGATACCAGTGAACACCCAGGAGCAACAGCAGATCTGATGTACCTGTCAGACGCTGTGGGGGAGAGGCGGTGGCACTTGGTAAATAACCCACATGGGGTTTGCAGGGTTTGGGGCACCATACTAGGTTTTGCAGCCCAGGTGAAACCAGATGGCGTGAGAAGACCATGAATTACTCAGAGGCAAAGGGTCTGGTATCAGTACACCTAAAATCCCTCTTTTTCCAGCCATCATCTGACACCCACCACACTAAATCACAGAGAAGTGGGAAAGAACGCCAAGGCCCCAAGTAGCTGGTCCCGTTAGCCAAGTGCCGGCACTCCCGCTCTGTCCGAGGGCATGAGGGACGTCACTGCCCAATGGTTAGGGCTCCGGCCTCCTCGTTAACTCCTTCTGCATCTGAGGCAACGTCACCTTCAAGCACAAGAGCTGTGGTCGGATGGGCCACATCTTATGCCACAGGGTGACTTTCTGGTCTGTAAAACCCCTGGGGCCCTGAGACAGTGTTCCTGGGATTCCAGACAGCTGGCTCGGAACGCCACCTGAGTAAGCCCAAGTGTGCCTACGCTCAGACCCTCCAAGGTGACAAAACCCACACTAGAATGTGTCTGTCATTCCGGCCTCAGTGAGCCCGCCCAGTCTGGCATTCCGCCTCCCAGGGAAGCCCCAGCCGGCCGTCCAAAAAGCACCCAGGTGCCTTCACATAAAGCTGCCTCGGAGACTACAGAAAAAGGCCATTTCAGCATGGAGACAGCCGTGCCCAGCAGCCTCCGAAATCACGAAGGCAGCTTTTACCACTGATGAGAGAACCCCTTCATGCTTCCTTCCAAATGCCTGGTACACATCCATTTTTCTATCAGCAGCCTCAAATAATGTCTATAATGCTGAGATTTATACATGCGTACTCATAAATGTTATTTCATTATAGCCTCTACAAAACTACCTTTCCGCCTAAACATTCAATTAATGTAATTAAATTGCTACCTGATGGCATTATCTAATTTAACTTGGGATCCAAACTATTTGAAAAGCGTGTGCCTTTTAACACACTGACCGGTAGGGCACGTGATGAACGAAGCCATAAATGTGGTGGCGTAACTGAGCTGTTTAAAAATAAATTAGCAAACTATAAAAATAAACAGTTACATACATACGTACTCCATTATGAACTAACTCTAATTTTTGTTCTGAAATACTGTCTCTGACCTTAGTCATAAACAAGCAGTATTAAAAAAACATAATATCTTAACAGACAGGAGGCCAAGGATTAAATGCTCTGCCAGTTCAGCAGAAGGCAAACCAAGGCACCAAAAAATGAAAAGAAAGGAAAGGAAGAAAGAATAAAAAAAAGAAAGGGCCTGTCTTTCCTGAAAGCTGGAAAATGTGTACTAGACCCATGAAGACTGCTGTGCTCCTGTTGACTTGAGGTTGCTTCTGTTCAAGGCAGAAAGTGAAAACAGGGTGAAGTGCTTTTGCATTTTCAGATGTTTTGGAGTCTCTCAAGAAAAGAGGGCAGGCAAGGGGAAGAACGATTTCCAAATGCAGCTGTTTCAACAGCTCGCACTCTGCATAACAGAGCTTCTGTTCTGCGAGGCCGCCTCCCCACCTGAACTAAGCTTGCTGTCCTAAGTCTTGCTACCGCCTTAAGCCCTGGGCTTTTCTAAGACACATGGCAGAAATGTGGAAATTGTCTTCCAAACAGCACAAGACAGAAAGAGGAAAGGGGGGGAAAAAAGTAAGAAGTAAAATCAAGCTGTCGAAACTGTATACAGGACACGTTTTTCACACTAATCCAGCACTCCGGTAACAAAGGACAGCATACTATGGGATAATTACTGTGGATTATTATTAGTTTCTAAAGCATAAGAACAACAAAAAAAATTCACAAAAGACATATTACATGTGCAGATTTCTGAAGCTTGAGAATCATACGGTTTTAGCGCTGGCCCCTAAGGGGTTGTGGACAATGCCCTAAGCGAACAGGACAGAGGCAAACACAAAACAGCAATCACAATGAACCTGAAGCTCCCTCCTGTCCGTGTGCTTACTGCCCTTTATTTCACAAACAAAGTAGTTGAGCAACAGCTAAGTAGTTACTCATCCACAAGAACCAACCTAATGTGCCCATGGCCTCAGGGCTGCCTACCTCTCCCCCAAACAACCACCACCAAAAATTTTATATAAAAAACAACAGGAAGAAATTCATACCCATCCACACCGGTTTAAGAATGAGGCGAAGGCTGGATATGAAAGAGCCAGAGAAAGCCTTCTTGGGTACTTAGAATTTCGCCCCAGGCCACTCTCCCGAGGTGGGCAGGCTCCTTCTCACGGAGTCTGACATTTACACAAACAAGGACGTTGCCAGTTGCTGCAAGACAAACATCCCCAACACCGGAGGAATGTGACTGTAAGGTTGTGCAACGGCAGTGTGGAGCTGCGCGGGACTTGTCGCTTTCTGAAGACTGCTTAGCTTTCCTCCAGGATGTGAAGGATGAACACTTATTTATCTCAGGCACTAGGGCACACTGGTCAAGGAAGGGCGTAGCTATGAGAATGAAGGCATGGGGAAACCGGTCCAGCAGGGCTCAGGAGGAGGCTAGTGCATGGGGCCACAGGAGTGGCTGGAAGCCTCTGGATTTCCCTGAGGGTCTTCTTGACAACAGGGCTGGACCTTTGAGCTGGCCGCCTGGACTTTTCTACGGTCTGTTCTTTGGCTAGGAGTCCCATGGGGAGCAAACGGTTAAGGGGCTCAGCTGCTAACCAAAAGGCCGGTAGTTCGAGTCCACCCAGAGGCACCTTGAAAGAAAGACCTGGTGATCTACTTCCAAGAAATCAGCTTTTGCAGCACAGTTCCACTCTGACACACACGGGGTCGCCGTGAGTCAGGATCAACTTGATGGCAACTGTTATTCCTTGGGTCACCTGATTCCAGAATAATTTAAGTGTGGCAAAAAGCCAGAGCTATAGAAGGGACAGAAGAAAAGGTAATGGGCCTAACCTGAAGGACTTAAACTCATGCTCTTAACACTGCTGTTTAAAGTCTTCATTGAGACTCGAGAGCAAAGGAGCATCTGCTCTGATGGAGGAGCCTGCTGTTGACAAAAGACGCTCATCCGTGAGCCCAAAAGCCTGGAGGACATCTTCAAAAGAAAACTGGCTCACACAGAAAACCCTGATGCCTGTTTCCCATCAGACTCCTAAAATCACAGGCTTCTGGTCTGAAGATTCAAGCTGAGGTCAGGGCAAGAAAGCCATTTGCTCGATTCAGGCCCCTGCAAATCATCCCAAATAATTTCGTTGGTCTCAGCTTTGGCTGGGTTGGGTGTTATGAGGATTCCAAGAACTATTTTACTTTTCCATTAGAGGGCTCTCCTCTCTCCTTTCAAGGAAAAGCTCTCTATCTGCCAGCCAGCTTCTTTCCAGGAATGGGAAGGGAGGAGGAGGCCTGGTGGAAAGGAAGACAACAGATTTCCATAGGAAATTCCAAACCCTGGGCTGACCAGAAGATCCGAGCACAGCAGAGTTGGAAAGATATCTTCAGAAAAGGATTCTTTGGGGGTACCACACACAGGGGTAGTGAGATTCCTGGTAAGCCTCAGACACCTGGCACAGGTGAAGTCCAGGAAAAGCTACAGCTTACCTTCCCACACCCTTATCCCATAGGTTCCCTGCAGCCCCTGATGGTTTACCTGAGCCCTGGGCGACAGAACTAAGGGACAGAAATGCAAGAAACAAAACACCTATTTCTGAGTAAACATCAAGTTATCTTTGGTAGCTAAAAAGCAATAGAGAAGAAAGCTGAACAAAGAGGGTACGAAAAAAAGAAAAAAAATCCACCATCCCTAAAGAGCTGCAGTTAGAATTTGAGGTAAGTCATCTCAGCTGTGAGCAATGGCGGGCGCCATAGACAGGTGCTCCTAACTGCCCCATCCGAGGGCCTCTCCTCTCCCCGACAATCCTTCTGTACAGGGCAGCCTAACTAAAACCCACCCAAAGCCCTGAAGGAGGAGGAGGAGGAAGAACAGGACGAGGATAATGATGACTATGAAGGGCAAGAGAAGGAGCCCTGGAGCTTGGGCTGAGCACCCCATCCTCTTGAGCACATCCCACAGCCTTCCCCATCCCAGTAAACAGCAATTCCGTCCTTCCAGTCACCAAGCCAGACGTCTCGGGGTCTGCGTTGACACCTCTCTGTCTCCCATGTCCCGTGCTCCATCTGTCAGCAAATCCTGTCAGTTTTATCTTCCAGAATCCAACCGTGTCTCACATCCCCGCCACCCTAGTCCAAGCCAACAGCACCCTGCCTAGGTTTTGGCAACATCCTCCTGACCGCTTCTGCCTTCCCCCGCCCCCCACAGTCAAGTCTCAGAGGCAGCCACGGCTGGTCTTCTGGGAACCCAAGTCCCACGATGACCCTCCCGGTGGCTTCCATCGTCCTTGGAGGGAACGCCAAAGTGCTCGCAGTGGCCTACAAGAACCTGGTCTCCTCCTCCCTCTCTGGCTTCAGCTCCCACCCACCCACCCGGCCTGACTCACCCCACTCTGACAACAGGACCCCTGGCTTCTCCCTCCAACAACCAGCCTGTTCTGCACAAGTCCTTTGCATCTGCTTGGAACCTTCTTCCTAACTTCCCACAGGGTCAATTTCCTCAATTCCTGGAAGCCTCTGCCTCTCAGCTGGAGCCTTCCCTAACCACCCTGCTTAACAGTGTGCCTGCCGCACCCCACTATCCCTTTTCCTGCCTTATTTTTCTCCAAACCAGTTTGACCACCTGAACCACACCATTCGCATGTTCATTTATGGTCTGTCTCCCCCAGCCAGAATGGGAATTCCACAAGAGCAGGGATTCCCAATGCCCTGATCGGCCACATTGCCAACCCCTACAACAGTGCCTGCAACATGGCAGGTGCTCAAAACTTTGTTGAAATGATGAATGAATGAACTTCCAGAATTCTAAATTGCCAAGAGGCCCCTCAACGCCATATCTAAAAAACCATCAGGTAGCCTGACCTGGGCACGCTTTAGCTCTGGAGTTTGGGTTTCAGCCAAATTTCCCCACAGGCCTTGAGGCCCAGGGGGAACAGCAGTTTGCATTATAACATAAATGAAGGGGTTCACTGGTTTCTGGAAAGAAAAAGAGTTGGCGGGGGGGCTTGGGAGGAGCCAGTGAAGACCAAATTAGAGTCATTTCCGTAAGGCTTGAGGAGCCTCCAGAAGAAGAGGCTACCACTACCGAATGTTCTGATCACAGACACAATAGCTGGATCCTGACAGAAAGGGGGAAAACATGGTACAGGACTCAAATTCTGAAATAATCTAGACTTCCTGGACCTATAAGGCTGGAGGAGTCCCCGAGACGATGGCCCTGAGTTACTCTTCAGATCTTGAGTTCAAACCTTCCCCTGAAACAACCTTTAAACTAAGTAACAGTCTAGCTCAAAGAGGAAAGATTGTCCCCCTGAGTTTGCACTGTTTCAGGAACATTATCTATATAAGACCAAATGGTCAACTGCTATTTTTAAAACATAGATGAGACGGTTTGGGGGCCGGGAGTTTAAGTTAATGGAAGTGAAACAACTAGAACAGAAATAAGGAGAATGCTGACCAATGTGAAGAATGTCCCCAATGTCACTGATCATCATGTCTAGAAACTCTGCAACGCGAGTGGGTTTTGCTGTGTATATTTCCACCAAAAATAAAATAAAATACTAATTTGAAAAAAAATAAAAGAAGAGGCTGAGGGCCTGGGGAAACTCCAGTCGCCCACAGCTCTCGAGTGCCCCGCCCACTGGCCACCCCACACACACCGCCTTGCAGCCAACCGTGTCTCCAGGCACACCCCACCAAACCAGCTGCCACCTGATCAATTCCAACTCATGACCCCACACATGTCTGAGCAGAACCGGGCTCCACAGGGTTTTCAATGGCTGATGTTTCAGAAGTAGATTTCCAGGCCTTTCTTCCGAGGCACGTCTGGGTGGACTCAAACCTCCAACCTTTCCGTCAGCAGCCGAGCACATTAACCGTTGGCACCACGCGGGGCCCCTTCAGGCACAGTGAGATGGCCATACTCACACCCTACGCTATGCAGGGGCCACTGGCCAGGCACACAAACCCGAGACACCAGCTTCCTCCGTCCGAGCTTTCAGATCCTCCCTCCTAGTCGATGGGGTGACGGGGGAGAGGGGCTGTGAAGGGACAAATCCCTTACACCTGACAGCCCGGGGTGCAGTCAGAAAAGCTGAAGTACCTTTTCCCACCCAGCACACATTTTGACAGATGAATAAATGTTCCCCAGAAGCCAATAACAAGGAGAAGTCTGAATTAAAAGAACTTGCCAATTTGAAAAGTAATGCCATTCTCCGTGATTCCATTCTATTCTGTTACCAATAAAACACTTCTAGATGCTATTCATGCAGACATAAAGTGCTAATGGCCGCTTGCTAACACGTTTCATAATGCTAATATTTCCCTCTGATTTCCGAGGGTTCTTTTTTTCCCCTTTCTTCTTTTTTGGGGCTATTTTAAGTTAACAGAGCGCTAATCTGATTTGAGACTGAAGGCTTAAAGAGCCACACTCTCCATAACCACGCTATTAATGACAGCCATTCCTTTACATGCTGCACCATTTCATGAAAACAATCGTCACTCAGTCGACGTGTTTTCCAAGCCACAGAAAAGCTGTAACAAGTTGAAAACGCAGTCGGCACAGAAGAAACCGCAAATGGAAGGCACGGGTCGTGGCGGGAGGGCGTTAATTCTTCTTCCCGCTTTGTGCACTCTTGTTTTTATGACGGGCAAGAAGAAGTGGAACAGTAAAGCAAATGGGAATTTTTTTTTCTTTCCAAACAATAAGTAAGAAGCTGAGATGCTTCACCTGCAACACTCAGCGGCCCAGACACGCGCCCCAAACTGTCTTCCCAGGAACTAAAGTACCAAACCAAACCCATTGCCATGAAGTCGATTCTGACTCATAGCGACCCTGTAGGACAGAGCAGAACTGCCCCATAGGGTTTTCAAGGAGTGGCTGGTGGATTTGAACTGCTGACCTTTTGGTTAGCAGCCGAGCTCTGATCCACTGCGCCACCAGGGCTCCTCCCAGTAACTGATGGGAGTTAAAGGGTGAGAGAAAGGAATGGGTGAGGTACATAGTACTCTCTGGGCCAAAGAAACAGTAACTCTTCCCAGGTACTATGATGTTTCAGTGACTCTGGAATGGATACATGTGTAGTGACCCAGGCTGGAAACTTTGTTCAAACAACTTGGAAGGTAAGATACACTGGAGTGGGTAGCCTTGACAGAACCTTCATATTCACCTTCCCTGGAGAACTTTCAGAAGGGGAAGCCTGCTTACCTGGGATGCTTTAAAGGGGGGCCATTCAGAAGCCACCTAGAGCCCCGCCTAAAACTGTGCTGAGTTGTTGAAGGGGGCTGCCCGATATGCCAGACAAAGCAAGGGGTTTGGGACTCAGTCAAGCCTATTCAGGTTCATCGCTGAGCTCTGCTAGGTCTCTGGGGGACCCGGCCAGGTCACTTCATCTCTCTTGGCCTGTGTATATTAGCTTTTCTAGCTGCATATCTTGCTTGCAGGTATAAAGTATTTGCCCTCCCCCACCACGCACACACACACACACACACACACACACACACACACACACATACACACACCCCTCCCAAATGAGAAACAAATCAGCTTCCAGAGAGAGAACTTGCCTTGCCCTGCTCACCTCTGCATCTCCAGCACCCAGCATGGTGCTTGGCACAGAGGAAGTGCTCGATAAACGCGTGACGAATAAATAAGCGAGATTAGATGGTGTCTGACTCTCAGCTCTGAATCCTCCAGCCCCTACGAAAACTAAAGCTCTCAGTGACGTCACTTCATTTATCTAAGAAGGTTTCAATCAAGTAGGTACCGGGGCACCCCTGTGTCATTTTAAGTTGGTTCGCAGTCTGGTGATGTTCACAGTCTGATGAAGATGGCTTCTTTTCTTTCAGTTTGTCAACTCTGAGTCACTTTAGCCAGGAGAACAAGTCGGCTGAACTGTAATACACACTTAAAGTGAATGAACACACGTAACCACATGGCCCACCCACACAGGGAGCCATGTTGGGTGATACTTTTACCTCTTCGACATCTCGGAAATTAATCTTACCCAAAAACGAAACCCCAGGGCAACAGCTGACAAGTCACATTTAACCAAGACACCACGTCCGGTCTTCCCTGAGAAAGGACGGTCTACAGAGCAGTCACCATCTGGGGAGAGTTTCAGGGATGGTGAGGAGTCCCCATCTTACAGAAATCCACAGAACTTAGAGGTTTTGAGGGGAGATGAATTACTCCTCCTTTCTCACCCAGCGTAACTCTTTGGAAGGCTCTCCCCTGGGATGAGGACAGCCAGAGCAAGGGACTCACACACTCTTTAGGTTTCTGGCAGGCTCCTACGGTGCCCCAGGCCCCACCTGTGCAGCTGACACCTCTCCAAGATGGCGGAATGTGGAAAAAGGAAGGGAGGGTTTAGCCCTAGGAGCAGCACCAGCCGGAGTTCTTGCCCCCAGGGTCCACTCCCTCAGAAGCCTTCCCTCCCAGGTGATGAGGTAGACACTGTCTACTTAGCAGAAGAAGCCCGTGTCCACATATTCTAAAACCAACCACCCCACAGGGGCACCTTCAGCAGGTGTGGGTTCTGGATCAGCCTCCAACAGGAGCTACTGCTTCTCTCTTTCTGGAGCACATCTTCAAGTCCTGCCAGGATCCTCATTGTCCCTGTCCTGGCATCTCCCTTCTGGATTCTTGCACCTTTCCACAAGGGCCTGCTGCCTACTGGGTCTCCCCACTCTTACCACAACAGAATCGGATCATCACTGGCCAGGATAAAAACTTGTTTCATTGTCCTGGGTGGGAAAAAAAGCCTCTCACCAACAATGAATACTGCAGTACCTGGGAAAGGAGAACTGAGGCCCAGCTTTTGCCTCAATAAGCCAGAAATTTGCTGCCTTCCACAGAGAGGTACGGCCAGAGAAGCTATTCCCTGGGCTGGGTCAGAAGACTTGGATTCTAGGTCCACTAGGAGCCCTGGTGGCACAGTGGTGAAGAGTTTGGCTGCTAACCAAAGGGTCAGCAGTTCGAATCCACCAGCCACTCCGTGGAAACCCTACGGGACTGTTCTGATAGGGTCGCTATGAGTTGGAATTGACTCCATGGCAACGGGTTGGGTTTGGTTTACTACCGGTACCAATGGTTGTCGAGTCAACTCTGACTCACGGCACCCCCTTGTGTATTAGAGTAGTGCTGTGCTCCGCAGGGTTTTCAACGGCTAATTTTTTAGAATTAGATCTCGAGGACTTTCTTCTGAGGCACCTCTGGGTGAACTCGAACCGCCAACCTTGCGGTTAGCAGCCGAGTGTGTTAACTGTTGCTCTCCTCTAATCCCACTAACTATCTTGAAGTCTCTAAGTCCATAGTGCTCAATTCCCAGAGAAGGAGGCAGGAAGGAAGGAAAGACAGCTGAAGGGAAAGTGGGCTAGTAGGCTGACCTGGGCGTGGGCTGAGGCAGAGCACGGGGACACCTGGCCACACGAGCCATTTCCTCCCGTCCTTCCCTGAGAGCACCCAGGCCCAGCCAGCAGTGCTCCTGATGGCTCTCCTAGAGGAATGCTCTCCTGCTGGCCCCCTCTAGGGGTGCAGGGGGAGCAGGCCAAAACCTAACAAAAGGGAGGCCGCAGCTGAACCAGAAGGCAGGGGCCACCGTCCTGGGCTGAGGGCCCTGCCGAGAATCTCACATCTGGACTTCAAGAGCAGCCCATCTAGGAACAGAGTTAAATTTGGATTTTTTTTTTTTTTTCCTTTCTGAAAGAAATCAGAGTTCAACAAATAGATCTAGTTGGTCTGAATCATTCTGCACTCCACAATGGAAAGGGTAACAAGCTGTAAGAGTTGGTGGATTCTGTAGATGAGAGGATTTCCCTACTCAAATATCAAAGATCTCGCACAAGCATACACCAAAGACAGAGGGAGCAAAACTAACCCAGAGCCAGCCAGACCTCCTGAAGGAGAGTGGACTCAGGCCCTCCTGAACCCTGGAATACTTTCTTTGGTGAGGTAGATCCTCAGCTGTTTACAGGATGCAGTTCCCAGATTCCCACACCTCCAGGGGTTCCCCAGGCTCCCCGTGCTGGGGAGCCCTCAGCCACTCTGTCTTTACCACATGACTTCCAGGCGAGAATGGGCAGAAGCTGCGGGCAGACAGCTCAGTGCTCGGCCAGGGGAGGAGGCAGTGCCTCTGGAGGGAAGGCCCGAAGGATGCCTTCCCCAACCCCAACCTTCCCATCTTCTCCACAGAGAAAAAAGGGGAAAATCAACCTTTCCAGGCCAGGAAGCCAGGGAATCCAAGCCTCACTCCGTCAGCCTGCACCAAGTATGAATTAAACCGCATGTAAGAGCCAGCATGATGCCGGGCACCATGAAAATATTTTTTTAAAAAAAGGAAAAACTTGATCTATGCCTTCGAAAGGTCTACAGTTTGGGGAGAAGAAAATATTAATACCATCAAGGCAAGATGAATAATACTGATCCCCTCTCACTAGTTCCTGAGTGACATTTCCCCATAAGGGAGCAGACGGGTTGGAGTCTTCACCCAATAGGGTCAGGCCTTCCCCAGCCCCCACTTGAGATTCTTCGTTACTTAGAGAAAAGGCCTGTGGAGACTGGCCGGGCGAATGAGGAACAGAAACAAGAACTCAATAAATACATGGCACCAGACTCCCTTTTCTTCTTTAAAACAAGCCCAGGTTCTCAGGCAAGGAGAACGTTGTTGTGGGCAGGATTAAAAAAAAAAGACACAGGTGCCATCCAGCAGATTCTGACTCACGGCGACCCTATGTGTTCTGTAGAACTGTGCACCACAGAGCTTCCAACGGGTGTGATCTTCCAGAGATAGGTCACCAGACCTTTCTTCTGAAGTGCCTCTGGGTGGGATTCGATCAGCCGACCTTTCAGTTGATGGCCGAGAGCTTAACCATGTGCGCCGTTGGCAGACAGAGGGCATACGTAAACAGGCAGCAAGGGTCTGACACAGACCAGCTCCACACTGAGCCTTGATCACCCAGCTTCCCGGTTCCCCCATGTCTGCCCTGACTTGAGACCCAAGCCAGAAGTTCCCAGGCCTCTTAGCCCTCCGTGAGGTCATGCTGTGGGGATTACCAAGTCACTGCTGGGTTAGGCGGGACAGGAAGTACGCAAGTCAGCTCCAGAAAGACCCATCAGGGGCTGTCGTCTGGGCTCGGCTGGCCAACACCCACGAGGAGGTGCTGGGCTGCAAGCACCCTGGGATCTGGAAGGCAGGCTGCCCCCCTCCCCATGCCCTCATTTTTTGTCTTAATTGAACTGGGGTACACAAAAGAGAGACAGGGATTGAAAACCTCGCCTCGTGGCTATAAGCCGGCGATTACTCCTGTCGCATTGGTCTGCTCGGAAACGCTTTCCCATGCTGTAATGCTTTTCCTATCCTCCCCTCCTCACCCCAGCACACAGAAAAGATGTGCTTATTACCTGCATTTAGGTTTTGTTTTACTATTAAACGCAATGACCAACTCCTATTATTATCGCAAAGGTTTTGCTGGAAAGTCCAAAAAGACTCGGTCTTGCTGGCTCACAGGGAATCTGGCCTCTGCTCCACCAAAACCTTTGTTCTACAGATGTCAGCGGAAAGTTATGAACAGCTCTCCCCCGCGAGCTAAGTTACCGAACAGCGAGGGAGGCAAGAAAGGCCGCTGGCTGTATTTCTCAGCCTCCATGAAGTTGTCACAGGGAGGGGAGCCGAGAAGGACCAGGCACCTTTGGAGCATCATTGTAACTCTCAGTCCATGATGAGGTGGAGAGCTGGTCGGGAAACGGGACCGAGTGGATAACTAAGCTCCAGATGGGCAAAGGGCAGAGCAGGGCCTCTGGGAAGGGAGAAAGGCAGCATCGAAACTGTTGGGAGTAAAGGGTTAACTGCATTCAAATATGGCTGTAAAAAACCTAGGATCCCTAGTGGACACCAAGCTGAGCATAAGTCATCCACAAAGTACTGTTTTCTTTTTTTTTTTTTTAAGCAAGCCAGATACTCAAGTGCAGATACGTGGAGTAAAGGATGTGGAAACCCGGAGGGATCCTGCCACTCACTGTTCTTCCCAGTAGACAGACAAACGTTTGAGTAAAAGAAGGTTTTCAACCAGCAGGTTCTAAAGAAAGGCACAAAAACAATAAATGGGTTTACACATAACAGATCTATGAGTTCAAGTTCGGGGACAGAGATTATTCAGGAAGGAGCAGTGGCAGAGGGTGGAGGAAAGACTTTAAAAATGAGGTTTCTGACCCAAGCTGGTGACGAGACACTTTGTCTTCTCGGGAATGAAGAGGAAACGGGTTTACACTGAAGCATAAGGGATTTAAGGTAGACAAAAGGAAGGATTTCCTGCTACTGAGAGATGACTTTAAAAATAGAACCAGCATGGTAGAGGAGGAGACGGGCTGGACAGTCCTCAAGACTGGTCTACCCCTGAGAGGGTACAGGTTCCACCACCAAGCCCAGCTTCACCTGCCCCACGTATCTGTCCAGGGTGCATGCCAGGAGACATGGTGGACCAGGCCTGCCCGGCACAGGGCAGAGGGAACAGGGAATGGAGTGAGGGGAGATGAGAGGACAGAGCAACCGGACCCTTCTCTGCAGTGGCACACACTGTTAGGTGCTCTGTGGTCTGGGTTCTCCCATGGGATCCCTTGGACAGCATCACCACCAGAGCTCCTGGCTCTTGGTCAGCAAAGCTCCTGCTCTGAAAAGCACTCCAGCAGTCACACACGCAAGCACTGGGATTAGCATAGTTCCTCGGCAGAAGTACAGGAGGGCGGCCCCTGGTCCTGCTGGACTTGAAGAGGCTGAGTGAGTCCGGAGCCCTGGGCTCTGGGCTGACTAGCAAATGGTCTCAGACAAGCTGCGGCCCCCTCAGCCTCGACCTTCCTCATCTATAAAACGAGAATGTGGGACAACATGGCTTCATGATTCTAGTCTACAAAGAAGATCTTGCTCAGTGAACACGTGGCTACCAAATAAACGATGTCCTCCCTCTTCCAGTAAAGAAAACGCCCGTGCTCAAAGACCTGTATGTTCTTCTATGATGCCTCAGACACTCTCATCCGCTAGAGGAACAAGAGGCTCGTCCTAAAAGTCAATTTTAGGGGAAGAGGAAAAATCTTTAAAAACAAGGTAAAATAATTACTAGGATTTGGCTATGAGAACATATAAAATTAGGCCCACTTTTTTTCTCCACCCAGACTCCCTCCAACAAGGCTAGGCCTTGTCTTGTTCCCTCAACATCTGCTGAGCGCCACACTGCACGAGGCACAGTCAGTGAAGGAGGTGTGGGATGACAGCGACAGCTCAACGGCAGAGTGTCGCAGCCTGCCCGACATGGCGCCAAAGAATTCTGTTCCTACTCCGACTTGGAATCAACTCAATGGCAACAGGTTTGGTGTTTGGTTTGTGAGCACCAAGGTTTAAAAATTATTTACTTTCTCAATGTCTGTGTTAGAACAGATGGAGCCCTCGTGGCACAGCGGTTAAGAGCTCGGCTGCTAATCGAAAGATCAGCAGTTTGAATCCACCAGCTGCTCCTTGGAAACCCTACGGGGCAGTTCTCCTCTGTCCTGCAGGGTTGCTGTGAGTTGGAATCGACTCGACTGCAATGGGTTTGGTCTTGTTTGTGTGTTAAGGCAGACTCTAGAGTACCCCTGGAAAGGCATTCCAACTCACCTCAACTTCAATATGGTGGCTTGAATGGAGAGTCAAGGGCGGGGCCCAGCCAGAAACTGTGCATAGAGGCACCCCTCAAATCAGTGTCAGTGTCTCACACACAGAGACACAGGGGACAAGGCGAGAGCCTCGCCACAGAGCCAAGAATCACCACACGCCAGACGGGTGAGAGATGGCACACAGATCCATCGGGAATG
Organism: Trichechus manatus latirostris; assembly: GCF_000243295.1. Taxonomy (NCBI): domain Eukaryota; kingdom Metazoa; phylum Chordata; class Mammalia; order Sirenia; family Trichechidae; genus Trichechus; species Trichechus manatus. Next base: position 1,751,657 of record NW_004443941.1, on the reverse strand, counting down.
CTGAGGAAGTTAGAACTCTAAAAGCCTACGTATCATTATGGGGTTCCCTTCAAAGCCCATCCAGAGCCAGGAAGGGGGCATCCTAAGGACCCAGCAATTACTATTCAAGTTCAAGGGAAGCTGTGGGGACCCGATCAGGGTGCTGCTGCTCAATGGACAAAGATCAAGACAGTTGTTGACAGCGGTATCCCGTAAGGCTGCTCGTTACCGGCTTTCTCTCATTCAGGTAGGGACCTGAAGCCACAGAACACACCAAATCTGTCTCCCGACCACCGACAGCCAAGAGCAGAGCCCATCCTTTAATGGAGATAGGCGCGCATCTCCCGACCCTGGGGAGAAGACGACGAGAAACAGGACGTCTTCCCGCATCAGCGGTGAGGACGGAGTCTCTGTTGGGCAGGACCACGTCAAGACGTTTCTCTTCTCCCAAGTCCACTAAGACAGGTGTTATGGAAAAGAAGCAGGTGTGACGTGGGCCAAGGAAGGGAATCCAAGCAACGTGCATGCCCCACAGATGGGAATCAGCATCTTTAAAGCATTCCTTGGCCTTTTCCATTCCAACACCTCCATACCGAGAGACACAAAACACAAAATATTACACCTGTCAGGTGCTGGACCCTGAACCATCTCCAGGCAGCTGAACGTCAGTACGTCAGACTTTTCACAACATGAAAGTTAAGGATTAAAAACGTGTTGGAACGCTTACTTTACGCAGTGCCAAAAATGTGCTCGTAACCTGTAAGGAAAGATGGGCATGGTGCGTCGTCCAAGAAAGATGGCTGCACTCACACCACGGACAAAAACAAGGTCCTCACTGCTTGCTTCCTTTCCTCCCCTCCTCTGAGGGAAATTCCTCCTGAAATCTGACGTGTTCTGCCATGCAGTAGTTAACCGATCAAGAGAGTCAGGCTGCAACCACTGGAATCCTCTACAGACTTCTGAGGCCAGTTTGGTTGTGACATGTGAGGGTGGGAGCCGCTGGTTTGGGCGCTCATGTGGGTATGGGAAGTGCAGACCAGGGCTCCACATCACATCCTGGACTCTGCCAAGTTACTCCAGTGATGCTCAAAATCCACTGAAAGCAGAGAGATGCTTCTCACAGGACATTTCCACTTTCCAATCTGTAACTTAGGAACGTATGGCTATGCTTGACTGACTGTCTCTGGACAGAGTATTAAAAGTTTTTTTTGTTTGTTTGTTTTTTGTTTTTTAATTGTACTGCAGGTGAAAGTTTACAGAACAAATAGTTTCTCATGAAACAGTATATACAGACTGTTTTATGACACTGGTTAACAATCCCATGACATGTCAACCCTCTCCCTTCTTGACCTTTTTTCTTGTGAAAATATACATACTCAAAGATACACCATTTCAAGAATATCTACATGCACAATTCAGTGACATCGACTACGCTCTTCCAGTTGTGCTGCTATTCTCACTTTAGATGAAGGGTTATAGAACAAAATAGTTTCTCATTAAACAGTTAGTACGTATGTTGCCCTATGACAATGGTTAACACCCCATGACATGTCAACACTGTCCTTACTCAGCCTTGGGTTCCCTATCACCAGCTTTCCTGTCCCCTCCTGCCTTCTAGTCCTTGTCCTTGGACGGCTGTGCCTCATTAGTCCCATTTTGTTTTATGGGGCTGTCCAATCCCCAGCTGAACGGTGAACCTTGGAAGTGACTTCACCACTGAGCTGAAAGGGTGTCTGGGGGCCATACTCTCAGGGTTGAGTATTAAAAGTTTTATCTACTAATTCTCCCCTGCCTCTGGCTGGAGAATAATGTCACTGGCAAGCAATTATTGGACCTTCTTCAAATAACTCAGCTTAGATTTTCATGTATGGTTGTACACATAGATGCACAAATCTGTATGTGATGTAACTTTATGCCTTTTTCCCAAAAATTGAAAAATTCAAAAAGCCAAAGATAAAACAATATACCTTGAACAGCACAGCACAGGAGTGGGAGCCAAAAAAAAAAAAGATTGCAAAATTATTTATGCAGAGTATTAAAAATTTCCTCAAAAGTTCCCAGGCAAATGGGTGCCTCTTTAATTTTCACCCTTACAATAAACTCTTCTGCAGGTTTTGTTTATTTTGAGGAAACATTTCACTTTTTTTTCCAAGACATGAGGTGTGAATGATGCAAAACAGTATTTGGATATGTAAACTGAATTATTTGCATAATGCATTACTAATCAAGGGGTGTAAATTCGGGAGTCTGAGGAACTGAAATCAAGCGCCACAGAATTTTTTTTAAATCCAGATTATAAAAGTCAAGAGCATCACCCGTTGGTGGAATAATGTACACATTTGCATTCCATTTATGAGAAGTTGAAATTATCCCCACAGAGTCTTCTGAAGAATCTTAATAAGTGGCCTTTTATGTACACTGATTTGCTCTGACTCAACATTATGAGGCATTTAAAAAAAAGAAAAAAACCACCAAACCCGTTGCCTTTGAGTCGATTCTGACTCATAGTGACCCTACAGGACAGAGTAGAACTGCCCCACAGAGTTTCCAAAGCTGTAATCTTTACGGAAGCGAACTGCCACATCTTTCTCCCTAGGAGCAGCTCATGGGTTTGACCCACTGACCTTTCAGTTAGTGGCCGAGTGCTTAACCACTGCGCCACCAGGGCTCCTTACGAGGATACCCATTAAACCAAACCAATTGCCATCAAGTTGATTCTGACTCATAGCAACCCTACAGGACAGAGTAGAACCATCCCATAGGGTTTCCAGGGAGCGGCTGGTGGATTTGAACAGCTGACCTTTTGGTTAGCAGCCGTAGCTCTTAACCACTATGCCACCAGGGCTCCATTTATGAGGTATAAGGTCCTGAATTCACAGGCACAACCACAGAAGCACCAAGGAGAGTGAAGATACAGGCTTCCCTTCCCACCGCCATGCTGGTCAGCCTGCTGAACCTACAGGAGTTGGAGCTGGGAAACAGCCCAGTCCTCTGCATCCGATTCACTTAGTCACCACATCGCAACGAGCTGGAAGCCAACTACACGCTTCTCCCCCATTGGTTTCCACCGGTCCACCGGTGTGTTCATGCAAGCTTCGCCCCTCCTTTGCAGAAAAGCCTGTCATGGATGTGAAGACAGCTGAAAGGAGAGACAAATATTGCAGACTTTACGCACACCCTTTGCCCGCCAGGCACTATAAAACCAAGTTCCATAAACTATTTGCCGAACAAACACTTTTGAGGGGAACAGATGAAATGGGGAGAAGAGCAAAAGGAGGTGTGTTTAGTGGTCAACCCCAGACAATAGCAGCTTCCCTATTCCTACAGCGGTGCCCCGTCAGGGCCCTAAGTCACCTGCTGCTCAGAAGTCCCAAATGTGCATGCACACACGTGTGCACACCACACACACACACCAGTCCTGGAGGGTGCCAGGTTACATTTCCAAAACAGCTGCTCCTATTGTCTACCACCAGTGAAGCCAAACCAGCCTAAAATTTAATTTAATCTGCTGTAAACCCAAGTGTCAGGCACTTAGATGGCAGCTAAAAGCGTCACTCTCAGATAACTGAGTGACACTTGCTAATAATAGCCTCTGCACAGAGCGAGCGGGAGCCGACATTTTGTGAAGCCAGAGGGACCTGTGCCTGGGAACAGCTCGGTGAGGCTGGTCTTAGCTTCCAGGCAGCAGATACAGCACAGACCAACCTACCTGGTTCCCGTGTGACCGGCTACCTTTAAGAACCCCAGAGACCTCTCCTTCAAGCTACACGGCAATAGTCCTGGCCTTTGACAAATGGGAGAGCAAAACACTCTTGCACGGCTCTGCAATCACCGCACTGTTCCCCCTGCACATTTCAGGGGTGTGCTCCAGGGCTCCCTTACAAGGGACACTGCTTAACCCTTGGCATTGCTTCTTGTCCCCTTCTTCTTGGAGGCAGTCAGCCTCCTCTCAGGCAAACTATCTTTCTCTAATAATCAGGGCTCAGTGGCCAAAGGAAGGACCGAGGGCCTTGTCCTCATCAACTCTACCGGGAAAGTCAGCACTTCCCACCTGCTTCTTCCCAACTTCCACCATGAAGAGGCATAGGGGCTGACAGCCAAATTCATGTTCCACCTCCAGCTCTTCCTTGTGCACTGAAAATATCATGGGGTCTCATTTCTTCCAGAAGAACGGGGGAACGGTGTCCAGCACAGACCTAAGACAACCCCTTAACAGCGAGCCTTCCAGACTCCAGACACGAGCTCAGAGGTGCTTTCTTCCCTGTAAAACGCCGGACCTCTTGCTACTTCGGAGCCAACAAGGCCATATTTATTGTCCTCTACCAGTCAGGGAGCACCTTTGTTTTCTGGAAAATCTCAAACATATACAAAAGTAGAGAGAGTGGTATAAATGAACCCCCAAGTACATACTGCAGCCCTGGTGGCGTAGTGCTTAAGAGCTCGGCTGCTTACCAAAAAGTTGGCAGTTCGAATCCACCAGCTCCTCCTTGGAAACCCTATGGGGCAGTTCTACTCTGTACTATAGGGTCGCTATGGGTTGGAATCGACTTGTCAGGAACAGGCTTTAAGTGCACATTATCAACAACTCCCAGCCAATCTTTCTGATCTGTAACCCAATTGCCTCCCCTGCCCACTGATTACTTCAACTGACAGCCTATCACTTCATCAACAGATATCTCAGACATACTTTTAAAAGATAAGGATTCTTCCTTAAAAAAAAAAAAAAAAAAACACAAAACCATGATCATACTTAAAAAAAAAGTGACAATGATTCCTTATCATCAAATAGAAGAGTTACGTTAAATGCAGAAATAGTTCTTCACATCTGGGTCATGCTTTGCAGGATCCCATCCACCAAGGTTCAAAAAGAAGCTGCCAGAAAAAAAAACACATTTGGGGAATTGCACTCAAAAAGAGGACCAGGGACCTCACTTGAAGTCACCTGTCACTTCAGCTAAGACCTCTGCCCTCTTGGGAAAGGACGCACCCTCTGTGGGTGAGTGCTGTGTGGTGGTCCTCACCCTCTCACTTCCCGGAGGTCTTCCTGACTCCCCCCCTCCCCCACACATCCCATCACCGCCTCGGACAGGCAGGTGCACTCCCAGTGTTGGGAACTGCTATTTATTTTTCTTCGAAGAAGTGTTCTGGACGGCTCTGCACAGAATTCATTCACAGAGCATGTCTTGGATATGCAGCTGACTAGATATGTCAGTTATGTTCCAAATGGGTTTTCACAGGTCAAGGTTCTGCAGGCAAGAGCAAATACTATTTTTAGACAGGATAAGGTCACGACGCTTTTAGAGACAGTGAGGGCTACAATAAAACCTATTGATCAGCCTCTGGAACTACTGCTCCAGAGAGACACAGGGATTGAAACAAAAATCGCCTGGCCATTTTCTCTGACTCACTGGGTAAAAGCTTGTTGGACTTAATATCTTCCAGGATATAAAGTAAGTAAGAAGTAACTGTGTACAGACTACCTAAGCCCACTGAACCAGATGCAGAGACGGGTTACAGGGAACGGACTCATGGCAGGACTCTGAAACAGGGTGGCTTCAAGGCAGCAAGAGCTGTAGCCACAGAGAGAACACGGAGGAGCCCGCTCCACCCAGCGAAGGCAGAAGCAGTCAGCCATTGCCATCTCTGCTCACGACTGCTGTCCCTCCACCTGCAGCTGCACCCCTCCACCCAGGCCTTGAGCAACAGACTCTCAGAGCAAATGGCGTGAAGACAGATCTACCTAAGTCGGAATCTGATGCAAAGAGGTATTTATAAGGACAATTTTTTTTTTTAAGTTCTATACTGACTTAATGGAATCATAGTAAATTCTAAAGCTCTCCTTATTGGAAAAGTATCTATCCAATGTATACATGTATGTATATATCTGTGCATATATTTACTGTGTGTATGTATACATGAACAAGTGTACGTATATGTATGCATACATACACATATATGTGTATACATATATGTGTATATGTATGTGTTTGTATGTATGCATGTGTGTGTATAATGCTTAAGGATTTTTTTTTTCCAAAAAGAGATAATGAGCTTTTTAGGCACACCACACAAGCCACCTATGAAGGAAAATCATTCATTGCCGGGCGAAACTTGAGAAATAAACTTAGAAATTACACAAACACATCAAAGGCCAAGCAAATAAATTGCCAAGGCACAGAAGCCACTGCAAAGTTATTTAACTAGCCCAAAGGCCTGTGAATTTGCCAAGGTTTTAACAATAAACCCTAAATAATTTATTTAGGTCAAATAAGAGCTTTAGGCAAAGACATTAGTGTAATGGACTATCCCATCTTCAACTCCAGCCAGAGATCTGAAACTCTGAAGTCAACCATGTCCCCACAGACACCCCTCCATTATCAGCGGTGCTTTACTGTTTTGAAGACTTGGGACCTCAGGAACTAGTGTGAAAACTGTAGGGTATCTTCATTTATCATCAGCTCCCATTTCACAGCCCAGTTCGCAAACACACTATGCCATGGTAAACATAATCCATACATCACACGGTGACACAGCTGACCCCATTAGCGAGCCACGACTGTCCTAGCGGCAGCATCCTATCATACACTAACAATACGACCGCTGATACATTTGCACCGTACAATGAGGCGGGGAGAATATCAGGCTACGAAATCCTAAACTTCACGTCTGAACGCGTGTTGTGCCATCTGTCTCTTCGGCATGAATGTTATCATGCTTTCTCGGCAGGTAAAAACCAAAGGGGGAAAGGAAGCCTCTAGGTGGCTGCCATCCATTCATCCCGTCCATTATCCTCCTTTGGGCACGGTTAGGACTAAACTTTTCCTTTTCCTTGTTCTTTTTTTTTTCTTTTGGCCACAGATAGGAAAACATGCAAAATCTGAAACAGCTGATTATCAATGTCCTATTAAAAAAAAACCAAACCCGTTGCCGTCGAGTCGATTCCGACTCACGGCGACCCTACAGGACAGGGTAGAATTGCCCCATAGGGTTTCCAAGGAGCCCCTGGTGGATTCGAACTGCTGATCTTTTGGTTAGCAGCCATAGTTCTTAACTGCTACACCACCAGGGTTTCCAGTGTCCTATTACAGCAGTCCTAATACAAATCCCCAAAACATTATAAATTAAAGAGGTGGTGATTTAAATAAATGATTTTTTATTGAAGCTGTAGATCTCAAGAGTTCCTGTGTCCTACAAGGAACACAAATTTCACAGGCAATTCATTCCCCCCAACCACTTATTCTAGCACCCCATTGAGGTCGAGACGATTCCGACTAATAGCGACCCTATAGGACGGAGTAGAACTGCCCCACAGGATTTCCAAGGAATGCCTAGTGGATTCAAACTGCCAACCTTTTGGTTAGTAGCTGATCTCTTAACCACTACAGCCACCAAGGTTTCCTATTCTAACACGGGATAATTTCAAAAAAAAAAAGTTTTAGATAATCATTATCCAAAGGAGAGCTTTGAATGCTGTTTCTCATCATGCTTTCTGAAAACATCGTTTTACATCTAATTCAATGACACACAAAAATGGTATTTGCTGGACAGTGTAGAAAACAGAAATATCTGTGTTAAAAGTCAACGGAAAACACCAAGTTTGGAAAATGGACTGCAAAGTTCTCGTGTCCCAGAGCAGGCCATTTGCTTTTACCTACATGATGAATCAAAAAAAGAACATTTTCCCTCAACTTCTGCTGTCTTCAATACTGACAGAGGGCGAACTCTTAAACATACTGCATCAGATGCCTTTAATTTAACAAGCAAGAATTCAGAACCCCAAGAATTTAGAATGTGTAGGTATGTCCATACAGAGATGCCCACATTTGAGGGAAGGAAAGAAGAAAATATCATTGAATTCAGCCAGTTCACTGAATTTAAAATACCTGGTTATTTAAATTCAACTGATTTCTTTTTCAAATGTATTTCTATTTTGACATACCCAAAAGCAAGTTTGCAGAAAATACGCAGTATTCTTTGGAGTTTATTTTAAAAAACAGCTTACAACAATTAAAAGACAGAGAAGAAGTCTTGTAAGGCTGGAAACTTCTGTGAATTATCACCATTCCCTTATACCATACTTCAATTTTGCTTCCAGTAATTGAAAGTCAATGTTAAGCCTTCTGCTGAGGGATCATGAGCCCAAGCCTTAATCTCCACCGTAGCTTCCATCTCTGAGGCCAATCAAGAAACTAAGCTGCCGTCTTTGCGGGTGAGCCCCATTTAGCGATTGTCATTGTCGTTAGGTGCAACCGAGTCGGTTCTGACTCACAGCGACCCCGTGTACAACAGAACGAAACACTGCCCGGTCCTGCGCCAGCCTCACAATCGTTGTTATGCTTGAGCCCATTGTTGCAGCCACTGTGCCAATCCATCTCCTTGAGGGTCTTTCTCTTTTCGCTGACCAGACTCCAAAAACAAGCAGGGAGGAGAGGAAGAGGGGGATCTGCCTGTGGTGTTCTCTGTATGACAGCACATGATGGGGGCTTAGTGATCCACTTGGTCCAAAATGCCTGTTCCACAGACGAGGAAACTGGAACACACCAAAGGTGAGAAGGACCCAGGGTGTCCCAGCAATCCAGACCAGAACCCAGGTGTCTTAGTTCCCAGACCAGTGTCTTTCAATTACCATTAGAAGTCAAAATTCTGTTCCTTAATTATTCTAGAAAAATCCATAATGCCCAAAAGACCTCAGTCCTCCCAAACTCGACTTGGTAATTTTTCCATTGCCTTTATGAAAGGGCCAATGTCTAGTTCTAAGACCTTTCCTAATTTTTATTGTATTATTTGGTAACAGAAACTAGTTTTTCATGATGCCCCCAGTTGGAGCCTCTTCACATTACAAGCAGACACTGCTCTCTTCTAGCAGAGGATGACAGTAAGGCTGGGAAAAAAAGGATGCAGTTTGTTTTGTTTTTTAATATCATTTCACATTCTAAGTACAAAGCAGGTATTGTCTTATACTCAACTTCTGCAAAATCTAGATTTCTTCAAATTCAGAATCTTGTGAAAATCCCATATTTTAAGGTCATGTGTTCTAGCAGAAAGCTACTGGTTGGCTATATTTTGCTTTTTCTTCCCCCCTCCCCAATCCCCGCAAAGATTTTTAAATAGTTTTCATTTTTAAAAGGATTTCAACTTTGGATTGTGCCGATGCCAAAGCCTCTATACATCTAATCAATCAATAAATAAGACAAACAAAGCAGCATATGTTTATCATTTACCACTTGGGAAGTGTACATTAATTACTGCAGACTGGCTCCTATGCCCCCCCGCCCCCCCACCCCGGTCGCAGACAGCAGTGCTCAAAAGCATCCGCAAAATAAAAACGTATGGGGTAATTAAATGGATATTTATAATTAGAACTTAATAATTTGCATCAGGGACAAATGAACTGATTTTAATCTCCGGCGCATTTAGATTAGCCCAAAGACAGTGTAATTTGCTGGTTTACAGGCCTGCTCTCGGATTAGGAAATGATACCAAGCCCTCAAAGGCGGCGTTGTCTATGTCAGGAGTGTGTTAAAGAAGAAGATGCAATGAAAATGTTTGACAACGTGAAAGCAGCCATAAATTACATGACAACTGTGTAAAAGTCAGGATGAAACAAATAAAGGGCTGACCTAGAACGCGTCTGATTCATTGTGACACACACAAACCCCCGCACTAATCTCTGCCCCGCCAGCGTGTTCGTAAACGGGGAACTACTTAACACCAGGAACGCTGTAAATTATCACTAGTCAACAGCATTGATTTTTAGTCGACATTTCCATCAGGTTGAAGTAGAAATACTCTCCAGCTCATCCAACAGCCTCTTAACCAGGCCGCTGCCCGTCTTCGGTCTCCTCAGTTAAGGCTTTGTTAAATTTCCATTGTTCTCACCGTTCCATATTTATGGACGCTTGCCACATCCAGGCACTTGGCCTGAAGGGTCACCGGCCCGCCTCTCGGGACATTAAATCCATGCTTACCTTAATGAAGGCAGAACCAAAAAAGAGAAAGAAACTCAAGGCCACCATTGGAGATCTGGCCTGTTTGCAAAGGAATGGAAGAGAAACTAGGAAAAAGAACAGGGGCTCTACCGCAATGATATTCCTTTCATTATTGCAACTTTTCAGTCAAGGCATTCTGGCAAACTACTTCTGAGGTGACATGGGAATCTCACTTCACACCTAAGCAAAGGCCACGTGGAGCCAGCAGGGAGGGCCAGGGGATGAAGCCAGGGGAAAGGCAAGGACTTGGTGAAATCCATCACTGACAGCCTGCAAGCTCCAGGGTAGGGTAAGGATCTGTCTTAAGTTGAAGATTTGGAGTTCTTTGCCCACATGTATTCTCAGTGGCCACCTCCATCCCCACCCCCAGCACAGAAGATCACCTGGCTCCATGTCAATGGCCCTTCTTGGTGGAGGATGTGAACAGCCTCCCTGGGTTCCAGCAGAGCCCACAAAATAAGCAGGGCTCCACCCGGACACCAGAGCTGAGGCCAACTCTTCCGCTCCCCCACAGGGCTTCCACACACAGTAGGTGCTTCTTAACGATTGACAGTCTGAATCTGTGTAAGTGGAGGTCTACGGTGGCCCAGGCAATTTGAAACAATGCAAGGGAAAAACTGACACCTGGTTTTGGAGTACTTCATGTAATCCCTCTGCAGGCACCTCAGGTTTTGGAGTACTCCATGTAATCCCTCTGCAGG
>NW_004443941.1:1737080-1740369 GCF_000243295.1 Trichechus manatus latirostris | reverse complement strand
GTAATCCCTCTGCAGGAACCTCGGGTTTTGCTCCAGCAAATATTAATGGTGTCGGAGAAGCCTGCAGAGTGACTGGGGAGACCACCACGCAGCTAGAAACTTGCCTCAGGGAAAGCCACCCGGGGATCCTACAGAGCTGTGGATGGAAGTTTCCATGCCAAAGCTCCCTCAAGCTTCCTCGCCCACCTTCCAGACTTGCCTTACCACAGTGCTGCTCCTCCAGAAACGAAAGCCTCCCTGGAACAGACTAGTACCCCCAACACCCGTCATCCCATCCCCCCCAACACACTTACACTCACACACATGCACACACTTACTCATTTACATACACTCACTCACGTGCAAATATACTCTCATTTACACACCCACACACTCATTCACACAACACTCACACACACTCACATGTTCACACTCACTCATGCACACACCCATTCACTCATTTACACACATTCACACACTCCCACACACTCACTCATGCACACATCCTCCCACACACACACTCCCACACTCACACTCATTCACACTCCCACACACACACGCACACACACATATGCGGACACTCACACTCATGGACACACATACACTCATTCACACTCACACAAACGCACACAGACTCCGACACTCATTCACACTCCCAACACATGCACACACTGACACACACACATACTCACGCACACATGCACACATGTGGACACTCACATGCACACACGCCTCATTCACACTCACACTTATGCCCATGTACACGTCAACATCCTCCCACACACTCGTTCACACACGTGCACACGTATGCTCACTCACACACACACTCCTTACAGTATAACTGATTCTCCCACCCTCTATAGGTGTGGTCAGTGCAGGGAACCCTGAAGACATGATGGGGTGGACCTGCTGCAGCCAGAGCCCCACCAGCCCCTAGAAGTCCTGGCGTGGTTTCCAGGTCAGCCTACTGCCGACTCCTAACCCCGTCGCATAGACAGTAACCCCTCCTTCTCTTCACAGGCCCCTCGCCCGAATTCTGACTCACTCTGGACTTGCATGGGACTGACAACTGGCAAAGCAGGATTCCTTACGCTGCAACTTTATCCAGCAGCTCCAAGGCTCCTCCAATGTACCCAGGACAGCCTCCCGGGGACTAGATGGGAACATTCCTCTCTTTCCCAGAAGATTAAAAAGCTTGACCACAGAACCCGGGGCGGAGGGGGCGGTGACTGTCCACACCAGAGCTTCCCACCCAGGCAGAACCCAGCCCCACTGCAGAAACAGTCATGGTTGGAAGCCAAAAGACTGAATGATTAGTAACTAGGGACCCTTGGGAAGTTATTCAGCTCTTGGTGAGCAGCTCCTCTGCCAAATGGGGCCAGCAGCCATACTTCCCTCCTAGGGCTGTGGTGGGATGGGGTAACAAAGTGCTTCAGACAGAGTTGTGAAAAAAGCAGCTCTCGGAGTGCCTTCTCGCCTTCACTCCTTCCCTCCACCCCATGAGGCGTGTACTTTGAGTTGCCTCCTCTCACAGGTGAAGAACTGAGGCAGAGAGGTTAAATGATTTGCCCAACTCCTAGCCAGTCGGTGGTGGAGTAGGAATCTGAACACCCAGTGACTACGCCACACACAGAGGCGCACTCTCCTCCATGTCTGTGGGGAGACGGGAGTCCGGGCACCGAGGGAGCCGCCACATGGGGAGAAGCTCCCCACGTCTCACCAGTGGGCAGTGGTTGTCGCCACAAGCTCAGACAGCGCTCACCCCAAGGCAGAAAGAGGCTCTGCGCTCCTCAGAAGCTTCCTGCCCTGTTCTCTCATCCCCACCTGCTCACCACACACACGGAGGGGAAATATGTTGAGACCCCAACTCTTCTAGGAGCGAAACAAAAATCCCAGGTTGTGAGTAATAATCCTAATAAAACCCGATGATCAAACCCGTTGTCACCAAGTGGATTCTGACTCATAGTGACCCTACAGGACAGAGAACTGCCCCAGAGGGTTTCCAAGGAGCGGCTGGTGGATTCCAACTGCCGACTTTCGGGTTAGCAGCTAAGCTCTTAACCACTGCGCCACTAGGGCACCATAATCTAACAGTAGCTGGCTTTTGTTCAGGGCTTACCTTGTGCCCAGCCCTGAAACGAATCCACCCCCTCCCCCCATGTTCTCATTAATTCTCACAGCACCCCATGAAGTGGGTCCTATGATTCCCTCAATGTACAGATGAGGAAACGGAAGCTTAGAAAGATGAAGAAATCTGCCCAAGGTCACACAGCTAGAAATGGCAGCACCTCTTCGCTCTGCATCTAAGCCATCTTATTCCCCGTAGTCACAGAGGCTGGAGAGGAAAAGAAAGCAGAGAAAACATACGATGGGTTTCCCCTCACAGCCCCTCCTGCCTTTCTTCCCAGCACGGGTTACGAAGACGCTGGGGGGGAGACGAGACCGCACCTAACGGCTCAGCTGGGTCCTGTGGGTTATCTGCGCAATGAGCCCAGAGCCCCCGATTCTCCCAGGGTCCATCTGTTCTTAGACAAGTTGGGGAGGGCCCCTTCTTCCTTGTGAGGCTTCAGCCTGGGCTGAATAAACGGTATTTTCTCATATTTTATAGGGATGCTCACAAAGGTGCCTTTTCAAGTCTAAGATGGGAAAAAATATTTTTCTGTTGTGTGAATAGCATTTCAGACTGACACCCAAACCACTTGGAAGCCCCGATAGCCCCTGGGTGGAATTCTGTGAAGCCAGCTTCAACCCCAGCAGCCCCTCCGGTGGGAACTAGAACGTGCCTCCTGCCAGTGACTTACAGGGAAATTCAATCACCGCGCCACCTGTGGCAGCAGGGCGAAGAGCTAAAGATGTCAGGAAGTTATTGGGCCAATGGCTCTTGCTTGCCAGCACTCACAAGTGAATGCATAATGTCACAATAAACTACAGAAACAGACCGAGGAAGACAACAGACTCAGGAACAAAACCAGCCCAAACCCAGGAGGTCGCCATCAGCCTGCACGAGAGGAAACGCTAAGCTTCCAACAAGGGCCCCTCTCCCCACCCAGCCTTTCCTGGGCCTTTTTCCTGGGTGTTATCTTTCTCAGGCACCCACAAATTAGTTCACAGGTCCTTTCCAACGAGGAGTTTGACTTCAGCCATTTGAAAAAACTAGTTTCCAGCTCTTTCTTACCTGTACCCACAGGCCCGCTGGCCACGCCGCGCCCTGCCCCACACATGTACACTCTGCACGCACAGGCCCGCTGGCCACGCCACGCCACGCCACACACGTGGACACTCTGCGCACACAGGCCCGCTGGCCACGCCA
>NW_004443941.1:1716083-1736732 GCF_000243295.1 Trichechus manatus latirostris | reverse complement strand
ACACGTGTACACTCTGCACACACAGGCCCGCTGGCCACGCCACGCCACACACGTGGACACTCTGCGCACACAGGCCCGCTGGCCACACCACACCCCGCCACACACGTGGACACTCTGCACACATACTCACACACGCTTGTCCCTGAGCACACCAAACCTTCCCGTCTCAGGCCTGAGGGTTACTGGCGTTATCACAACTCTTTTTTTTCCCAATAGCCAGCCAGGAAAGATGATAGAACTCATGTGTGTGTAGCCAAAAGACTGGTCTCAACTGGTTCAGAGGGAAAAAATTGAGCTGTGTGTCTTTTTTTTGTTCTTGCCTTTAGCCAAAAGACCTGGGAGCATTTGATGTACAGTCAGCAGGTATTTAAAAAAAGAAAAGAAAGAAAATGAAAAAAAAAAAAACAGTGAAAAGGCTTGGCTGCACTGGGGCCCTGACAGCTCGCATCTAAAGCCTGGCCCTCAGCCAAGTTCATCTGTTAATGGGCAGCCCCAACCGGGCCGGCACCTCCCCCACCGCCCCGTCCCCTCCCTGAGTCTTCTCTGTTCTCCTACCTCTTTCGAGCTCCTAAAAACTAGACATCGATTATGTCTGCGCTTTTCCCTTTCTATTCAAGATAAACAAAGTGTTTCAAGTTCAGGGCACAGCCTGGGACCCTTGACAAAACAATCCATCATTCTGTCTGCTAAACCAGTCTGGTTACACGGCGGCCGTGAGGGCGACGCTCCCAATGTACAATTTTCTCTTTGTGTGCCTTCCTCTTGCCACTAACCTCTTTTCTTTACCACCTTCTCCGGAGCAGAGGGACTTGACCACTCTGCTTAAGCCCCTCCTGGCAACCCCAGAAATTAAAGAAAAGACGCGAGCTTGCTGCTGTCCCTCCTGGCCAGGGTACCCCTTTCTCCCCGTGCCCCCACTGGCCCACACACTCATACACAGATCCCGTGAGACCCACACTGGCCCTTCCACCCTCTCCCACGGACCCTCACCCAGAGTAGAAATTAATCTCAGGGACTGTCCCCTCCTTTGCTCCCTGTAAGAATATTTTAAGAGTTTTGTTTTTTTTTTTAAATCATAATCCATTAATTTACCCTGACTTGCAATTAAATGCAAGCGCGCTTTTTTACAACCAGTACAGAATGTATTAATTATAACTACCAATGGTCAAATAAGAGCACAGTCCCTCCTTAAAAAAATTAATAAAATACATAATAAATAATATTAATGAAACGAAAATAGAGTCATAAGCCATTGCCTTGGCCCAGCTTCTTATTATTTCACGCAAGGTGGCATCCAGCCAGAGAAACTTTCTACACACATTTGGCAAAGCTCAGAGCAACCACCACCATCAGCTCTGAAGAGTGTTTGTGGGGGCAGGAGTGGCACTGATCTGCTGTTGGGGGGTCCTGTGTGGATACCGCCATTCAAAGCTGGCGGCCACCGTGTACAAGTCACACACGCATTACACAGCGTGCCCATGTGATGGGGAAAACAGCTACCCACAGGCTGCTTCGCCTTCCTGAGACAGCCCAGGCTGTTATTTCAGCACCATCCAGCCCCTCCAAGGACAAATGAAATCCCCTAGACCCAGCGGGAAATGGGCCCAGCTACATGAAGGCCCAGGATTCAGACACCGTCAGCATCTCTGTCATCCAATGACACCTTGCTCCAGGCCAGCACTGTAGGCTGCCTTTGTTCCTGCCTTGGCCGCCAGTCCCCTTCTAACCTGGCCCCACATCACTCAGCCCTTCCCTTCACCCCCAGCCTGCCCCGCCCCCTCCTCCCCCTCCCCCCAAACCTAACACACCCACGGCACAATCGAATCTAATTAAGATCAGGAAGAAATTTGCATTTTCTTTTCACTGTACCCCCAGTAATCACAGAAGTTCTTCAAATTTTGAGAATTTTGTTCCTCTGCTAATTATTTCCCTCATTTTGCATTTCAAGGCACAAAGACACTCTATCTCACTGCTGGTCTATTAATAGTTGGAAGTTTTGAGCATCAGAAGGTGTTTTTTTTTTTTTCCTCCTTTTAAAACTATTCTGTCATTTCCAGTTTTGCAAAAAAAAAAAAAAAAAAAAAAAGGGTTTTTTGGTTGATGGTGGTATTAATGTTTCTTCAAAAAGACGGCTTTGCTGGGCCATTCTGTGTATCATGATCTGGTCTCCCCCTTACAATGCTCTCTGCCTGGTTTACTGATTTACAGAACCTTGGTATGTGAATGGCCAAAAAAAAAAAAGAAAGGGAAAGAAAATTCCTTGGCATAAGTATATGTTTGCTGATCAAATTTCAGATCATGTGTTGCTCATTATTATGACTTTACTTGAGAAACGCTTTGCCACAGTGAGATGGATTTGCTTTCTGTGCTTTCCACCCCTCCCACCCCCTTTAGGTACTTTGAAAAACAGTATCATTTTTTTAAAGTACATTTAAAGCATGAACCGGTTTGGATTAAAACAAGGTTTCAGTGTCCTTAAGTTCTCTCAAAATACATTTTCAGAGGACTGATGTAATACCACACATGGTCTTCAGGGAGCCAACGAGGTTGTCCCACCAACAAAATTTAATGGTGATTTAAGAAATTCTAATACTTTCCATTTACTTCCTGGAGAATTATTTGTGTACTTGACATTTATACAGTTTCTCCATTATACAACAATCGACTCTGGGTACACTAGATTACGCCAATCTATTAAAAGGAAATTTGTACTCCATATAAGCTGAAGTCTCCACTCGGTTGACTTACCATTATGTTTCAATGCAAAGTGTTATTACAGCTGAGTATAAAGCACAGGTACTCCATGCTCACGTTTTTTAACTCTAATACTGTAATCTTTCTCGCTGCTTCTGGGGCTGTGTCAGTGTTTACATTCCTGTAAATTAAATAAACCGACATGGCAGAACTCCTGGACAGACTGAATAATAAGGCTTGTGATGACTGAACTGTTTACTTTTTACCTTGTTAGGATCCCCTTCTTGTAAAGTTTGGAGGGGAGACAGAGAGAGAAAAGAAAGGAAGGAGGGTGATAGGAGCTAGAGATTTACACACTGGCTTCCATATGCCACAAAGACCTTCTCCACAGCCTACGTGATTGCAGCAGGGCGCACAAGTTAGTTTTGTCTTGTTTTGTTTTTAACACCAGGTCATTCAAATACCCCTCCCCACTGCCCCCAACAGAAAGTTGGAACTTTTTTTTTTTTTTTGCCCGTTTTCAAATAGCAAATTATCCATTAGATTTCATCATATCTTAGTAAAGCAATTACATCAAGAAAATGATAGTGCGCGTGGAATCAATTATGCATGCAGTTGGCCGGAGACCAAAGGCTGTGAAGTCGGAGAGGGCAGAATCACTCGACACACAAATAAAAAGCCCCTGGATCTCACAGATGGACCCCATCAGTTCATCTTACTGCCTAAAAAGTTCATGCACTTAATAATTTATTTGTGTTCTGGATACTGTTTCCCAGCTGAATATTAACAACTTTGAACTGAAGCATGCTTTTAGCATGGTATGGATGGAAGTCACGGCAGAACTGGGCTAGGGTCCCTTGGAGGTTAAAATTGTAGTTATGTTTCTTACTCACTGTTCATTTTCCGTCACAACTTATTTTCTTTCATTAAGCATTCCTTTTAATCAGAATATCAGTCTCAGCTTATATGGAGAATATCAGTTCTGATTCAGCTTGTTAACCAGCGATAAACTCATAAACCAGAGACGCACATCAATAATACAGGAGAGGCAATTCAACAGCACAGGTGAACACCAGAATCACAGGCTCTCAGGACTGGGAGATGGTGAGTTAGCAGCTTGTTTTTGTAACCAGGGCACTTGGGGACCTTGAAGGAGGGACCGGGGAGTCCAGAGGCCACGATTTACTTTAGTGACTAGGTGAGGAGAGAGGAGCTTGGCACAGAAGCTGAACAAGCCCACAGGAAAACTTATTGCTCAAAAACATACAAGAGTCGTCCAAACCCATGCCTACAACGTTTAGGAGCTAGCCATATTTTTTTTCAAAAAAAAAAAAGCTCAAGGCATTGTTAGAAAGGTTTGTAGCTCTGCAGCCTTCTGTCTTCCAAGGGAGGGGCCTGATGTCTTAATACACTGGAATATTCCGGGGTTTCTGCCATCAAATTGCTAACAATGAAACTGCCCAACCTCACGTGGGGTAACAGGGACAGGCAACACAGATTTCTGTCCGTACGCGGGTGCGCCTCCGTCATACACTGACACGGTACAGTCTTCTCCCCAAATGAGAACACTTTCCAGCCAACACTTCCACAAACTGTACTTAACGTTACAAGAAAAATGGATAAAACATATGTAATTACTCCAGGTTAGACTTCTAATTCCTCAATTCACTAAAGGAAACTTGGCAAGAAGATGCATCATTTTGCTCCTTTCTACTGGGGCATCCGAGGAGGAGAGAGAGAGCCACTGAGGCAGCTAATACACAAAACATGATCAAAAGTGATTAACAACAGCTTCATATGCAAATTGCATTAATGAAGGAGTGCAAAGTCATCATGTAAATTAAATGTGTCAAATCTCTTGGTGAACTTTCAATCTTGAGAAGAAAAAACACTGCTTTAATTTTTTTACATCATCAATTTTGCAAGATTGAAAATCTAAGAATCTTGGTGCTATAAACAATTTTCACCTTTTTTTTCTCCTTCAGCAGGCTGACAGGCCAGCCTGATGTGCACCGAATGTACATGTTAATAGGCCAATCAAAAATGCAAAACAATTCGCAATTACTGGAAGGACCTAATGGTCATTAGAATTTACAACTAGGTAATGAACTGAAGTCTGCCCACACCATGCATATTCATAAAGCAATTTAGCCTTTGAAGATTAAAGAAGTGCTTAAAATTCAAATGAGCTTTAGCAAATTATCAGTAAGATTCATCCAAAAAGCAAAGGGTTTTTCTTCCTATGATTTCCTCATTTTTTTAATGCAAAATTGTTATATCTTCCAGACTGAGCTTAAACTAAACATAGAGCTTCCAGTCAAGCCGAGGGGCTAGGAGACAAACAGAGGCTGCGAACATCGTCACGGACTTTGTTCATAAAACTAAGCCCTTAAGAGCCAAACCTATCTCTAAACATGGTAATTTATCAAAAACAGCCCAGAGTTCCTCACAGGCAAGACTGTGCCGTCCTCCAACAGAACAGATTAACGCGGTTCCCACCATCTTCCCAAAAAGCCTTCTTCCCCTCAAGTCCCGACTCCCGTAAACACCCACTAGGGTCTAAAAACAGCACTTCCATCGGCATGGAGTGTCATTAATGTTAGAAGTTCCCGCTTCCAAAAGCAAAAGAGCAAGAGAAGAGAGGAATCTGAGGTAGAAGAGAGAGATCTGGTTTGCTTCTGAGGATGAAAAATGCTGGCATTTGGGATTTATCTTCCTGTGGGGTTCCCCCATTCTGTACTGGCAGCATTTAGCCCAAGAGCGACGGGTCAGGCGGACATCAGTGGGCACTCAGAAAGTCGTGATGCCCCCACCCCCACCCCATTCCACCCCACCCCAGATTAGAGTATCGTGGGAATTTGGATCTTCCTGCTTCCCAGTTTCTGAAGAAGAATCCTTTTCTTGAATCCTCACACCTTACTAACCTCATGACATTTTTTAAAATTTAGTGCTAGAATTCTCATTCAGCCCCTCCTCTCCCTCCTACCCCAAAAACCCAGTTCAGGTAAAAACACCCAAGTGCGTGCAAACCCGACCCCAGCCAGCGTACAAGTGGGGCTGGGAACAGCAGCTCAGTGAGGACCCGAGTCAAGCTTCCTGCCCAGCTGCTGGGGGCTTTCAGCTTTCGTGATCGTGTTTCAATTCCCACTGAAAATATTCCAATAACTTCCCCGGGCCACCCACCCCCGCCTACCCACCCCCAGTCTCCGGCATCTTCCCAGAACTGATTGTACCTAAACTGTGGCTGCATCAAGGGAACAGGAAAGAGGAGGAGCGAGAAGGAAGAAAACCTCAGGTACTATCCCTGTTGCCTGGAGTCTCTTTTCCCTGGGCCTTGCTCAGAAGTGGACCGTTTTAACATTTATTAGAGACCAGGAAGCAGAGCTGCATGGACCCACACCCACAGCCATCTGTATGAGCCACAGGTCCCCAGTCCTGACCAATTCCGCTTGACACTAATGTTACTCTACGTGAGCAGAGTTCAAGGAGGGTTGATATGGGATGTGACAGGGTAAATCGGAATTAAATTAAAAACAAAAGTTTAGAGACCGATGCTGCACTGCAGAGCAAATGGGACTTGAAGGCCAAATTTTCCCTAACTGCCTTCCAGTCATTTTCCCTCTCAGAGCGTTTGCCGGCCACCCGCCTGCTGGCCACACGGCACTCATGTCAGAAAGCAGAGTGGAATGCATACAGGAAGGCTGGAGATATTCTTATTTAAGTACAATACCTATACGTTTAATACATAGCAATTAACTCCTGGTCAGGAGTCTACAGGCAACAGACTACCCCAGGCAGATAGGGAAGGAGGGGGCCCCAAAGCTGGGACAGGCACAAAAGACAGGTCCAACAACAATGACGGCTGTCAGCAGCTGAATTATTTTTATACAGGAATTTTTATCTCTATTGTACAAACAAGTACGTGTCTGTGCTGACTTGTTAAGCAATCCACTTGTATGTAGAATAAGGTTTTTTTTCCTTTCTTGCTACCAGTCACACAGCTCCAAGATCAGAAGAAATACATAGTCTTTGAAGCTGCTCAAATGTTTGAGTTAAAAGGACAGCCGTTGTTTTCAAAGATCTCAGAGTATCTTTACCAGAATTAAATTTTTCCTTATTGATTTTTCCCCTTAACATAACAAAAACATAACATGAGAAGGTTACGATTTCTTACGAAAATTTTTTTCAGCCTTTAAGTCATTCTTCAGTAGCCAGTGTTCACTTTTAAATATTAAGGAATAATTTTTTTTTTTTAATCATAGAGTAGGGTGGAAAAGGAGAGAGAAATTGGTGAAATTTAAAATTTAACTTTGTTAATGCATTGTTTTAACTGTGAACTAAAAGAATTAGTCGGGGGGCCTTTAAAATCAGCAGTAAGTGGCTCATTGTGGGCCGCCCCCTAAGTGTAACTAAATCGTGGTATCCCCCGAGTTGGTAAAGGAAGATGCTTCAGGTTTTTGTTTGGAGTTTTTTTTTGGGGGGGGGTGGCGGTGGGAGGGCAAAGAAGCTCTATATTTAAACTGTACAAGACCAGACATGGCAGATAGCATTTTGTGCTCCAACTAAGGTAAGACTCCAAGCTACACCTTATTTCCCTAAAAATTAACAGATGTGATTTTTTTTTGTTTGCAGCTTTTTTCGTGCATCATTACATATCAAGAAAATGAACAACTGATGAATGTAAATGTAAATTCCTTGGTGCTTAGCAGGAGGCTTCCTTGTGCTTTCTACAAAGTTCAGACAGAAAACAGAAAGGAGAGTGAGGGACACAACAGCACCTGTGTTCTTTCGGGAAAAAAAAAAAAAAACACCTTTGCAGGTTTCACAATAATTTCATTCTTTATTTTTAACAGGAGTTTTTAATCAGCGGGCTTGTCTCTATCTAAAACTAAGATCAAATTGTGGGTGTAATTGTCCAGGGCCAATGCTAACAACAGTGAGGCTATAAACAAAAACTCATTGTGGGAGACCCAAGGTCCCCAGGTATCCCCTTCATCAACATACCTGCTCCTGGCTCCCACTGGGAATCCCTGGCAGAGAGCAACTCAGTCCTGAAGAACACGCTGCCAACCCTACCTGGAAAAGGGTGTGCGACACACCTTCTTGTCACTTTTACAGGGTGTTTAAACCAGATCGTCTCACCTTTGGGGGATATAATTCATTGCTTAGCGCTCTGAGAACCTGGCGTGCTATCTACCTGGAGATCAGGAAGTAAAAAGGAGCAGAGGGAGCGAGCTGAGGCCCAGTCTACTCAGGCGCACACATCAGTTGGGCCTGGCGGGCACCTTGCCTCAGAGCAACCTGCCCAGGTAAACCTTCCAGCTGCATTGCATCAGATCCGCTCAGATCCGTCTCCAGAGGGAAGCGAGAGATGAAACACTCTGGGTCTCTGTCTGCAAACTTCTAATTCACCAGTTCTTGGCAGATTACCTCTCCCAGCGCTTTGTTTCAGGAAACGTGTGTATTTTTCTTTGTATGTTTTGTGGATTTACCACAACTGGTTCTGACAGCTGATGATTCTGGTAAATGAACACACTCTAAAAATCCTCTTTAAAACCTCAAGCAACAGTGGACTCAAAAATACAATGACAAAATATTTTAATGGAGTTCCAGTTGGGAAGGTTGGTAAGAAAGTACAAATGAAGGTACAGATGTCCTTTAAGTCAGCACTGGATTTAAACTGTCAGTGTGTGTGTGTGTGTGCGCGCGCGCTTCTGTGTGAGATGAGGGAGGGGGGTGTTGCAAATCACCAAAACATATTTACAATGTACTCCCTTTGTTCAAATCACATACTTGTAATAGGAAAAGCTGAAACTGTGGCTATTTAAATTTTTAAATATTCAAGCGCCTGTAATTAACCATATGAAACAAATTATGTCACACTATCTCCATACCAGCACGAGCAAAAAAGATTCTGGTTGTGGTGAATTGGGAGGTGGCAGAGTTGGGGGGACAGCCCTTCAGAGGAGGGCAGGATGATGTTTTCACTCTGCTCCAGATCAAAGGCGAACAAGAATGGAAACTGTGGCATATCGTGCATTTTTACATGGCTGCCTTTCACACTGGGCTGTCTAAGTTTTATACAATTCCCCAGACTAGCTGCATGTGAAGCTTGCTGTGTACAGCTTTATTAGGGTGTGGTGGTGGAAGACACATCAATATTCCTGCTCAGCATCTGACAGGGCATTTACATGCGCCCATCTGAGAGCTTCTCGAAGGTGCAGTCACCACGCACAGATTGTAAAGGCAAATGAAGCTCACCTAGTCCCTGCTGGGATCAGAAGTGACCTCGCCACCCCCCATGCCTCAAACCCTTCCCTTGCCAACCTAACTGAATGCCACCACAGAATGACGAATGAGCTCGGAAACAGACCCCAAGTTACTAACCCTGCTAAGAACAGCAAAAGCCTTTGCTGAGACATTTTAAAAATGCATGGGGAGTGCAGCTGGCCAGTTCAAAGCAGAAACAAATTCCAGTGAACCCAATATGGAATACGTTACGTTCGAAACCTGATTAGAAATACAGCCTGATGTTTACTGGCTCCAAAGTGAGTTTGGCATCAAGCATACTGGCTTTAATAATGCTGGCATTTTTTATTATGATGATTATGATTATTTTAAATCTGCCTTTGGTCTCTGGGAGCACATGTGGAGAGCTAAAGAATTCTTATTCGTCAGGTTACATTTCCTGGAAATTAAGTTTGTGACAGAGAATGACTCCAGTAGCAATAATATGGTTTGTGCTCAAATTAATTAGGTCATTGTTGTAAAAACTACACGGCAAATTACAAAAGTAAATTTACTGATATTGGCCGGTACTCTGCGCCTGCAAGCGGACGGGAAGAGCAGTTTAAGGCTGTTTATCCACCTGGACAGCAGAAGAGAGCGGGGGAGGGAGGAACCCAGCGGTCAATTTTCTATTTCCATTACAATAAAAACACTGTCATTATCCATTAAATTATACAGTCTGAACATATTTTATGAACTTTATTCATGTCCCCCAAATTGACACATAAAATAAAAAAATAAAAAAAAAACCCTGCTCGGTTTGAAATACTGTGAAAAGTGGGCACCAAGTTAAAATCTTTCTTTTTTTTTTTTAATCCTGGTACTAACAACACTACTGACATAGTCATGACCCAAATGAAATCTGAACAAGCAGAAAGGTACTAAAGATCCTCGGTGATTAAATCTCATGCTAAAAAAGTGGCAAGGTGCCAGGCTGGGTCCAGCCTGATGCTAAGTGCTTTTTATTGCACAAAGCTGGTCCTACTGTATGTAAAAACAGACTTGGGCTTGGGGTAAATTTTGTCAAATGCTTTCTTTGTGTAATAGACGGTGTGAACAGACCAGCCAAAGTAGATTAAATTAACATCGAGTGACGCAATCTCGGTGCATCTTCCTAGCTGTGTTCACTGTTTCAGTTGAATTTAATATTTTCCCCCAAAGGAAAGCCAAACTTTCTCCCTTTCCCACAGACTAGTGTGCAAGGCCTGCATTCACTTGTACTCCTTTACGAAGCCCTTCCATTAAGAAATCGTGAAAATCTGGAAAACACTTCCCTATGATTTGCACACGTGTTATGCACCCCAAATTTCACCCTCTCACATTAGGTAAACTACAGAGGGTGCAGCGTGAAATGATTTTCCAGGACTCCAAAATGTGGCACTGATATGCACCCAACCTGAGCCCAGGTTCCCCGTGCTGGCACTGCCCTGCGTCTCCACACCCAGTCCCATTTTCCAGCCCCGGGCACCTCCACAATTAAATGCCACCTTCAGTAGGAGGAAGGTGTGCAAAACATTTCAGATCCTTTAACGAGAACGGTACAACTTGCAAGACAGCAAGGGATGGGGCGATTTAAGAAATTACAGCACTGTTTTTTTTAAGCCTTCACAGAATAAACACAGAGAATGGGAGGGAGACTGTCCCCTTCTGCTCCTCTTCTTGAAGTGAATACATATTTGTGTTTCCAATAAAAGGCCATTTTTACATTAACTGTCTGTAACAGCAGGAGACAGAAAAACTAACACAGTCCTCACATCACACACAAGATGATCTTCATATCACGTGGACCTATTCTCAAAACTGTTATTTATAAAAGACGACTAGGAAAACGCACAATGCATCTTTTCTGTGTCACCAAAAGGATAATGTCTGAGGAACTTTGGGATCTTCCACATTTTAGGTTTTTGATTTTTTTTTTTTTTGGCTTCGAAGTAAATTTAGCAGCCATGCGGGCCAGTGTGTTTAATTAAGCTTTCAAAAGTCCTCTGACAATGCCAACAATTGTAAGACACTTCTGCAGCTCAATCATGCAATCACTGTGACAGTTCTATTTACAATGTGTCTTAGAAAGAGTTTCTCTGACATTGTACTTTGGCAAAACATCCGAGCTGCCAGTTCACAACCTTTCTCTGTCTTATATACAAATACAGAGTGTATATAGGACTCCCAGTCTCAGAAACAGGAGTCTTTGGGTAATGGCCTCACAAACACATATCTGGCTCCCTATGAAAATCCCAGATACTTAATAGAAAACAATATGCTCTCTTCTCTGGATTCTGAAGATGAATTAAAAACTTCACTAGTATGTTGTAGTCTCTGTTTTAACCGCCATGCTAAAAATTCACTTCAGAAGCCAGTCATTTTTTTATCCAGAATCAACACAAATAAAGAGAAATGAAAAATAAGTAGTCATAATAGGATACTACAATTTATAGTTTCATTCACAATCCCACCACACACAAACAGACGCTCCAGTTGAGTGTGAGAGAGAATTGGAACGGGGACAAAAAAAAAAAGGCAGGTTGCTTTTTCCTAAATTCTGAACAAGCCAAAGTTTGTTATACTGGGTTCACCTTGAAGTAACATGATCATTTATTTCCTTTTTGAATGAGTATTTTCCCTTCATTAGAGCATCGGTCTTTACATACTGTCATTGAGATAGGAGCTATGTTTTCTAGGCAAATAATTTTTAAATATCCGGATAGAAATGTCTACGTGCATGATTTTAACGGGAAAAAATGTTAGCAGTAGCAGCAGCCTAAACTACTTTTTTTTTTTTTTTTTTTTTGCCTTTACTACATTTTATTAGGATTTGTTATGTTTTCTCCTATTCTCTCAAAAAGCTAACTTTATGATAACCCAACCCCAACTTAAAGATTTCTATGTACAGTAAGCCAAAACCTCAAATCCGACGCTGTGGAATATATATATATATTTTTTTGCCTTTTCCATAAGTCAACAGCAGTTTCAATTCACTCCTCCTTGATGACTACTTCCCCCATCGTAAAATACGAGACCAGCAAACAAACAAAACCCTCCTGAAAACTCTGACTGCAGTCAAACGTTGCTGCTATCTGATGGTGAAGTTCTGACACTACATACTGACGAGCTGGACCACACACTACAGCCCGCTAATTTCCAGTTAAATTAGTATCACTTCAATAGTAATAACGGATCACGATCACACAACCTTTTGAATAAAGGGGAAAAACGAAGAAAAGTAGCCTGATCAGTGTATACATGTGTAGATTAACACGCACACATGGGCGAAGTGGTGGAGCGTACATACCTATCTACTCGCCAGGTAGAAAGCACCCTCCCTACAAGATGCTCACCTTTGAGAGGTCTATGTACAGTCACAATGCATAGCACCTTACCGCAGATTTAAAGAGCACTACCGTATTCTCCCATTTGAAAGCCCTGAATTCTGAGCTTCATGGAGCTTAGGAAGACTATCTGTCACTGTTACATTCCTGCTTCCTGCCTATAAAACGGCACGGATCACACAGTGAGCTCGAACCCAACTTATATCACCTTAGTAAAGCCTTTCCTGCACAGCCCACTTAAGTGTCAAACACATTCTCCTGGAGATTCATCAGTCTATCTCTTCCCTAACTCAGAGCATTGCTTCTCCTTTCTTCTCAGTGACACAACTCAAATATCTACTGAATGATTACAGTTACTGTTTCCTTCCTCATCAGGAAAAGACAAGCAGATTCGGAACTGTGGGGACGGGCCTTAGAGAATGGGCTGGGAGAACACAGCCGTCTTCCAGAACTTTGCTTCAGGGGCACCTGAAGGCCAGAGCATCATAATTCACGTGCAATGGTAGAATGTTAATTTCACCACAGGAAACTCTTAATTCATTACTGTGAATTACGACAAGTCGTGATTCTAGTCACTGACTGACACTTTGGGATGTGACCGTGCTATTTATGTCCAGCCAATTCCAGGGTGCGAACAGATGATTAAACGCAATAAAAGGAATCAAGACTTTGTAATTATTCGGGCACGAGAGCTTTACTTTGCCTGGGTCACAGCACTCGTGCGCTCAGTGAATACCTTAGCTATCTTAGCTTCTCTTCTCAATAAAATTTAGTATTAGGCCTATAAAACATATTTAAATTTTTCTTTCTTTTTACTTGCTTCTTTGGGCTCTGTTATTGTACTAGTTCTTTTAAAAAAAAAAAAAAAAGCATAACCTTTATGATGACGGTGAAGTTAAAGAAAATCTATTTTCTTTCCCTACACAGATTCCCAGCTGTAACTGGAAAAAGCCTTAAAATAGGGCCTTCCCCACCTTTTACAACGCTCTTCTCAGGACAGAGGCACAGAGGTTTTGAGCTGGTTATCTCAGACTGAATAAACCTATTTGAGACCTGAGTAAGAATTGTGGTTTTAATTCTTGCTTGACAGACACTGTGTTTTGTCTTTTAAACGAGCAGCTCGATATGTAAATACGATGTTACATCACACAACTGTTACTCCATATTTGGTGATTTAGCAAGCCTTTGGATCTGGGAAGACGACAAATCCCCTTCCGCTTGCTCTTACTTCATTAATCATGGCTTACTCTCCTGTTCGTTTTCCTTCTAGCCACAGGCAGCACATGGAAACGGTCATTGCCATATCCTACTAGAGGGTGCTGGGGAGGGGGAAGATCTTAACCTACATGTCACATAAGCGAAACGTGGCGGATTCCAGGAAAATACTTCCCGGGTAGCAGATTTCTCATTTCACTAAATGAAAAGTATCTGAGTGCTATTACAGGAAGCATTAAAAAGAAAGAAAGAAAGAAAATGCCACGTTTGATTTTAATGATCGACTTCCAGAGAGGGAGAGGGGAAATATGACATTTAATCCCCTCAGGGCCACTGACCTATTACAGCTCAACTTTGTGGTCAGTCTAGGTGGGAGAAACAAGCTCCCGTGTATCAGCTGATTACATGCACTACTGTCCCTACAAGGGAACAAGCCTTCTGCCTTGGCGGGGGTGGGGGGAGTCACTGATACCATGTTGTTTCTGTCACCACGGAATCTGCCTTCACTTCATCTGATGTGTTAAATCACGGTTATTTCATTAAAAACAATGTTTTCCGGGTCAGTCTATGGTGTCGCTGTTTATCCCTTGGAATAGGGAATTGAAGTCCCTCGGTTACCCTTTGATTCCTTTCCCCTGAGCTGCTGAGAAACCCACACACTTAAGCTAACTCCCTGCTAAAATGAAGCCCAGGAGAGAGAGCTCTTGAATGTGTGTATGTATTTGTCCAGGAGAATTTTTACATGGTGTTATAGCAGGAACAGTGGAAGTCTGGACTGGACATTTGTAAGGGTGACATGTGGTTGTGTAAACCACAAACAAAATCAAGATACATCTGTCAAAACCACATCAGAGACAAGAGAGAGCGC
This sequence comes from Trichechus manatus latirostris, assembly GCF_000243295.1. Classification (NCBI taxonomy): domain Eukaryota; kingdom Metazoa; phylum Chordata; class Mammalia; order Sirenia; family Trichechidae; genus Trichechus; species Trichechus manatus. Next base: position 1,722,341 of record NW_004443941.1, on the reverse strand, counting down.
AGAGAAGCAGTTTATCATTTAGCTGAGGAGGCAGGCTGCAGGGAGCAGCCGTCCCTGTCAAACCAACCTTTTGAAATTTCCAACATGCCCTTAAACTTTCCAAGTAAGCATGTCTGTCTGCTTCAGCAACTGCCCTCTCTGCTCTGGCCTGGCCAGTCGAAAATGGCATCTTAAAGTCAAGGTCACGGTGTCATCCCACCGTGGGGCTGTGTTTAATTACAGCCCCATTCGGGCAGACAGCCAGGATGAATCCAAGGCTAGCCCCGAGGCTCAGTTAACTCTTTCCACCCCCTGGAAGCTGCCCTGCCAGCGCACCCCACTTTGGGGAAGCCCGGGGGACTAACTGTACCCCTAGGGAAGCTGACAGCCATTCTGAGTCAAACAGATCACTGGCCGAACTGTAGATGCCTGTGTGGCCACTTTGCCTCTGACATGCCACCAAGCCCGGGAACGGGCTAGATGTAGAAAGGGTGAGCCCTTCAAAATTAGAAAAGAGGCAAAAAGAAAAGAAATTCCGAATCAGCAGACCCAGAGAGAGGGTGTCAGGCGTGTGCACCTACTCCGCCCACATCTGACTCGATGAGGTGGAAAATATTTCTCTTTCTGTGTGCTCAACCTAAGCCACAGGAATGATGGTTTTCACATGACAGGGCTGTAGGGACAGTCGCATGGAGGGAGAAGGTACTCCACCACTCCTTACTGCTCGGCCACAGCCAGTCTGAAAATGAAAAGAAAGCATGCAAACAGCTTTTCTCCTGGCTTCTCATTTACCTGCTATGTGTTCCTGTTTGGGGCAGATCCCTCTGGATGACGTTGACAGACAATCGTCATCCTCTGGCGTGACCTGGATGCCGACCTCCACGGGATTGGATGCTTTTTTCATCTCGATTGGTGAAGGGGAAGGTGGCTTATCCACAGCTTTTTCTAAGCAGAGGCTGCCATTGCATTGTTTCCGTTTGTGCTCGATAAAAATAAGAATGTCCCCCAATGGGAAGTTCATCTGGCACTGCCCACAGGTGAGGAGGTCATGGTCCCCTTCTAGCGCTCCCAACGGGCCGTGGTCTGGTTCGTCATCTGTGAGAATGGCTTCAAGAGGTTCGGCTGTGGTTGGAGGAACAAAAGCACAATTATTAGAGTACTGAAGAGGAGAGAAAAGGGGAAAAATACTTTCTCAGCCCCACCCCCACCCACCACCTTATGTAAAGTGTGTCTCGGGTCCACCATACGGCACTCAGGAAACCAGGAAACGTAGGCACACAAAATTCACAAGGATGTGGAGATTCTCAACAAGAAAGCCAATTCATCAGTGAAGGCCAATCACCCTATACTTAAAAAAACTGACTTGCCTAACTCTGCAGAGGACACACACACACACTACCAATGGGTCTGGTTTGTAAGTTAAGAAAAAAATGTGATTATTAAATTAATAGTCAACACAGGGCATAAAGGAAGCTTAAACAAGAACCACCCAAGAAACTGGCAGTTGGAACTACAGTTGTTTTTTTTTTTTTTTCCTGTAGATTAAGTTGTCTATTGTGCCAAAGAAGAGACGAATCAACACACACGCACCCTTTGTGTGTGAACGTACGTACTCCTAAACATGCAGGAACGTGGCTCCCTAAATTAGAAAGCACTACACACCCCACGGAATATGTGCCACGTTTACACCACGGCAATGAGAAAACAACCGCGTTCACCTGTGAGACGGATCTAAATAATCATCCCAAGGCAGCAGAATTCACACTGCCAAAAACCCGCCTGACCTCACTCTCAGCAGCAGTGCCACCAAATCAAAGAAATACCAAATCCACTGGCAATTCCTCTCAGACACATTAGCTAAATGGGAGACTTTTGAGTACTTAAGAAAATAAGCCAATTAGTCATTTTTTCATTCCGAAGAAAGGAATGCCTAAAATATTCTAAACATGTTTGCACTTGGTGGCCCCCATCACATAAAAATCAGTATGGTCAAGCAAATGCCACATTTCAGAACAAGGCTGAGAAGTCCTTTCTTTAGGCTTGAAATACTTTGCCTAATGTTGTCAAAGTTGACTAATTTTCTGAATGAGCTCCAAAACGCTTCATTATGGGGCTATTTCTGCACACATAATCACCAGCCGATGGTAGAACAAGGTAGACATGTCTTTCTTTACTGTTTGCTTTTTTTTTTTTTTTTTAACTTTGTATCAAAATACTCCCGCATCTATTTGAACAGCTTCTATCATTTTTTTAACCTTCCAGAGAGGAAATGAGAGTTGGTAAGTCTCTGCCCCTGAAACCTTATGTTTACTCTATCCAAAACAACAAAAAATCACAAAATACAAAACACATCCAGGGTGCCGCAAGTTAATAACACTGAAGCCGAAAATGTCCAAGTCTTAAACAGTTAATCAGCCTGACCTTCTTTAGCAAGCTGCCAATTTCACATTTAATGAACTTAAAGCCACAGAGAATCAAAAAATAGATTTTAATTTGAGTGTAGAATATTGGAACAGATTTTGATAAAGTGCAAAAAATCCAGTGAACTCAGGTTACATTTATTTCGCCCCTACTCAGGCTGAATATTGAGGGGGAAGATCTGGAGTAACTCCCAGATGTGCTGGGTGAAATAATACTGAGAGAGCCCTGTGTAGCTGCACCTGCACGGAAGTAGGCCGTGTCATAATTTCTAGCCTCTGGTACTCCTCCTAATTTCACATAAGGTCACCACAGGGATATGAAGGTTAGATTCTGCCTAATAAAGACAGCAAGGTAAGCACTTAGGTTTCTTTGCCCAACACGCTGACCAAAAGACAAATAAAGAATTCACATGCATACTTTTCAAACAGAAGGTGACAAATGGATGTGCTTCTGCATTGTGCCTCTATGCCATTTTTTTCCTACATTTGCTTTCATTTTGACCAAGACTTGACTAGGGAAGTCATTCTGCAAGATCCCTGCTGTTGGAATTCACGATTTTTAAGTACATATTGACCAATGTGGGGTTTTGTTGTTTGCTGCTGTTCAGCAGGAACCACATGTCATGAGGTTTACAGATTAAAGACGACTCAGGAAAAATATTTTATTTCAGTGAAGTTCGGAGTACCTGGAGCCTTTGCAAAAAACATTTTTTTAAAAACCAGTGTTAAGATTTTTTTTTTTTTTTGGTAAATTCCCAAGGCCTGATATATTTCTGAAAATGGAAATATTATTTAGGAGCAAAAGGAAATATTCTCCCAGGTATCAAAATAGTTAAAGGTAATGCCGTACAAAACCAGACTTGGTTGAAGTCTTCTGAACGGAGCGACTGAACTGATTTACAATCAAAACCAGGAAATGAAGTGGTAATTCAGAGGTTGGTGATTACACCTCCACATTTCACCTAATTAATTTTATAGGAGGCAAAGTTCTCGAAAATAACAAGATGATCAAATGTACAGATATAAAACCTGTAACCTCAACGTTTTCAATGCTCTTAACGTAAATTATTGCTAATTGACAAGAATTATTTCCTAATGTTTGAAATACGTATAACATCAGGCTCTTTGCAAAACATTAGACTAGCGATGTTCGGAGAACCACCAAGACGTATTTTTGTTATTGCTGTTCTATTATTATTTAAAATCAGACCAAGCAGGGCACAAAGAAAACATGAAAATACAATTGTCTTGGTATAGCCTACTGATTTGCATTGACATCTTGGCTCAGTGCAATCAACATCTCCTTTCTGGGCATCTGATAATTTCTCTGTATTTTAATGCAAATTCCTCCTTCCCTAAAAACATTCCTAACCTCAGCCATTTTACCCCTCCCTCCATTCCATCCTCCTTCGCCACGGTATCTGAGCTCGGCCTGAGCTCCGGCTACAAAGCAGGGAGTCCTGGATTGAAGTGGAAGGGAGTGGGCAAATACTCATAATAATTAGACGCGAATTCTTCTTACAAGAGGAGGAAGAAATAGGGGAGGAAAAAAAAAAAATGCTTCTGCGTTCAAACAGCAAGACAGCCTGAAACGTCTCGATGCCCCAGCGCCAGACTGAGAGCTCCTTCCTCTTTCTGCAGTTGAAAAGAAATTTAAAAAAAAAAAAAAAAAAAAAAAAGCCTTAAGAAATGCAAGAAAGGAGCGAGGGAAACGAGGTCTGCGGGGGGAGGGGAAGGGGGAAAGGCAGATCTGTCTTCAAGTTTGCCTTCCAAGTCCTTCCCTTCGGTTGTCTTAACAGTGTAAGGGCGCAAACCGAGCAGAGGAAGAACGCACACCGAGGCTGAAACGCTGAGGTTGTAAGAGAGGAAAAGCAAAGAAACAAAAGCGAAGACAGGAGCGACAGGCCCGGGGCAGGGGGCCCGGCGAGGTGGGCTGCGCAGAACGTGAAGTTGGGCGCCGGGGCGCAGGCACAAAGCGAGCAGCTTGCTGGCCGCAGGCTCCGGCCGCGCTCTCCGCGAACACGTGCAGCGGGGCCGCGGGGCCGCGGGCCGGGAGGCGGCGGGCAGCCAAGGGCCCGACTGCCGCCTCCACCCCGTCCGGCCGGTCCGCGGGCGACGGGTCCCCGGGCCAACGGTTAGTGAAAAGGGAAGTGAGGTTTGGAAAACTCGGCTTGTTAGCCTGGTGCAGCCTCGGCGTTACGCACACAACTCACAAGCGGATCCCGAAATTCGTTCTGTGTCCACACGCTCACAGTTTTTACTTTGGGGGATCTCTGCAAAAGCGCCCCCCTCCGCGATTCCGGGCGCGGGTGTGCGCGCGGCGGCGGTTATTCATTATTAATGACGCCGCTTGCCCGCATCATTATGATGATAACTATTACTATTGTTGTGATTTGCGGCTCCGAGGCGAAAACTGCGGGAGGCGTGGGGGAGGGGAGGGGAGGGGGCCCGGGCTGCGGGGCCGCCTGGGCGAACCTGCCACGGCTGCCGGGGTCCGCACTTTGCGCAGGGTGAGGGGATGGAAGAAGTGAACCTGGAGACCAGGTGCAAACTTGCCACATCCCCCTCTTCGGCTTTGCCCCTTAGCCCCGGGCGCGCACATCCGCCTTTCCTCCCTTCCAAAAACGCCCTCCCGGAAAGAAAGCGAAATCCGCACCCCGCTTCGCGCCCAGCGCGCGCTGGTCTCCTTGGCTTGCGCAGGGGGGTGTCGGCCGCGCGCTCGGGCGATTCTCTGGGGCCCCGGCCAGAAGCGTTTTTAAAGTCAAAAGGAAGAACAAAGACATAAGGGGTGATGGGGGAGAAAGGGAATTCTGCCTAACCGTCCGTGCCCCCCACCCCCACCCTCGCAAAACGCGTCCCTCTCCAGCCCAGAGAAACGCAGAGGAGGGGGTGGGGGAGGCTCTGGTACAGGTTCAAGTTCGCTGAGCTTTCTTGATCTCGTTCTGCCTCCTAGCGACTGAATGGCTCATTCAGCCAAAGAAGAGAAGGACTTGGGGCGGGGGGGTGGGGAGTCCTGAGGACTGGGAAGGCCCTCGCCCCCCTCTCCGCACCTAGAAAACGAGGAAAGGAGCGACCCCTGCCCCCTGCCACAGGCCCCTTAACCCAGTGCCTGCACCAGGATTGGGGGGAGAGGAGGGCTAAGCCTCCCAGCCTGGAGTGTCCGGGATGAACCCCAGGGACTGCGGCGCAACCCGGACTGTACGCCCCAGTCAGTGCTTGGAGCCTCAATGCAGCCTTCCAAAGAAGGGCCCGGCTTTCCCAAGTCCTGCGCACTCTGCCCTTCCTTCCCGCCCGTACCTGGCCGGGCTGTAACTTCACACCGCCGCGCGCCGCGTCTGCTCCGCATCCGGCGCAGCCGGGGGAGTAGGGGGCGGGGGAGAGAGGCGAGGGAGGGATGCGCGGGGGTGGGGAGAGGGAGGGCCCCGCAACGTGCCTGGGCTGGGGAGGGGAGTGGGGAGAGCGGGGGAGCTTCCGAAGTGGATGACAAGTTTCAGGGCCCAGTAAAAAAACAATTCCCTGTGCGCGCCCCCAACCCATTAAAAAATACAGCAGCGGCTATAAGTGGACCTTTAAACATTGTATCAAAAATTAAAATAAGAATCAGAAGTGGGTGGGGGACGGGCCCTCTGGCGCCTTTCTTTCCCTTCCTGCCAAACTTTCTAAGTACCCACCGACCTCATCTACAGGCGCACTCAGTTAGCCGCCACCCTCCCCCCCCCCGTAGAGACTCACAAGGACCCCAGACAGAGTCAGGCCGGAAGGGGGCAAGAACCCAAAGGTGAGGGACGCGAGGTCCGGGAATAGAGCCCCCCAAAGGCACACTCGAACATACTTCTCCTTAACCCGCCCCCACCCCACC
>NW_004443941.1:1714033-1715983 GCF_000243295.1 Trichechus manatus latirostris | reverse complement strand
GGGAAAGCACGTGGTGACCTCCACCCCCTCCCCGCCGCCGGGAGCAGTGGACTAGAAACCTCCGAGGGTACCGGGGAGGGCAGGGGGCGCCCGCACAAACGCGCTGTTTCAGTTGCTTTCTGCAAAATAAAAACGCTTCGCAAAGCCAAGTTCCTCCCCAGCGGGTTTCGCAGTCGGGGAGGCGGGGAGGAGGTCTGGGCTTCGTGCTGGGGGCGGGCAGGGATCCGCGGCCCGCCTGGCGCAGAGTCTCGGCGTGGCCTGCCGCCGTGCCCGGCGGGCGGGCGCTGGGCGCCGGGTGGGCGATCCCAGGAGGGGCGGGGGCGCGGCGAGGCCCAGCGAGGCCCCGGCGAGGCCCGCTCTGCGGCCGCGGCGCTGCGCTCGGTCCTCTAGTCTGTTTGTTGGCAGGAGGCTCCCGCACACGCGGTGCTTGTAAACATTCAGACACGAGGTTTTTCCCAATCAAAATCCACTTCCACTTGTTTTGAAAATCTTCCAAAAAATAGTAGAGGAGGGAGTTCCTCGCTCCCGCTGAGTGCCGCCGGCGCTCTGAGTTTGCGAGTGAAGGGGTTTTGGGGAAGGGGGTGACGGTAATTTTTTTTTCTCGTTTGGAGACGGTGAGATTTTTGCAGGGGGGGTGGGGAAGTCAACGAGAAGAGCATTGCAGTAAAAGGCTGGCGGAGCGTTTGGCTTCTGCTTTTTTGGGCAAGAAATTGTACGTTCTCTCGCCTCGTTTAATTTAACTGCATGTATCTTTTGCACGTCTACCCCTCGCCGCCTAGGAGGCTCGGCCGGGAGGGGAAGGCAGCGGCGACCCAGGCGGCGGCCCCGGGGCCCTCCCTCCCTCTCCCGCGCGCCCCCGGCCGCCTCCTCCCCCGGCCCCGGCCCCTGCCCTTCGGCGGCAGCGGCGGCGCGGGAGGGCAGCGCGAAGAGCGGGCACAAAAGGCAGCGGGACAAACACCCACCTCAGGCCGGAACAAAAGGCGGCAGCGCCGGCCGCGTCTCCGGTTCGCCCCGGCTCCCCAGGTCTCCACGCCGCCGCGGCGCTTTCCCGACCCGGCCGACTCTGGAGCGACTGGGGCCCCCTCCCGCAGCCCCACTTTCTCACTATTGTGGGGAAGACTACTTTCCTCCCGATTCACGCTGGCCCGTGAGCGCGCTGGCGGCCGAGGGCGAGTCTTACCTCTTCTCTCCCAGGGAATTGTTTTTTAGGCTTGGACTCCCCCCCACACACACACCCCATTTTCCTGCAGTAAGTGGAACCAATCCTCCTTTCCCCTCCAACTCCCTCCCCCCGGTTTGCGTGTGAGTTGTTCGCACCCTTAGCCTTGTTCATTATTTGGCAAAACTGGGGGGGTTAAATCATTGCGTTCCTTTTCGAAAGCAGAAATAAAGCAGCGGGAAGGAGGTAAGAGGAGGGGTCCAATTTTTAAAATTAAATAAAATTAAAAGGTGAATGCTATCCCAAAAGTGCACACACGGCTAAGGTGCGAGATGGGATGAGGTTTCTTTTTTTTTTTTTCCCCCTTCCTTTTTCTTTAATCTCTTTTGCCCCGACTCTCGGAGGCTTTTCTCGTGAAAATAAAAAATGCATGCACACACCCCTCTCTCCCCCTCGCTCTTGCGGCTCGTCCTGCGCGCTCTCGTGATTATTAATAATTATTATTACTATTATTGGGTTACTTACGCGAGAATTCCCGTTTGCTTAAGTGCTGGGGTTTGCCTTGCTTGCGGCGAGACATGGTGGTCTGCGGGGCGGGCTGCGGGGCGGGCGGCGGCGGGCGGACGACGGCTCGGTTCACATCGGGAGAGCCGGGTTAGAAAGAAGGAGACTCCAGAGAAAATATCTTCATCAGTGCCTTTTGACATCCAAAATAAATTAGAAATAATACAAAGATGGCGCAGGGAAGATGAATTGTGGGAGAGCCGTCATGGCTTTTTTTTTTTTTTTTT
>NW_004443941.1:1604602-1713616 GCF_000243295.1 Trichechus manatus latirostris | reverse complement strand
GAATAAAAGCAAGAGTGCACGGAAGGCTGCAGCCCGCGGCCGGAGAAGCGCGGGCGGAGGGAAGCCAGGTAGAGTTGCTACCGGACCCCCTCCTCCGCGCGCACACCCACTTCCCTCCCCGCCGCCGCCGGCGCGCTTGCTCCCCGCGTGCGGACACCGGGACCGGAGTGAAGGCCCGGAGCCCGCGGCTGCGCCCGGGAAACTTTGCCCGAGGAGAGGGAAGCAAAGAAAATCACCCGAAGTTAGAGCTGAGCCTCCAAGTTCCAGCTCCGCGGCGAGCGAGGGGAGGCGGGAGGGAGCGCGCACCGAGCGGAGTCCAGCCCAAGTTTGGAGGCTTGCGGGCCGGAAGGGCAGTGTCGGGGCCTCCCCGAACCCGGGCGGCCTAGATGGAGGGGGCCAGGGCGAGGGAGGCGGCGAGCGGCGCAGGCCGGGACAGGAGCGCCGGGAGGGCGCACCCGAGGCCGAGCCGGGGGCCGGGGATCCGAGCGCCCGGACTACAGACTGGGTTTGAATGAACTGGAAGCGCGGAGTCGAGGCTCCCTAGAGCCGCGGAATGAGAGAGAGGCCGAGGAATAAAGAACGAGGAGCAGAGTCCCAGCGCGTTCCAGCCCCGAGAGGGGAGCACCGGGGGCCAGGGCCAGGGAGGCGCGGCGGCGTCCACCTCTCCTAGCGGCCGCGAGCAGGAGGACAAAGCGCGGGCAGTCCCGGGAGGGCTGGGAACGCGCTCTCCGCTCCGCGAGAGGCCCCGGAGCCGGGTCCCGAGAAAGGGACACACCCCCTGCCACCCCAGAGCCACCACGAAAGCACAGAGGGATGGAAAGAAAATGTTTCCTACGGGCAGAGCACAACTATTCCCGGGCTGTTACCGGGGGAAAGAGAAAATGGGGGATGGAGGGACAGCAGCCGGCTCGCAGGAGCAGCCGGGAGGCCACGGTGGTGGGGCGACCGCCTCGGAGGGGCGAGCAGCCCCGGGTCAGCGCCGCGGTCTCCCGCGCCCCGGGCCAAGGCGCACTCCTCGGAGCCCGCAGCACCCTCTAGCCTTCCTGTAGACATTCCCTGGAAATTAGGGAAAACCTGTTGGAAATAAGCCCCTGTCTCTTTAATGCGCGCGCACACACTACACACACACACACACACACACACACACACACACACTCACACACGCGCTGCCGCTGTCAAAAAGCGGGCTTCATTCTGGCGTGGGATACTTTCAGTTTTACGTAAAATGTACAGCAACAGCACCCCCTGCGATTGGAAAGTTTATTCAGAAACGTGCCTGCAAAGTCCCCCGGCGTCTCCCGCCTCCCAGCCTCCCAGCCTGCCTGCGCCACCCTGAAGCCGCAGCCACCGCCGCGGATACCGCGCTCCGATTCCAAATCGGGAAGTGCCGGGGGGCAGGGGGGCGGATGGACTCAAGTCCAAGGCTGATGCGGAGGGTGCAGGGTGGCGCCGGGCCCCGCTGCCCGCGAGACTCCGAGCCGCAGGTGGACGTGTGTGAGTGTCTGCAAAGCAAGGAGACTTCGCTCTCCTCCGAGCAGCCCCACGACCCCTGGGGTCTTCTCTCCCCCCTCCTCTGTCTAACGGGCGTCGTGTCCGTAAATTCGCCCACTCGGCGGGGAGACTGGATTGTTTTAAGCAAGGGCCCCGGACTTGCACGCGCGCCCCCACCTCCCAGCCTCGCCGGCAAGCGGCTGTTGATCCATGTGTCATCTTAGTAAAGTTTCCAACCTATTAGAAAATGACGTTTGTCCAGCTTGGCGAAGCTTCAGGCGCCACTAAGGAAGAAAACGGAGATTTGATGCTCAGCATAATAAGGGGTGTGGGCCGAGCTGGGTTTGTGTAAATGTGGTTTGTTGTCGTTTCCCTTCAGTTTAGAAAGGGAAAGGGAAAAAACCTCAAATCCTGTTTAAGAAGCAGGATTCATTTGCAGTAAAGCTCTGTAGGGTGTGCGTGACACCATGTCCTCTTTTCCGTGAGTTCTGCAGAGCAGGTTAGCATCTCTCTCCCTCTACTCTGTGTATTTCGTCTGTTAAACCAGCCTTAGGACCACAGGAACGTCTTTGTGGGGCGGGGGCGGGGGGGGGGCGGCGAGGAGGACGATTAGAGGGAAGGTGAGGAGAGGCGAGGAGACAGGGCAACTGGGAGGCCTTGGGAAAATACCTAAATAAAATAAAAGCCCCTTCAGGTAACAGTAGTGAGCCAGATGCCCCCGGAAACGAGCATTTCAGGTTTGAATATTGTTCCCGTCTATCCATGAAAGTCCGTCTAGAAAGAAGGTAGATAAATGGGCAAATGCATGTTGGGGAAATATATATGTATGATTGATATATAATGGTGTTTATAAAGCTTTTCAGGGTTGACTGTAGTGTAAAAAGTAATGAGTTTATTACCTCTGAAAGGTTTTGTGGTTCACATTTAACACACTTCTGAATTACAATTCATTACACAATTGTGTGCTCTCTAAAACCGGCACCCCATCAGGGCCGCTATCTGTGGTTAGCTCCAATAAATAACTGGCAACATTTTATTGATTTTCTTTAAAAAAAAAAAAAATCATAGGAAATTAAGCACTTAGTTACAAGTAAGTCTGCTATGTTATTGCGCTTGTTTCAGATTCCGGGGGGTTCCTTCCGAAACCACATCTTAAAACATATATTAAAAAGCCAGTTTTGTAGCTGCTTTCCCTGGGTGCCAACGGAGAGGTAGGCAGCCAGGTTTCCACCATGAGCATATATTTCATTTCACCGTCATAAAATGTGCAGGATGAAATGGAAACTCTGCCCTCGGCTGCCGCGCCCCTCCCCCACCAGATTTCACCTAGTCCGGAAAACCAGGGCAGAGCGAAGGCATCCGACCCCTCCTCAAACCCCCTCCCCAGCCCTCTCCCCTCCGGGCGACGCCCCTTTCCCCCGTCGCCGCTCGACGCTCCCCCGAGCGCCCAAAAGTGGGGGAGGGGGGGTTGTGTGAGCGTGTGTGTTTAAAGAAATAAAAATGGGTTGTTTTAAGAGGTTTAAAAATATTACATAAGTATTGATTAATGATGCAGGTGGTTTTGTAGGGGGGGTGAAAGGTCACGTGAAACGCGCACACTTGGATACACAGTAAGTGTATTTTACCTTTCCAGAAGAGGCTTTTAAAAGTAATAAATTACGACAACGTTAAAATTATTTTCTGGTGGTCATTTAACTTGGTTCAGGGCTGTAGAACCTCTGCTGATTGCACTGAGGGGTAACGACGCTCGGGGGGCTCTTCCCCAACCTGAGGTGACGAGCCTGCGCGTAAATCCCAGGCCGGCCGACGACCCCTCCCCTCCTCCCCCTTTTTATCTGGCCGGCGGAGGAGACTCCCCAGGACTTCCTGCGGTATATTTCCAGCCTCTGATCTCCGTACTTAATAGCCCGGTCCTGGTTTATGCTTTATAATGTGTTGACAAGTTTTCTAACAGACTTTCTGAAATAATGCACGTATATTCACGTCGGTTGGAAACCCCGCCGTATTTTTCGAGTCGAACAGATCTCTACTCTAATGCAGTGAAAGAGTGTAAATCCTAGAGGGTTTCCCGGTCCTTTCAGTAGTTTTCGGCATGAAGTATGAGCCGCGTGGCCTCCGGACGTAACCTTTTAGAAAAAAAGACAGTGCTTTTATTTTATGGTGTAAAGTGCTTTTAGCTCCAGGGCTCTGAACGTGCGTGTGGTCAACAAGCAGCTCCAAGTGGGAAGCTTCATACAGTCCCAGTCCTGGTTGGTGCCCAGGATCGCCGGGCGCTGGGGACTCGGGCCAGGCTGGGGAACGAAGGGTTAAAAGGTACGTCTCGCGGCGGAAACTACAAGATTAAAATAAAATATTCACTGTCTGCCTTTAGGGGGAAACACCTTTAAGGATTTAAAGATAAATGAATGAATGAGTGATTAGAATACAATCGATCCCAACTTTTTATTTCATCTTTTTTTTCTTTTTTTCCTAATCGGCAGATCAGAAAAACAGAGATGTACCTTCATCTTTATAAAAATAAAACTTAGATTTGGATTCTAAGCTTGGTATAAGTGATGCATTTGGGGTTCTTGAGGGTAGAAGTGCTAAGGGAGTTGTTAACACGAAGGGAAAAATAATAAAAAGGGAGGTGCGAGTGTGAGGAAGGGGGTGGGCTCTCTCCCCAGCCTCCCTCAGCGCCCCACCCCCCTGTGACATTTCCTCCTCCTCTGCTCCCTGTACCACCGCAGCCTGGAGCCTGGGGAGACCCCTGGAGGGCAGTGTCTACACCTTCTGCAAAGGCACAGACTTCCCCCAGGGGGCTTCCTGAGGGAACAGTTAGTCCAGCATCCTTCTCCAGAGGCGCTCTGGGCCTTTGGCTGGCTGGCAGTCCCCATCCTGGATGGAGGCATACCTGGATGGACCTGTAGAAAAAAAAGGAAGGAAGGAGGGAGGGAGGGAAGGAAAGAAAGAGGGAGGGAGGGAAGGAAAGAGAGAGGGAGGAAGGAAGGGAAAAAGGGAGGGAGGGAAGGAAAGGAGAGAGGGAGGGAAGGAAGGAAAGAACAAAGGAAGTGAAGGAAGGAAGAGGGGAAGGAGGGAAGGAAGCAGGGAAGGAAGGAAGGAAAAGAGGAAGGAGGGAAGGAAAGAAGAGGGGAAGCAGGAAAGGGAGGAAGAGGGGAATCAGGGAAGGAAGGAAGAGGGGAAGCAGGGAAGGAACGAAGGTGGGAAGCAGGGAAAGAAGGAAGGAAGAGGGGAAGCAGGGAAAGAGAGAAGGAAGAGGGGAAGCAGGGAAGGAAGGAAGGAAAAAAGCTGAATCTTCTGTTAGTCTACACTTGTCTCTAGGCAGGGCTGCTGTGGGCTGAGTCAATAATTTAGAGGGAAGTAGTCTCACTATTTAAGTAAGGGGCCCCAAGACAACAAGGAGTTCTTGCTGGAACACTGCTGGGTGAAATACTCAACTTAGCTCCTTAGCATTGATGTCAAAGTCAGGCAGGCTTCAGCAATGGTATCAGTCCAATGCACTGCATTAGAAACGGCCTAGGGCAATACTCAGCACACAGTAGGTGCTCAATAAATGGACTCTGGGTGAATAAATAAACCCTATCACCTCAAAAATGAAACCAGCATAAAAGAAACTGTTGCCTTTGAGTGGATTCCTACTCATAGCAACCCTATCAGACGGAGTAGAACTGCCCCATAGGATATCCAAAGCTGTAAGCTTTATGGAAGCAGACTGCCACATCTTTGTCCCACGGAGCCAAGCAGCAACCCTTTGGTTAGCAGCCCAACACTTAACCACTGTGCCATCAAGGCTCTTTGAAACCAGTATAATCATCCAAATTCTCTTAGTTTCTCCCAGAAACTAATAAGATTTTGAGCAGGCAACCCTATTGTAAGTGTGTGTTTAAGTCTAAAGGTGATTCCCACCAAGGATGGGAGTCGCCTTTAGACTTAGCAAAAAAAAAACTTGTCCCAAATATGAGAGTAGTTGAACAATTCACAATACAATGCAAATTATTTCCAGCATTTTGAATAGCCTGCATTAACAAATACCTTCCAAATAACCCGGTACCAAATGATTCATTTACTAATATTGCTTTTTGGATATGTACACATCTGCTTTCCCAAATGAGAGCACTTCTAAAGGTAAAAGATACAATCAGAACAACCAAAAATAAAAGATATTTCAGCCTTTATTCTCTGGTTCCCCCTCTTCCATGAACCTTTTGCTTTTAGCAAGGGAATAATTTTTTCAATACCTGTTTTTCATATCCCAGGCTTAAAAAACAAGCTTCACCTATTTGCCTTTTTTTTACTTTTTGTAAATAAAAAGGAAAGCAGCATGCACGCACACACACATGCACGCACACACATCTGGTCCGACGTTTTGTACAGCAAGTTTCAGCCCAGTGTGATTTAAAACAATGCAAGTTTAAAACCTCTTAAAATTTGGGTTTATAATGGAAACGCTGACAGACTCTTAATTATAGCAGCCCTGCCAGACACTGCTATAATGAAATAGTTGTGCTTTCCTTACTACAGAGGCACTATAGTTAAGGGTCTGTCTGTGTTTCTATTATAAACCCCAAGTTTAAGAGGTTTATAACTTGGGCTATTTAAATGGCGCTGGGTGGAATTCAGATATCAGTCCAGATGTGAAGTTGTTTATAAAAGGCGAATAACTCAATTGAGGAAGCTTTTGGCGATCTTCCCCCTCCCCCACAGAACATCACAGAAATGATTTTTAGTGGTTTCAGATGGTCTGATTGCTAACTTTTAACTATGACTTCACTGTCTAAAAGGAAATTTTATAGGCGGTTAGTCCTTTATTTGGACGAGCACTCTTTGCTATATTGTGTTTTCATTATTTTGGAGTATGTATTTGTGAACTACACACACATGAGAGAGAATGAGAAACAACTTAACAAATCAAGACTGTAGCCAAGAATGTTGTGACCTTGTAATATACACAACAGTATACATTCTGTGTTACATTCTCATGAAAAAGTATGAGTTTATCAAAGATGAGAACTAAAGCACCACAGTTCTTTTTTATATCATCTATCAACTGTTTGGTGAAAAATAAGAGATATAAACATCTGATTTCATTGTCACTTTCCTGGTGTCACTGGGTTTGTTCAGAAAGCAATGATTGGCATGGTGCAGTCAGCACTGAGCTACTCAGGGACTGTACATACACACCATATATTTATTTCCCTGTTTGACTGATCAAGAATCTACCTTGGGTTATCTAATGAGCCAGATTTTTTAAATACATTCTAGAAACCTATGTATCTACCATCACCCACCATAATACGTAATAAATGTTTGATAGTGATGATGTAGCTGACGCTGATGCTATCAGGAAGAACACAAGGCTGGTGGTGGTGGTGCTGGAAATGGTGGTGGTGAAGATGGTAATGATAATGGAGATGGTGGTGATGGTGTGATGATGATGATGGTGGGATAACGGTGATGGTGCTGGAGATGGTAGTGATGGTGACGGTGCTGGTGGTGATTTCTCCCATTAACATGTTTACTAGAGGGCAGTCAGATGTGATAAGTGATGGAGTAAGATAAGAAGTTCAAACCCTTGCTTCTCCAACTCTTGACGCTTTAGAAAAGCCATTCCATAAAGAGTAGGGGTGGGTGACTTAAAGGGAGTTTCCAAATATATGCAGCTCTGTGACCCCCACCAAGAGGTGGGCGTTCTTGGCAGGTCCTAAGGTCACTGACTTCCCATAAAAAGACCTACCAGGAGCTGTGCAGCAACCACATCTGCATTTAGACGCATTTTCACTTCTGGAAGAAGAGTAATTCCTTTCGTCTGTTCTCTCTGACTAGCATCAGACCACCAAATGTCATTAAGCTTGACTAATTCTCATCTCGTAATGACTTTAGTTGGTCTCCTCTGGAATTAGCTGGGTATCCAAAGAGAAGCAGTCATCAACATGTGTCATGAGGCTCAAGCTTCCTCTCTGCCAACTTCTCCTAAATCTCAGGAGGATTACGAAATGCCTAGGGCCATAACCACACGGGATGCATGCCGGTTGTTCCCAGAGAGGACTGAACCACCGGGACTATTCAGGTCGCTTTTCCAGAGACTGAGATACCTTTCTTTTCCCTGATAGTTAGTCATCAGACTTTTTTTTTTTTCCTGCCAAATTCAGCAAAGGGAACTTTTCTGGTAGAAAATGGTCTACCCTTTTCCATCTTTCTGTGGCAGCTCGATTAAAAAAAAAAAAAAAACCCACTGCCATCAAGTTGATTCCGACTCATATAGCAACCCGATTGGAAAGTAGAACTGCCCCATAGGGTTTCCAAGGAGCAGCCGGTGGATTTGAACTGCCAGCCTTTTGGTTAGTAGCCAAGCTCTTAACCTCTGTGCCACTAGGGCTCTGTGACAGCTTGGCAGAAGATGAAGACATGTCTCTATTCTCTCATTCCTGGTTTTATGCAATTTGCCTTGTTTCTCTCTCTTTCTCTTAAAAACAAACAAACAAAAAAATCCCTGACACAACGTCAATTATCTAAGCCTTTGTTGGTGGTGGTGCTAGGTGTCACCCAGTCGGTTCCTACTCATAGCGACCCTATGTACAACAGAACGTGACACTTCCTGGTCCTGCGCCATCCTCACAATCGTTGCTATGTTTGAGCCCATTGTTGCAGCTACTGTCAATCCATCTCGTTGAGGGTCTTCCTCCTTTTCGCTGACCCTCTACTCTACCAAGCATGATGTCCTTCTCCAGGGACTGGTCCCTCCTGAAAACATGTCCAAAGTACAGAAGGTGAAGTTGTGCCATCCTCACTTCTAAGGAGCATTCTGGCTGACTTCTTCCAAGACAAATTTGTTCCTTCTTCTGGCCGGACCCAAGCCATAGTATTTTCAATTGTATCATATATAGGCGAAAGCTGGACAACGAATAAGAAAGACCAAAGAAGAACGGATGCCTTTGAATTATGGTGTTGGCGTTGACTATACCATGGACTGCCAGAAGAACGAAAAAAATCTGTCTTGGAATAAGTACAGCCAGAATGCTCTAAACCTCTAGGTACCTATAAAATGAAGACCCTGATCCCACGAATCGTTATTATTTGTTTCGTTATGGAGCAGCGCATTGAGCAGACGTGAGACTCGCTCCCTGTTTTTGGAGTACTTTTGTTTGTAAGGCACTAAGACACACATGCACAGGCACAAGCATGTCACGTAAAGTCACACGTGTCGAAGCCATACAAATGCACGCTATTTTCCTCGCTTTGTATCGTTCTAGCTCCACGTTGCCTATTTGAACAGTTCTGAGCCTTTAGCAAGAATCCATTTGACGCCGCTCAGCTCTGGTCACTTCTGACTTCTGATTTTTACTTTTCTGGAGAAGGAACTTGGTTTCCCAGAAATGAGAGTGGTAAATAATGAGGTTTGGTCATGGCTGTCTGTATGTCTGTGATAAGCTTTTGTTTTTACAGTTTTTACAATGTTATTGAATAGCTTAACCAGCTGTTTTTGAGAAACAAGCTTTTCTGTACACCCATTTGTTTTGCAGGCAATACTATAGACTATTCCCAGCATGCATTTGTGAATGTATCTGTTTGTTTGTTTTTTTTAATGGCATTGTTTCGATTGGCTACAACTGCTAACCAAAAGGTCGGCAGTTCAAATCCACCAGGTGCTCCTTGGACACCCTGTGGGGCAGTTCTACTCTGTCCTACAGGGTCGCTGTGAGTTGGAATCAACTCAGTGTCAATGGGTTTGGTTGTTTTGGTTTAAAATATAGTAGGCATTTAGTACATTTATTGAATCCAGGAATGAATTTCACAAAAGCATTCTCAATTGCTGCTAATGGTGAAAGGACACAGGTATTTGTGTCTGCTTGCTCATAAATTAAACACATATGTAGTAGGAAATTATTCACTGTTTACATAGTTAAGAAGCCTAGGCCATTGGTGTTACTATCTGGCCTACACGTTATAAACTACGAGTCCGCTTTTGTTTCGGGTGGAGACAATTGCATGCCTCTCTCTGTCTATTTCATATACTAACTTATATCATAAAAGCAGCCTCATGACCAAGTCCTGGGTTGTTGGTGCTTAGAGGGCAAAGCCACTCGCATTTTTGTCTTTTATCAGCCTCAGCACAGAGTAGGACCTCAAAAAAAAAGTCTGATACATGAATAAAGACTTACAAAGTAGACCACTTAGATCCCCAAGTACTTCAAAATCCTATCTACCATAGATAAAATGTCCTTTTTATTGTTCTCAATTCTCAGATTTTGAAATGCAATAAAATATTCAAACAGCTAAATTCCAAGTGTATTGTAACACATAGTAATTCCGAGACATTAATTCTGGAGCCCGATTCTCTAGATACCATCTTCTTTAAATATCAAGATCTATTCTAGCTGGCTCTCATTTGAAACAGGCAAGGCTCACAGCGCCTTATACTGGCAAACCCCCTCCCAGCTATCCTCTAACAGTGGTTTTTGTGGCCCGGCTCAGGGAGCAAGGGAAATATTAGTATGTGCTCTTCAAATACGATGGTAAAAGAATTGTGACCCTCTCTTCTCAAAATTCTGAATCTTGAACTCAGAGCTTAATTAATAGGAGAAAATACAGGATCCGTGGATTTGCAAAATAAACTCAGCTTCTGACTGTATAGACTTTAGGGGAAAAGCATATACATTAATTACTTGACTCTTAAGCTCCTAAAGTTAAAGCTTATAGATCTTCTGTGTGTGTTGACCTAAAGGTCCTAGGAAATTTTAAATACGCTCTTCTTAAAACATATCTTACAGGAAGTCAATTCTCCTTAATGGGAACTTGCAGCTATCTTTTCTTTCCTTCCTTTATTTTACCTTAAATAAATCAAATAAAAAATCAGCCTCAAACCAAAAAGGAACTGGTTTTTTTTTTTCTCTAAGTTGGTATGATTTTAGCAATGGATTGCTCATTTCCACTGATCTTCCCATTTAACGGATTCAATCTCTTAAAACCAACATGACGTACAGAAAGCTGCCGAGGTTGAGTCCAGACTTGAGCTGTCAGCTGTTTACCCTCAGCAAAACTAACACGAGACCTGGTTTGCAGAAAAGTCAAAACTGAGACATTTCTGATCAGGCTGAAAGTTGTGACCTGTTACTTTCAATTTCTAACTATTCTAGAAGGAAGAAGCGTTTCCACTGTGGGAGTTCAAAGAGGCAAAACAGCCTTTGATTTCAGTGGATATCTTTTCTTAATGTTTTAGGAATGAGCAATTGACCAGCAGTGGGGAAATAAATATTAATCCCGAAGTACCTTTTTTTCTAACACTGTACCCAACACCTAAGCGTTGTAAGTAAACTTGCACCGAAATAATAAGATGATGGCGGTAATTATTTTAATGAGAATTCCCTAGTCAGAATAATAAATAGCTAGATGGCCTCATGCTACACTGAAAGGTAGTACATAAGGAAAAATAGGCCCTGGTGACTGATGTGTGATAAGAGAACCTTCTGCTCGCAGGCTGGGCACTTCTGTCACCACGTGTTACTGATAGCACATATTATTTTTACTACATGGTGTCTTTATTACATAAAGTCTAACTGCAGGAAAAAATACTTTTCTCTCCTTGTTTTGATAGGCATTTCTATAGAAGGGTGGGATACAGAGAAGGCTGTGTTTTGTGGAATTCCACGATCAGGAAGGATATTTACCGATGACTGCTCTTAGCACTTCTATGAGCGCTGCACCCTGGCCTTTTAAGGGGGGAGGAAATTCAGTACAATAAACTTGTGATAAAAATAAGAATGAGGTTCTGATGGAGACACACGGAAGCTGGAGACTGGGAATTAAGCTTCAGCTTCCTTCTCCCTGGATATTCCTGTGTTCAGGTAATACCACCTAAAGAGTCTATGAAATCTCTCACTGAGCTAAAATCTCTGATAAAATAGCACTTTATCTGCACCTTGGTCCTGAGGTGGAGGTAAGATCAGATCTTTCTGGGTGTGATTTCATAATGGTAATTTTTCATAATTATGAAATTGAAATTACACTGACTTCAGTGGAATGCTCTTCAGGGGAGCAAGCAGAGTTACAGAAATCTGACATCCAGGACCAGACAAGCCTGGGTGTCTGGACCGTGCGCAGTTTCCACAAAGAAGGTCAAAAAGGGCTGAACGAAAAGGTGTATCAAAGGTATCCTTGGAACCCAGAGCCAATAAAAAGGAAGCTATTCTCTTCTGAGACCTAATTAACTTTTATATCCATAGCTAGACTGCAGATTTGTTCACTGCTTATGTCTAGGACTAAAAAAATATACGTGCCACAGAACTAGGCTTTTAAATGATCTATTGGGTGGCTCTGCCATGCTGGTTAAGGAATTTTCTGTTCTTTAGAGGTTTTCAGTCAATGAATAAGTAAGTCTATGCTAGTTCCCCCCCCGCAAAATGTTAAGGATTTTCCTAAATCTATTTTCAAGGAATCAAGGACTTAGTCCTGTAACTTCCAAGATATTCCCTTCAAATCCTAAATCAAAACCAAATAAAAAATGTTCAGGAAACAAATTTCGTACCATGGGCTTTGCAAGGATTAGTCGCCTATTAGAGTTGCTGTTCCTATATGATCCTTTTTCACGTTTTAAAGGAGGATATATATTTTTCTGTTACCTTTCCTGACCGTAAAGCAATCACAGGAACCTGCAGGAGGCACCATAAATATGCAAATTTCTCAGAAATAACTGTTTTCAGTGGTTATGCCTCCAAGTAGTCGGGGAAACAGGAGAGCTGGAGCTGCCTACTTCCAAGTAATTCGTATGTTGGTGGTGCCCCCTGCTGCAACCACAGGTTGTCCAAGAAAGGGGAGAATAAAATTCGGAAGCATGTAGATCTGGTTAATATGTCAAGGAAATGCCCACCGCCCCTGTTCCAGAAACAGCCATACCCAACTTCAGAGTTGCCTCTGCCAGCCACAATGTCACTTTAAACATCTCCCCAGCCTAAAATCTGTAAGATTTGCTTTTATCTCAAAACCATTAAATACGCAGGTTACATAGATATAGATTTTTTTCTTCAAAAAAAAAAAAAAAAAAACACACCAAGATCCAAAGCAGCATTTTCAAAGAATGAAATGTTTTAAGAATTTCCTAGAGGTTACCTAACGAGAATAAATTCTGAATTAGAAGGATATGACGCTACTCGCCAGGAGATTAGAAAGGGAAGGGAAAAGCTGAAGTGTGAACGGTGTGTAGAGCGATCCCACAGTTTTAAATGGCTTTATTCATTAAAGAAAAATTTTTGTGGGCCATTAGCTCATCGTGTGGGCTGGACATTTTGATATTCAAAAATAAAATAAATAAATGAAACAACCAAGTTAGGAACATTGGAAAAACAGATCACAGTAACTCTACAGTCACTCTATTACAGATTTTCATATTAAGACTGGGGTGGGGGGGAGGCGGGATAGCTGATAGAACAGAATAACACGATACAATTCAGACCTGTGACGGTCTGTTGAATACATAATATGCATTTTTAAATTGCCTGGATATGTACTCACATGACAGAACCTAATGGATTTAGGAGGAGCCCTTGCTCTTGATCAAATCATAAAAACTGTTACAAACTTGTCTATCACATCAAATCCCATACACGCCTATTAAAATTGGTTTTGGTCTTCTTGTTTAAATACCAGAGTAGGAGTGGATGAAAGGAAACTGAACCCACAGAAGAAGCTCAGTCAGGCATTAGAAGCTCTAGATTAGAATCACCAAGACAAGCCTTGATGACGACATTCTTAACTTTTTCTGTGGGACACCTCCCATCTTTCCCAACCCCCTATGGCCCCCAGTTTTGCTATTTTTTAACATCAGTTTCAGAAACGTAAGATCTCTCCTAGTGTAAACATATTCCAGCGGCTAAGCACTGGAGTTTGAATTTCCAGTTAGATCTGCACCTCATTTTCACATTCAAGATCTTCACAGCTAGAGCAAAGTAGAGGACTGAGGAAATTACCTATATCATTTCAGCAATGAGCTGCCTTTATCTGAATCATCCCGGAAGCTTGTGTCCTGCCTGTGGAGCTCAGACCTGACAGCCTGCGAGGAGAGAGGGAGAGAACTGGTGGGTACTAGTTACCAGGCTGAACTAATTAGAAATACATCTTGATATTAAAGGGACTCATCTTTTCCTTACTCAAGATTTAAGCCAGCTCCCCCTTACTCTGTGATAAAGGGAATTTTTAACTTCCCACTCCGGGTTTATTACCACAAAAGGTAAGCTGTCGGAAGAAGAAAACCAGCGTGCCCAACAGCAGTTGGGAATCGAAGCTTCTCTTCGCCAGAACCTCTGCCGTATATGCTCTGTCACTCACCTTCTCGACACTCAGGACAACCATCCAATCTATTGAATCAGGAGACGGTTTGATCTTATCTGCATCTGTGAACTGACTGTCAACCTGCTTAGGCTGCGTATTAAATCATCTATAGTAGCTGCATCAAGCTGGGATGACCTGTTAATTCTCAATTTATTAACCCTTGGAGTGTAGTCATCAAGTTTAATCTAGTGTAGCCCACATTTATTTTACAAGACGAAATCCTTCTTTAAGATATGACTGTGCTGTAGGTTACAAACAGCTAGTGTGGGTTTCATTACGATAATTGGGGGGGGGGGAGACTGTCTGAAAAATGCCAGGGTGGCTACCTTCACAGGCTGCGTCTGGTCCCAGGCCCTCTCCTGGGCTGGGGTTTGCCTGTGAAATGAAACGTTCTCCAGGAACAATTCTGTCCCGAAAAAGAATGAAAAGAAAAAAGAGGGGAGGGGAAGAAAGGGGAAAGAGAAAGGCCGCTGACAGACTGCCAGTGGTCCAAGGCCAGAAAGGCTGATTGCCAAGGCAGCGTCAGCCCCTAACGTGATGTCCCAGGAAGAACATTTCCCAAAGCAAACACCTGGCACAAACAGCAACAACATTCCTTAAGGGAGTCCAACTTCTCCACCAATAAGGGTTTCTGTTTCCAGATTGAAGGATTTTTCACCACCCCCTTCCAAAAAGAATTCTGAACAAATCAGAATAGAAGGTGGCCCTGCTAAAGAGGAGGAAAGATATTCGTTTAATATGTTAATCTGGACTTCAGACCAAAAAAAAAAAGAGAGATCTATCTTTTCTACTTGTCCATTACTGATGTTATCAACATATTCATAGCTTTTCTTTCAGACACAAACTGGTAGGCATGCTCCTTTTTTGGTGACCACGTGCCTGGTATCTCTCTAATGTAGCCTAATAACAATTTTAGCATTCAGATGAAGCGATTCCATTCTGTGACTGCCTTTTCTATTAGATTTGATTTTGAGAAGCCCCAGTGGGTGCCTTCCAGGCAGAGATCTATCTATGAAGCTGCTACCGACTCAATAGCAGCCTGGGCTAACCTTGACCTTTCCCGAGACCCCGCTCCATCTGGTGCCAGTCTGCTTTCCACTCCCCCCCGCCCTCCTTCCTTGCTTCATAGTCAACATTGATCAAGGCAGAACGGAGCGTCTCCTGGAAGGGCTGGGCAGGCTCAGGAGGACGGCACATTTCAGTATATGGAAATTATCAGGCCTCTTATGCAATCATAAATCTACATAGGAGTCTTGTGATTTGATATTTCATTCACCTCCAAAGATTTTTTTTTTTTTTTTCCTCTCTCCCTCCCAACAGGGATTTATAAGCTCTGTAAGAGCTCCCGGACAACGGCTTTCCCCAACACCTGGAAATTATCAAGCTTGCTGCTTGCTGAATGATACTAACAGCTCTAATGCTGCAAATTCATTTTTAACAACTCACTGGCTTTTATCTAGGGTGCGTGCGCGTGTGTGTGCGTGCGTGTGTGTGTGCGTGCGTGTGCGTGCGTGTGTGTACGTGTGCGTGTGTTTGTGCGCGCATGTGTGCATGCGTGTGTGTGTGTGTGTGCATGCGTGTGTGTGCGTGTGTGTGTGTCTTTCTTTAAGAAAAATCTACCAAAGCAACGGATAGTATCAGAGACACCAAAATCAAATCTGACTTGAATACCCTACATCTCCACACCCATCCTCACCATGTCTGTGTAGATAGGTAGATTTTTCTACCTCTGTGTTCTGTTCCCTTTCTTAGCTGCTTAAAAAGGAAGAGATAAAGAGGGAAATGGGGCTGAGGAGGGAGAGCAAGGACAGAGAGACAGGGGAAGATGCAGAGATAACTGGATGGAATACTTGAGTGGAGCTTGAAGCCCGTCTCTCCCCACCCCAGGCCAATCTCCTCTTTCCCTAAGACCCACAGGAATGTCTCACTGTCCACATCACCCACTGCAGTGCACAGACGCCTCCTGTGCCTCACACCCCCTTTCTTCCCTCTGGATCAGGGGCTGGGTGGGAAAAAGGCTGCCTGAGCGGGAGTCACGTGGGCAGCCCGTGGGCAGCGCAGCAGCGGCTCAAAAGAAATTGACTGACTGGCCGCTTGGGCGCATTTCAATATATGGAAATGACCAGAGGCTTCTGCAATAAATCAGCACTCAACACTTTGTCATTTTTCTAGTTCTGCTTCATTTTCCTGTTCTCCTCTTCTCCTCACAGTACTCTCAATTCTTGCCTTTTGCCCTGCCGCCTCTCCTCCCCCCGCCGACCCCTCCCCCTTTCCAATTCTTGCCCCATCCTCTCCAACCGCCCCTTTTTCTGTTTTCTGGATCCCCTGTAATTGGCAACATCCGGTGAACGACGATTCTTTCCTTTATAAAAATAAAAAAAAATTCTAACAAAATCGGGCAGTGTTAGCTGTCACGCCTCGGGTTTCCTCCGACACGAGGCGCCCGGGATGCGCCCACGTCATCCCCAGGACAGGGACCTCAAGCCCCCCGCGCTAAAGAAGAAAGAAGAACACGGCGGTCCTCACTTCGCCTTTCCTACCCCCGCCCCCGCCCCGAGGGGTTCTCTTAGGCAACTTCAAAGAGTATCAGGAGCAACTTGTGCCCTGAAATGCCCAGGATGGCGCAGGGTGGGTGGCCAGAAGGAAAGGGAGGCGTAGGGGAATCCGAGTGGGCTCGCAGCTCCTGCTTTGCTTTGGCGCATCCCCTGCTGCCCTCCACCTAACCCTGCCCTTCTGCCTCGGGTCTTTCTGACACCAAAGCTGCCGTCCCCGCATTCTGCAATTACTCTGCCTGTTTCTCAGGGGCTCCACGCAGCCAGAATTTTGTGGCGCGTGCAAAGCGAAATTAACAAAACCCCACCACCGCGCTTTTTTCTTTCCCTTTTTTCCCCCTTTTTTTTAAGTTCGGTGCAGAAGCAAACTCCCTAGCTTCCTCCGCCCCTCCCCCAACTCCTGGTGGAGATTTCTAGGCTCTCCACTTGGGCTCGCTTGTCGTCTGGGCAGCATCTCTTTTTTTTTCTTCCGCTTGGATCTGGGAACAATAGGCATGTAAAGGGTCAGTGGGCATCACCCTATAAAGCTCAGAACCTAATTAATTTTATTAAAGGAGGATCTGTTTATGCAATATGACAGCCTGGGGGAATTAACCATTTGAGGACGCAGACGCTGTTGAGACACTAGAGATTTCGCTCTCACATCATCAGTTTACACCCCCTGCCTTGTTCGATCCTGGGCGGGACCGTGATCCGGGTCTGGCTTTTGTTTGACCTTGCAAGGGCTTTTCTAAATCCCGGGGTTCTGCTCAACGCGAGGGCCACTCGGAACATCCAGATATTCCCATTGCCATATGACACAGAGATAAAGTCCTGGCCCCTCACTCTTGCAGTGACAGCTCCGAAGGTCTCACTGGGGGGGGGGGGGGACTCTGACGTGTCCTAAGCTGGATATTTGGTGCTCGGAAATGCTTTACTTGAAAATCACTTGTATGAAATCCAATATGCCTTCTCAAGAGCAAAGAAAAACATAACTGTTTTTAACTTATTATTTTTATTTTTCCTGCCACTCTGGTAATTTGAAATACATTTTTAATAACCTCCTGGAAAAAAAGAACCCAATTTAATAGTTTAGACATATTGTTCTTTGACTTAATATTCCTGTGTATTCCTTAATTGCCAAAATGAAGTTTCTTTCATTTACAAGGGCTAACTTTATATCTCTTAGGCATTCTAATATCATAGTCTTTTTTTTTTTTTAAACCATCACCTTGGATTTTGTTCAACAGGGATCTAGAAATGTATAGCATATGTATAGAAATAGATATGATAAAATATTCAAGAGCTCTCTGAAGGAAAATGTGCTTGAAAATAACCCCCTCTTTTACGGAATTTGTTTTGATTTAGATCTATAGATAGTAAAAAGAATGAAAGAAACTGTGAATTACACTGAATATAAGATGTTTATCACTTTAATATTACACTTCCTAGCTTCCATATTACAGAGCTTTAGAATATTCCCGAAGCTTTCAGACTGAAGCTCTGCCTTGTGCTTATCTGAGGTTTGTCTGGAAAGACCTGCCAGCACGGGCCAACTAAAAATGAATGTCAATTAATAATAATCAAAAAGCTCCCTGATTTCTACCCTCATGTAATTTAACAGGTTTGGAGAGAATGTAAGAGAACAACAGTTGTGAGAACATTCCAATGTATGCGGTTCTAACAGCTTTCATTCTGAGACACCAAGCCTTCCGAAAATAGAATGGCTTAGCATTTCTTTCTTATATTAAAAGTCCAATCTACACTTCACAGAAAATGTTTTTTTATCACAAAAATATTTGTCTCTAACAAAATGCACTTTTTGTTCCACCAAGAAAGCAAACATCTTGAAACAGATTCTCCCAGTTTTTTACAGCTCCCCATTGCAATTTTCTGTGCTATTTTCAACTGCCCCTTCTCCCGTAAGAGAGTCTTTGAACAGTGGAATAAAAATAATTACTATTGAAATACTGAACTAGAATGCCCTGTTTCCCAATATTGCTAACAAAATCTCCGATTCTCAAAGTACTTTCTGATGGAGCGAGGCAAATTGGGGAACTCGCACTGATATTTCTAAGTGCAGTTTGTTGTTTTAAAAACATATTGTACTGATTAATAAAAATGTGAAATAATTTGAGTTACAAAGTTTGAACTACGAATCGCCATCTGCTCAAATGGGGGAAAACCAAAAATTGCCAAATATATTTTCTCACCTCTTTTTTTCATGATAACATAAACAACATTCCTGAATAATTAAAAAAAAAGAAAAAGAAACTGACTACATTTAATGCATTTTTATAGTTCAACAACTGCTTGGTGAGTCCACCTTCTCAAATGTGCTATTATTTTTTTCTTAATTACTTACATATGTTCTATCAGAAGATGTATGTTCTAGAGCTTTTCCTGCTCACTGTGCAGCTCTCTTTAGCTCTATCGATTAGGACGATAAGCCCCCGGGTTGATAGGATAAAATAGGCTGCAGTATACAGTAACCTCAACTTGGTCCTAGGTGTCAACTATGTCAGAGACCTGTGAGAACAGTCAGAATATCCCCTGGAGGTGAGGAGAATAGAAAAAAATTCCATTAGCCCAGACTGGGAGGAAAACATACCACCCACCAAATAGATGCATTCATGTAAAGAAGTATGTCAGGCAATTCAGCTTAGCATTGGTGGGAAAGAAAGTAGGTAAGTCTGCCGTCCATGGCTATTGCAAACAGTTGTGGATGGGCTGGCACCCAGCAAACACAGTGACACGTTGTCTAGGAAGTACTAAGCTGTTGGTACCTAAGCAAAGAAGATAAACCAAGAGTCAGCAGCACACGAATCCTAATAGGAGATTCAGTATGGAGTCAAATGTACTGGGTATGACAGATAAAGCAGGTTGATTTTTAATCATCCTAAGAATAAAGAATAAATAAGGGCCCCTGGTGGCACAGAGGTTAAGAGCTCAGCTGCTAACCAAAAGGTTGGCAGTTCAAATCCACCAGCTGCCCCTTGGAAATCATATGGGGCAGTTCTACTCCGTCCTATAGGGTCACTATGAGTCACAATTGACTTGATGGGAACGGGAAGAATAAAGAAATCGAATTCTATTCAGTTGATCATAAAATAATATATATTTTTCTGTTTTGCCTTTATTTTCCAGAGCCTGACTACTGTGGGGGAACAAACGCCCTAGCTTTTGTAGAGAGTCATTTACACAGTGATCAAAATGCTACATGTGGTGAGCGGTTGATCAGGCCGCGCCAGGGGCCGGGGAGGGTGGGCCATGTAGGCTGTGCTCTCATCCCCCTCCAAGTGGTGTCCACCCCTGCACCCCACCATTGCTGTTCAGTTTTCCTTCCAGTAAGGGTGAGGTGTGAATACCCAGGCTCTGGACGGGATGTGGAAGTTGCTTCCTTCCGTTGGGTGGGGTGTAAGGGAATGAAGAACTATACTGAAAACGCCACAGGATGACCCTGAGCATCTGCTGCCTTCACTTTTGTTTACTCAGACTGTAATTCCTTGAACACGGCAGTTGCTACTTTTGCTTTGTTTTGCTTTTAATTCATAACAGATCTATCTAATTTATAGGATATTGAATATTGTGTATGATATGAAGTTGGCAGGCACCTTATTAAAGTTGATTTAATTCCAGGTGCTTTTGCATGTCTACCGTACTCAGGACCTGTGCCAGATACGGAGGGGACCAAAGACAAGTTAAAAAAAAAAAAAAGTTCATGCCCTTGACTGGTTCACAGTCCAGTGGAGGGCCTCAAGCACATCTGGCTTCAAAACAAGTCAGACTGGGGAACAGACAACAAAGAGGAGAGGGAGGAATCACCCCAAAGCAAATTTCTCACCTGCTTGGGAAGAATGAGACGGGCTTTGCTAGGTGGGAAGACACCCCAGGTGGAAGGACTCACCTCAGCCAAGACCAGACAGCATGAATGTGCTTGGTGAGTTTAGGGGCTGCACGCTGCCCAGTGTGGCTGAGGCCCAGAGCGGAGTGCCAGGACAAGTCTCAAAGGAGGGTGGGGCAAGTTTAGGGAGGGCCTCCAATGGCGTGTTTCAGTGTTGACCTGATTCTGTAAGCAGTGGAAAACCATTTGAGGATTTGGTGTAGGGGAGTGGTGACAAGTTCTTTGGAAAATGAAACCTGGAGGCAATTTGGAGGACGAATTGAAGCAAGTTCTCTGCCACTCAACCTATTTTCCCATCTGCCAGTCTCAAGAAGAAGCAGCCCGTATGCAAATGACACAACTTGGACCTTATCAGGGATGGAATATTCACTGCTTTGTCCTTCATAACTAAAGAAGATGCTTTTGACTTGGATACCCAAGATGGCTGACTTTTGGAATCTTCACAAATAAAAGCTGTTCTTTGAATGTTTGGAATCTTCATGTTTAAGAACCTAACTAGTCTTTCCCTGTGGGAGTCCAGAGGATTTTACTTCTAACCTCACTCCTTCTCTGACCCAATTTGCCAAAAGGTAAGACCCACACTCTACCTCTAAGAATGAATACTTGAAGATACATAACGCTTGCTTCTAACTATTCAATCATATTGATTCAGCATCCACCATAGGTACAGCCCTTTGCTGAATCCTCTTTAAAAAATGAGCCCATAGATATTGAGAAAACAAGGCTTGATAATACACGTCATTATAAATTTTTTAAAATAACCTAAACTCAGATGATGGAAGAGTAGCAATTGTGATCAGCTGACGGGTCAGATGACGAGCTATGTTTTGTAAGTTAAAAAACACTTTAAATTAGATTCTGTCTTTGCAGACCTGGAGATCAGCTTCTAGAAGTTTAACTATGAGGTTTCGTGGCTTTTGTTTGACTTCTCTAGCTCCACTCAATAGAAAATAACAGTATGAACAATGGGACACCGTGCTGCATTTCAAGTAGCCTTCTGCTAATTAGAAAATTACCCGGTATCATCATAAGGGCTGCCAGCATTGTTTTAATATGGGTCTGCTAATATTCCATTCGGAGGGCCCTAATTTAAAAATCTTGTATCTTGGCTGCTAAAATCACTGCAGGCTGAATCTTGTCAAACAGGAGGAGACTTTGTTCTCCAGGCCTGGACATGGAGCATAATGGTGTCACTTTAAAATGCCTGGAATGCATGTGGTGGTACAGCAGGGGGAGGGGACAAAAAATTGTCTTTAAATGCTTTCCTCTCAGCACACCTGAGCTGTGATCGCAGATCAGAACCTACTTCTCTGGAGAATGAGGACTGCTTTGACATTTCTTTAGTGAGAGAAAATCTCAAGTAACTCATATGAATTTGTTAGACAGGATTTAGCCAAAATATACGTTTACGTGAGATTAAAACAAAATCTTTTCATCGTAACATTTACAGTTGTTATCTGCTCCTCTGTTACATTATTTGTTTGGGTTTAAATCAAGAAGAATGAGCCAAAAATGTGGATCACGGTCATATAAACACACATTCATGTGCACATTAGCAAAATTTACACGATACACAGAAATACACAGCATGTCCGCTTTCACTAACATCAAAATTGAACGCTTATGGTCTGACTTTAGAAAAATGCTGGGAAAATGAGCGTTAAGTCCATAATTCCATTCTTAGTTATCCCATTGTGATTTGGTATTATTTTTATATAGTTTCCTACTTCAAATATCAGATAGTAAAAGATTTCACTCATCGCATATGTTATACATACCCCGGTGTCAAGGCCAAATGTAAAATAGTTATAGCATGAGACAGCATTCAGTGTGAACCCCAAACATCAGGCTCCAGTTTATCTGTTTATAATAAGGTATTATTTTAATGTAAATTGGTGTGTGGATATGATATTACTCGAGGGAAATGATACTTATAAATAGCTATATCCTTGGCAAAGATTTAACTCAGAAAATTAGCCTTGATTTTTTAGGATTTTCTTTTTCTTCTTTTTTTGCTCGTTGTACTTTCAACCATGTTATATCTTTTAGGCAATTTCTATTTAAACATCAAGGCTGATTAATCCCATGAGTTGTTCTTATTTAAATTACAGATTCATAAAGCGTCGCTTTTCATCCTTGGCAAAAAATAAAAAGTATCAACTTAAAATTTAAACGCATCTCTATCTAAGAAACAAGTGAAACAGTTTACAGTATGTGGCAATTTGAGTGTGATAACTACTTCTGAGCTCTGTAAGCGTTCATTAGCTTAGCTTCCTCCCGTTAGTTTGCAATAAAAATAATAATATTTGCCATTTAGTAGGGGCTTTTCCCCCTCAAAGTGCTTTATGGGCATCAAGTGGTCTATTTATTAATAATCTATCTTCTGCTTAATAAACTAGATTTCTATTTACAATCAATGGGAAAATTAGAAAATGTTCTGTATATGATAAGTGAAAGGCCTTGCTAGCAGACTATCAAATTACATATTTATTTTGCTCTGCCCATTATTTTTAAATAACTTTCTGCTAGCCAATTAAGAATTTCAAAGTCTTAGGCAATAAAACGAGCCCTGGTGGTGCAGTGGTTAAAGAGCTATGGCTGTTCACCAAAAAGGTCAGCAGTTCGAATCCACCAGCTGCTCCTTGGGAACCCTGGGGGACAGTTCTACTCTGTCCGATAGGGTCGCTATGAGTCAGGAAGTGATGGCAGTGGGTTTGCTTTTTGAGTGTGTGTGGTTTTTTTTTTTCTTTTAAGGCAATACAATATAGAAGTCTGTTTCGTTTCTGTTTGTTTTCTAATTTGGGAGGAAGTAGGTTATTTTCAAAGGCACCCCCACCACCAATTTACTCATGCAAAAGGAAAACTTGTTTTCAGATACTGCAGATTAGACACAAAAGAGATTTCATTTGTGTTTATAAAAACTTATCAGCAGCCCTGAGCTGGAGGGGAGGCAGCCCCTGGGACCCCTGGAGGGTCAGTTTAGAGGTCCTTGGGTTCTGCTCCAATAGGAATGGGAAGTGCAAGCAAGTATTTTAAAGACCCAAGGGCTCCAGGACATTTGAGTTTTGCGCCTTCAGTTGCCAGCCAGGGACCCATGATCACCTACGTATTCACAGGCTCTGGCTTCAGGGCAGTGAGAGGGTGTGGGCAGGGGTTAGTATAGCCCAGCCATGGGTGACCTCTACAGTGGAAATCCAACAAGCTGCCCTCGGGGTGGGGGCGGGGGGGGTGTTGGCTAAATGACATAGACTGAGAAATAACCCATCTCTGATCCATTCCCACAGTGTTTCTTCAAGCTGATCTTTTCCTCTTAGGATATTTTGTTCTCTAATGCTTAATTGGAACTACTTACACTTCAGTTTTGACTTTACCATCCAGAGTTCTCACGAGGAACACTTGAAATGTTTGCAGGTTTCAGAGATTCCTTCGAGGGGGCACGCAATAGAAGGAAGGTACACAAAGGTTTAAAACGGCTCACTGCCCTGTAACTTAAATGTATCAACACATGAAGCATCAGATAACCCCAACACATCCAGAAACGGGTTGTACTTGAGCTATCTCTTCAGGCTAGAGATGATTATGATAATAGGAATGTTACCTTACGTTTGGTATTACTTTACAATCTTTTTCTACAGTATTTTCACGTCTCTCTTTTTCAGTTAAGCATCGTTTCGTCTCTTTTCACATTGACTTGGGCTCATTTGCTCTGTAATATTTTTTGTTGTGTTTCCTCAACTGATAAGAATGGGGTAGTGTCAGCAACACCCTAGCTTGTTTGCACAGCATTGTCCTGTGATAATTAAGTGTATTTTTCAAAGGTCCCTAAGCCAGTCATAAAAATGTGCTCAGAGTTAAGCTTGGAATGTTCAGGTCTGATCCTATAAACACATTCTTTCAAACACCACGATAACCTGATTTCTGGTCATTTAAAAATATATACACATGAGACATAACTCTGTCCGAGGGTTTCTGTTTTACCACGAAAGAGTGGTAGGTGCACCTCCTACTCTTTTTTGCACAAAGAATGGATGTGTTTAAAAGTTAATTTTGGTCTTTTTAAATGGTTGCACAAAAGCCTCGGAGGCAGAAATAGGCCCTGTGATTCACCTTCAATTTAAAGCACTAATTTCTGCCTTCTGGGTGCCCGATCTCTGGCAGCAGAAAGCTACCTTCCAGTGCAAGAGGTCAAAGTGTGGGGGGAGACGCCCCCTCGCCCACCGGTACAGCCTTCCCGCTGACGCTGCCCATGAAGGAGGCAGAGAGGGACAATTTGCAAAATCCCACTGGCAGGACAGAAGAAGACATACCCACTCTTTAACAAGTCCCCGACGGCACAACCAGCCGAGGGTAGTCTCCTCACACGCTGAGGGCTTAACTCATCTCAACCAGCCCGGTGTAAGCAGAAGGCCAGGTAGGTACTAGCACGCTGCTCTTCATAAAGAGCCTTTGCGGCCTCGTCCTTCATCTCCTTCCAAAAGCGGCATTTATATAGAACAGGATTGCAGAGCTGGCCAGGAATGGGGACAAGTTGCCACTCAATCACTTTAAAAAAAATTTTTGTGTGTGAAATAATGGCAATAAATTAAAATAATCAAAATATTTAGCTGTACACACCGGCTTCTGCCATGTGTGCGCTTCCTTCCTTTCACGAGGAAGGTTGCTTTACATACCAATAGGTGTTTGCAAAATTACCTTCATGTCTAGTTAGACATGCCGCTCCTGGAAGGGCTAATGGTTTTTTTTTTTTTTTTTTCCGTTGAAATTAATATTTGCTAATAGAAGAACTGTCAGGACTTTGAGGTAAACATTCATTTATGTGCCCAAAAGAACAGAGCGTTCCGCGTTTTCGTTTGCGGGGTGTCCCTCCACCGCAGTCCATCAGCGGTCCAGCACGGCGGGCGGCTCTGGCCGGACCCGGACGTCCAGACCAAGGCGAGGAAGAGCCACCTCCTCCAGCAAGGAACAGAGAAGACTGACTGAACCCGTCTCACAGCCCTGTCCACTCCGGGCAAAAACAGAGGGTGCATGGACCGGCTTCTGCATCACCCCGTAAAGTTTAAAGTGTTGGCCACTGTCAAAAGGCGATTGCAGCATAACCCACGAGAATAAAGCGGGGAGGCTCCGGAGGAAAAACTCAATCTCACACCTACTAAATTTTCATATCTATTTTGGGCATAAATGGATTCTAAAATTTTGTGGCTTAAAAAAAAAGCTTCCGTGAGCACAGCGGAAAAGGTAAGGCCGGGACATTTCAGCGTGGGGACCTGGAAGCGCGGATGGGATTTGGGGCGGATTTAGACATGTTTAGGATCACGGTCCAAAGCAAACACAACAGACGGGATTCCCAGCCGGGAGCGGCACCCCAAAGGTCAGTCCATCCAACCACCAGGCCTCTTCACCTGTACCTCCCTTCTCTTTCCAGGCCTTCTTCTGACTCTGCCTTTCTACCTCAGGAAGGCTCGCGCAATAATTGAAAAAAGGGAGATTTTGTAATACTTTTCAAGGATTACCAAGTCAATTACTGAGAGGGAGAAAAATAAAAAGGAGATCGTTGCAAGGCGCATGCGAGGGCACATTGGATCCCATCAGCTCCTGGGGAGTTAAAATTCTCTCTGGTGAGCGGTGTGTGCCTACACACTGCTGGCAAGCCCACAGCAGTTGAAGGTAGTATTTTGGTCAGCAGGTGTAGACCCCAAATGAACAGTGGTTCAAGGCCCGGATTCCCCCAGGCAGGCATGTGCCGAAATTAGAAACGCATTCCTGGGCTGTTATTTAACATTCTACATGTGTGAGATACGAAATGAAAGGATGAGAATTATCTTAAAATCCCTGCTAAAGCAGGGCCTGCCTTCTAAAGGCAATCTCAAGCTTTAGTAGTTCAGACAGATTCTCTAGCCGACAATTAATATTAATGGGTAGATTTCACGATGTGGCATTATCACTCAGGAGATGGGTGGGCACACCTTCTGGGTTTGGGCAGGTATTAGATGGAATCAAGGGATTACTTGGCTCGGGAGAAATACAAAACCTTGCGTTTGTTTAGTCTCTTTCCTCTTTTGTTTGGACGCAGCTCTAGGTGTGCTTGACTATTTTCCCCCAGTCCTTTATTTGTGGTTGGGAACATCTGCGGGAGGTGGAACAGAAAGGGGTGGACAACTCGCAGAGGTGGCTTGGATGTGGAGCTGTGGCCCGTTTTCCCCTCTCACTAAAAATTCACCACATATTTATTGGATGCCTACTACAGGCCAGGAGCTCTGCCAGGACACTGCAGTAAGCCTGGGCTCAAACAAGATGTCAGTGTCCACAGGTTATTTCTGGATACTTGAGAATAGGTGAAAGGGCACACTGAACCCGCAAAGATAATAAGAGATTTCCTGGTCTGTCTTTACTCCCTTCCCACCACCACACACGAAGTTACTTAAAAGCTGAGAAGAGAGCATGCACGCAGATGCTGTGACCTCAGATGGTCACAGAATTGGGTGACTTACTGGAAATGTACAATAAACTAGACCATGGAATCTACAGAAGGTGTGCAGGGTTATTTCCAATAAAAGTAAACGGAATGAAAATGTTAGGGGGTAGTGAGGCTGAGTCAACGGTGGTGAAACCATATGGGCAGAGACAGCAGGAACGGTGACTCAATGTGAAGAATGTAACTGGTGTCATTGAATTGTACACGCAGAAATGGATGAATGGATGTATGTTCTGCTGTGTCTATTTTCACCAACAGAATGAAAAAGAAAGGACAGCATCTTCAAATGAAAAAAACAGAAACGTAAGTGGAAGCTGTTGATGGTTTACGCTCCTGGAGGAGACAGACAATTACCAGTCTTCAGGTGCCCGAATCCAGGAGACAGCAGCTGCAGGTGCCTGAGCGTGAACTTACGCTCAACTACTGCTCTGATGGTGAAGGAGAAGTCGCCTGGCCACCCGAGACGTTCTGGCCCAGGGAAGAGCACTCCTAATCTTCTGGTCTTGGAAGAAGTGCAGCCAGAATGCTCCTTAGAAGCCAGGATGGTGGGACTTTGTCTTACATCCTTTGGACATGTTGTCAGGAGGGACTAGTCCCTGGAGAAGGACATCATGGTTGGTAAAGTAGCAGGTCAGCGAAAAAGAGGAAGGCCCTCCACAAGCTGGATTGACACAGTGACTGCAGCAATGGGCTCAAGCATGACAACGATTGTGAGGATGGCTCAGGACTGGGCAGTGTTTCATTCTGTTGTACATCGGGTCGCTATGAGTCGGAATTGACTCGATGGCACCTAACAACAGCAGTAGTCCTCTGGTTTACCTACCCAGGAGAGCCTTGTATCCCACAGACATGTATCCTCCTAATACATTCTGTGGGCAGTGGTGGTTCAATGGCAGAATTCTTGCCTGCCATGCGGGAGACCTGGGTTCAATTCCCAGCCAGTGCACCTCATGGCAGCCACCACCCATATGTCAGTGGAGGTTTTCGTGTTGCTATGATGCTGAACAGAGTTCAGCAGAGCTTCCAGACTAAGACGGACTAGGAAGAAAGACCTGGTGGTCTACTTCTGAAAATCAGCCAGTGAAAACCCTGTGGATCACAATGGTCCGATCCATTACTGATTATGGGAATGTCAGAGGACTGGGCAGTGTTTCATTCCGTTGTGCGTGGGGTCACCATGAGTGGGGGCAGCTCAATGGCAGCTAACACCACCACACTGATACTGTCCTTGTTGAATATTTATCACATGCACACAGAGGACAGCAGTGACTTAACCCCAGGTTCTACTGGAGAGCTTGACGCAGATACAGGCCTCCTCCAGACACCATCACAAACACACAGAACCACAGAAGAACCCAAGCTTTGTCAAGTTTGTTTCTGGATCTGATTATCTTGTCCAAAGACGCAGCATGTGGGATGTATACACTTAGCCACTTTATAGATAGTGTTGATCATACTCCCACATTTTCTGGAAACACAGATCAAAGATCTAGCCAGTCCTATTTGCAAGAACAGCAAGACACCGTAAACATCTATTTCCTCTTCACCTTCCTTCCCATCTTACCCCACACACAGCCCACCCCTACTCATCCCTGGTACAGCCAAAACAAACCCAGCTCACACCACCTTTCTCCTCCCCCAGCTACTTCTGGGCATCTTTTCAGGCACAAAGAGCACATGCTGCATGTTTGCATTGCAATCTCTATAAAATTTCACTGTTAGCAACATAACTAAGTATTCAACTGCCCAGATCAACTTGAGGCCTTAAAGCCACACTGTACAACATGGTAGCCACCAGCCACATGTGGCAACTTAAATGTAAGTCAATTAAAATTAAAGCCAATTGAAAATTCAGTGCCTCAGCCACACCTCAATTGCATAATGGTCGCGTGGCTAGCGGCTACCACGTTGGACAGTGCGCTACAGAAGAGATGCAGAGTATTTCCATCATGGCGGAAAGTTCTACTGGACTGCGCTGGACTGGAGGGTATGAGGCCAAGAGGCAGGAAGTGTTCTTGGACCCCTTCAGAGAGGGGCTTGGGAAAGCCAGGCCCCGAAGCTGCTAGTTTTCGATCAAGTCTAAATGCTAGTGGTCCCTCTACAAACAACACCCAGGCCTACAGCACTTCAAACGAGGCGTCAAAAAACCAAACTCCTTGCCGTCCGGTCATAGCGACCCTACAGGACAGAGTAGAACTGCCCCATAAGGTTTCCAAGGAGCGGCTGGTGCATTCGAACTGCTGACCTTTTGGTTAGCAGCCGAGCTCTTAACCACTGCACCACCAAGGCTCCGGGGTGTTAAGGCGGTGGTGAAAAGCCTGCGCAGTGCAGAATTCTGGGGCAAATTCTTTGCTAAGGGGCAGAAGGAGGTAGAAGCTTCCAGGGCAGCCTTGGGGTTAAACCCACTCCGGTACCTCCAGCCTCTTGCTCTTAACCCAGGCTCGCATGGGTCCCAGCTGCGGCGTGGAGAGCCAGGTCGGGGCCCGGGGGTCCTTTAGCACCAGGGCGGGCAGCGCAAGACAAAGGCTCGGGCGGCAGCTGCCCAGCCCGGCGCGCAGGGGCGGCCACCCGGGGCGCCCGCTGCCTCCGCGGCCCTGCGGGAGAGGCCGGCGCCGGCCTTTGTCTGCGCCGCCTCCTGGCCGGTCTGCAGGAAGCGGGCGCCATCGTGCGGCCGCAGTCGGGCACTGCGCCCCCGGAGGCGCCTCGCGACCCTCTGCGGCCAGAACCACCCAGCTTGTCCGGAATCCTGGCGGGGACTGTTGGGGTGCGCTCTAGCAGGTGTGCTATGTGTCATATAAACATACGGCCACTTCTGATAACGGCAACAGGTAACGGCAGCAGAGAAACTAGAAGTGGGCATACGTGTCTATGTAAAATGGATAAAGATAGCCAACTGCAGTTAGGGTCATGGCCAAGAATATTTATTAATGAGCCGCTTGCGTGAGCGCGGACTATGTCTGGGACATGACAAGACAAAGCAGTGCTTGCCCTGGCGGCCTCACGTCGGCGACAAGGGTGAGAGGGGGGCTTCTGAGTCTTCGAACTTTTTTACCACATGCACATATTACCTGCTCAAAACAAAAGCATTTAATAATTTAAAGATACATTTAATGAAATGTGTCTGTGGCGTTTATCCTGTGCAGATGATGCTGGCGCCAAAGGTGAGCGATAGTGCAACCACGCCAGGCCCTTCCAAACTCTCTAATCCCCGACCCAGCGCTGGTGGGCTACACACAGCCCAACTGGGTGTTCAGTCTGCAGGCGCTCAACAAGCCACGCCCAGTGTGACGTTTGGTGAAGGGGAGGTTTCTCTCCTCCACGTGGCCCTGTTCAGGCTGGGTGAGGAGTGGAGAGCGTGCATGGGGTTCTCATCTTGTTGACCAAATTCCTCTCACCATTGTTTTGCCTCAGAAAATGCTCATCCCTGTAGATAAACAGAAAAGGAACCATTGACCCTTTGGCTTATTCTAGAAGTCAGGAGTAGAGTTGAAGCTCTCAGAAACGACACTCCATCTCCTTCCCGTCCGATCGTCTCTCCTAAACATCCAACCCTATCTGCCAGCATGGATCCCCGCATTTCGGCAAATTCAACCTATGAGGCCATTTAACACGCTACAATTGGTTACTTTAAGCTACTTACAATGCCCGGAGCCTTGATTCAGTGATGCATTTGCAGAACTAGGCCTTGTGAGATGGACCCAGGCGTGCCTGGCCCCCAGGAGCATAGAATCTGGCGGTGGAGGTAAGGCATATGCACAGGGCCAGTGCAGCCCCTCCAGGCGGGGACCATGCCACCATCTTCCTCATGGCCTGGGGCCCAGCACTGCGCCTGGCAGTGTATTGAACTGAAGTCTAGATGTGTTGTTTACCCTGGAAGTGCTCGGGGGAGTCACAGAAAATGACAGGGCAGTGTCTCAGTTACCTAGTGCTGCTATACAAGAAATACCACAAGTGGATGGCTTCAACAAACAAATTTATTTTGTCACAGTTTAGGAAGTTAGAAGTCTGAATTCAGAGCACCAGCTCTAAGGGAAGGCTTTTTCTCTCTGTTGGCTGTGGAGGAAGGTCCTTGTCTCTTCAGCTTCTGCTTCCTGGTTCCTTGGAGATCTCCACATGTCTTGGCATCTATGTTACCTCACCTCTTGTTTAATCTCTGCTGCTTGTTAAAGCTCTTTATGCTGATTGGACCGAGTAAGGAAGAAGTATCAATGACTCTAGACTTATTGGTAGATATTTTCAAGTTGGAGGGTGGGAAATTCACCCAACAAAAATTCAGATATCTTCCCCCTCAGTGAAATTTCTGGAGGTCCAGTGGTATGGGGCATATTGAGATATTCCTTCTAAAGTGAAGGATAAGTTGTTGCATCTGGCCCCTTCTGCAATTAAAAAGAAGGCACAACACCTGGTGGGCCTCTTTGGATCTTTGGAGGCAACATATCCTTCATTTGGGTCTACCACTCCTACCTATTTATCAAGTGACTTGAAAAGCTGTTAGTTTTGAGTGGGGCCCAGAACAAGAGAAGACTCTGCAACAGGTTCGGGCTGCCGTGTAAGCAGCTCTGCCACTTGGACAATGTGCTCCAGCTGATTCAATGGTGCTTGAAGTGGCAGTGGCAGATAGAGATGCTGTTTAGAGTCTTCGGCAGGCCCCTACTGGTGAATCACAGCGCAAACCCTTAGGATTTTAGAGCAAAATCCTGCCATCCTCTGAATATAACTACTCTTGAGAAACAGCTTTTGGCTTGTTGTTGGGCCTTAGCAGAGACTGAACGCTTAACCATGGACCACCAAGTCACCATGTGGCCTGAGCTGCCCGTCATGAACTGGGTGTTCTCTGACCCACAGTCATAAATTTGGATGTGCACAGCAGCAGTCCACCATTAAATGGAAGTGGTATTTACAAGATCAGGGTCGAGCAGGACATGAAGACACAAGTAAGTTGCATAAGGAAGTGACCCAAATACTCATGGTCTCCACTCCTGTCACATTATCTTCCTTCTCTCAGTCTGCACTTACGTCCTCAAGAGGAATTCTTACAGCCAGTTGACTGAGGAAGAGAAGACCCATGCCTGGTTTACAGATGGTTCTGTGCAATATACAGGCCTCGCCCAAAAGTGGACAGTGGCAGCACTACATCCCCTTTCTGGGACCTCCCTGAAGGACAGTGGTGAAGGGAAATCCTCCCAATGGGCAGAACTTTGAGCAGTACCCCTGGTTGTTCACTTTGCTTGGAAGGAGAAATGGACAGATGTGCAATTGTATACTGATTCATGGGCTGTGGCCAATGGCTTGGCTGGATGGTCAGTGAATTGGAAGGAATAGGATTGGAAAATTGGTGAGAAGGAGGTATGGGGAAGAGATATGTGGGTAGACCTCTCTGAATGGTCCAAAGAAGTGAAGATATTTGTGTCTCGTGTGAATGCTCAACAAAGGGTGACTTTGGCAGAGAAGGATTTTAACAATCAAGTGGATAGGATGACGAGTTCTGTGGATACCAGACAGCCTCTTTCCCGAGCCACTCCTGTCATTGCCCAATGGGCTCATGAACAGAGTGGCCATGGTGGCAGGGAAGGAAGTTATGAATGGGCTCAACAACGTGGACTTCCACTCACCAAGGCTGGCTTGGCTACAGCCACTGCTGAGTGCCCAATCTGCCAGCAGAAGAGGCCAACATTGAGTCCTTGATATGGCACCACCCCTCAAGGTGATCAGCCAGCAACCTGGTGGCAGGTTGATTACATTGGACCACTTCCATCATGGACAGGGCAGTGTTTTGTCCTTACTGGAATAAAAACTTACTCTGGATATGGATTTGCCTTCCCTGCACACAGTGCTTCTGCCAAAACTACCATCCATGGACTTACAGAACGCCTTATGCACCATCATGGTATCCCACACATCATTGCCTCAGATCAAGCGACTCACTTCACAGTAAATGAAGTGAGGCAGTGGGCATATGCTCATGGAATGCACTGGTCTTACCATGTTCCCCCATCATCCTGAAGCAGCTGGCTTGATAGAATGGTGGAATGGCCTTCTAAAGACACAATTACGGTGCCAGCTAGGTGGCAATACCTTGTAGGGTTGGGGCAGTGTTCTCCAGGAGACTGTATATGCTCTAAACCAGCATCCAATGTATGGTGCTGTTTGTTGCATAGCCAGGATTCATGAGTCCAGGAATCAAGCGGTGGAAATGGGAGTAGCACCACTCACTACTACCCCTAGTGACACACTAGTAAAATTTTTGCCTCCTGTCCCCATGACCCTATGCTCTGTGGGGTTAGAGGTCTTAATTTCAAAGGGAGGAATACCCCCACCTGGAGACACGTCACTGATTCCAATGAACTGGAAGTTAAGAATGCCACCTGGCCAGTTTGGGCTCCTCATGCCTCTGAATCAACAGGCAAAGAAGGGAGTTACCATATTGGCTAGTGTGATTGATCTTTATCCCCAAGGGGAAATCGGATTGAGATGACATAATGGAGGTAAAGAAGAGTATGTCTTGAATACAGGAGATCCCTTAGGAAGTCTCTTAG
Source organism: Trichechus manatus latirostris (assembly GCF_000243295.1). NCBI lineage: Eukaryota > Metazoa > Chordata > Mammalia > Sirenia > Trichechidae > Trichechus > Trichechus manatus. The sequence continues at coordinate 1,680,361 of NW_004443941.1, read as the reverse complement.
TACTACCATGCCCTGTGATTAAAGTCAATGGAAAACTACATAACCCAATTCTGACATGACTACTAATGGCCCAGACCCTTCAGGAATGAAGGTTTGGATCACCCCACCAGGAAAAGAACCACAACTAGCTGAGGTGCTTGCTGAAGGCAAAGGAAATACAGGATGGGTGGTGGAAGAAAGTAGTTCTAAATACCAGCTATGACCACGTGACAAGTTGCAAAAACAAGGACTGTAATTATTTTTAGTATTTGTTCCTTGTTTTGTTATATGTGTGTGTGTCAATATATATATGTGTGTGTATATATATAGAGAGAGCGGGAGCGAATTTCTTTGTTTTCTTCCCTCCCTTACCCCATTACTTATTATAAAATATAAGCTGTAAATGGGGCTAGTGTGTTTTCAGTTATACACATGTTAGTTGTATCATGTTAGGCGCAGGTATGACTTTACAATTGTCTTTATTTAGAGATTATGTTTGGTTTAACGGAGATGTGTACAGAGGCTGACAAGGGGCGGACTGTGATGGTTAAGGTTATGTACCAACTCGGCTAGACCATGATTCTCAGCGGTTTGTCTGATATTATGTAATCATCCTCCATTTTGTGATCTGATGTGAGCAAACAATCAGTTGAAAGGGGAGTTTCCTTGGGGTTGTGGCCTGCATCCAGTATATATGGACGTTCTGGCAAAGCTTGCCCTCTCTTGATCCTGCATCCAATTCATCATCCTCTGACCTCTGGTTCTTGAGATGTGAGCCAACAGCCTGCCATCTGACCTGCAGATTTTGGGATTTGCCAAGTCCCACAACCCCATGAACCAGCAGTCTTCTGCCTGACGTGCTGATTTGGGGTTTGTCAACCCCTGCAATCACGTGAATCAGGAGAAGCTCCAGCCTGATGCCTGACCAACAGATTTGGGACTTGCCGGCCTCCACAACTGCATGAGCCATTTCTTTGAAATAAAGTTCTCTCTATATACATTTATATATATGCTTCACTGATTTTGCTCCTCTAGAGAACCCAGCCTAAGACAGGCAGGAAGATGCAGTTGGACTGGGAGGAGTGTAGGGAGCAGAGTCAGCTTCAGGACCTGAAAGAGTTTCTCCTGACCATATGGAAGACTTACTCTGCACTCTAAATGGGAACAGCTAGTAAGTCTGAGAGCAGGAAGAGCAGTGAGAGCCTGGGTGTCAGGGAAGCCTTCATGGAAGAGGAGAGAATCCAGCGGGACCAAGAAGCAGTGGCTTTGAACTGATAGGTGGGGAATGTGCACATGTGTGAATGTGTATGAGCATACACATATGCGTGCATGTATGTATGTTCACAGGAACCCCTGGGTGGTGCAAACGGTTAACACACTTGGCTGCTAACCAAAAAGTTGGAGGTTTAAGTCCACCCAGAGGCATCTCAGAAGAAAGGCCTGGTGATCTACTTCTGAAAAATCTGCCATTGAAAACTCTATGGAGCACAGCTCTACTCTGACACGCATGGGGTTGCCATTGACTCAACTGGTTTACTGGATGTATGCGTGCACACATGTGTGGCTGGGCCTGTGCAGAGAACACCCTTGAATCCTTGTTCACCAACCTGCTTGAAGCAGGGGGTCTGTTTTGGGGAGCAGGTCAGCAAAAGCTTCCTGAGTAGCAATCTCTACTGCTTTATTTCCATTCCCCAGACAAATTCCAAAAATGCAAGACCTGATCCCAGGCCCTCCCCTGGAGCTGACAAATCTCTTCAGCATGGACAGAAGGAACTTAATGAGGCTGAGAGAACATTACCAGCATTTCCTACCCAGTGAGGGAAAGCAGTGCCGATGTATCCGAAAACTGCATGAGGCAGGAGATAGGTTAGTTGGTTTTTCTGTTTTCTCTTTAGAACTCAAGGTGGGTGCATCTTTCTGTGTTCTCTGCTCCTGCCTCAAGCTCTCTCTTGGACCTGCTTTGACTGTCTAGGGTCCCGTTTCTGATGGGAATTAGTGACAGTAAGGAGCCCACTTTGGAGAAAACATGCCCAGCCATCTGGAATATACTTAGAATCTAAACTACCCACTTGGGAAAGAATCCAGGCTCGGTGTTGACTTACTGAACTCCTGCTCAGCATCTCGCCCAGTGCCGAGCACTGTCCTGCAAGTGATCATCTTCCATTTTGTTTTATCAGAATCCCTGTGACCCGATGTGGGGGGCAGTGGCCCCCACTATCCCCACAGCCCCTCAGAAGACTGCATTTCCACAGCATGGTCAGGGCTTGGATGGATGGTGTCCTTGGAAATCACTCATTGGTCATGCCTTTGGCATTGAAAAGTGACGAAGATGCCTCTTGCCTCAACTGAAGCTTAATGGACATGTCAGGAGTCACAGACACCCTCCAGCTCCTTCACCGTCCCCCCCACCCACCGTCTTCCCTTCCTTCCCCTCAAAAAAGAAGATTGTCCTTACTGGCTCCTCGTCCTCCCAGAGGAGAAGCCCTTTGCCCTCTCTGTGGGGCACCATGACATTTTCAAGCCTTGCCTTGGGCTCCCCTTGGGCTCCTGGCTCGTGGGAGGCAGAGGTTGGTGAGAATTAATTGTGAAGTGGATTGAGAGGCCCAAATGAGAACCAGTCCCAAGGTGGAGAGATTATTACTGTTGGCAATCTGGGTTTTCTGAAATAACTCTTAGGATATGACTGTGGCAGCCCAAACCCCAGCGGTGAACTCCAGTCTGATAGAGTTTCAGAATGGCCCCATTTTGCTGCAGGCTTCAGGCTTCCCCTCCCTCCAGGCAGAGAGGGTCCAGGCTGGGGCATTGTCCCCTCCAAAGGCTGGAGATGGGAGGGCAGCTACAGGCTGACCTCCACGATGTTCAGAGAGGCCCCCAGACTTCCCTGCATAATTTCCTTCTCACTTCACTGTTCCCGTCCCTGTCTGAAATGGCAGGTGTCCTAAGTGGGAGAGGTGTGCAAATTGATTTGGAGGCGATCAATGGCTCAGGGCGCGGCCCGGCTCGCTGCCGTGTCACTGATCTTCTCCGAATCGATTCACACACCGTTCCTCCTCAGCACACCTGCCATGTCGGATGGAGAGGGATGAGTGAAGTGAGAAGAAAATTACGTGTTTGTTCGGCTTCCGTCACCACCGCCTCCCCTTCTTCTCCTCCCCGATTTCCACCACGTTCCAGTCCACCACCACTTGCCTCTGGAATCTGGAGAGCCCTTCCATTCGCATGGAGAAAGAACCCAGGATGCAAGGGAGCTACAAGGATCCTTGCATTAGCACCACCACGTTGAGAGACCCTAACCCAGGTGACTAAGGTTTCTTTCTCTCACAACTCATGGCTTATAAGGCATTTGCTCACTGTGTCTACTCACTTTTAAGACCATTGTGGACCAACTTGTAAACAGACACTTGACTGGCCCAGAGTCACTCAATAGACAATTTTAATTAATTCACCCATCCATGCATCTGCCCACCCTGTCATTCAACAAGCCCCTGCAGACCCCTCTCTTGTACCCTCCTCGCCAGTGTCCAGCACAGACCAGGGATCAGGCCTGCTCCTTGACATTCCACATTATGACCAAGAAGATCTGTAGTTGGAGAAGAAAGAGTATGCTCATAGGAGTGCCCAGAACAGCCGAAACCAACTTAAAGAGAACAATGGAGAGACTGCTTTAGCTATTTAAGACAGACATCATCAATTTATAGCAGTTGTGCCAGTCCACCGTTTGCTACTGGCTGGTAAGGAGCTTTGCCAGAATGTAAATAGATGGTGTCACTAGGCACTGTGTAGTTTGACTGACAGTTTTTCATGGCAAGACTTTCTCAGTGAAAGCAGAGAGCAGTTTAGGCTCTGGTGCGAACAGTTCTTGGACTGGCACTTCGAGTCAGGAATTACCTAACCATTCATCACAGTAGGCACAGTACTTCAGGCCCACAATAGTTTTAGAGACTGTGGTAGGCTGAATAATGGCCTCCCAAAGGTGTCCACGTCCTAATTCCAGGAGACTGTGAATATGTGACCTTACACAACAGAAAGGGACTTTGCAGATGTGATTAAGTTAAGGATTTTGAGATGGGGAGATTAACCTGGATTATCCAGATAGGCCAATGTAATCACAAGGGTCCTTATAAGAGAGAGGTAGGAGGCACAGAGCAGAGAAGGAGATGTGATGACAGAATCAGAGGTCAGAGAATCAGAGAGTGATTGGAAGATGCTACTCTGATGACTTTGAAGATTGACGAGGGGGCCATGAGCCAAGGAATACAGGTGGCCTCTAGAAGCTCAAAAAGGCAAGTGTTTTAGTTATCTAGTGCTGCTATAACAGAAATACCACAAGTGGATGGTTTTAACAAACAGAAATTTATTCTCTCACAGTTTAGGAGGCTAGAAGTCCGAATTCAGGGCACCAGCTACAAGGGAAGGCTTTCTCTCTCTGTTGGTTCTGGGGGAAGGTCCTAGTCATCCATCTTTCCCTGGTCTAGCTGCTTCTCAGTGTAGGGACCCCGGGTCCAAAAGACTCTCTCCGCTGCCGGTACTTCTCTTTTGGTGGTATGAGGTGCCACTCCTCTCTGCTCGTTTCTCTCTTTTATATCTCAAAAGAGATTGACTCAAGATACAACTTAATCTTGTAGATTGCATCCTGCTTCATTAACATAACTGCCTCTAATCCTGCCTCATTAACATCACAGAGGTTAGGATTTACAACACATGGGGTGATCACATCAGATCACAAAATGGTGGACAACCACGCAATACTGGGAATGACCTCTCCAAAGGGACACATGTTTTGGGAGGTCACAATTCCATCCATAACAGCAAGGAAACAGATTCAAACCTAGAGCCTCCAGAAAGAAACCACCCTACCGATGGCTTGATTTCAGCCCCGTTAGACTGATTTTGGACGTCTGACTTTCAGAACTGTAAGAGAATAGATTTGTGTTAAGTCACTAAGATTGTGGTAATTTACTACAACAGCAGTAAGAAATTAACACGGGGGCCCAAAAAAGTATTTTGATTTCTTTTAACATCAGAAAACAAAAAAACAAACATTTAGGTCAAAGAAAATGTTTTAGCATATAATATTAATATATTCATTTTTATACCAACGCAGTTGTCAAATATAATTTTTCCTAGTTGGTTATGGAGGAAGGGTTCCACAGAGGTAAAAGTGCCAAGAGCCCATGGAAGTCACAATTCAGCCATGCTTTAAGTAGTAATGATCTAGAGAACACCTCCCACCCCATCCCCAGCCCCCGCTCTAGCAACAATAGAAGGACAGGAAAGAAAATCTGATGAAGAGCAATAGGATTTGACCACCAATCTTGAAACAGCCATCCTGGATGCTTGTTGTAAATCCTTCAAAAAACAACATTTTTAAATAGAATTTTAAAGTGTATTCAATTCAGAATGAAGTCCCGATCCATGCTATAACATGGATGAACCTTGAAAACAGTATGCTGAGTGAAATCAGCCAGTCACAAAAGGACAAATATTGTACAATCCCACTTATATGAAATATCTAGAATAAGTAAATGGATAGAGACTGAAGCTTGTTAGTGGTTACCAGGGGTAAGAAGGAGGGAGAAAAAGGGAGTCCTTGCTTAGGGGGTACTGAGCTTCTGTTAAGGATGATGGAAAAATTTGGGAATGGATAACAGGAATGGTTGTACAGCATGATGAACACGATTAATGTCACTGAATTGTATATGTGAAAAATGTTGAAATGGCCAATGTTTTGTTATATATACATTGTTCTTGTTAGTTGCCATCGAGTTGATTCCTACTCCTGGTGACCCCATGTGTGCAGAGTAGAACTGCTCCATAGGGTTTTCAAGGCTGTGATCTTTCAGAAGCAGATCTCCAGGCCTGTCTCCCGAGGTGTCTCCAGGTGGGTTTGAACCACTGACCTTTTGGCTGCTAGTCAAGCGCTTAACCTTTTGTGCCACCTATATACTTACCCCAATACAAAATAAATTTTTTTTTTAACCGCGCTCAATTCATTTGCCAAAATGCATTCCAGTGACTTAGTTTGAGTCAGGGAGGCTAGGCCTGCCCCCTCCGATCTCATGCAGTCTTCTGTTGTGGAGAAATGGGCTTCCCTTAAGATTAGCGGTGTTTCCACAGCTTATAAGTGAGGATTCCTTTTGTTTGAAAAGCCCCTTGGGAGATTTCTGGATGATTTGGAAGCTAAATAAACTAAAAGCTGTTTTGTTTTGTTTTTAAGAGCTTTTAATCCTGCTTCTGCCTGCTCTTGACTCACTGAAATTAAGATTCTCCCACAGGCGGAGAACCAAAGCAATTCCTCTCGGCACACTCTTTGACTTACTGTCCAGGTTTTGACATGTTCCTCTGCCAACAGCAAATAAGTGAGACCACTTCCAACGAGCAGCAGCAACTCTGCTCATTTGTAGAAGGGAGTGTCAGCCTGAAAATAGTGGCCAACTGTTTTGACGCAAAAAGCAAGAATTTCAGGCAAACTGTAGCCAAGTGAGCTATTCTTAGAAGTGCATAGGAGGCTGAGAGGTCCCTATGTGGGCTCTTAGGAAATGGTTAGGGATTTGAAAACTTTCGGAGATGAACAAGCCCAGCAGATCCTGTTCATCACAGATGCTCCAATTCTACTTGAACTTCAAGGCCCTTTTCCAACATCAACTAGCTTCCGAAGTCTTCCCCAATCACTCAGGGGTCAATGTGAATTGATTTCTCCCGCTTCTGACCACCCACGACCCCTGTTGTTTGTTGGTGTCGTTAGCTGCCATCGAGTCAGTCAGCCCCCTACTCACGGAGACCCCGTGCACAACAGGATCAGACCATTGTGATCCACAGAGTTTTCCTTGGCTGGTTTTTTGGAAGTAGATCTCCAGGCCTTTCTTTCTAGTCCATCTCAGTCTGGAAGCTTTGCTGAAACCTGTTCACATCATAACAACATGCAAGCCTGCACGAACAGATGGGTGGTGGCTGCATATGAGGTGCATTGGCCGGGAATTGAGCCCAGGTCTCCCACATTGAAGGCAAGAATTCTACCATCAAACCACCACAGCCATGACCTCTGTTATCAGTACTGTATTTATGGTTGGATGACATCCAAAGTAGTATGACTCGCTGTTACATTTGAACAATCGTATCGACACTGTCTTCATCCAGCTTGAGTTTGCAGAGGCAGTTGATGTGGAAGCCACTTTTTCCTCCTTTCTCCTCTAGACCTTTGTGACATTGGCCTCATCTCATTCTGTTCTGCTGATTCCTTCTTCTCTAATGAATCCCTAAATGTTGATGCACCTCAGGGCTCTGCCTTTTGTTCTTTTCATCCTCTGTCCACTTTCTCTCCTGAGATGGTCTTATCCAGTTCCGTGGCTTTATGAACCATGACTTTACCATGACTGCCAAATGCCTACCTCCAGCCTCCACCTCTTCTCTGAGTTCCAGACTCATATTTCCAACAACTCACTCAACAGCTCCACAAGGATGTTGTGAGGGTTTGCAATGTGCCAACTTGGCTAGACTGAACTACATATCCCAGAATTCTTTCTTGTATATTTCCAGCTCAGGTGGGCTACAAAGGAGAATCCTGGGAGATTTTGGAGGGTGGATGGGAAGCAGCAACCATTTTGTAGCTCAAATGTTTTGTTGCTGATCTGTCGACCCACTTCATTGGCAGGAAGAAGCAGCTGGGCCTACAACTGCTCAACGTTCCCCTGGATCTTCAGCCTCTTTGGCTCCTGAGTCGGGCATGTGTGCAGAAATCAGCGTCTTCTCAACCAGAGAAGCAGAACCTCTAGTTGAACTCTGAGCAATACAGATGTCTAAAAGGTATCTCGAACATTACAGGGCCAAAACAGAATTGTTCCATGACCTCTCCCCAGTATGCTCCTAAAGTTCTCCCCATCTAAGTAAATGGAAGAAGAGAAACCACACAACTAATCCAGCCATCAATCCTGTTAGCTCTGTCTCCAAACTACACTGCCAGTCTGACTGCTTCTTACGACCCACACTGCTAAAGCCCTGGTCCAAGCCAACACCATCTCTCACCTAGACAATGGTGACAGGATCCCACTTGCACTCTTGCTCCATTCACTGCACTCCAGCCTCCACACAGTACCCAGAGAACTTTCCTAGAGCTTAAATCAGACCCCTTCCTTCTCCTCCCTAAAACCTCCATTAGCTTCCCATCACAATCAAATTATAAACCCAAAGTCCTACAAGGCCCTATGCATTCTGGCCTCTGCTGCTCCCTGAACCTCGTTTCCCTCCGCTCTCCCACTTGCTCTCTAGGCTCAGGCACACTGCCAGTCTCAGACATGGCTGCTAGCACCCCAGAGCCTCCACACCAGATGTTCCTGCTGCTCGGGATACTTTTCCCCAGATCCTCACACAGCCCCTTCTTCTCACTATTTAGGACTCAACTTGAATGTCACTTCCACAAGAGATCCCCTCTACCCCACTCTCCCCAGTTATCTTCTGCTATGTTACCCTAGTTTGTCTTCTTCGTAGGACCTCTCTGTAGGTGAACTTATCTTATTGATGTATTGTTTATGCACTTTTGGAGCACCACCTACTTCTGGAAAGCTCCTTGAAGGCTGGCACTATTTCTGTCTGGTTCATTGCTGCATTCCTAGAGTCAGAAGAGTACCTCGCAGGTAGGAAGAGCTTAATAAACATCTGTTGACTATTTCTTATGTTGTTCTCTCACTGGTTCACTCTTTTTACCTCTCTGACAACAGTGTGCACTCCTTGATAGTTGGAACCATCTTCATTGTCCTCCACGGTGTCTAGCATAGGGCTGGGGACAAAGGTGGTAGGTTCTCAAAAAAATTCATCATAGACAAGAGTGGGAGGTAGCAACAGAAATCACTGTTGGTGGCCCTCTCCTTTCCATGCCTCCATGTAGTTCTTTCTTTCCTCTTGACTTTGCCCTCCTTGCTTCTTAAGCAGTGTCTAAGAACCCTGGGTCAGATGGATGGGGGTCTAGGCTGAACTCGGTTGCTAACTGGCTGTTAGGGCAGAACTGGAATCAGGATCCAGCTATTGGCTGCATGGAAGAGGCATTTATTCCACAGTTATTGAAGGAGAAGCACGTGCAGGAACAGTATAATGCTGGAGCCTAACAGTGAGCTTGCAGCCACGGGCTCTGTCTGCACTGAGCTTACAGCCAGAGGTAATTACATGCAGTGTGGTGAGTGCTGTGAGGGGCCAGAGGAGCCGGGGGAGGGGGCACCCATCCAGGAAGCAAAGATGTCTAAGCTGAGACCTAAGGGACAAGAAAGAATTAGTCAGGTGAATGAGGAGGGAAAAGGGGAGACACCATGTTGGAGGACGTGAAAGAAGTTCTCTAAAGCTGGCGGGAAAGTGTGCGGAGAAGAGACGGGTCAGAGGAGGGCAGGTCCAGGAGCCCAAGGAGTAGGGGGCGCAGTGTAGACTGTAATCTGATTGTGAGTGAGGTGAGGAAGTAGAAGCCTCTAGAGCAGAGACCTCTTCCAAGATGTTGGTTGGGAAGAGGAGGAGAGAAACACATGGATAGCTGCAGGAAATGTAGGGTAGAGGGAGGCTTTTTGGTTTAAGATGGAGGGGACTTGAGCGTTGAGAGGACCCAGTAGAGAGGGTGAGGTTGAAGATACAGGTAAGTGGGCCACGGAGAAGGGAGCAGGGGATGCGGTCCAGAGCTGGAGGTGGAAGAATTAGCTTACATTGAGGAGGGAGACAGAAGAAATGAATAGGAGGTGGCTTTCAGAGGAAATAGTACATTTTTCCACTCTCTTCTACTTTAATCTTATTTTACCTTGAGACTAACATTTGTTAATAATCAATAAATGTGGTGGAGGGTTCTGGGATTCCTGAATGTGTTCACAGATATTTAAAAAAAAAAAAAAAACCATTGCCTTCAAGTCAATTCCAACTCATAGCGACCCTATAGGAGAGAGTAGAACTGCCCCATAGGGTTTCCAAGGAGCAGCTGGTGGATTCAAATGGCCGACCTTTTGGTTAGCAGTCAAACGCTTAACCACCGCACCACCAGGGTATGGTGGGAGCATTATCTCAGGAAGGGTTCCAGTTTTCCCTGTTATTCCCTGAAAAGCTGCTGCTACTTCCTCTCAAGCATTGCAGATCTGCCTGAGGAAGTGTCCAAAATGTTGTCCTGCCATGGCTGATGGACACAGAAACAAGATCAGTGGGAATGACCCAAATTCCATAAGCGGTTCAATAGTATATGGATAACTGGCCAGGCTTGCTTCATGGGTGTGCAGCCAGTGCAGCCTCACACCCCCATCATGGATTGAATTATGTGCCCCAAAAATATGTGTATCAATTTGGCTAGGCCATGATTCCCAGTATTGTGTGATTGTCCACCATTTTATCATCTGATGTGATTTTCCTGTGTGTTGTAAATCCTGTCACTATGATGTTAGTGAGATGGATTAGCGGCAGTTATGTTGATGGGATCTACAAGATTACAGTATGTCTTAAGCCAGTCTTTTTGAGATATAAAAGAAAGCAATGAACAGAGAGACGGGGAGCTCACACCACCAAGAAGGCAGTGCCAGGAGCAGAGCGCATCCTTTAGATCTGGGGTTCCTGCTCAGAGAAGCTCCTTGACCAGGGGAAGGTTGATGAGAAGGACCTTTCTCCAGAGCCGACAGAGAGAGAAAGCCTTCCCGTGTAGCTGATGCCCTGCATTCGGACTTCTAGCCTACTAGACTGTGAGAGAATAAACTTCTCTTTGTTAAAGCCATCCACTTGTGGTATTTCTGTTATAGCAGCACTAGATGGCTAAGACACCTCCCCACCCCCCACTCAGAACGGGGCTCTTTGCTGGGGTTTAGTGCTCTGCAGTCACTGCCTTGAAATTCTCAATAATGTTAACTTTGAATTTGTGTTTTGTAAGTGAAGTCTGATGGCATAACGAAGCATACGCCAAGGCTTGGAGCCTTGGTTGACACAAGGTTCTGCCCCCCACACCCGCTCCCTCATCCCCACCCAGAAACTGCCCCAGAGGGGCCCCAGGCACAGGTGCAGGGAGAGTCAGGGCTGGGTGCGAGCCCAGGTGTCTGTAGGGTCTGCACTCTCCCTGCAAGGATTCCTGTGCTCCAGGCTGCGTTAAATAGCAAATAGATGATGGGCCAAGAGAGACTGTAGAAGCAAGGAAAAAGCCATTTACCTTCTTTTTTGAACAGGGTCTCCACGTTTTCATTCTGCACTGAGCACACAAATTATGTAACCAGCATACATAATTGGTACACGAGAAATTGAGAGGACAGAGGAGTGGAAAGTGTCTCCAGGAGTTTCCCTCGTTATCCATTCAACTATCAGTTACCAAGTACCTACCAGGCCTGAGGGATAAAATGACTGAAAAGACACAGTTTCTGATTTCAGTGAGCTTAAGGCTGGTGCGGGCTGAGTGGGGCGTATATGAAGACAGATGGTTGCAGTGCAGCATGGCAGACGTCATAAGGAAGTAAGCCCATAGGTCTATGGGAGTGCTAGGAGGTGCCCCAACCAGCTCACGGAGGTGGGGTCAGAGAAGGCTTCTCGGAGAACGTGCCTTCTGAGAAGAGCCCAAAAGTGAATTTTCAGAAAATGGGGTTGTTATCCCAAGGGGAGAGGGAGAACATGGCCAGTTGGGAAGCTCAAAATGTTCCAAGTAGCTAAAGTACAAGGAAGAGGAGAGCTCTGAGAAGTGAGTAAAGCCGATCATAAATAGCCTTATTCTCCATGCTGAGAGTGGCAGCTTTGTCCTGAAGACTATGGGGAGCCACGACCAGAAAAAAACCAGTTGCCTTCGAGTCAACTTCAACCCATGGTGACACCCTGCGTGTCAAAGTAGAACTGTGCTCCATAGCATTTTCAATGGCTGATTTTTTGGAAGTCGATTACCAGACTTTCTTCTGACATGACTCTGGATGGACTTGAACCTCCACCCTTTCAGTTAGCAGTTGCACATGTTAACTATTTGTACCACCCAGGGACATGAAAATCACTAAGGGACTTTAAACTCGACTGACCTTCTAAGGTTTGTGCCTTAGAAAGACGGCACCAGCACCGTGTGGAGAACGGCTGGAAGGGGCCCGGATCGGAGCCGGAGACAACACTGGAATTTTCATTTTAATTCTAAATCTAGGCAAGAAGTGACGAGGGCCTAAACCAAAGTGACGGCAGTAGGAATGGAGAGGATGGGCGCCCTGGGTGTGTGACCTTGAGAGACACTTAAGAGGTGGAATAAAAATACTAAGGCATGGTGGTGATGGGTTAGCTGGGGTGGGTAGTGATGTGAAGGAGTAAAGCATGAGTCGTCTATTTCTGTTTAGGATCAATAGGAAGATGGTTGGGAACCCTGTTCATAGACAGAATAAATTCATAAGACAAGTATAGTAGGCAGTCTTCTTAGATGGTCCCTAATGATCACCTTCTGATATTCATGCCCTGCATATTCCCTCTCCTCTTGAGTGTGGTCTGGATCTAGTGACTTGCTTCTAATGAATAGAATATGGCAAAAGTTGCAAGATGTCACTTCCAAGATTAGGTCGTAAAAGACTGTGACTTCCATCTTATTCTCTCTTGCCCTCTCACTTGTTCACTCTGAGGGAAGCCAGCTGCCATATTTTGAGCTGCCCTGTGGAAGCTACATGGTAAGAAACCAAGGGAGACCTCTGGTCACCTGCCCATGAGAAACTGAATCCTGCCAACAACTATCGGAGTGAGCTTGCAAATGTATACACGCCCACTTGTACCTTAAATGACAATAGCCCCAGCCAACATCATGCAGAACAGAGCCATAAGATCCAGCTAAGCCACATCCGCATCCCTGACTTACAGAAACTGTGAGATAATAAATGCCTTTGCTTTAAGCCACTAAGTTTTGAGGTGAATTATTACACAGCAATAGCTAACTATTCCAAGGAGCACCTGGTGGATTCGAACTGCTGACTTTTTGGTTAGCAGCTGAGCTCTTAACCAGTGTGCCACTAGGTCTCCCCATAAAGATTGTTGTTGTGGTTAGATGCCATCAAGTCACTTCTGACTCATAGTAACCCTACATACAACAGAACAAAACACTGCCCCATCCTGCACCATCCTAACAATTGTTGTTATGCTTGAGCCCATTGTTGCAGCCACTGTGTCAATCCATCTTGTTGAGGATCTTCCTCTTTTTCGCTGATCCTGTACTTTACCAAGCATGATGTCCTTCTCCAGGGACTGATCCCTCCTGACAACATGTCCAAAGTATGTAAGGCATAGTCTCACAATCCTTGCTTCTAGGGAGCCTTCTGGTTGTACTTCTTCCAAGACAGACCCATTCATTCTTTTGGCAGTCCATGGTATATTCAATGGTCTTTGTCAACACCACAATTCAAAGGCTTCAATTCTTTTCAGTCTTCCTTATTCATTGTCCAGCTTTCGAATGCATATGATGTGATTGAAAGTACCATGGCTTGGGTCAGGCGCACCTTAGTCTTCAAGGTGACATCTTTGCTTTTCAACACTTTAAAGAGGTCTTTTGCAGCAGGTTTGCCCAATGCAATGCGTCTTTTGATTTCTTGACTGCTGCTTCCATGAGTGTTGATTGTGGATCCAAGTAAAATGAAATTCTTGACAACTTCCATTTTTTTCTCCATTTATCGGATGTTGCTTATTGGTCCAGTTGTGAGGATTTCTGTTTCCTTCAAGTTGAGGTGTAATCCATACTGAAGGCTGTGGTCTTTGATCTTCATCAGTAAGAGCTTCAAGTCCTCTTCACTTTCAGCAAGCAAGGTTATGTCATCTGCATAACACAGGTTGCTAATGAGTCTTCCTCCAATCCTGATGCCCTATTCTTCATATAGTCCAGCTACTTGGATTATTTGCTCAGCATACAGATTGAATAAGTATGGTGAAAGGATACAACCCTGATGCACACCTATCCTGACTTTAAACCATGCAGTATCCCCTTGTTCTGTCCGAATAACTGCCTCTTGATCTATGTACAGGTTCCTCATGAGCACAATTAAGTGTTCTGGAAATCCTGTTCTTCTCAATGTTATCCATAACTTGCTATGATCCACACAGTAGAATGCCTTAGCGTAGTCAATAAAACACAGGTAAACATCTTTCCAGAATCCTCTGCTTTCAGCCAGGATCTATCTGACATCAGCAATGATATTCCTGGTTGCACGTCCTCTTCTGAATCCAGCCTGAATTTCTGGCAGTTCCCTGTCGATATACTGCTGCAGCCACTTTTGAATGATCTTCAGCAACATTTTACTTGTGTGTGATATTAATGATATTGTTCGATAATTTCCACATTCGGTTGGATCACCTTTCTTTGGAACAGGCATAAATACAGATCTCTTCCAGTCGGTTGGCCAGGTAGCTTCTTCCAAACTTCTTGGCATAGATGAGTGAGCACTTCCAGCACTGCATCCATTTGTTGAAGCATCTCAGTTGGTACTGCATTAATTCCTGGAGCCTTGTTTTTCGCCAATGCCTTCAGTGCAGCTTGGACTTCTTCCTTCAGTACCATTGGTTCCTGATCATATGCTACCTCTTGAGATGGTTAAACGTTGAACAATTCTTTTCAGTATAATGACTCTGTGTATTCTTTGCATCTTCTTTTGATGCTTCCTGCGTCATTTGGTATTTACCCCATAGAACCCTTCACAATTGCAACTTGAAGCTTGAATTTTTTCTTCAGTTCTTTCAGCTTGAGGAATGCTGAGCATGTTCTTCCCTTTTGGTTTTCTATCTCCTGCTCTTTGAACATGTCATTATAATACTTTATTTTGTCTTCTCAAGCTGCCCTTTGAAATCTTCTGTTCAGTTCTTTTACTTCATCATTTCTTCCTTTTGCTTTAGCTACTCGATGTTCAAGAGCAAGTTTCAGAGTCTTTTCTGACATCCATTTTGGTCTTTTCTTTCTTTCCTGTCTTTTTAATGACCTCTTCCTTTCTTCATGTATGATGTCCTTGATGTCATTCCACAGCTCATCTGGTCTTCAGTCATTAGTGTTCAATGCATCAAATTTATTCTTGAGATGGTTTCTAAATTCAGGTGGGATATACTCAAGGTCCTACTTTGACTCTCGTGGACTTGTTCTAATTTTCTTCAGTTTCAACTTGAACTTGCATATGAGCAATTGATGGTCTGTTCAGCCGATGGCCCCTGGCCTTGTTCTGGCTGATGATAAAGATTACAGCCTTAGAAACCTTATGGAGCAATTCTACCCTATCCTATAGGGTCACTATGAGTCGAAATCAACTCAACGGCAATGGGTTTAACTAATACAATGAGCAAGATAGTGTGATGTTCCCAAGGAATAAGCGAAGAAAATTTTCAAGTGCATTTGACGAACTTTTGGAGCACTGATTTATAAATGATGTGTTTGTTAAGTACAAATTGTATTTATTTATTCATTTGACAGTTTCCCTAAGAACTTCTCTTAGGCTAGACTCTTGTATGTATTCCTTATTTCTATTATTTCACTTTTCAGATCATGTGATGACTTATCTCTTTACATGTCTGTCTCTTCATTAAGCTATAAGATCTTTGAAGACAGAAATCCTCTTATATTTGACTTGATATCCCTAAAAATTAGCATGCCATGCAGTGTCAGTGATGACTAAGTGTTGGCTGAATGGGGCTCCAGTTGCAGAATATTTTAAAAATTCCTATCACTCACATATTTGTCTGATTCAAACTTGCCATCACTAATCTAGTTCTACTCCCCAGTGGAATCTTGGTATAAATTGAGCTCTAGTAAACTGAGACTAGCAGAGGCAGTAAAATTAATAAGAAAATTTTTACTTTCTCCAGTGCTATTAATTGAGATTTGTTAAAAGTAGGAGAGTGTAGTTTCTTTACTTATTTGGATTGTTTAAAACATGGGAATTGGAAGAATACCTATCTATTTCAGAGGGCCCTGGATATTGTGATGTGTACAAAAATACCTCTCTGCTAAATGCTAAAGAAATCCCACACATTTATGAATTCATTTATTTAGCAAAAGACTCCCTCCTCTGTCATTTCCTACGGAACCTGGGACAAATGCCTTCTCCCCTCTGGGCCTGGTGTCCTCACCTGCGAAATAAGACAGAAGTGTTCATATCGTATGGTTTCTAATTTCCCCTTAATGTCTCAAGTTCTCTGAGTTCTATGACATGTACTGAGAAATTGTGCTCATTTAGACCCAGGACAGAACAAGTTTCAAATCTCAGTTCAGCCTCTCAATGACCTGAGTAAGTCATTTTGATTCTTGAGCTTCAGTATCTTCAAATGTAAAAACAGGTTGTCGGTAAGAATTAGAAATAAAACATGCCAAGCATCTGCTTAAGGAAAAAAAAGATAGCCTTGGCTTATGGAGAATGCAAAAGAAAATTTGAGACATGTGATCAACTTTCTAGAAATTTCCAGTGGGGTTGGAAACACTATTGACTACAACAATCTTTTTAAATATTCCCCAGCTTCTGCTCAGGTAACTATTATCTAATCTTGGCGAACCACGAACATTTTTCATTAGCATGAAATTTTCCCAAAGCTTTTGAGATTCAGCCAACACGCCTTGTCCTAATGCTGAATCCCCAGCCTCAATACCTGTCGAAGGCAGTGGTTTCTCTTTTCTTTTAGCATAGGCTCGCTGCCCTGTAATTTGATTCTTCCTCTTCATTCCTAGACTCTCTCCTTTCTTCTCAAACAAGGGGGCTTGCTTTGGTTTTGACCAAGCCCTTCATCTTGCTGAATTTCTCGGCTAAATTGCTTCTAATGCTTCCCTTTTTCTAACATAAATAGTCCTTGAGCGCTCATTGTCCCACCCTGCCTCACCTCTGGCTCCAATTAGAGCAATATTTATTTTTTTCTTTTTAAGAATCGCTGTAGCCTCTACTCTTCAGAAATGAGGCAACCCAGCTCGTGTTAAAAGCCCTTTATTATGGTCACAGAAAATCCGCTCTGACAAGATCCAGCTCGACAAGATTGTGTTCCTGGGGATCCTTCCCTCATGTTATCTGTCATCTCACTTTCTAGGTCACATCATCTCTGAGCATCTAAAGTGTTGTCTGTTTATATATATTAAAAAGAATGGAGGACTGGAATGCAGAGTGAGTGCCTTGTGGTGCTGGAATGCAGAAAAGTCTCTTCTAATTTCAACACAGAGCACACTGCCATTTTCTGGAGACAGCCGAGGAACAAACACACATCCTTGGTAGCCTTTTTTTCCCAAAGAATCAGTCTGTTTTGATGGGCATTTATTTTAGTTCCTCACGACAGCCAGTGGTAGCCCAAAGCCCAAATGCAGACTCAGGTTTGTTAAAATGAGGGTGCAGGTCAAACCTTCAGAGAAGTGGATGTGACCCGTCACTGGAATTGTCCCCAACCAGTCAGCACTGAGGAGCTTGAGGTCACGAGAACTCCAGAACGACCCTGTAGGACCTGCCATCTTAGGAAACAGTCACACAGTAGGTCATCTTGCATCAGGTTGGGCCAATGTCACACTGATGTCTTTTTTCCTCAGCCCAGTCTGACCCCTCACTAGTAACAGTGATGCTATCTATTTACTGAGCGGAGTCCCTGGGTGGTACAAACAGCTAACACATTTGGCTGCAAACCAAAAGGTTGGAGGTTCAAGCCCACTTAGAGGCACCTTGGAAGAAAGGCCTGCCTGGTGATCTCCTTCCCAAAAATCAGCCATTGAAAACCCTGTGGAGCACAGTTTACTCTGGCACACATGGGGTGGCCATGAGTTGGCGCTGACTCCACAGCTGGTGGCTTACTGGCTATCAGCACTGTTCTAAGCACATGCTAAGTTGTCACGTGTCCTCTTCACAACTACTCTGAAAGGTTCTACTATTATCATCCCCATTTACAATGAGGGAACTGAGGCCCAGCGAGCTTAGATAACCTTCCTGGAGGTACAAAGTGAGTAAAGAGCAGAGCCAGGGTGTGCATGCAGGCAATCCAGCTCACAATCCAGGCTCTTAGCTTGGCTTGGTCAGTAATCCTCATTGCAGAGCAAAGCCACTCTAGGGCCAAAGTTCATTTGGCAAACACTCCTGGTGTCTCCTTCAAGGCAATCACTTACTGGGGTTCAAATACGCTTAAATCTTAGATTGGCAGGGTCTGGACTAACAGGGGTTGAAAGTGAGGCTTGTGGATCTACTTCCCCCAAATCAGCCATTGAAAACCCCACGGAGCACAGTTCTACTCTGACACACATGCAATGGTGTGTAACACGCTCCTAGTTTAGATTACCCTGCATCAGTAGCAAGGCCCAGAGGGAGTCCGGGATTCGACTGTGACCAGGTGGAAGGCCGCTAGGTTCCTGGGAACACACTCATCAGCAAAGAGGGTCTCCAGGATTGCCTACAGGACAAGGCCACACCAGTTACCATGAAGATGATTCCGACGCATGGAGACCCGATGTGTGTCAGAGTAGCACTGTGTTCCACAGAGTTCTCAGTGGCTGATTTTTTGGAAGATGTTTGCCAGGCCTTTCTTCTGGGCACCTCTGGGTGGACTCAAACCTCCAACCTTTCAGTTAGCAGCCAAGCACGTTAACTGTTTGCACCACCCAAGGTCTTCAAATGATAATAAGTCGGTGTAATTTTAGAGTCAGCACCCTGAGGGGTGCTCAAATCCTCTCGCTGCCCACCTGACTTGGGCCTGGGTCTTCAGGATGGGGGACTGTGGGTGAGCAATGTGACAGCAGCTGGGTCTAAGCCCTTGTGACACGTTGAGAGTGGAAGCAGCACTGTCCAGGGATAGAGGTGGCCCACAGAGGGAGGTACAAGGGATAGTCCCACCCTGCAGGAGGGGGCCCTAGGACTTGGGCACACAGAGGGCCCCAAGATGTGCTTGCCTTGCCATCTCCAAGGACTTGGGCTTCCCGCAGCTCCTGGGGCCCCCTGAGTGAAGACCATCAGCCTCACGACGGGACCCTCCCATGGCAACCACTTCATGACGATCACAGGTGTAGTCAGCAGGTCACCATTAAAGCCTGAAGCATGAGGAGCATGACAGAGGACTGAGCACCGTGGTAAAGTGATCAGTGGCAGGGTGGAAAGAGCATGCACTTTGGAAGCAGACTATGGGCTGTGGAACTTGGGGCCAGTGTCTTAAACTCTCTGAGCCTCACTTTCATCATCTGTGAAATGGAGATAATAGTATCAACCTTGCAGGATTGTGATGAGCAGCAGAAATACTGTAATACACGTAAATAATACAGGACTGTGCCCGGCACATAGTAGCTGTCCAATAAATAGTAGTTATTAGGAAGATGATTATATATTTGTGCATAAATAAGTGAGGAAACTGCCCTGTCATTTAGGTGAGTACATTATTTATTCCCTTATTTAACATAAGTTCCAAATAGCTATAGTTAATCAAGTGATTCATTGAGTAATTCTTTCAATCAACAAACATTTATTAAGCTCCTACAGAGCCCTGGTGGAACAGTGGTTAAGAGCTTGGCTGCTAACCGAAAGGTTGGCAATTTGAATCCACCAACTGCTCCTTGGAAACCCTATGGGGCAGTTCTACTCCGTCCTACAGGGTCGCTAGGAGTCAGAATCAACCCGATGGCAATGGGTTTGGCTTTTTGTTTGTTTATTTGTTTTATGATATGCCAGCTTCTGCACATCTAGCAGTGAGTACAGTCCCGAGCGAAAGGTGCCCAGGGGGGTTAGTGAACACAAAGGAGTTCTTAGTTCTGAGGGGAAAAGAGAATGATACCACCTACAGGAGGGTACAGACACATGCTGTGAGACCCCATTTTGGGAGATCACTGGTGCTTCCCGGACCCCTGAGCTATGGTAGACGTGAGTCTGGTGAAAGAGGGAGTGGGGGAGAGGTCACAGGGAGCACTCATCCAAAGGATGGGAGCAGAGTGGGGGTTTAGTCTGTCAGGGACATTAAGTCAGTAACAGGGCAACCCTGAGGTAGGAGCTGGGGCTACTCAGGGGAGGAGAGGACAGCAGAAAAAGGCATCACTCATAGATGCATGGCAGGGAAATGGACTAGGGACATTCTCCCCCCATGCAGCGTGAATAGAAAGTAAATCTCACTTAAGAAACAAGAGAGAACGCAAAGCCCGTCTCTCCATCTGAGCAGTGGGGAGGAGTGGAGGGGTATCTTAAAGCCTGGTGAGTTTACATGTTTTTTTCTTTTCTTTTAAAACCCTGGAGAACTTGCATATGGCATCTAAGTAGCATGCTGCTCATATATTGTGACGGTTAAGGTTGTGTGTCAACTTGGCTAGGCCGTGAATCTCCGTGGTTTGGCAGTTGTGATGTAGTTTGGCAGTTATGTAATGATGTAATCAACTGCATGATGAAATCTGCTATGAGCAGCTAATCAGCTGAAAGGGTGTTTCCTTGGGGGTGTGTCCTGCCTCTAGGATATAAATGGATGTTCCAGCAAGGCTCTCACTCTGAATCCTGCATCCGGCTTGTCATTATCTGACCTCCAGTTCTTGGAACCTGAGCTAGCAGCTTACCTGCCAATCTTAGTTTTGTCAGCCTCCACAGCCTGTGAGTCAGCAGCCTGCTGTCTGACCTGCCAATCTTGGTGTCTTCTTGGGGTCCCCTGCAGCTGTGTGAGTCAGTAAAAGCCTCCAGCCTGACGCCTGACCAAGGACTTGGGACTTGCCAGCCTCTACAACCACGTGAGCCATTTCCTTGAGATAAATTTCTCACTTCACTGGTTTTGCTTCTCTAGAGAACCCAGCCTAAGACATTTGGTACCAGGAATGGAATGGTTCTAGAGAAACAAAATTGTAACGATGAGTTTTCTAAATTGGTTCTTAAGTCTGGTTAGTCTTAAAGATGTCGATGACCCTGCTTCCAATAGTAAAGAGGGCATTGCTAATCCATAGCGTGAAGTGGCAATAGGAAGATGCAAAATACCACCACCAATAGAT
Organism: Trichechus manatus latirostris; assembly: GCF_000243295.1. Lineage (NCBI taxonomy): Eukaryota > Metazoa > Chordata > Mammalia > Sirenia > Trichechidae > Trichechus > Trichechus manatus. The sequence continues at coordinate 1,659,513 of NW_004443941.1, read as the reverse complement.
CAAGTATTGGTGACAGGCGAGGCTGTGGTTGATCTCATGTTTAATGCTTTTCTACAATTTTGTTAGAATAAGAAGTATAAGGAAGTTGGTTGATTGGTCCTACTTTCACTAGACAAAGTGCTGAAAGAAAGAGATGACCTCAAGGCTTCAGAGTCACAGCTCAAGCACCTCATAGACAACCTCAAATTTGCCACTTGTGACCTGAAAGAAAGCCTTATTGCTTGTAGTAACAGAGCTGATATTGCCGAAAACCAAACCCAGAGTCTTATTGTAAGAGTGGCTGAATTACAATGCCAATTGAATTCCCAACCTTTAATGCTGTCTGAAGTTAAAGTGAGCGCATTGATTGGGAAGAAATAGGATCCTGAAACTTGGGATGGGGACATAAGAGCAGATATCAGGAAGCTGAGGACACAAAGCTCCTAAATTCCATTGAATCACTCCTGCCAACAGAACCAGCCCTCTCACTCCCATCTGAAGAGATTACTCCATATTTGTCTGCTAAGCCACCCTCCCCAGTAAAACCATTAAGACCTCCATCCCCATCTGATGAGATTAACCCACCTGTGTCTGAAGAGCCTTTGTCTGAGTCATTGTCGGGGGCATTGCCTGAGGCAGATGCTTTACAAGACAATGCTGAATGTTCTCAAAACACATCCCCACAACCCATTTTTGTTTCTAGACCTCTAACTAGACTTAAGTCCCAGCAACACCCAAAAGGTGAAGTACAAAGTGTACCCAGGAGTAGGTACACTACACTCCAAATGAACTGCTTGACTTTTCTAATATGTACAAAACAGAAACCTGGGCAATATGTGTGGAAATGGCCATTAAGGGTGTGGGATAATGGTGCAAGGAACATAAAGTTGGATCAGTCTGAATTTATTGATATGGGCCAACTAAGCACAGATTCTTCATCCAAAGTTTCAGCTCGAGAAGTTAGGAAAGGATTTAATGGTTTATTTTTTTGGTTTGCTGAAGTATGGATTACACAGTGGCCTACACTAAATGAAGTTGAAGTACCAGCCCTACGTTGGTACACTGTAGAAGAAGGTATCCAAAGGATTAGGGAAAATGGCATGTTAGAGTGGATTTATGAGGTTAGACCCATAAATCAACACGAGGAGTACCCAGAGGATACACCTTTTACCACAACGGTGAGGAACATATTTATGAAGGAAGCCCCAGCATTTTTGAAGACTGCTGTGATTGCTATTTTATTTAAGTCAGATTTGACAGTGGAACTGCTCTAACTGAATTAAGACACCTAACTACAATGGGGCTGATTTGACCCCATGGTGGTAGGGGCCAAGTGACAGCATTCAATTGACAAAGAGAAGGTGGGTGTGATTACTGTAATGGACTGCAGAGTCAAAGCAGCAATCAGAATAGTCTGACTCATGTGGACTTACAGAATTGCTTACTTAGTCATGGTGTCCCTAGGAGTGCAATAAATGGAAAATCTATTAAATATTTAATTGATCTGTACAAGCAGAAGAATTCTAGGTCAAGTCTAATTCAAATTGCCAGAGTAGAGAGTTATGGCCCCTCAATCAATTCCCAAAACTTGAGGCAGGATACAGACCCACAACTCCTTGAATAAAGGGGAGGCTAGGTCCCCTTGAAGAGGGACCCCACTGCACTTCTAAAAATTTATACTGTTAATCTTTCTCCCAGCCTTCCCCAAAGGGATCTATGGGCTTTTATGAGAGTGACTGTTCATTGGGGAAAAGGAAATAATCATACTTCTCAGGGATTACTGGACACTGGCTCTGAACTGACATTAATTCCAGGAGACACAAAACATCACTGTGGCCCACCAATCAGAGTGGGGGCATATGGAGGTCAGTTTATTAATGGAATCTTAGTTCATGTCCATCTCACAGTGGGTCCAGTGGGACCCCAAACCCATCCTATAGAGATTTCCCTAGTTCCAGAATGCATAATTGGAATAGACATACTCAGCAACCGGCAGAACCCCCACATTGGATCCCTGACAGGTGGAATAAAGGCTATTATGATAGGAAAGGCTAAGTGGAAGTCATTAGAACTGCCCCTACCTAGGAAAATAGTAAACCAAAAGCAATACCTCATTCCTGAGGGATTGCAGAGGTTACTGCTACCATCAAGGACTTGAAGGATGCAGGGGTGGTGATTCCCACCACATCCCCATTCGACTTACCTATCTGGCCTGTGCAAAAAACAGATGGATCTTGAAGAATGACAGTAGATTATCGAAAGCTTAACCAGGTAGTGACTCCAATTGCAGCTGCTGTTCCAGATGTAGTCTCATTTCTTGAGCAAATTAATACATCTCCTGATACCTGGTATGCAGCAATTGATCTGGTTAATGCTTTTTCTCCATACCTGTTTTGAAGGGCCACCAGAAGGAGTTTACCTTCAGCTGGCAAGGCCAGCAATACACCTTCACTGTCCTACCTCAGCGGTATATCAACTCTTCAGCCAGATGTCATAATTTAGTCTGCAGGGAACTTGATTGCCATTCCCTTCCACAAGACAACACACTGGTTCACTATACTGATGATATTATGCTGATCGGACATAAGAAGGAAGAAATATCAATGGCTGTAGACTTACTGGTAAGACATTTGTGTGCTAAAGAGTGAGAAATTAACCTGACAAAAATTCAGGCAACTTCCACCTCAGTGAAATTTCAAGGGGTCCAGTGGTGTGGGGCACGTGGAGACATTCCTTCTGAGGTGAAGGATAAATTGTTGCATCTAGCCCCTCCTATGACTAAAAAGGGGGCACAATGCCTGGTGTACCTCTTTGGATTTTGGAGGCCTGCTTTACAGATAGTTCTATGTGATACGCAGGCACCACTTGAAAGTGGACAGTGGCAGCACTGCAGCCCCTTTTTGAGACCTCCCTGAAGGACAGTGATGAAGGGAAATCCTCCCAATGGGCACAATTTCAAGCAGTGCACCTGGTTGTTCATTTTGCTTGGAAGGAGAAATGGCCAGATGTGCAATTGTATACTGATTCATGGGCTGTGGCCAATGGCTTGGCTGGATGGTCAGTGACTTGGAAGGAATAGGGTTGGAAAACTGGTAAGAAGGACATATGGGGAAGAGACATGTGGATAGACCTCCCTGAATGGTCCAAAGAAGTAAAGATATTTGTGTCTCGTGTGAATGCTCACCAAAGGGTGACCTCTGCAGAGAAGGATTTTAACAATCAAGTGGATAGGATGATGCGTTCTGTGGAAACCAGTCATTCTCTTTCTCCAGCCACTCCCATCATTGCCCAATGGGCTCATGAACAAAGTGTCCATGGTGGCAGGGAAGGAAGTTATGAATGGGCTCAGCAACAACGACTTCCACTAACCAAGTCTGGCTTGGCTACAGCCGCTGATGAGTGTCCAATCTGCCAGCAGTGGAGGCCAAAACTCAGTCCTCGATGTGGCACCATTCCTTGAGATCAGCCAGCAACCTGGTGGCAGGTTGATTACATTGGACCACTTCCATCATGGAAAAGACAGCATTTTGTTCTTACTGGAATAGACATTTACTCTGGATATGGATTTGCCTTCCCTGCACACAGTGCTTCTGCCAAAACTACCGTCCATGGACTTACAGAATGCCTTATCCACCATCATGGTATCCCACACAGCATCACCTCAGATGAAGGAACTCACTTCACAGGAAATGAAGTGCAGCAATGGGCATATGCTCAGGGAATTCACTGGTCTTACCATGTTCCCCCATCATCCTGAAGCAGCTGGATTGATAGAACGATGGAATAGCCTTCTAAATACACAATTATGGCACCAGCTAGGTGGCAATATCTTGCAAGGTCAGGGCAATGTTCTCCAGGAGGCTGTATATGCTCTAAGCCAGCATCCAATATATGGTGCTGTTTGTCCCTTAGTCAGGATTCATGGGTCCAGGAATCAACGGATGGAAATGAGAGTAGCACCATTCACTATTACCCCTAGTGACACACTAGTAAAATTTTTGCTTCCTGTTCCTGCAACCCTATTCTCTGTGGGTCTAGAGATCTTTGTTCCAAAGGGAGGAATGCTCCTACCAGGAGACACAACACTGATTCCATTGAACTGGAAGTTAAGAATGTCGCCCAACCACTTTGGGCTCCTCATGCCTCTGGATCAATAGGCAAAGAAGGGAATTACCATATTGGCTTGTGTGAGTGATCCTTCTTACCAAGGGGAAATCAGATTGAGATTACATAATGAAGGTAAAGAAGAGTACGTCTGGAATACAGGAGACCCCTTAGGATGTCTCTTAGTACTACCATGCCCTGTGATTAAAGTCAATGGAAAACTACATAACCCAATTCTCACGTGACTACTAATGGCTCAAACCCTTCAGGAATGAAGGTTTGGGTCATCCCACCAGGCAAAAACCTTGACCAGCTGACGTGCTTGCTGAGGGTAAAGAGAATACAGAATAAGTGGTGGAAGAAGGTAGTTCTAAATACCAGCTATGACCACGTGACCAGTTGCAGACATGAGGACTGTAATTATTATGAGTATTTCTTCCTTGCATGTATGCATCAAATATTTTTGTTTTCTTCACTTATAAAATATAAGATGTAAAAAAGGCTAGCACATTTTCAGTTGTACACGTTAGTTGTATCCTGTTATTCGCAAGTACAACTTTTATAGTTATCTTTATTTAGAGATTATGTATGGGTTAGAAGATATGTACAGGTGTCAAGTTGACAAGGAGTGGAATGTGATGGTTAAAGTTGTGTGTCAACTTTTCTGGGCCATAATTCTCAGTGGTTTGGCAGTTATGTAATGATGCAACTTGGCAGTTATGTGATGATGTAATCAACTCCGTGATGAAATCTGCTATGAGCAGTTGAAAGGAAGTTTCCTTGGGGGGAGAGTGTGGTGTGGCCTGCCTTCGGTATATAAATGGATATTCCAGCAAGTCTTTCACTCTGAATCCTGCATCTGGCCTGTTATCATCTGACCTCCAGTTCTTGAGAATTGAGCTAGCAGCTTACCTGCCGATCTTGGGATTTGTCAGCCTCTGCAAATAACCTGCCATCTTACCTTTCAGTCTTGGATTTGTCAGCCTCCATAGCCTGTGAGACAGAAGCCTGCCATCTGACCTGCCGATCTTGGGTTCATCAACCCCTGCAGCTACGAGAGTCAGGAGAAGCCTTCAACCTGACGCCTGACCCACGGGCTTGGGGCTTGCCAGCCTCTACAACCACATGAGCCATTTCCTTGAGATAAACCTCTCTCGCTTTCTTGTTCTCTTTCTCTATATGTATGTATGTATATATATGTGTGTGTGTATGTATATATACATCTGTGTGTATATATATATATATTTGCTTCACTGGTTTTGCTTCTCTAGAGAACCGAGCCTAAGATACAGAGAAATCCCCTACTATTCAAGCATAGTGACTACTGCTGCCTAGTTTTTTCATCAGAGTGTAATGTCCATCAGCTGTGGACTCAGGGCCAGATTCTTAGATGAGTTTATTGAGTCTTAACATCTTAGCTAAACAATATCTGATGCCCTGTGATTAAACAGTGTTGGCCAACAAGGCACCCGTTTTCTCTTCCTTCCCGCCGTCTCTTCTTTCCTCCCTCCCTCCTTCCCTCGTTTCCTTCCTTCCTTTCTTCCTTATCTATCTACCCTGAGTGTATCCTTTGCATACTTCCTTTCTAATATGTATGTGTTCATAAGAGGGTGAATACCATCAGATATTTAGTCCCCTTTCTTATCACCCTGGAGCCCCTGGGTGGTACAATGGTTAACACACTTGGCTGCTAACAGAAAGGCTGGAGATTCAAATCCACACAGAGGTGCCTCATAAGAAAAACCTGGAGCTCTACTTCCAAAAATTCAGCCATTGAAAACTCTACAGAGTGCTGTTCTACTCTGTCACACATAGAGTCACTACAAGTTGGAGTCAACTAGACAGCAACTTCTCACAATAATCTCCCTCAGAGATCTTTCAGATCAAAACTGGTGTAGAGGACAGAGCAGGCAGCAGGCTTCCAAATTATCTTGGTTTCACAACTCGGAGCCAGGTTAGGTCTGGGGAGGGGATCTGAGCTGGGCTTTCAAGTCCCCAAACAAAACTGAAATTTTGATTTTGCTTAAGATGCAATCCCACCATGTTCTCACCCTAGGAAACCACTAGACTCCCAGGAGTTCTCTCGAGCCTGCCCCAGTGTATATGAACCACTCAGATGCTCCAGCAGGCCAAACTCCCTCTGTTTATTCAGGGTCTGGTTGCTAAGCCAGCTCACAGAACCCAGATATTATTTATTTTGCTCTCTTTGACAAATCTAGAGGAGGACGACCTGGCAAATTTGTGGTGTTAACTCCCAATATCCAGTAAGTCCACTTTGTCTTCTATTCTTTTTCTTTCTTTTAGAAAAAGATAGACTTATATTTATTAACATGGAAATTATCTGAAAGATACTATGTTTAAAAATAGTACGTGGCAAGACAATATATATAACTTGATCCCAATTGTGTGAAAAAATAAATATGGAGATATATTTAGAAGTAATAATGAAAATAATAACGAACCAATATTGAGTACTTTACTCTGTGCCAAATTTGTTCTAAGCATTTTACATTTTTTAATCCTCACCCCAAGCCTACGGAGGTCCTATTTTTATCCTTACTTACCACCATTCGCTTTCAATAGAATTGGCCAATCTGCTTCACAGTAAGTGTAACAGTACTGACATTCATACATTGGGAAAAAAAGGAAAGCATTTCATTCTAATATTTAAAAATAGAAATAAAATCCTATGGCTCTACAGAAAGTCATAAATGTACATTTTAAATAGGTTCTTAAGTGTTTTTATTTTACTATGTTTTATTTGGTTTTTAGGTCTGATTTTTTGTTGTTGTTGTTGTTGCATATTTGATTCTTTCCCCCAAGTATAAACTATTTTCTTTAGGAAAGTTTCCTGGTTTTTTAAACTCATTTTCCTATACTTTGATGTGTTCAACTTTTAGCCATCCTCTCCTCAGGCTAAAAACAAAAAAATCTCTTATGGGAGAGAAGTTTAAGAGTTGCTCAGAATTTCATGGGAGACAGCCAACTTCTTCCTTTCTAGAACCTGCTGCATGCTTTCTGCTTTTCTCACTGGGGGCAAATAAAAAACCAGAGATTTAGGAGACAAATAATCCAAGAGAAAGCCCCCTACAACCGAGTAAAAATAATTGAAAAATGATAACAAGTGGCTGAAATGTTTGGAGAGACAAATGTGATTCATCACCAGACACACAAGTACTGACGTGAAGTTGTAACTGCAGACTCATCTTTAAATCTGTGTGACCTTGGAGGGGTCATAAAACCTTCACTGCACTCGAAAACCAAGGTATTTTCAATCTGAGATGAACCCTGATTTGTGTTCCACTCTCTCAGTCGCACCTTCTAATTTTTCTTGTTTTGTATTTTAAATCCATTGTGAGAGGCATTTCTTAAGAACTTAAGCAAAAAGCAAAAACAAAACCAGCTCTGAATCCATACATGGTGAAGCCAGGGCTATCTACACTTTTTCGTCTTCATGTATTAAGATGTGAAAGATTGTTTTATATACGACATTTTTTCTTCTCAACATATTTAGTAAAGAGGGGGGACATATGCTTATTGCTTCATTGTTATCAGAGAGTTAGTTTTAAATTTCTGTCTTCGAAGCGTTTTCTCCTCATATAGCTGATTTTCTCACCATTCTGCTACAGAATATGAGACAAGCACCACCACTGAAAAGATAAAAGTTTCCGATAAGAGCCATTTGCTCTTTGGTATGGAAATTTGGGGTTTATGCTTCTTTGAGAATTTTTTTTTAAGTTTAGCAGCCAAGAATCCAAGAGTTAAGGCTGATAAAACTGCATTAAGATTATCTCACCTGCCCGAGTGTGGGAGAAAACAGGGGGCCAGCATAAATTGCCTTTCTCAAAATAGAAAGACTTTTCTGGTTTTCTTTGGCCTGGGAACAAAGCTGAAAGGTGGGTGGGGCTTCCTGCTCCAACATCTGCTTCTTGGATAGCTTGTAGGCTCAGAAAGTGCGAATCAATCCCTGAAGCACTTTTATGGACGAAGTGAGGACTCAGCTCCCCCAAAGAGCAGAGGGCAGGGAATGGAGCACAGGCAGCCTCTGGGCAGCTCCTTCGTCCCTGAAGCTCACAGACTCACGAAACATCAAAAATCTAGATTCAAGACCTTACACCTGATCTCAAATAGAGTAAGACCCTATCGGTATCTGCTGGATAATAATCTAACAGACATTTAAAGATATCATGTTTTACATACAGTTTTTTTTTTTTTTCAGGTAAAACCAACACAAGTGTGCTAAATGTATATATTATACATAAATAGTTTTTGGTAACCAAATACTGTTCCTCATCATTGCAAGGAGTCCCTGGGTGGTGCAAACGGCTAATGAGCTCGGCTGCCAACTGAAAAGTTGGCAGTTCAAGTCCACCCAAAGTTGCCTTGGAGGAGAAGCCTGGAGATCTACTTCTGAAAAATCAGCCACTGGAAACCCTATGGAGCACAACTCTACTCCGACACACGTGGGGTCACCATGAGTCAAAGTCGACTGGACAGCGTCTGATGGTTTCATCATCGCAGGCCATCGAATCCACACGTGCTGTGGAAGACACGTTACCAACGTGTAGTGGTATTTGTGCTGTCCTGTAAGACCACCAAACCTAGCTGCCGATATAACTCTTTAGGTTGTTCTCATCCAAATTAAAGTCTTTAAATCCCCTAACTGTGCCGGCAACAACATCTCAGTTCCTTTTAATCTTCCCAACCCACCATCTTCCCAAATCAGGCCTATTAACCAGAAATCAATTCTGAAACACTGTTTGTTTAAAATTTAAAATTACAATTTAACCGTATACTCTATGGGATCATGGACCAAAAGCCCAAAAGGAGAATAATAATTTTTTATAACAGCTCTGGGTAAAAATGACCTTGTGAAAATGTATTTTGCATGTGTTTCATTGATGAATTTTTTCTTCTTCTTCTTCTTTTTTTTTTTTTTAATGGGAAGCCATCATTTTAGGAGATAATATAGAACCTCAGTAACTTGTATGCCACTGTTCAGTCAGAGTCTGAAAGCTGAAGCCATGGGGTTGTGTGGTAATGAAAAAAAGCTTTTTTACCAAAAGCCAGGAGGCCTAGGTTCTAATATCAGCTGTGCCACCGACTCATTGTGACACAGTGGGCATGTCACTTAACCTGCCTGTGCCTCAGTTCCTTCATTTCTAAAATGGGTATACTGGTCCCATCCTCACACCCCAGGGTTGTCATAAAGAGGAAGAGCAGTAATGGGAATAGACGCCCATCATGAATTAGAAGCGTGATATATTTGCCATGATTTTGCCATTGTAAGGTTTGATACATGCCTCCTTCAGACACCAGCAGCCTGACTCTGCTTCAGGTCATGGCCTTGAAGCAGCTCAGTATACAAGGTACAAGCTGGGCACTGCACCTGACCATTGTGAGTTTGAATCCTGGTTCAGCTGTCTATGAGCGGAGAGACTTTGCGCAAACTGCGTAACTTCTCAAACTCTCAGTAGCTTGATCCGTGAAATGAACATAATAATAATATATAATAATAATAATAATAATATCTACCACTTAGGGTTGTTGTGAGGCCTAAATGAGTTATGAGGACTAAATATACCTCCACCATCACCATCAGTTGCCACCCTATCGACCCCGACACATAGCGACCTCAAGTGCATCAGAGGAGAGCCGTGTTCTGAAGGGTTTTCAATGGCTGATTTTTCAGAAGTAGATCACCAGGCCTTTTTTCTGAAGCACCTCTAGATGGACTTGAACCTCCAACCTTTCAGCTGAGTTCATTAACCATTTCCACCACCCAGGGACTCCAAATAATCCTGCTGTTGTTGCTGTTAGTTACCATCATGAGTGTTTAATAGCACCATGGTCTCTGTCTTAGTTACCTAGTACTGCTATGACAGAAATACCCCAGGTGGAAGGCTTTAACAAACAGAAGTTTATTCTTTCAGTTTAGGAGGCTAGAAATCCGAATTCAGCCTGCCAGCTCCCGGGGCAATCTTTCCCTCTCTGTCGGCTTTGGGAGAAAGTGCTTGTAATCAATCTCTCCCTGGTATAGAAGCTTCTCCACACAGGGACCCTGGGTCCAAAAGATGCACTGTGCTCCCAGCTCTGCATTCTTAGTGATAGGAGGCCACCCCACCCTGCTCACTTCTCTCTTTTATATCGCAAAAGAGATTGGCTCAAGATACATCCTAGTCCTGTAGATTGAGTCCTGCCTCATTAACACAACTGCCTCTAATCCTGCCTCGTTAACATCATAGAGGTTAGGATTCACAACACATGGGATGACCACATCAGATCACAAAATGGTGGCCAGCTACACAGTACTGGGAATCATGGCCTAGCCAAGTTGACACACATTTTGGGGGGACACAATTAATCCATAACAGTCACACTCCTTGGGGCTAGACATTTAAGGACGTATTATTTTATGGAAGTTATACTCTGTCACTAGTACATCCCAAGTCTATTCTTCTACTCCCTGGCTGTGTTTAAGTAGCTCGCTCATGAGTAAGTTTGAAATAATTGAAAACCAAAACTGTGACTGTTTCCTGATCATGTAACCTGAAGAATTCAGATAGCATTCAAGTTGAGAATTACTCCCTTCCTTCTGAAAGCCAGAGGTTCCTTCTGAGACACAGACAGGATCGCAGACAGAGGAGATTTTGCAGACCATGTGGTAGACTAGGATGGACCTCCTTACGACCCAGCACTGAACAAGTCTGCAGTTCAAGTCAAGAATGGGATCATCTGGAGCTGCCTAAAGAGTTATGAATGATTGTGGGCTTCAAAAACAAACATAGAAATTGGGAAGACAAAAAGACTGAGAATTCTTTGCAATTGACTTAAAAATCTGAATATAATGAAGTGACCATGCAGTGCTTCAGCTGACTTCTGTGGCAGTTTGTTCTCAAACCCCCATTTAAATCTCCAACCTGGTCTTCTCTACCAAGTTCCAGATCAATAGTCCTAACTCTTCCCTAGAAAACAGATGCTGCGAATTCACGTGGCAAATATATACTGAGGGCCTATTATGTGCTAGGCAAGCACATGAGGGGCTTGCATTCTGGTAGGAGATACAGAAAAATGAACAAGTAACCCAGGTGTGAGCAGAGCCATGGGGTGCTGTGGGAACAGCTACATGGCCCACCAACCCAGCCTTGTGGAAGAAGTGAGGTCTAAGCTGACACAGGAAGGGGGAGTCAGTGAGGTGTGCAGACAGGATTTAATGGAGCATCCAAGGAGAAGAACAGTTGGCAGAGAGACTCTGAGCAAGAGAAGGCCCATTGAACAGGCTCCGGGAACCAGTAGTTTAGTGCAGAACTCCATCGGCTTCACACTCTGGAAATCTCTCCAGAAACTACATATATTTGAAGGAGGCAAAACTGAAGACAGGAGGACCAGTTAGGAGGTGGTGAGGTAATCCAGGCAAGAGTTGAGGGATGATGGTGATCTGGAATCGGAGAGAGGCCGTGGAGATGGAGAGAAGAGGATGTATGAAGGCGCTGGAGCCAGCGGGACATGGAGACGGATTGGATGTGGTCTGACACGCAAGAGGGCAGTCAGAATGGAAGTCCCCTTTAAACTAAGTAACAGTTTAGCCCAAAGAGTAAAGATTGTCACCCTTGAGTATTACGTTACTTTAATATAGATACATATATATATATAAGACCAAAGGGTCAACAGCTATTTTAAAGCATAGACGAGAAGGTTTGGAGGCAGGGAGATTAAGTAAACTGAAGTGAAACAACTAGAACAGAAATAACATGAATGGTGACGCAATGTGAAGAATGTAACCAATGTCACTGATCATTATGTCTAGAAACTGTGGGATGGGTGCGGGTGTTGCTGTGTATGTTTTTACCAAAAATAAAATTAAAGAGAGAGAGAGAAAGCAGTCAGGACTGGAAATAAAGTTTTGAGAATCCTCATAGAAATCATGGAAATAAACGAGACCACCCAGAGAGAGTAAAGGGTGAGAGGGGCTTAGGGAAGCGGATGGAACCCTTAAGAATGACGAAGTTTAAGAGATGCCGGAGGAAGTGGTACAAAGGCATGGCAGATGTGGTTGGAGGAAACCGACAAAGGGCAGCTTCCTGGAAGCCAAGGCAGGAGCATGTTTCAAGAAAGGAGACGCACCTGTGTCAAAAACCCACAGGCAGGGGCAGGGGTTGGGCGGGCAACAGCTAAGGGGTGCAGGTTTTCTTTTTGAGGTGACAAAAATGTTCTAAAATTGATTGTTGTGATGGTTGTCAACTCTAGGGACATATTAAAAACCATTCACCCGTACCCTTTAGGTAGGTGAATTGAATGTTATGTGAATGATATCGAAGTAATGCTGGTTAAAAAATTTTTTAAAACCCCAAGGGTAATCAAGAATAGACCTGAAGAAAAGTTCCTTACGACGTCTGCAAGGAGGTCGTGAGTGATGTTGGTGGGAGCAGTTGATGCGGCTATGTCATGGATTGAATTGTGTCCCCCAAAAAATGTGTGTAGCAACTTGGCTAGGTCATGATTCCCAGTATTGTATGATTGTGTTATCTGATGTGATTTCCTTATGTGTTGTGAACTCTACCACTATGATGAGATGATATGTGATCTCCTCATGTGTTGTAAATTCTATCACTGTGATGAGTTTATACTGATGAGGTTGACAAGATTAGTGTCTTAATGCAATCTCTTTTGAGATATAAAAGAGAGAAGCGAGCAGAGATACATGGGAACCTCATACCACCAAGAAAGCAGTGTGGGGGCAGAGCGTGTCCTTTGGGCCTGAGGTTCCTGCGCAGAGAAGCTCCCAGACCAAAGGAAGACTGATGACATGGACTTTCCTCCAGAGCCGACAAAGAAAGCGTTCCCCTGGAGCCGATGCCCTGAATTTGGACTTGTAGCCTATTGGACTGTGAGAGAATAAATTTCTCTTTGTTAAAACCATCCACTTGTGGTATTTCTGTTGGAGCAGCACCAGATGACTGAGACAGGCTAGGAGCCAAAAGACAAGTGAGGAGTGAAGGAGAAGCAGAGAAGTCGGGTGAGGTAATGCACTATGAGTATACCCTGCCAGCGTGAACCATTCTTTCAAAAAGTTTGGTTGAGGTGGGGAAGCAAGAGCTGCCTGAACTACCACATGTGACCATCAGAGGGTTGTTTTTAAGAAGAGAGACATTTGAGGGAGCCCTGGCGGTGCAGTGGTTAAGAGCCCGGCTGCTAACCAAAAGGTCAGCCGTTTGAATCCACCAGGTGCTTCTTGGAAACCCTATGGGGCAGTTCTACTCTGTCCTATAGGGTCGCTATGAGTTGGAATTGACTCAATGGCAACGGGTTTTTATGGGAAGGAAATGTGGGAATTAACTCCATGGCAATGGGTTTAAGGGGCCCTGGTGGTGCAGTGGTTAAGCACTCAGCTGCTAACCAAATGGTCATTCAAACCCACCAGCCTCTCCAAGCAGAAAGATGTGGCAGCCTGCTTCCGTAAAGATTACAGCTTTGGAAACCCTATGGGGCAGTTCTACTCTGTCCTATAGTGTTGCTATGAGTCAGAATCGACTCGAAGGCAAAGGTTTTATTATTATTATTACTATTATTTATGGGAAGGAGATAGGAGAGAGAGGAAAATGTTGATGTTACAGGAGAGTGAGGGGATAGTCGATCGTTCCAGGTTGTAAAGGAGGCGGGAAGCTAGAGTCTAGGTAGCAGGATTAGCGTGAGGCAGGAGATGGAGAGGAAGAAAAAACAGGCTCAAATGCAGGTCAGTTTGTAGTCAGAGGGCAGGAAGCTGAGAGAATCTGATCTGATAATTTCAATGATTCTTGGCAACATCAGAGGTTGAGAATGAGGGGGTAGATGGTGGGACAGGAAGAAATCTGAAGGCAGAGAAGGAGCTTGAAATAGCTCCTGTGAAGTATGAGAGAACCAACTAGGAACACCACCCATGGTTCTCAGGCAATGTTGATGGCCTTGTTGAGGTTGGAAGGTATAATCTGCAGTGCTTCTAACAGACGAGGTCCCTCACAACCAGTCTGTGGGAAATCAAACTCTCCTCAAATGTCTTCTCCAGACATTTTTCCTTTTCTCTCCCCTCCACCCACAAAGTTGTCCTCTGAGGAACACCCCTCACCTCACTGCAGGCTTTCCTGTATCTGCTATCTTCATCCCATTTCAGGCCCATGTCTGAACCACCACCGTGATCTTCCGTCTCAACTCCCCTATCTGTCCCTTAACTAGCTCTGCAGATTAATCTCGGGCAACTGCAGCTCCAACCACGTCATCTCTTCACAGTTGGCTATGAAATATTATGGACAACATCCCCAACCTGGTGTTCCAAGCTTCCCACCAGAGGACGAACACTAACCACACTTTCCAGCCTCATCTCCTTCTCCCTTTGTATTTCCTAATCTATGGTCACATTGACTATTCGCCTTGTGCCTCAGCTCATGTTGCTTACTCTTTCTAGATTAGAATGCTCTCCCTCCCCCACCTCTGCCTAGTGAAGTCTTATCTACCATTTAACACCAATTTCTTACCCAAACTTGTATGATTCCCTGAACTGGGTGTATCGTCTCTCTTCCAGGATTCTTTGCTAATATTTCCCTTACTTTTTCCCTAGTCCTGTAATGAACTAATCTGTTATGGATTGAATTGTGTCCCCCTACAAAATATGTGTTGTAGATCCTAACCTCTATGCTTGTGGTTATAATCCCATTTGGGAATGGGTTGTCTTTATTATGTTAATAAGACAGGATTAGTGTAGAGAGTTCTTGAGTCAATCTGTTTTCATATATAAAAGAGATTAAAGGCAAGCAAGCAAGAAGAGATGCCAAGCCAGATGGAGATCTCTAAGGAACTAGGAAGCAGAAGCTGAAGAGACTAGGACTTTCCTCCAGAGCTGACACAGACAGAAAGACTTCCCCTAGAGCTGGTGCTCTGAATTCAGACTTCTAGCCTCCTAAACTGTGAGAAAATAAATACCTGTTTTTTAAAGCCACCTATTTGTGGTATTTCTGCTATAGCAACACTAGGTAACTAAGACAATATCAAACAGTGTCTTGAACACAGTAGGTGCTCGGTAAGTATTTGTTACATTGAGTTACAATAAATTAATAACAGGAACTTTAGGAAGAGAAGTCATATCTAAGTAGACCTTCAAGGAGATACTCCTTAACCAATGTGGCATAACTGATGAGCTTATGAGCTCTATTTTCCCCCAAAACAGTGTCCTCTTTTTTAAAAAGGTGTCCAGGAAACACAGTATAAAAATGACCTCTGGCCACCTCACACTTGACAAGGGGCAGCAGTCCAGCATGGAAAGCTTCCATACATAGCTGAGCTCCCAAACATGCACATTGCGTTCTCTACATTCTTTTCATTTATGCAGGTTTTGGGATTTGCTTGGTCCCAGAGAACCCCTTCATTGGCCAGGACTACCAGGTAGCAGCCCAGGGTGCCAATCAGTATTGGGCATCACAACATCACAGAACAATCTGGAGAAATGATGTCAGTTATCTCAGATTTTACCCAGGCCTTGATGTAATTGAAGAGACACAAATTAGTCCTCCTCCCCCAGAAACAGGCAGTCGTCTGGAATGGAAGTTTAAAAAGACACCTCTGGTAGCATGTGGAAGTTTTTTTTGTGGTGATGGAGCTGTTCTGTATCTTGATTGTGGTGGGTTACACAAATCTATACACAGAACACACATACACACACTCAAAGGAGTGCAGGTTTAAAAAATGGTGAAAACAGAATAAGGTCTGGAGTCTACTGAACAGAAATACAGCAATGCCAGTTTCCTGGTTTTGACATTACACTGCAGCGGTATGAGAGAGCACCATTGGGGGGAGCTGGGTGAAGAGTACACAGGGCTCTTTCACTGTTTTTGCAACTTCTTGTAAGCCTATCATTATTTCAAAATAAAAAGTTTTGAAAACAGTAAAAAGTGACACTCCTTGCCAACTGAGTGCTTTTGCACTGCTCACGTACAAGAGATACACCCACAAATGGAGACACCCGCCAAGGTCAGCCAGCTAATGGTGACAGCTGGTGAAATTCTGAAGCCGCGTAATGCAAGATATAGTACTACTGTCAGGAATAAGAGGTGTGTCTCCTCTAAATTTTAAACATTCTAATATACCTCAAGAAAGTTATCAGCTTCAGAAAAGCATTACAAAAGAAGACTGGAAAGGGGAAGAACAGAAAGGTAGAAACCGTTTTACACTGGATTTCTTTCAGAACATGCATGCTGCTTCAACCAGTAGAAGTGAATTAGTAAGAAAATCAGCCTTGACTGCAATTCTTACTTGTAGAAAATCAGTTTCTTCCATATGCTGTTAAATACAGGGGTTCCAATTAAATATATATATTGGTTTGAAGGGAAGCCAAATTATTATCATGCTTGTGGTGCTCTCATATCTCTGAACTCAGTCCCGTAGGTACTCAAAACAAAACTTATTGCCGTCAAGTCAATTCCAACTCATGGAGATTCCACGTGTTACAGAGTAGAACTGCTCCAGAGGGTTTTCTTGGTTTTAATCTTTACAGAAGCAGATCAACAGGCCTTTCTTCTGTGGCACCGCTGGGTTGGATTTGAACCACCAACCTTTAGGTTAGTAGTGGAGCACCAACAGCACCATCCAGGGACATTGTAGGTACTTGTTGTTGGTTTTAGTTGCTGTCGAGTTGATTCCAACTCGTGATGACCCCATGTGTGCTGGACAGAGATACTCCATAGGGCTTTCAAGGCTGTGACATTTTGGAAGCAGATGACCAGCCCTGTCTTCTGAGTTACCTCTGGGTGGGTTCAAACTGCCAACCTTTCGGCTAGTAGTTGAGTGCTTAACTGTTCATGCTTTACAGGGACAACTGCAGGTACTTAGAGGTGCTCAAAACAACTTGTCTTTAATAAAACAAGTCAGATGCGGGTGCAAAGGCATGTGAGGGTCAAATAGTTGCGAGAACTTGGTTCGTCTTCACTCTGTCATTGCACTGGTCTCACCTCCCCCTTTGCTTGCTTGCTTTCTCCTTCTTCACCCCTGTATTTTCCCATTCATCGTATCCTGAAGGGATGCTTGCAAAGGGTAAATTCTGCCCAGCATGGTTCTCGTGGAGATGCGAATCACCAGTAGCAGCAGCTACAAGAAGTGGATAAAAATTATAGGATGCTTTTCTCCAAAGGAGTTACGTAAATAGACTATGTCACCACCATCCTGAAGATTCAGACGTGATCAACACTCGAAGGGAATGAAGCCATAACTCCTGGGGCTGTGTCTTTGGTCAAAGGTAACCATTATTCTGGGATGATTAATTCTGGTGCCTTCACTGAAAACAGATTTTTCTCTCCGTTTGTCAAATGGAAAAATGAAATTTTTCCATCTCCAAAGAAGGCAGTTACTCAGAATACTTTTACACGACAAAATGATTTTCTTCCTCACCTCCTGGGCCTGGAGGTTGCATGGGCTGCCTCGTGGGGTAGATGTTTCCGTCGGGAGAATTCCTTCATCTGTGCTCTTGTTACTTTCAGACTTGGTGCTTTGTCTCTTGGGGGCCTGTAATGGAAATGATTTCAATGCAGATGGATTTACTTTTTCCTTCTCTGAGTACGTGCATCAGGAATGCTCACTACAAAAATATAAGGCTGGTTGTGCCTACTCTCATTACAAAGCTTTGTACCTTCTTACTAACGAGAAGTTGAAAACAATGGTTAAAAGTAATTATTCTGTGAAGGAGCAGTTGTAATAACAAGCAGGGCTTCAGCACACACATACCGAAGTATGTCAGCTTGATTTCTACCTTCATCCCCTTTATTTCCATCCCTATCCTGATAATGTATGTCCTTGTTGGTTTCCTACCATAGCCCTCCTGCCTGAGACACCAACACTCCTATTGGGTTGGTACAGCACGCTGCCCGTAGCCAGTGGGCTTCCTGATTCAGTCTGAATCCTAGTCCTGACCCTGCTGTTCGCCAGCTGTGTGACCTTGAGTAAATCACTTAGCACCTCTGGGTCTTTGTTAGACAAACACTTACTGAGCACCTACCTTGTACCACGCACTGTGATAGCAAGATAAAAGAAGGACCCTACGCAAAGGTAAAGTAGAGGGTCAGCAAAAACGAGGGAAACCCTCGATGAGATGGACCGACACAAGAGCCACAACCATGGACTCAAACATCCCAACGATCATGAAGACGGCGCAGGACCGGGCCATGTTTCGTTCTGTCGTACCGGGGTCACCCTGAGTCGGCACCCACTCCACAGCAACTGACAACAACAGCTTCCCAAAGAGGCACCAAGTTTAGCTGAAGGAGAGTAGAGGAAGGAAGAGAAAGAGCGAGAAAGAGAAGAAGGAAAGAAAAGGGACTGATCTAAGCTGAGCGTTGAAAGGGAGACAGCATTTAGTTCCTTTACCTTTTTATGTCAGCACGCCAAAGGAAGGCCACAAAGGGGGCTCTGTAGTCCTGTGTCCCAGGCGTCTCTCCCTCCCATCTCAAGGTACCTTCCTTCTCATCCTCCTGAGACGCATTTGAGCAGGGGCGTCAGCTCGAAGAGGAAAATGAGGCAGAGAGAATGGCTGGTAATACTCAAAGAACTTCAGGAGGTAAGCTAAGAAAATCCACGCATGTCAATCCGTGATGGTTTATGTGCATTGTTGGATTATCATTATTTAGAAAAACCCTTATTTATTTCTATTATAAGAGTAACTCATGTTCATTAGAGAACAAGCAAAAAAAGAATAAATCAGAAAACACTTGTGATCCCACGCACTTAGGCAATCAGTACCAATACCTCTTTTGGTGTAGAATATTTTGCTCATTTTAAATACTCCAGTAATTGTTTCAATTTACAAAAGTGGGGTTATACTATTCTTACTGCTCTGTCACCTTTTTTTCTTCCTATTTATAAAGATAAGATTTATATTTTAGACACATTAATTCAAATAGTTCTGATGTTTTGACTTTTCTAAATTAGTACATTTTAATTACTCACAGTGACCAATCGTTTGGAACAAACATGAGTCTATTTCAATGGATGACACATCTTTCTCCCATTTTCAGGGAAATGTATTTAGTAAATAAGAAAAGAAATTTTACATGAAAAGGTCATAGTGTGTGCATTTGTTTTTTGTGTTAAAGTTCCAAGACTCATGGACCTTATGCATTTATTCTCACTCTGCTTCAAGGGGCAGGAGAAAAAAGAAGATTTATGAACTAAGAAGATGCTTAATGATTACCCAAAAAAATGTATCTATTTGCTTTGTAAGACTGATTTTTTCCACATGCCATAAAGGAGTTCCATCACACTGGTGAATTGCTTCCAACCTTTTGAATCAAGGAAATTCCTTTTCCTCAGGCCAGGAGCTTGCACTGAGTAAAAATACATAGATCAGGTTTTCAAATAATGGTGAAAAAATTGTTTTCATTCTATGAGTGGCAAGAAGCATACCTAGTATAAAACTTTTCTCCAAACCGGCATGAAAATGTGTTGCCTTGCCTGCGTATCATTTGTGACAATCAAGAAACCATTGTCCTGCCTACAGAGAGATCTGACCGCGGAGCATGCTAGCTGTCTATTCTCTTGCATTTATTCTCTGAGGCATAAGAGAGAAACTTTTGAGACTTTCTGGAAAGGTTTGAGTTCAGTTCCACTGTTGTACCTTGTCTTCTCTTTTGAGAAGGAAGACTCAAAGCAGCCGCTATCTGACGCCCCCTTGGGAACGCCATGGTTCTCTTTGCTGGTGTGCCTTTGGGTATTGCCATTCATCTTTTCATCCCCTGACATTGCTGTCTCATTAGCTGGAAGATGGAAGTGACACTTTCTTTGTAGGTAGATCTTGCCCAGTCTCAAACCTGGTGGTAAGCTTTGTAACCTGCATGGGGGTGTTGGTGATAAGGAAGGATGAGACTCACAGTGTCATGCACACACAATGTTGTTGAAGACACCTCCAAGTTGGCTGTGTCTGTGCTGGATCAACTGCATTTTCTCTGTCTCTCTTTAGTGTGTCGGAAGTTGGACCCTCTGGGTTGGGTTCCCCTTCCCCCTATCATTGAAGCTAAATTTAATTCCTCTTTCCACCTTCTTTTTACAACTACCCTTTCCCTTGAGTGTTCAACTTCACACCTTCTTTCCACTGTGTCTCACACCTCCATCTAAGGCAAACAGGAACCAGGAGATGCAATGCTAAAGGTGGTGTTCTCAAAGGGCTCAGTCCTGAAACAGGAGTGAGACATCTCCTGTACTAGATGCTGGAAAGCCACCGTCCCTGGGGACTCTCCCACCCCCTTCCCAAGGAACAGTGGTTCTGATCTAGAAGTTAAAACAGCTCAGGAGGTTATAAAGATATCCCAAGTTAAGCAAAACAGCCCTTGTTTTTGATAGGCATAGATGGAAAGCTCGGATGTGCGACTCATTCCAGGAAGCTGGGGCTCACCTGCCTCACTCATTTACTGCCAGCTACATCAAGTCCTGGGAGACCTTGCCCACCTGTCTGCCCCTGTCCCTCAGAATTCTAGGAATGTATACCAGGCAGACTCCATCCTTAAGTATTTGTATTGTAGGTCAAATGCCAAACATGATCCATATGCCCGCTCCCCAGAATCTTCACAGTACCTGTTCAGCAGACAAAGAAATTTCAAGGATTAGTTAGAAAAGGAGGAACCTTGGTGGTGCAGTGGTTAAGTGCTCGGCTGCTAACTGAAAGGTTAGCGGTTCGACCCTGCCAGCCACCCCACAGGAGAAAGATGTGGCAGTCTGCTTCCATAAAGATTACAGCCTTGGAAACCCTATGGGGTAGTTCTACTCTGTCCTATAGGGTCACTATGAGTCAACGTCAACTTGATGGCAGTGGATTTGGTTTGGTTTTGGTTTAGTCAGAACAGCTGAAGAAGTGTGAACAATGGTTAATGTGTCTATCTGATAGTCAGCATTTCATTAAACATGCTCCATACAGATGTACCTTCTAATACCTATTATAGGTTGAACCCCTGCCTTCTGGTTAGCAGCCAAGTGCTTAAACATTTGGGCCACCAGCGCTCCTTATAATAAAGCCTATTACCTACTATTCTTAAGTGTAGGATTGCAGTAGATATTACCTTCACTCTCTTCCTTTTTTGTCAGGACTTAGGATATTATTCACTCGACAAATACATATTGATCACCTACTGTGTGCTAGGCACTGTGCTAAGTACTGGGAATAAACACTGAAAAGACAGACAGATTTGCTATCCTGGAAGGATATGTAATATTGACCGTGAAAGCTGGTTATTACCCGTAACAAAAAAGAAGACAAGGTAAATTTGGAAAGGAAACTTCTCAGAGCCTTTCAATTAAAAAAAAATAGACCATGCAGCTCATCTGACAGAGACTGGAGAAACGTTGGGAGTATGGCCCCCAGACACCCTTTTAACTCAGTACTGAAGTCACTCCTGAGGTTCACCCTTCAGCCAAAGATTAGACATGCCTATAGGGCCAACCATAACACACGGGAGGAACATGCTTCATAGTTCAGTCATGTATACAAGTCTAACGGGCACACCAGCCCAAAAGGAAAGACGAGAAGGCGGGAAGGGACAGGAAAACTGGCCGAATAAAAACAGGGAACCCAGGGTGGAGAAGGGGAGAGTGTTGACACATCATGGGGTTGGCAACCAATGTCACAAAACAATGTGTGTATTAACTGTTTCATGAGAAACTAATTTGCTCTGTAAACTTTTGCCTAAAGCACAATAAATAAATACATAAAATAAAAGATAGATCCTGCCTATGACTTTGGGGCCCAGTGAGCGTCCAAACATTCTAGGCAAAGGGCTCTAGCCTGGCTGGTCTTCTCACAGCACTCTTTCCCATTGGCCAGTCAAAGGCCAGGTTTTAAGGGCATTTTGGTTTTTGGTCTTTCTGGCTGTCCCATTCTGTCTTTTCAACCATGACAGAAAAGGATTAATAGCCAGGAGAACAGAGGGCCTGACAGCTCAGCTCTGTCACCATGACTACTTATTAAGTTGCCACCTGTACACAGCCCTGTGCTGGATGCTCTTGCTAATCACAGGCATACGTCTCCTCTCGCTGCAGGACTTCGGCACACTTCAGACCTAACGGGAAAAGGGAGGTCGGACGCCCATGGTGAGTGCAAGGTCAGGGCCTCAGATGCGACTTCAAGTGTGAAACTTTGGTGGAGGGGAGCGAAAGAGGCAGATATGGGTCTAAGTTTAATTACATCCCAAGGAGCTCAGATCTTAAGGAGGGGCTGGCTGTGGACCACATGGAGGTTAATGGCATTGTTATATATTGAGAGTGTCTATATTGTATCAGGAGGCCTGGTGGTGTGGTGGTTAAGAGCTCGGCTGCTAACCAAAAGGCCAGCAGTTAAAATCCACCAGCTACCCCTTGGAAACCCTATGGGGCAATTCTACTCTCTCCCATAGGGTCACTATCAGTCAAAATCAACTCAACAGCAATGGGCTTGGTTTGTTTGGTTTGGTTTGATATACTGTATCCATAAAGAGATACATGTAGACTTCTTTTCAACCATTGTATAGTGTACAATAACCGCTCCTTTGGTGCAATGAGACAGACTGAGCAGTAAAAACGGGGACCATGACTAAAAGACACACACACACACACACACACACACACACACACACACACACACATACATTCCGAGCACTTGGCCAAGGAGACGCGTTCCACTGTCTTTGGGTTCTTAAACATTTGTGGTGCCACTCAGGAGAACTCAATCATTCTTTCAAATGTTGGGGGAAACCCAAACCCATCTGAAGATACCAAAATATGGAAGCTTACCGTGGACAGAGTCCAGGTTTTTCAGAGCGGGGTTTTTAAGTCTATGTAATAGTTTCCCGGAGTCTCTGGGTGGTTCATGCAGTCAACATGCTCAGTTGATAACCGAAAGTTGGGAAGTCTGAGTCCACCCAGAGGCACCTCAGAAGAAAGGCTTGGTGATCTACTTCTGAAAAATCAGCTATTGAAAACAGTTCTACTTGGACACATATGGGTCACCATGAGTCAAAATGAACTTGGCAGCAACTAGTTTTTAATAGTTTTTGAACTAGGCCTGGGGAGGGCGTGGGAAGGCGTCAATGGCGCAGGCTTCAAACTGCCCGTATTACCCTGCTTTGGGCGTGAGTATAGCTTTGTGAATACGTTCTAAGGGAAGAGCCTTCAAATCTCAGAAGGATGGGTGGGCTTGGCTGTTCCCCATCGCCCAAGGGCAGGCCCAGAGGAGAGACAAGGAGGAAAGCAAACTGTTGCTGTGAGTCTCGCTTTTCTTTTCTCTGAAAACAGGGCTATTCCCCCAATTTAGAGGATTACCTGGGACAATAAATGTGAAAGTATTTTTTTAATTATGAAGAGCTTTATAGATGTAAGAAATAATTTTTATTAATAGCTAAGGTGTCTCTTTCAATGTTTCAACTTACTAGGGTTAAGAGTGAATTGCTTTAAAAGATGTTCTCAGTCCAGGAAAGTATTTAAAACATAAGTGATTCTTAGCTCACTCGGGTCATGTAAATGGGGTTGAAGGAGGATAGGGCAGGAGAGTTCTCAGGGTCACCACGCAACCCACTGAGGGTTTCCTGGGACACGGGACTTCCAGTTCTAACATTGAGACAGACTCAGGTCACCCTAGTCCTGTGTACCTTCTAACTCCGTGACCTCTAATTTAGGTCTTGGCATCTCTAGCAGAGCTTTAATAACTCCAGGAAAATAAGGATGATATCCTTAACCGAGTGGCATCAACACTGCCCCCATGGTTCCTGGTGAGATTTTAGGGGTGTCATGGGAGCAGCAGGAAAAAATATTCTATTTCATTCCGTTTATTCCCCCAGCCTCCCGTCATCCATCTCTGAGAAGAGCTGTGAGTTAAACAAATGCACACCCCCCACTGTCCACCCAAAATCAGTCACCGTAGACACCCAGGCTTTCACAAATATGCAAGAATAATGTTTCCGGAGTGTCAGCGGATACCATAAGTTCTGCCGACCAACTTGGAAGGTAAGTAATCAAGGTGTTTACCTGATGAATGAAGAGGGGGGAGAAGACAGTATCATTTCAAATCTATCTAGCACTTTCCCATTAAGCCATGAAACCTGCAGGTCTTAATCATCAAAATAAACGTGCCCTGCCCTTACACGCGCGCAGCCTTATACGAGAGAAACCACCAGTCCAGAGCTCCTTTTCATCAAATTACCGAGGATGAAATGAATTTGAAACAATATCCCAGGTGAATTAGACACGTAGCTACTTAACAAGAGGCTTTGCTGGGACGCTCGTTTATTACTGTGAGAATTTAAGTCAGTTCCTGCCAATAACTCAGTACCATCCTGTTCACGTCTGCATTATTGATTTCACAGGCTGGAGATTCCATGACTAATGGCCAGCCCCCATTGCACCTGGAGTTTGGCACTGGAAATGGTGCTGAGAGCATTCCACTGAGCCAGGAGTCAAGTTAGAGATCTCCTGTGCAGAAAAGGGTGGGCATTCCATTATTCTGCAATACAGCCGAGTAAAATAAGTAGGATTTCATCCAGGCTGTGTTTCTTTTTTAGATTAGGGTAAATGGCCAAGATGCCAAAGCCTCCTATCTCCTACAAATCGAGTGTCTCCGTCTGCCGGTTCTGGCCACTGTGGCTGTAAGTCATATTCTGAAAAGCTTTGATAAGCGCCTTAAGTGTAGGGAGACAGCTCGTGTGTCTTGCTAAGAACAGGCACATTTTCATATGGAAAAGGTACTGCACCTCCCTTAAGTGTCTTTCTTCCTCGGGGGTACTTTAGAGGCAAGATTTGAGAGTTTTAAACCGAACTGTAAATTTGAGTTTCAAATGCCAGTCCCCAGTTTTTGAGGGAAAAAGAATGTTCAGAGGACAAGTCGGAATACCAGTATTTTAAAGCGTACCCCCTAGAAATCACCTGTTTAGGAAGGGCATTCTTGAAACAGAAAAAGCTCATTTCAGAGTTTAAAAAAATACGGAAAAGGACAAAGCAGCAGGATCTACCTGCTACCACGCTTCCCTCCGCCCACCTGAGTCCCACCTTGCCTGCTGCCACAGGCCTGGCTGCTGTCTCCAAGACCAGAGGGAAGGCCCCCCTGGCGGCAGAAAATCCTCTCCAACTCACTGGTTGATGCTTAAAATTCTACTATTAGGACGTAATCCCTTTAGTTTCAGCTTTGATCCCCGTTAAAATGCAGATACGTCTGGGTGGGGTGACACTCTTCAACTGTTATCAGTCTCTGACAGTCCGCTGAGAAGGAAGGAGCTGGCAAACTTCATTAGGGTTGGGAGGGCGAGGTCCCGGGGCCAGAGAGGGTGGAGAGTGAAGTGTGGATGCAGAGGGAGGACTCCCGAGGCCAGATAACAAACTGCCTCTTCCAAGTGTGGGATAGTGACAGGACCTCAAAAGGGGAAGCTGTTTTGACCGAACAGGACAGTGTACATTTAATATGTAGAAAGGCGTCCACCAAAGAATCGGAGAAAAGCACTCTTTGAACAATGGGGCAAGCTACCATCCTACTGAGAGAGGATTCAAATGCTGGGGCCCGCTCTGCGATAAATTATATTGGCGAATCCTCGGGGTTCAGGTTTTCTGTCTTTAACTAAGGAAAAAAGTTTAGCCTTGTTAAAGCTATTATCTGTTCCTAAATTGCATAGTATATGAAATGTAAATGTGATCACACCACTCCTAAATTATTATAACAATGCACCATTCTGTTTTCTTCCCCTTGACATTTACAAAATTCATTTGGAAGAGTGGGATCTACCTCACAGAGATTAGTGATAAATCATGTATTTTTAATGAATATCAATAGGAGAAACCCCATGACATAGCCCACCATCTAATTTGATTAAACTGTGCTTAAGGCAACACTACCTCTCTGGCTAGGGAATAGCTCCATAATGACTTCGTGAGCATTATTGCAGGCTGTTTTAATGATTTAATGAACTGCCTCTATATTTAGTTCAATAGCCTTAAAATGATTAGTGTTTAAGAAAAATTAGCTCACTTTGATTTGATTCTATTTGATGGTAAGTTTAAATAACCTAACCCTTCAAAACACAGTGGAGAAAAAAATCCTAGAATCACAGCCAGCTAACTGCTAGAAAACATTATGACCATCATTAATAACCGTTCATTTATGTTTAGCTACTGTATCCAGCCTGACATGCTCATCCGAGGAGCTGGGCTGTAGCAACAAGGGCTAATGCTGCATTTCATCTTTCCTTTCTATGGTTGGAAAGTGAGGGGGGAGGGGGAGGGCAGGAATGGGAGAAGCAAGACAGATTCCTCCATCTCATATGCTGGGCTGTAAGGAATTTTCTCTAGTTCAGGTTCAAAATGGGTATCTGTCTACACTTGGGAGGAGCTCAAGAATTTCGTCTTCATTATTTAGATCTGGTATAACAGAAATACCACAAGTGGGTGGCTTTAAAAAAACAGAAATTTATTTTCTCACACTTTAGGAGGCTGGAAGTCTGAATTCAGAGCATCGGCTCGAGGGGAAGGCTTTCTCTCTCTGTTGGCTCTGGACGAAGGTCCTTGTCTCTCCAGCTTCTGCTTCCTGGTTCCTTGGAGACCTCCATGTGTCTTGGCATCTGTCTTCCCCCATCTCTCTCTCTGTTCACTTGTTTAATCTCTTTTATATCTCAAAAGAGATTGACTCAAGACGCACCCTACACTAATCCTGCCTCATTAACATAACAAGGACAGCATAGTCCCAAATGGGGTTATAACCAGAAGCATAGAGGTTAGGATTTACAACACACAATGGGGGGGGTGGGTGGACATAATTCAATCCATACCATTCCACCCTTTGACCTCCCAAAATTCATGTCCTTGACACATACAAAACACATTCCCTCCATCACATAATTGCAAAAGTCTTAAATCCATTCCAAGTTCAAAATCTCATCTTCTGGAGCATTTAAATGAAATATGGCTGAGACTTTAGGCATATTCCGTTCTAGGGCAAAATTTCTCTTTATCTGTGAACCTGTGAAATCTAGAATGGAAGTTATCTGTTTCCAAAGTACAATGGTAGAACAGGCACAAGGTAGACATTTCCATTAAAAATGAGAGAAATTGGAGGGAAAGAAGGGATAATAGGCACCAAGCAAGTCTTAAATGCAGCAGAACAATTTACGTTAGCTCTCAAGGCTTGAAAATAATCCTCTGCTCTCTGAGACCATCAGAGCAGTGGCCTCACCCTCCAGACTCTGAGTATTGGCCATGCCCTCTGAATTCTGGTTGGAGGCCCCTCAGCCTTGAGTTTCAGCTCCACCCTCCAGGCCCACTAAGATGGCAACTCTGCGCCATCAACTTTGGGCAGCCCCATTCTCCTAGTCCATCTGAGTGGCAACCCCACCCCCTTGGCCCCAGCAGGTCTGTTCTTCTACTCTTTAGGCATGGAAGCCCCACCCCCTCAGCTTTGGGTGGCAGGCCCACCCCCCTGGCACATCTTAATGGCAGCCCCACACTACAGAACTGAGTTGGCGGAGATCCAACTCTTTGAAACCTAGGAAGCTGTGGCCCCACCCTTTAAGTTCTAGGAGACCATGGCCCCACCCTTTGAAACTGAGATGGCCCCGCTTCCCGTGCTCATTCCAACAGTTCTGCTGATCTCCAAGCTGCTCCAGGGATGGTCCTTTCCTTTTCTTGGAGGACAACAGATGTAGCTCCTTTGGCCTGTTTCCTGCCTGTAGAATTCCAAGAGGCAGACAGCGTTCTTTCCTTTCAGCAGGCAGTGTTCTTTCCTTTCATTCTTTCTCTGTCCCCTTCAGTCTAAGCTGATGGGTTTTCTGCTGTGGTAGTTGGTTAGATCCATCAGTCACAGGCTTGATCTCTTTAATGAAAGATTGTAGCCTTGGTGAACATTCTAGGACATGTGTCCTTAGTTTGTACAACAGACTTTTCCAAATCTTTAAGTTCTGTTTTCATTTTGCACAGTTCATTTTTAAGTCTATCTCTTTCCTCTTGCATTTTACTATAATTGGCAATGAGAAACCATGTGGCCCCTTTAAGATCTTGATTAGAAATCTCCTCAGCCAACTATCCAGGTTCATTACTTTCAAGTTCTACCTTCCACTAAACATTTGAATATAATTCAGACAAGTTCTTTGCCACTGTATAAAAAGCATCGCCCTTCCTCCATTGTCCAATCACATGTTCATCGTTTTCTTTTAAAGCCTCACCAGAGGCACATTTAACGTCCACATTTCAGCAACATTCTGTTGCTGGCACCATATGTATTCTCTAGGACAACAGACTTTATAGCTCTCCTCACTTCCTTCTAAGCCCTCACCAGAATTGTCCTTGATGTCCATAATTCTACCAACAGTCTCTCTGAGGCAATCAAGGCTTTTACTGTTAGACACTTTAAAAATCTTCCAGCCTCTACTCACTACCCAATTCCAAAACCACTACCACATTTTAGGTATCTGTTAGAGGGGCACTCCCACTTCTCGGTACCAAATTCTTTGTTATCTAGTGATGCTGTAACAGAAATACCACAAATGGGTGGCTTTAAAAAAACAGAAATTTATTTTCTCACTGTTTAGATGGCTAGAAGTTCAAATTCAGGGCACTGGGTCTAGGGGAAGCCTTTCTTCTTCTGTTGGCTCTGGAGGAAGGTCCTTGTCTCTTCAGCTTTAGTTTCTGCTTCCTGGTTCCTTGGAGATCTCCATGGGTCTTGGCACCTATCTTACCCCATTTCTTTTCTACTTGCTTATTTAATCTCTTTTATATCTCAAAACAGATTGACTCAAGATACACCCTACATAAATCCGGTGTCATTAACGTAACAAAGACAACACATTCCCAAATGGGATTATGACTGCAGGCATAGAGGTTAGGATTTACAACACATATTTTGGGGGGACATAATTCAGTCTATAACTGTTTCTGCAGGAGGAGGGAAAATTGATGTGAGGCTTTGAGCCCACTCCTCCTGCACTGATGTGGGCAGCCCAGGGGGTTAGGTTTGAGCTGTGTGGTCAGGAAGCTCCCTGGGACTCCCTGAGAGGAGTCAGGGAGGATTTCTGCAAAGGGGACAGAGGCAGATGGCATTTTTAACAAGGGTAAGTGATTTGAGAGTTGGCTGTGATACAGCAGGGACCAAAGCTAGCTCCTTACAACAAAATAAAGAGGGTCACAGCACACAAATGGAAGTCTGCTCTGTAATAACCACAGCATGTCCACACCCCAAAACATGGAAAACAACTTCTGTATGGGAGAATCAAGTACTGCACTCCATCGGAAGGCATCTAGGGCAACCATATTCTAACCGTACAGACCAAACGTCAAGAGGAAAGTTACAAAATGGGAAGCCTGTTTAACTCTGAACTGTGGACTCCTAGTGGCCCTAAGTGTGCAGAGTAGAAAGGTCAGGGCAGTGACCTTTCGGAAGCAGGTCGTCAGAACTGTCTTTTAAGGAACGTCTGAGCGGGTTCGAACCACCACCATTTGGCCAGTAGCACAGCACTATTTGTGGAGCGCTGACCAAGTGCCAGGTGCTGCCTACCTGTTCCGTAAACCCTAAGCGGTGACGTAATGATTATACCCATTTCCAGGAAAGAAGCCAAAGCTCAGAGGAACTAAGCAGCCAGCCTGTGGTCACACAGCCAAGTGCTGGGGCGGACCTAAACCCGGGCCCGTTAGAGTTCAGGTCCTGCGCTCTTACCCATCTACCACACCGCCTTTCACTTCCCTGTCTGTGCCGAGTGATGTGCCGAGTATATTCTGAGTTAGAAACAGGGACAAAGGAAGTGGATGTCAGGGGGGCTTGGTGAGCATCCAGTGACTCACTAAATGGGCCACTCACCCCGCCTTCATTACTCAGAACTGTCGCTGTGGACTCCCGGGCCTTGGGGGCAAGAATGCAATCCAGTAACCATCACCACTCCTTGTCCTTGGAAGGAAAGGAAATATTTCTAAATGAACCATTGTCCTCTGACGACAAAGCCCTGTGTTTCTTGGGTGTGTATTGTACACTCCCCAGACACGTTTCCTCTTCTCTCTGTTATTGTCTACCCTACATCGACTCCCTCCGCCTGCCCTTCCCACACTCATGCATCCACACATGCACACATGTGTACACACACACAACGTGCACACACATGTACTCGTGTATACGATGTGCACACACATGTACACATGCATGCAACGTGCACACATGTGTATGCATGTGTGTGCATGTGCATAGCATGCACACACATTGTGCACACTTGTACTCAATGGGAGCACACATGTACACATGCACACAACATGTATGGACATGCACACACATGTACACAAGTGCACACGCGTGTACAGGTGCACATAACATGCATGAGCAGTATGTATACACATACACACAATATGCACACCTGTGTGCCACATTATACATACATAACATGCCCACATACACACACATGTGTACACACACACACAACATGCACACACACGTGCACACACTTGCACACACGGGCACAATGTTCAGCCCCACTTCGTGGCCACTTACTGAGCCCCTAGTGTGCATCAGTTACCATGCCAGATGTGAACACAGAGCTCCACGGAACAGAGCCTCTTCCCGAGGCTCTGTACTTGAGACAGCGCACCGTCTCCCAAGGAGAAGGTACAAGTTCAAATAATCATGTGCACATCCCATGGCCACAGCCTCTCCCTCAGCATAATCCCAAACAACCCAGCACCTTTCAAAGTCCTCTTTGCAAAGCAGTTAGCCTGCCTGCTGGCACCACCCTTCCCAGGGCCCCAGCACCTCCCCTCGTCTTTCCTATCCTCACTCCACATCTTTGCCTTCCTTCCTGTAGTAGGGTGAATGGTGGCCCCCAAAAGATGTCCACGTCCTAGCTCCCCGAACCTGTGAATGTGAACTTGCTTGGACAAGGAGGCTTTGCAGCTGCAATTAAGCTATTGTTGTTAATCGGTTCTAACTCACAGCGACCCTGTGTACAACAGAACGAAACACTGCCCAGCCCTGCGCCATCTTCACAGTCGCTCCTATGCTTGAGCCCATTGTTGCAGCCACTGTGTAATTAAGTAAAGGTCCTCAAAATGAGAGTATTCTGGATCATCTGGGTGGGCCTGACATGGCAGTGACACTTGCCCTTCTAAGAGGAGGCCACGTGAAGGCAGAGGAAGAGGTAGAGTGATGTGCCACAAGCCAAGAACACCTGGAGCCCCCAGAATCTGGAAGAGACAAGGAAGGATCCTCCCCTAGAACCCCGCTGACACCTGATCCCAAACTGTGAGGGAATAAATCGGTGTTGTTTGAGCCCCCACTTCGTGGTACTTCGTTACGGTACCCTAGGAGACTAATGTACTTCCTTAGCACCTCACCTAAAAACCCATCCCAAGAAACTGACGATAATTTGTGTCTTTCCCCTCACAGAAGGGAGAGGAAACATCTCATGCGATTAAGAATCAGGCCACTTCTTGGGGGCCAAGTGGCAAATTCTTGTAGTGCAGGAAATGTGAAGGAATGCGGTGAGCATGTGGGAACCACAGCAAACGGAGGTTCGCGTCCGTCTGAAGGGAGCAGAGGCACTCAGCAACACCCACTGTTCCCACTGTTGCCAGTGCACCAGAGTTTTCAGAAAAAAACACAAAATTCTGATATTTATACAAAACTTTCTAATTTTTGAAAGTTGGCTCATTTAAAACATTATATAAAAGTCAGTTGCTGTGGAGTCAATTCCGACTTATGGTGACCCCTTGCGTGTCAGGATAGAACAGTGCTCCATAGGGTTTTCCAAGGCTGATTTTTCAGAAGTCGATTGCCAGGCTTTTCTTCTGAGGCGCCTCTCGGTGGAACTGAACTGCCAACCTTCTGGTTAGTAGTTAAGTGCTTTAATAATTTGCCGACATACATATACACACATATGCATATATAATATGCATATATATATATTGGGTTTTTTTTTTGGTGTATATATATATATACATCAGGAGGGATCAGTTCCTGGAGAAGGACATCATGCTTGGTAAAGTAGTGGGTCATCGAAAAAGAGGAAGACCCTCAATGAGGTGGATTGATACAGTGGTTGCAACAATGAGCTCCAACACAGAAACGATTATGAGGATAGCACAGGGCCGGGCAGTGTTTCTTCTGTTGTACACGGGGTCGCTGTGAGTCGGAACCAACTCAATGGCACCGAACGACAACATATATATACACACGCACACACATACATATGTATGTAATGTGCAGACTAGCAGACTGAACAAAACACACCTACCATCCACATTCAGCCCACAGCTGCCAGTTTGCAGCCGCTGCCCTTTGGGACCAGACCAGTTATGTGACGTCCAACGCAACCAGGTGTTTCCAGCGCCCGCCGTGACCCCAGCTCAGCACAGAGGGGTAAATCTTCGGGGGTTCACAAGCAGCACTCTGCTCACAGAAATAAGCACATGGCATCAGAAGTGGCTGACGTATGCCCCTTGGGGTGAACGTAGGGGACTCTAGATGGTACTGCTAATAACTTTTTCTGTAACCCACCCAAATTTCTAGCTCTTGATTTAAAAAAAAAAAAAGAAAGCTCCCGGTTGTGCGTATGCAATATCCTATCAGAATTAGAAATGACTTGACCTACATTTAGATCTTCTGACTCTGACTTTGAGCGCTGCGTTCTTGAAACAGCTGCTGCTGAGTGGGGGTTCTGACCCTACTTTTTATTTGCTTCTGCCGTTGCCTCTGAGAGCCTCCCACAGTCCAAAATCCAGTTGTTTTAACAGAAAACGCAAAGTGTGGTGCAGAAGACGGGCCTTGAAAGTTAGAAAGTTTATGGGAAAACGGCAGACCATGATTTCACTAGGGTGGGGAACCCTATAAATGTTCGCTTTAAATTCCACCCATTCCTGGCCAGTGGGAAACTGACCCTGAGGACTGGGGTAAAGAGATGGATCAGCGGGTTTGGACCCAGAAGGGAAATCTCAACAGGTTTCCTGTACGTGCAGAGCCACTTGAAATTGAGTATGTGTCAACACGGATTTAATTAACTACCAGCCAAGACCTATTGGAAATGATCCCAGAAAGCTGGGACAAAGGAGAAGGTGTTAATTTCTCAGCAGGAGAGAAAGTGCCTTGTAACCGCACTGGATGCTGGCTCCGGACTGGGAGATAGAGCCGCGGCGAATTTTCAGATGATCCGGTTCCGGTGGGCTGAAAAGGGGTGAAGATGAAAGTCCACAAGCCCGTCCCTGCTGCGAGGCCAGAAGAAGCGGAACAGTGTCCCGGGATCCGCACCACCACAAACATTAAATACTCAGTGCACAAGTAGTCTCCGGGTCCCTGGTGGCAGCATCCAGGAGGGACAACGGCGAGGGGTCCCCAACAACTGAAGACCAGGTTTCTTGTACGAGTCGTTGTCAGCTACAGTCAAGCCCAGTTCTGACTTGTGACAACCTTGCATGTAATAGAATGAAACATTGCCCGGTCCTACACCATCTTCATGATCATTGGTATGCTGGAGCCCATTGCGGCAACCACTGTGTATTTTGAGTGCCTTCCAACCTAGGGGGCCCCTCTTCTAGCACTATATTGGACAATATTCTGTTGTGATCCATAAGGTTTACGTGGGCTAAATTTCAGAAGTAGGCGCCAGGCCTTTCTTCCTAGTCTGTCGTAGTCTGGAAGCTCCACTGAAACCTGTCCACTATGGGTGACCCTGATGATATTTGAAATACTGGGGGCATAGCTTCCAGTATCATAGCAACAGGAAAACCATCACGCTGTAACTAACTGACAGACGGGTGGTGGCTGTAAGAGTTAAACCGGTTTTTTAAAAAAAGTGACACGCGTTGGATGTGATCACCCTTCTGTAGGAGAAAGCCAAGAGACTGTTGGAGAAGTCTGGAAACCTCAAACCCCAGCTGATAACGGCAGTCCCCGAAATCAGGATCTTCCATCTTCCAAAAACCACATGAATCTACAAGGACTGCAGATAAGCCAGGCCTTCACCAGAGCCAGGAGACTGAGAAGGCCGCACACATCAAGTCACACCATGCCTCTAAATAAAGAAGTGAGCACCAGTTGAGGTGATTGAAGTAATCAGAGTACAACCTCAGGGAGGCCGAATTGGATGGGATTGTAACCGAGTGAGCAGACACCCAATCCATTAGATTGTGCCGTGTAGGAGAACACAGAAAGGGAAGTCTGAGGATGGGAAGCTGGCTCGGTTCCCTCATTGGTGTTCCAGCTGGAAGGGCATTATGTCTGGGGAATGTGAACTTCTTATTCCCTGGAGAAGTGGACTCTGTGGTAGGGGCAGAAGTGACTCCAGAAGTCATCTAGTGGGCAAGATGGAATACTCCTCAGTTTTCTTCTCCACGCCATGGTTCTAGGCTCACCAAGCCACCTTCTAACAGAAATCTGGCTTCTCAGGCATGCAGGCTCCAGGAAGGAGGCTAGACAGGAAGAATTAGCATCCCAGTGATCAGAAAGCAGTTCACCACTCAAAACTAGTAAACTGACATCATCTGGATGCTATACATCAGTCTCCTGTGAGCTTGACTGTCATGAGTCTGCCCCTGTAAGTCCAATCAGCTCCAGATAATGACATGGCAGAGAGCTAGACTAAGACAACAAATAGCACACTAACCAACAAATTACCACCCTAGAAGGCCTTCTGCAGAACAGCAACTCTGACCTCATCCATGCCCTCTTTTGAACCTAAACTGCCATCCACGTGTCCAGCCCTATTCTAGGTGCCCAGAGGTTATCAAACATGATGGCTGCCTTCTAGGACCTTTCAATCTGCTTGGAAAAATAATACTTGACACGTGAACTAATTAGAGAACAATATACACTAGCGGGTAGCTGAGTACTAGGTGAGGCTCTTCAAACAGTACCCACATTGGAGCTGAAAGAGAGGAGCGACGCTTAGGAATGAGGGCTGCGATAACAGTGCTCACAATATGGTTCCTTTTATCACACTTCATCATCAATAAAGCAGTTACACATATTTAATCTCATCTAATCGTCTCCTTAACCCGTTGAAGCAGGCACTATTATCCTCTTATTACAGGTGAAAACCTGAAGCCCAGAGAGCGGAAGTACCTCGGGCGAGGTCTCCCAGCTAGTCAGAAGTAGGACACCCCACTGAGAGTGGGAAGGGAAGCCAGGTGAGTCCCTGAGGACCTCTGTTACTGTTCCTGTGTGCCCCTGAGTGGATTCCAACTCAGGGCGACCCCATAGGACAGAGTAGGACTGCCCCATAGGGTTTCCAAGGCTGTAATCTTTACAGAAGCAGATTACTTGCCAGGTCTTTTCTCCCACAGAGCCACTGGTGGGTTTGAATTACAGACCTTTCAGTCAGCAACTGAGCGCCTAACCACTGTGCCCCCAGGGCTCCTTATTTACAGGTACCAAAAAAACCCAGAACAAACCCACTGCCATCGAGTCAATCCTGACTCATAGAGACCCTATAGGACAGAGTGGAACCGCCCTACAGGGTTTCCAAGGAGCAGCTGTTAGATTTGAACTGCCGACCTTTTGGTTAGCAGCCAAGCCCTTAACCACTATGCCACCAGGGTTTCCACTTACAGGTACGGGGGTAGGATTTCGACACGTTTTTAGAAATCCATTACAGAGCCTTAATGGAATGCGGAAAACATGCAGCTCTCACAGCCAGTAGCGTCTTCAGGGGCCTTGGAGGGCTCAGCTCAGGTTTCTTGGGCAAACCTGGATTCGACTCCCAGCCCCACCATTTACCGAGCATGCGACAGTAAGTGGGTTACTTAAGCTCTGTATCATTCAAGACTCTTCTGGTTGCAAGGGAAAGAAACGCAACTCAAATGATCTGAAAGTGAGCAGGAAGTTTACTCGTCCCCCTGATCCAGATGTTTGAGACGTCAGCCCGTTCCAGTCATGTCTGTATCCAGCCGCATGGCTATGTCGCAGTCTTTGATGCTGCTTCCCTTTGGGGCTGGCGACATTCCCAGGAAGTTTCTCCTTATCAGGTGGTAGCAAACCCACCAGCGGAGCTTATGGTTTCTCCACTAAACCACCGCAGCAGAAAGAGAGCCTGTTTTCTGATGATCCCAACCAAAGACCCAGAACGCACTCTGATTGGCCCGGGGTCGATGACTTGACCATCTCTGAGCCAACCAGTGTGTCTCTGACTGGTCTGGAGCTGAGCTGGGTGGGCCTCCTCTGAACCACAAGGGCTGAGAGTCGGGGAGGAGTGGTCGCCAGAGGAAACTTGGGGTGCTATTAGCAAAAAAGGGGGAAATTACACTGGGCAGGCAGAAGAAACAGATACCCATGCAGCCTCTCTGAAGCTTGTGTTTTTGTCTCTTAGTAAGACTAGGTTCATCAGACGATTGCAAGAATTAGATCAGATAACGTGTATGAGCGCACTTGGTATAATGCCAGTCCCATAGCAGGAGTTCAACAGATGTACTCGGTTCATTTCATTGCATGTACTTTGGACATGTTATCAGGAGGGACCAGTCCCTGGCAAAGGACATCATGCTTGGTAAAGTAGAGGGTCAGGGAAAAAGAGGAAGACCCTCAAGGAGATGGACTGACACAGTGGCTACAACAATGGACTCAAACATGGCAACAACTGTGAGGATGGCGCAGGACTGCGCAGTGTCTCGTCCTGTTGCACACAGGGTCGCTATGAGTCAGAACGGACTCAACAGCACCTAACAACAACAGCATTTGGTTCATTATGCCGAGTGGTCGCAAAAGGAATCGGGAACCAGGGGGAAATGTGGGGCAGAATGTCGGTCGAGCGACTAGTGGCTTCAAGCAGAGGCAGTTGGGAGAAGAGGTTTGTGGCAGAACAGAAGAGAGAAGTCCTTGGAGAAGAGTGTGGGGTGTCTGCGGAGTGGGCCCACAGCCAGGCACAGGCCAAGCAGCTTTAGCCGATTAGGAAATCAGCGTTCAGAGCTGAAGGGGAGACGGCCGCGGTAGGAGGGACAAGGACTGAGCCGTCAGGCAGGAAGGACCCCGACAGGAATCAGAGTCCACTCCTAGGCTTTGACTGAGGAGTTTGACAAAGGCGTGTGGAGGCATCCAGGGACCAATCCCAGTGACAGCAGTCTGCATCCCTAGGCCTGAAGGGAGAGGGGAGGGGTGTTGCCGGAGGAGGCACGGGTGGCTCGGCGGTGGAACTCTCACCTTCCACGCGGGAGACCCGGGTTCGTTGCCAGCCAATGCACCTCAAGTACCGTCTATCACGGGAGGCCTGTGTGTTGCTGTGATGCTGAACAGGTGTCAGCAGAGCTTCTAGACTAAGACCGACCCTGAAGAAAGGCCTAACCATCTACTTCCAAAAATCAGCCCATGAAAACCCTGCGTGTAGAAATTGTTGAGTTGCTGTGTGTGCTGCTGTGTATATTCTTGACAACAACAATAAAATAAATCACAAAAACAACAGCAATCCTATGGATTACAATGGTCTGATCCCAAACCAATCACGGGGATGACATAGGACAGGACAGCACATGGAGCTGTGTCCTCCCTCCCCATCTCCCAGATCCTAACTCCTAGGCCTGGGCCACAGAGTTGGGCTTCTGCTTGCACCCCTGGTTTTTCCTCGAGCTCCCCAGCAGGCTTGGGACACTGACCTAACCCCAGCCTGTTTGGCCTGGTACTCTCTAGCTCCCTTTTCCCGGCAGTGCTCCTGGTCCATTGTAGGTGTCGGTAAACACTTTTTGAGACAGGCTGTAATGCAGAGGTTTAAAGTACAAGCCCTGGGGCCAGACCACCTGTGCTTGTAGTCTGTCTCCACGGAATGTGTGCCCCTTGGATAAGTTACTCCATCTCTCTGTCTCCACGGAATGTGCGCCCCTTGGATAAGTTACTCCATCTCTCTGTCTCCATGGAAAGTGAGCCCCCTGGATAAGTTACTCCATCTCTCTGTCTCCACGGGATGTGCACCCCCTGGATAAGTTACTCCATCTCTCTGTCTCCACGGAACGTGCGCCCCCTGGATAAGTTACTCCATCTCTCTGTCTCCACGGAACGTGCGCCCCCTGGATAAGTTACTCCATCTCTCTGTCTCCACGGAAAGTGAGCCCCCTGGATAAGTTACTCCATCTCTCTGTCTCCACGGGATGTGCACCCCTTGGATAAGTTACTCCATCTCTCTGTCTCCACGGGATGTGCGCCCCT
This sequence comes from Trichechus manatus latirostris, assembly GCF_000243295.1. NCBI lineage: Eukaryota > Metazoa > Chordata > Mammalia > Sirenia > Trichechidae > Trichechus > Trichechus manatus. The sequence goes on along the minus strand of NW_004443941.1, from coordinate 1,621,328 downwards.
TGGATAAGTTACTCCATCTCTCTGTCTCCACAGAACGTGCGCCCCCTGGATAAGTTACTCCATCTCTCTTGTAATTAGTTTCATCATCCATAAAATGGGGACAAGAGTAATACCTACCTTATAAAGTTGTTGCTAGGGTTAAGTTAATTAATAGATGCGAACTGCTTAGAATATGTGCGGCACATAGTCAGTGCTTGGTAAGTGTTAACTCATATTACTGTGGAGTCCTGGTGGCACAGTGCTTAAGAGCTCGGCTGCTAACTGAAAGGTCGGCAGTTCGAATCCACCAGCTGCTCCTTGGAAACCCTGTGGGGCAGTCATACTCCGTCCTGTAGGGTTGTTAGGAGTCAGAATCCACTCGACGGCAACGGGTTAGTTTTTTTGTTCGTTTGTTGGTTTTTTATAGTATTTCTGTATTGTGAATGAGTGCAAGTTGAGCCAGTCGTGGCAGAAACAAGAGCTGAATTCCAGAAACTGGTCTTGAATTATTAGGCTCCTCCTCGTTGGGTGAAAATGACTAATCCGTCTTCTCGATTTGGTCTTGAATTACTAGGCTCCTCCTCCTTGGCTGTAAATGACCAATCTGTCTTCTTGATTATATTCAAGTTGGGCTTGGAAGGACTCCCTGGGAGGTTTCTCCTTAGCTGATCCAAAGCCACGTTCAGTGTGCTTTTGTGATTGTACTCATTAACATGACAAGGAGTGAAGTTGTTTTTGGTGTGTCTGGAGACAAATCAGAAAGTCCATAAAAATTAAAACTAACCTTTCAGAAGTATCCATTGGTGATCCGTGCGTCTTTACACAGATTCTTCAAGCGTGATGAAGGCATAGAAAGTGCTGCTCGCTGTGCTGAGACCAGCTTTCTGGAGGCTGAGGACCATGTAGAGAACTTGACAAACTGGCTATTTTTCACCAGTGACAAGAAGCAGTGCCTTCCCTTCCCCTCCCTCCAGGCTTCACCCTCACCGACAGTCCCATGCAGAAGGCTCAGCACTGAGGTTGTGACCAGGGAAGAAGGATGGGAGAAATTGTGTCTCCCTGTTTTAATGTGTAAAGGAAAGAAAGAAGCAAATCACTTCCCTGTCAGATCATGGTGAGACTCCATAACTGTATTTAATTCACATAAAGAGTTCACCCTCTCAAACCCCAACATCTATTTTTCACTTTAAAACAAAAAGCAACAAAGATGAAAGTTGTGTGTATGCTTCCCAGATTCCTCTCTTGTTGCTTCCTGTTCCTTCGGCCGCGGGTTTTCATGCCTCTCCAGGGTCAGCAGTAGTGTGGGGGTCTGACAGTCCTCCCCCCATTGCCTCCGTCCCATAAATCTCCAACACCAGAGCTCAGCCACAGAGCCTCTCCTCACATTCATCCATTCTACCAGGATGCGTTCATCCTGCCAAGTTCTTCTAGAGCTGTTAGATCTAAAACGAATCTTAAACGTCATCTAGAACCATCACTTCAGCTTACTGATAAGGAAGCTACAGTCCAGAGAGAAGACAAAACTTAGACGAGATTATGTAGCCAATACATTTGAGAGCCAAGAACGTAATTTAGACTTCAGCACTTCCATGCATTCACACATGCATTCATTTCTCAGCTGAGGTATTGAGCTGTGCCGGGTACTAGGTAAGTGATAAAGACAGGTAAGTGCCCTCACAGAGCTTTGATTCTCTCAGGAGACATAAGGCCAAAAATGGACCAAGTCAGCATAGATCTATAACCTAGAACTTTTTCCCTGAAATCTCACAATTAGTAATTGTTGACAGAATCTGACTTTTCACCTCTGCCCAAAACCAGAAAACTAAACCCATTGACATCGAGTCAATTCATACTCTTAGCAACCCTATAGGACAGAGTAGAACTGCCCCATTGGGGTTCCAAGGCTGTAATCTTTACAGCAGCAGACCGTCACATCTTTCTCCTGTGGAGCAGCTGGTGGGTTTGAGCTGCCGACCTTCTAGTTAGCAGCCAAGTGCTTAACCACTGCACCACAACAGTATATCTGTAACTGAGACAGCCGTCACTTATAAAAATAACAAAAATAGCACCAAACCCCTCACTTTCAAACTGTCTAACCTGTAGGGTCACTATGAGTCAGAATCGACTCCATGGCAATAGGCTTGGTTTTTTGTTTTTGTTTTTTTTTGAATCTGTGATGACAAAAACAAAAACGAAAATGCATGTGCGGAAACACATCCTTCCGCTGCGAAGCTGTGAGTAAAGGAACAGCAGGGACTCGGGAGTCCTGAAGACCTGGGTTTAAACTCTGACCTTCCATAAATCCTTACTAGCTGGGTGATGCTATGCAGGTAACTTCACCTCTCGGGCCTCTGTCACCTCATCTATAAAAAAGGCACGAGAATTCTGTTTCGTAGGGTTATTGTAGGATTAAATGAGATAAAGGATGTCATCTACTCAACACAGTGCCTGAAACAACACAGCACTCAAAATACGCCAGCTCTTTTTGTCTCTCTACCTCTCCCGCTTTTTCCTATACAGGTATGTGTCACTTAGCGTCCACAATACGTTCTGTGAAATAGGACCTTATGCGATTTGAACCTTGTGCAAACACCGTATTACATACAGGCAGTCCCTGTACATACAGTTAAATTCCCATAAAACCTACTACATCGAACCTTATGGCAGCCCACTGGACAAAGCCCAAGAGCTGTATCCACTGGATACAGGAGGCCAGCCTTGCTGGGTGTGTGGCTGGGCTGGGGAGGAAAGGGGGTGCTGCACCAGCAGCCAGACGGGGATTGTGCGCACATCAGGCCGCAGGGCGGGGGGTGTGCACCGGTGGTGTGGAGTGGTGGCCGCAGGGAGCAGGTTTTGCAGGTGCTGGGAGAGCGGCTGGCGGTGGTGGCCCTGGCCACTGCGGCCCTGTTGGTGCGGCTGCTTCCTGAGTATGTGCCGCCACCCACCCCGTAGGCCACAAGCGCCCTGGCCAGCTGGGGTCCCCACAGTGCCCAAGCCAGGAAGAAAGGAGCCGTGGCAGGGGCTGCCCTGTGCTGGAGTGAGGGGCCGCACAGCTGCTGGGCGAGTGAATGAAGCCAGGAGGAGAAATAGGAGGAGGCGCTGCAGGGACGGGGGTGCGTCCTGGAGCCCCGCTGCTTGTTCACCCTGGGGCTTTGGGGTCTAAAAAACCATTGTTGCTGTTGTAAGGTGCCAGTCGAGTCAGTTCCAACTCATAGCAACCGTACCTACAACAGCACGAAACACTGCCCAGTGCTTTTTCCTGGATTCACACTTCTATGTTCCACATTCCGATTATTAATGGATGTTTGTGGCTGATACTTCTCATTTTGAGTCATGCCACCTCAGTAGATGAAGGTCCTGAAAGCTTGACTCCATCCACATCACTAAGGTCGACTCTGCTTTGAGGAGGCAGCTCTTCCCCCGTCGTCTTTTGAGTGCTTCCAACCTGAGGGGCTCATCTTCCGGCATTGTATCAGACTATGTTCCATTGCTATTGATTAAGGTTTTCACTGGCCAGTTTGTTCACAAGTAGACCACTAGGTCCTTCTTCCTAGTCTGTCTTAGTCTGGAAGCTCCACCGAAACCTGTCCACCATGGGTGACCCTGCTGGTATTTGGCTACCAGTGGCATCGCTTCCAGCATCACAGAAACACACAAGCCACTACAGTACGACAAACTGACAGACGTGTATGAAACCTTTAGGGAAAATAATCAACAAAAGGAGGGCTGCTTTCCCTTTTTTAAAAAAAAAAAAACCTTCTGGGACCGCAGACATGTGTGGGTGGGACGTTGCCCGAATGGCCATTATGCGAGGCATGACTGTACTTAGAGTTGGTGGTTGCATGCCTGGTACCTTAAGAAACCATGGCATTTGGAACCCTTAGTAAAACGAAGCCTACGAGGGGGTGGTGTGAACACAAACGAAACCTCTGACCAGTGTTCCTTTTATTTCCTGGGATTTTTCTGTTTTCTTGAAAACGTTTCTTTGCATATTTATTAATAAGCGTTAGAGCCTACCCCCTAGTGGTCATGCACACGGAGCCAGTTTAAGCGAATCGCAAACTCTGCCCGAAAGCTCCTCCCTCGTCTGTGTTTGATTAACCTTCAGTGGTGCCTCTCGGCCTCCTCTCGACAGATTTTTATCTCAGCAGAAAAATGCAACAGGAACAAATGTGACTAGAGTTAATAAGGTTGATTCTTTAACATCGAGGTTAATCCTAGCTACGCATTAAAATCACACACACACAATCAACGCCTGGGCCCCGCCCTGAACCTCTGGTGAGTATCACAGAATCCTCACAGCCGTACCACAGCTGAACAGGTGACGCCAAGGACCGCGCCCACGAAGGCAGCCCACCCAGAGGCCCTTCTGGTCTCTGTGGAGGTGCCGTCCACCTCAGAACGGTCTGGGCTCCTCTCAAGGAGCTGCCTTCAGATCACAGGGTGTATTTTCTTTAAATAATCTCAATAATGGCAAATGTTTGTCTTTTGACAGTGGATTTGAGTTTGGGCAGAAATCCTAAAGTGATTCCAAAATCAAACCTGCTGAATAAGACGGGCTATTCTGCATGATATGCTGGTAAGACCATTTTTGGTCAAAAGCAACATATGGCCAAGGGGATGGATTTGTCTCCTGCGCCTCATGATTGACACAAAGAGGCAATTCCAAAAGAGGGCCGCAAACATTTTTATTAGTAACAGCTGTATTGGAGCCCATGTGCTGCTCCCCAAAGTGCTGTCGGTAAAGGACAATGTTCATCTGGATGTGGGAGAGCTGGTGGGACCTGGGGCGGATTAGCCAGTAAGCATGGGACACGCCGGCTTGCACTGAGCAAGATACACACGGGCGTCATTGTGTTTACTTGCTAATCTGTGGGGGGCATTTCACATGGGTTTCGCCATGTCTTTGCTGTGGCGGGGGACAGGTGAAACAGTCACTGCAGGTTGGTGGGAAGGCACAATTGGGCCGTGCGTGCCTTGCTTATTGGGTGCTCTGGTACTGAGTAGGACAGTTCAAAATCCACCGGGGTACCTGAGGTGCACCTCAAACCTGCATTTAGAATTCAAAGGAGGGTTAGAACTGGTGTTATTGAACTCTCTGTGGATTCCACACTGTCTGAACCCAATCTGCCGAGTATTCGAGGGATTCCACTCAAGGCCTGCAGAGCGAGGCCAGCCCAGGACTCGGTGAGGGTCTCAGCTCAGGAGCTCCAGGAAACCCGGAGCTGGGTGAGACGACGGAACACTGTACTGGGATTTTTGTTTGCTCTCTGCACGTTCATGATGGAAGTCCCTAACATTGTTCCAGATAAATCTTAGCTGGTGAAAATGCAAGAAACTCTTAAGCCTTAACAGTCGATCGTAAATCAGATGGACTCCATTTCCAGCTCCAGCGTTTTGCAGTTATTTTCTTTCCCAGATGACAGTTTATGCCTCTGTCATGTCTCCTCAGTCCACTGTGAACATTAACCTCTGTGCCCTCCTGTCTGGGGCCTCCTGTCTGGGGCCTCCTGTCTGGGACAGTGTTTCCCAAAGTGTGTTCCAAGGAAAACCAATTTCATAGGATGCATTTGTTCATTCATGTATTCAGCAATTCTGTGTTCCACGCAGAGCGGGATCCAGGCTTCCCCCTTTAAGGGGAAGAGTACAAAATTGTGAGGGCAAAATTTGGCGCCTTGGGAGGGGCCTGTGCAACTGAGCGTCCTGATGCTTAAGCACCTTGATTTCCAGGCGCTGTTCTGGGCCTTGAGGCTACAATCACGGGTGAAGACAAAGACCTGCCCTTTGGACCTGCATTCTGAAAGGACAGAAACAGGTGCTGGGGACTAAAAGAAGCTAGGGAAGAAAGAGACTTCCATGGTCGTAGGTTTGGAAGACAAAGGACTAAACAATTTCTTCGTTTAAGGGCTTCTCAGTGTCGTTTAATTGTTGACGAGGGGAGCCATGTGTGCATCATCCCCCAAATTATTATCACAGGCTGTTTTGTGAGGCATCCCTGTGGGCAAAATTCTCGGAAACACACTTTGGAAAAGCCCGCTCCGCAAGGTAACAGCTTGCTCTGCACTTTGACGACGTCTGTATACCGTGAACCCGAGTCCCTTGTTCGGAAAAAGCACTTGTTTCCTGCTCCGCTGTTGTTGTTCGTTGCTGTTGAGGTGGCCCCCACCTCGCGCAGGCCCATGTGTTAAAGAGTAGAACTGAGCTTCATAGGGTTTTCTTGGCTGTAATCTTTTATGGAAGCAGATCGCTTTTTCGCCTGAAGTACTGCTGGGTGGGTTTGAACTGCCAACCTTTAGGACAGCAGTCTCCTGCAAACTGTTTGTGCCAGTAGGCTCCTTCCCTGCAGTAATAAAACCATTAAAATCTTTTCTCACCATTGTAGCTTTCTAACTCGTCTGCCGTTTTCGGCATTGTAGAGTGCTTATCTCCTCTGCCTCCAACATTTCAGACTATAAATCTCAAAATACATGTTTCGAGACCTTTCCAATCAGGCGTTGGATTTTACATAGCATGGATTCCTCATAAAGGAATTCACCTTATGAGAGATTCCCAAATTTAGAAATGCAAAATACCAGGCTACCTCGTGGCTTTAAAATTATCTGTTATTCTCCAGAGTCACAGAAGAGTTAGCATTTGGGGTTATAAATCTGCCTTCACACCTCCCTCCAACCCTTCCGCCAGGGTGAGAAGCCTTTTATGCAGGGCTCTGCTTTCTGGTGGTAAGAATTATATTTGCTCGAGCGCTGGTTCTAGAGACATCTGTGGTGGCAACCCATCCAGCCCTGTTTTCAGGGAGCTAACTTTAGCAGCACACTCTACATCTGCTGGTGGAGTTTGACACAGCATATGTTTTCTAAAGCAGCCCTTCCCAATAGCTGACTCTCTTCTCATGTAAGGACATTTAATATATCCTGAGAACTAATCATCTCCCCCCTCTTCCCAAACGTTTAAGCTATTTTTAAGTGCATCCATTTTAACAAGCAGTCACGTCTGGAGCCCTTTCTTTTTTAATTTCAAAATAAATAAAAAGATTTTTCTATGACTCGAAATAGATTTAACCTCTGGGCAGGCCAGCAAATTTATCCACACCTTTCTCCAAATAAAATCCTTCTCTCCGACACTTCCTGCCACTCCTGTTAACTCTTTAACCTCCTGAGGGGATTAAGTCCAAGAGAACCACCATTGTGGTGGTTTTAAGGCATGTCCACAATTTATTCGACACTTCTCTCTTCACAAGGTGGAGCTTAATAGTCCTCCTCTTGAGTGTGGGCTGGACTTAGTGACACACTCCAAACAAACAGAATATCGTAGTAGTGAGTGTGTGACTTCCAAGGCTTGGTCATAAAAGGCACTGCAGCCTCCTCCTTGTTTTTTTCTTGAATCCCTCACTCTGGAGAAAGCTAGCTGCCACATCATGAAGACAGTCTAGCAGGTCTATGGAGAGGTCCACTTGGTGAGGAACTGAGGCCTCCTGCCAGCAGCCATCAAGGAACTGAGAACTTTTGCCCACAGCCCAGTGAGGGAGCCATCTTGGAAGCTGATCCTCTAGCCCCAGTCAAGTCTTCAGATGATGGCAGCCTCTGCCAACACCTTGACTTGACTTCATGAAAAACACTGAGACAGAATCACTCAACTAAGCTGCTCCCAACTTCCTGACGTACAGAAAGACTCTGAGATACAACCACCCAACTAAGCTGCTCCTGATTTCCTCACCTACAGAAAGGCTCTGAGACAAAACCATTCAACTAAAAAACACCAACCCTGTTGTCATAGAGTAGATTCTGACTTATAGCCATCCTATAGGACAGACTGGAAATGCCCCATAGGGTTTCCAAGGAGTGGCTAGTAGATTTGAACTACTGACCTTTTGGTTAGCAGCTGTAGCTCTTAACCCCTTCAGCACAAGGGCCCCTTGATTTCCTGACCTACAAAAACTGTGTGAGACAGTAAGTGTTTATTATTGTCTTAAGCCACTAAGTTTTGGGTCATTTGTTATGCAGCAAAAGATAACTAATACATCCACCCTCCGGGATCTTGCATGATGGCCCAACTACACTCCCTGAGGCACTTGTCTCTTCTGTCTGCAGCAATTTGACTGGAAAGGCTGGGCGTGTACCATATTTTTATGCAAATAACACATGCGTTGTATGGTTTTTTTGCCCCCCCGCCCCAAGGTATTTTCATAAGCGTGCTGTGCCAAACACCTCATGGGATTTACTTCCTGGGTTTAGAGGTTTAGGGTCATAGTTTCATGGGACATCCCACTTAATTGGCCTAATAACATGTTTAGTGCTTCTGTTCTATCTCCTAGTTCTTTGTGAAGTGCCTTTGGTCTTAAAAGCTTGCAAGTGCCCATCCAAGGCACAACAATTGGTCTCTATTTTCCTGGAGCAACAGAGGAAGGAGAGCTAGGAATAGGAGGAGAAGATGGAATGTGTGGCTAATTACCTCCATGAACAACTGCCTCCTTTGCCATGAGACCAGAACTGGATGTGCCCAGCTACCATTACTGAACACTTTGATCAAAGATTCTATAGAAGCACCCTGATCAAAAGGGGGAAAATGTAGAACAGAATTTAAAATTTTCATGGACTGCAATCTTTCTGGAGCCATGGAGGGTAGATGAACCCCTGAAACTATTGCCCTGAGATAATCTTTAAACCTTAAACCAAAAATACCCCATGAAATCTTCTTAAAACCAAACAATAGTTTAGCTTAACTAGTAAAAGATGTCTGCCTTGAGCATTGTGCTTTTTTAAGAACTATCTATATGGGATCAAAATGGCAACAACTCAAAAGATTAGATAGGAGACTTAGGGGGCAGTGAGTTTATGTTAATGAGGCAGGAACAACTCAGAAAAGGAGGGTGAGAACGGCTGCACAACTCGAAGGATGTGATCAATGTGAGTGAATATTGTACATGGAGAAATGTTCAGTGTGTGTATGTTCTGCTGTGTACAGTCTCAACAAAAATAACAAAAAAAGACCCTCCAACTCCCAGACAGTTTAATCCTGTCTGCTTTCCACATCCGTGCCACCCACCTGCTGCTGCTCATCTCCAAGGCCCCCTCTTCTTTCTTCGCCAGGCCTCACCCAAGCTACTATCCTTGCCCACTTCTTGGCTACTGAGTCATATTTCCTGGGGCCCTGTCATCAGTTAAGTGCTCGGCTACTGATTGAAAGGTGGGCGGTTTGAGCCCACCAAGAGTTGCCTTGGAAGAAAGGCCTGGAAATCTACTTCCAGAAGACTAGCCATTGAAAACTCTACGGAGCAATTCTACTCTGACACTGTGGGATCGCCACGAGTCAGAATTGACTCGACAGCAGCTGGTATTGTCGTTGCCACTGGATCCGGGGTTACAGAGCAGCGGCCATCTGGTCTGTTATGCTCTCTTAGATCCCAAGCAGGGTTTGGGCTCCTTGAACTTTACGCACACAGCCTTCCTTTCTACAGGGAGGATGTCACCACTAGGGTGCCGGCCGAGTTCAGGTGGCACCCAGCACACCAGGCAAAGACCACCACTCCCTTCTGACCCCCAGGGCCCAGTGCTGGATTCAGCTGATCGTGCCTAATGCTTTGGTTCTTTACAGCAGATTCTTTCCCCAGTTCAGCAGGTGCCTCATTGCATGTTAAATAACCACCACCATCAGCAAACAGAGCTCATCACACGTCCCCGCACAAAGATGAAGCCTAGTCATTTACCCTGGGTATTTTTCTAAAAAGCTCCTTGGCCCCCGTGACAGTGAAATAACTCTTTCTATGTATGGAGAGGAAACCCTCAAATTTTAATCCAGATAGCCCTACTGAAAAAGAAGCCATTTAAGACAAGTGTCTCTGTGTGTGTGGTGGGGGAGGGGTTGCTAAGCAGTGATTGGCTTCTTGATGTGTTGCTTCTGGAAGAAATGACGGCTGTATTTATAAATCACCGAAACCTTAGTTTTTCAAAGTTCTTCAAAATCCACTGTGCAGCGCACTAGTAAGATGTTAGGGGAGGGGAGGGGTTCTGCGATCATCTTTGGAAAATGCCGAGTTAAACTGTTTCTCCACTGTTGGGCTTCTCGAAGCCTTTAATATGCTAATGAGGCACCAAAATAAGGGTTTAGACTAGTGTGCAGCGTTTTCCAAATTCACTTTACCACAAAGTGTCTCGTGGAACTAGTGTTATATGGAACACACTTTGCAAAATGCTGGTTGAGACCTAGCCCCAAAGAGCGCGGAATGTGGCAAAATCCAATGTTCTTTAATTTGCTGTCTGTCTGTCCTAGATAGTCTAGGTCAGCCACGCTTTGATCTACTCCCAGCAAGTCTTATCCTAAACACTCTTTTCATTGGCTCTTCCAAATTAAGAATTTCTTAAAGACATAGATCTGAGGCGGAGTGAACCTTTAACACAACATATTTAAAACGAAATATTCTAGCCTATTTCCTCCCCAAAGACAGAAAAGATACAAGACGTGCTCAGTGGATACCTGTTGGCAAGTCAAATCTAAATTTGTTCTCAGTCATTACAGACACCAAGATCTCCTGCCGCAAGGCCCACATCATAGCCAAGGCCCATATGCCATCCCTTTCTTAAAAAAAAAAAAACCCATAAAGATTCTCGAACGAAGGTGGGAGATGCAGGGAGGAGGAGGGAGAGGAAAAAAAACTTTATTCTTTCAACATTGACCCATTTTGTTCAGGTCTAACGACTCAAAAGCAGCAGCGTCATTGAAACACGGATTGTAAAACTGTAACACTCCTCAATTACTTCTTGTTGGCCAGACAAGCAAACCTGTTATTTGACAATGCATCCTGCTCCAAGATAGTAAACTTTATCATACACAGGTCATGAGAAAAAGACCACAGGTACAGTTTGCTAACCTCCACTAGATAATTTTTCACAGTTATCATCCAAGCACTGTAAAAGCACAAAAGATACGTTATCTCGGGCTCCGTTTATTATAACGTGTGGGTGAAACCCAGTATAAAACCACTTACTAGGTAACTGTTGAACGTTCTCCTGCAAAGAAAGTCAAATCAGTCAAACATCTTTTTGACAATGTCTTTTTAAGTGTCAGGAACAATGGGACATGCTCTTACAGGAGAGGTAGCGCGCTGTTTATCATCTCCGCGCCCTTTCCCACATGCACACACACAGAGCCCCGTGGTCTCTCAGCATGCCTGGGACACTCCAAAGAATCCTTCTCCCTATGCTCATTTCTTTTACAGCTGAGTATTTCACGGCAGAATTGTTCCTGGATAAAGTTGCAAGTAACATTAACTCAAGATACTATAGGTGCCAGCATTTCAAACACTGGTATTTGTTTGCCTTGCTGGTGAAGTTGTTAAGCACTCGTCTGCTAACCAAAAGGTCGGCCATTCGAACCCACCAGCCGCTCCACAGAAGAAAGATGTGGCAGTCTGCTTCCGTAAAGATGACAGCCTTGGAAACTTTATGGGGCAGTTCTACTCTTACCTATAGGGTTGCTATGAGTTGGAATCGACTCGACGGTATCAAGTTATGAGAGTCATAATATTGAGTAAGACCCAGGAAATACAAAATACAAGGGTGATGGGTCCCCTCGGCAAATGCTCTCACGAGTCCCAGATTTAATACTAGAGCCTAAGAAGGGTGCTCTAACTATAGGTTGAGACTTAGATTCTTCTAAGTACCTACCTCTCTCCTATAGTAATGTCCTCATGGTCCCCAGGGACACTTAAGGGGGAAAAGTCTCGGATGATTAGCCCCCAGAATGTATAATGACATGCCAGGAAACTCAGGGTTCACAATCCTACCCCTAAAAGGAAGGACAAGTTAAAGAGTGTGAGATAGGGAATCCCTCCCAGGATTCAGATCTCTTTAGAATCCACTTCTTCCAATAGTCCAACAAATCCAAGATCTTTATTATTCATGTAGGCAAGGAAGACACATTCTGGATTGGTGTGCACACATGCAGTGTTTTGGAGGTTCATTATGTCTCCCTATAAAAGTCTGCTGAATAAATATTGAGGGCTTATATGTCCCCAGTACAAAGTAGCGGCTGTAGGAGAATCAGAAGAAATTGAATACACAGTCCCTACGGAGCCCTGGAAACACTGGTGGCGTAGTGGTTAAGCACGCAGCTGCTAACCAAAAAGGTCGGCAGTTTAAATCCACCAGGCACTCCTTGAAAACACTCTGGGGCAGTTCTACTCCGTCCTACAGGATCACTATGAGTCGGAACTGACTTGACAGCAATGGGTTTGGTTTTTTTGTTCTATGTTTAAGAAGTTTATAATTTTGTTGAAGAGGTAAGACCTTTAGGCAGCCAACGAAGAATGAGAGCAAAACCCTAAACAGAATCTCTTCTAGTAACAGTGTTTCTTTATTTTCAAAACATGCTTCGGGCCCATGAAGGGGTCTATAGAGCGTTCCTGTACCTGCAACTGAGCTCAAAATCAGCTCAAAGAATCTGAAATGCAGTCACAAACCTTTAAAGGCTAAGTGCTGCCGTTTTCCAGATCCTTTTTCTATGCCCAGTCATGTCGAAAGGCCTTCGACATCTTTGTTATCATTACTGTGGTAAATACATGTGTAACAAAACATTTTCCATTTCAACATTTTTTACATGTACAACTCAGTAACATTAATTACCTTCATCATGTTGTTTAACCATCAGCACTATCCATTTCCAAATTTCTCCAACACCCTTAACAGAAGTTCAATATCCCTCAAGCAATGAGTCTGCCTTTCCCCTTCCCTTCCACCCATCCCTGGTAACCACTGATAAACTTCTGTCTCTATACACTTGCCTATTCTAGATATTTCATATGAGATCATACAATATTTGTCCTTTTGTGACCGACTTATTCCATTCATCACAATATTTTCAAGTTTCCTCCATGTTGTGGCAAGTATCAGGACTTCATTTCTCTTGTGGCTGAGTAATAGTTCATTGTACGGATGTACCACATTTTGTTTATCCATTCATCTGTTGATGGACATTTGGGCTATGACATCTTTTTAATATATTTCTCATCTCTTTAATGCATTCCTCATATAGTCAACATTCAGTCATTCAGAAAACATTTATGGAGCACTCTCTGTGGGCTAGATGCAGAGTGTCCAGGAGAAGAAGACCCAGCCCATGCTCTCCCAAAGCTTGCAGTCTTGTGGGGGACACCATGGGATCTGTTCTGAGCCTAGGGTCATCATACATTGGGATATGGAAGCCAGACCAAGAGGGTCACAGAAAACTTCTTAAAAGAAAATGATACCTGAGTTGAGGTTTGAAGGATAGTGAGAGTCAGCCCATTGGAAAAGGATAAAAGAAGAACTCCTGGCCTGCACAAGGCCGAGGGGCGTGGGAGAGCATGCTGTGGTCACAGAGCTGATGGTCGTTTGATTTGATTGGAGCTGAAGACATAAAATTTCAGAGGAAAGAAAAGATCATTTTTGACTAGGGGATCTTCCTCATGGAGGAAGTGAGGGTTGGAGCTGAACCTTGGAAGATGGGTAGAATTTCAGTTAGATGAGGTGAGAAGATGGGGAAGGGTATTCCAGTATTCTCCAGTTTCTTGCACTTTACCAAAAAAAAAAAAAAACCCATTGCCATTCAGTCAATTCCAACTCAGAGACACTATAGGACAGAGTAGAACTGCCCCATAGGGTTTCTAAGGCTGTAAATCTTTACAGAAGCCAACTACCACATCTTTCTCTCACAGAGGGGCTGGTGGGTTGGAACTGCTAACCTTTTGGTTAGCAACCAAGCACTTAGACTGGTTTGTTGGAAGCAGGTCTTTCAACTGGTTCAAAACAGTTCAGTCATGGTCAACGAAGTGACACTGGAACAGATCTGAAGTTTTAAAATTTGGGTGATCCGGAACAATAACCAGAATGGGAAAAAGTATGGGTTGAGCCCTGGAATGGGAGACTCAGAAGAAGCGTAGTGAGCCCTTTCAGGAGCCTGATGCATGAGACTGGATTATCGTCGGGACCGAGGAGAGCGACACGCATTCAAAGAGGTGCGGTTGACTGCCGTCTTTGACCAGGGCAATGCTGTTTTGAAATCTGCTCAAAATCCCACAGGCAAGACAATCGGTTACTATGCAACTAGTATGCTGCCCTTGTTTTCTAAGAGGGAGATTATGTTTCCAGCAGGGCTTCGATCCATAATTTTTCCCATTCCAGTTATCGTTCCAGTTCACCCAAATTTTGAAAATTTGGGTCTGTTCCGGTTTTTGGTTCTTGGCCATGACTGAACCAGGAAGAACTAGTTGGAAGCTCTAGTTGGAAGCGTAGAATCTTTACAGTGAAGATATATAAGATTAGGTAGGAAACGTAAGCAGAGGGGGAGATGCTATGACCAAGGGAAGCCATCAATGAATTTTGAACAGGATAATGGCAAGACCAAAGTGAGGTAGAGGGAATTATCTGTTAGGATGGAGGGAGGGAGGCAGGGATGGAGAGAAGGAGCGAGGGAGGAAAGGAAGGACGAAAGACCTGAAGACCTGTTAAGATGCCGAGGATACAATCCAGAATGACATAATTAGGTCCCAGCTACACGTGGTCAGGAGGGAAGGAAGAGGTCTGTGAACTAACCAATTAGAGATAGAAAAGGAGGCATGAGGAAAGAGGAATTATAATGGTCCTATGGCTTTAGGTTCTGTGTTCCAAGTATTTACTGTCGCATAAAAACTACCACAAAACTTAGTGCCTTAAAACAACAACAATCATTTATTTTGCTCATAAATATACAATTTGAGTAGGGCTCAGTGGGGAAGGCTCAACTGTGCTCCATGGGTGTCAGCTGGGGCAGCTAACTGAGGGCTGGATGATCTTCTTCCAAGATGGCTCCCTCATGTGGCTGGCACTTTGGTGCTGCCAGGTGCTGGGAGCTAAGCTGGGGCTGAAGGGTGATGTCTTCATTATCTAGTGCTGCTATAATAGAAATACCACAAGTGGATGACTTCAACAAACAGAAGTTTATTCTCTCATAGTCCAGGAGGCTAAAGTCCAAATTCAGGGTGTCAGCTCCAGGGGAGGTCTTTCTCTTTCTGTCGGCTCTGAGGGAAGGTCCTTGTCATCAATCTTCCCTTGGTCTAGGAGCTTCTCCGCACAGGAACCTCGGGTCCAAAGGACATGCTCTGCTCCCAGCGGTGCTTTCTTGGTGGTATGAAGTCCCCCTGTCTCTCTGCTCCCTTCTCTCTTTTATATCTCAAAAGAGATTGGCTTAAGACACAATGTAATCTTGTACATTGAGTCCTGCCTCATTAACATAAGTGCCACTAATCCCATCTGTTAACATCATAAAGATAGGATTTACAACACATAGAAAAATCACATCAGATGACAAAATGGTGGACAATCACACAATACTGGGAATCATGGCCTAGCCAAGTTGACAGATATTTTGGGGGGACACAATTCAATCCATGATAGGTGGGGACCCTCAGTTTCTCTCCACATGCTCCTCTCCACGTACGTGGGCTTTCCTCAGCATAGTGGCTGCCTTCCAAGGGCCAGCGTCCCAAGAGAGAGCCAGGTGGATGCTCTATCACTTTTTATGACCTAGCCTGGAAGTCCCTCAGCACCACTTCTGCCATCTCTGTTAGTGGAGGCAGTCATGACAGCCCACCCAGGTTCGAGAGAGAGGAGCACAGACTCCACCTATTGATGGGGGAGTGGGAAGGTTCTAGAAGGGCACATGGAATGAGAAAGATTGTCTTGGCCCTTTTTGAAGAATACCATCTGCCATGCTCAGTGACTTGAAGATGAGAGGTGTTGTCTTGAAGTGGAACATCAGGGGAAGAGCTAGCATAGAGGTTGGTGTTGGTGTTGGTTACCATCATTGTGATTCTGATTCACTGTGACCACATGTGTGCAGAGTAGAACTGCTTCATAGGGTTTTCGAGGCTGTGACCTTTCAGAAGCAGATCATCAGACCTGTCTTCCAAGGTGCCTCTGGGTGGACTCAAACTGCCAACCTTCTGGCTAGTAGTCAGGTGCTTAACCATCTGTGACACTCAGGGACTCCTAGCATAGAGGGGAAGCTCTAATTTCAGGATTAGCTATGTGGAGTTTGTAAGATGCAGACAACGTTAGGATGGAGCGTATTTGAAGTGTGGGGCTGGCGCTTACAGGACTAGGCTGGGACCAGAGATGCAGCTTTAAAATCCTGGCTGTCAACAAGCAGCTCGGCACAAAGTCAGACATCCCTGCATTACCGCGTCCCTTTGGGGCTGGATCAGGTGACCGCACATGTTTCCACGCTTGCATTATTCATGGTGCAGTCTAAAGTGGTGTTCGTGCAGCCTAACGACGCAGGGTGATGGAATCAAAGGGAAGGAGATGCGAGCACCACATGGAGCTTCTAATAGACTTCTCTAGAGTTACAGCTGAAGGAAAGCCGCCCGCTCGGCTTCCTAGAAGACTAACTAACCTCTCTAAATCTTCTTGCAAGACCCCAAAGTTACCCGCCAGTTGCTCTTTTGTTCGAGAGCCAAAATGAGTACAATAAATTTTGTGGCTGGCACAGATGAAGTTAGGAATTTGTTAGTGAAATGTTCTAGACGTGGGTTTTCCTCACAAGCCCCTCACAGTTGTAGACGGCAGTCCCTGGTCAACCAGATGCCAATTAAAAGAGAGCAGTCGCTTTGCTCATCCAAATCTTTCCACTTTGCTCCAAATGGACTCCAAACAGGCCCAGGGTTCTCAGGGACACTTACATCCTTTTTCTTAGCCAGACAGCCCTCTAGGTTTTTTGTTTAAGACACTCACCCTTC